>NC_053166.1:34039709-34733709 GCF_016835505.1 Polypterus senegalus | reverse complement strand
ACTAACTACTGCAATGTTATGTTGCCTAAGATCAAACTAATTATAAAAAATACAAAAATAGTGCATCAACCCTGAGGGGGCAAATTTCATGACACCTCTGCCAGACGTCGAAGATCTTTAGTGGATTCTTGTTTAAGAACTAATTAGACTTGTTCTTTAAAATATTTTGTGACTGTCTGAAGGACAACTGTCAATAAGTTTTTGGGAAATATAAAATAGTTGGCAGATTCCAGTAAAATTTAAAAAAAAACTCACCTTTAATCAAGAGTGATCATTCTAATGTAAGACTTGTTAATCAACAAACAGAAAATATTATGTTTGGGTATTTAATGAGTGGCACAATGTGTCAGTATCCTTCATTAAGGCAGACGAATGGTGTAGGCTCCCTATATAAATCTGTGATAAACAGATCACTTAATAAAACGATTTGTCTACTGACAGGGATGACATTTTCTGTTTTAATAGTTTTAATGGGTATATGAATTACAATAAGAAAAACAATGCCCCTGCAGTTCATGCATTAGTATTAAGATAATTCATTATCTCTTGGAGATGCTGGGTTTAGTGACACACAAGATGTCTAATTTAAAAAATGCATTTAATTAGGGGGCATGCATAATAAATAGTGAGGTGCTAGAAGCAACATCCATAAGGCCTCTTGGGCCGTGTCAGATTTCTGGTTCAGTACTGATCATACTGACATCCCGTGCACATGCAAAATATACGTTAATTAGAAGGTTAAGATGGCTAGTGCTGCAGCCTCATGGATCCAGTTTCCTTGGTTTGAATCCCATGTGTAGATTACACCATTTGAACATTGGAAAATAACTTGATGAAAGAATGGCATTCAGCCCAACAAGCCTGTCCATCCTTTTCACCAACGTTGTCCAAAGTCACATCAAGGTACGATCTTGAGATCCCTAAAGTGCTGCTGTCCAGCGCACTACTTGTTAATTTCTTCCATGTATCTATGGTTCTGTATGAAGAAAAACTTAAATTTGCCCTTAACAGGTTTTCAACCATGTTCTCATGTTCTTGACGCAGAGTTTATTTAAAGTAACAACTGGACTCCATTGTACTAATTCTTTACATAATTGTAAACACTTCGATCACATCAACTTCTAATCTTTGTTTAATCAGTCTCTCATTGTGTCTCCCATCTCTCAGTTATAGAATCAGGCTCTTCACTTTTCTCTTTTTTGTAATGTGGTGACCAAAACTGTACATAAGATGAGACCTCACTAATGTATTATATAACATAAGCATAACCTTCCTTTCACTTGAACTCCACACATCAGGGTGCTATATAACCTAACATCCTATTAGCCTTCTTCATTGCTTCTGTACACTGTCTAGATGTTGATAGTGCACTATGACTCATAGGTCCTTCTCAAAAGGGATACTTTCCAGCTTTAGACCTCCCATTTTGTATTTAAATCTAATATTTTCACTTCTTACATTTAAAACTTTACATTTACTTACATTACATTTCATCAACCAAGCCAATATACTCTCCAAGTCCCTCAGTAACAGTTTAGCTGATTTAACTTTATCTGCCATTCCACCTAGTTTTTTATCATCCGCAAACTTAACCAACTTATTAATTAGATCCCTGTCCAGATCATCCATGTATATTAAAAACAGCAGCAGCCTGTGATAAGTGGCCTGTGCTCAGAGGCTAAGAACGGGTACAGGTGGGCACATGATGGCAGGGTTGACTGCAGTGCTTGGATGATCGTGCACTCATGTGCCAAGGCAGGTGGATTAGTCAGGTGCCATGTTCACACCTTGGAGTCGGTGGAGGGTCTCATCTGCACCTACAGAGTAGAGAATGGGGAAATAGATGAACAAGAGACAGAGAGATGGAGGTTTAAAGGGATGGAAAGAAGGAAGACTGAATGACGGAGATGGATACATCATGAAAAGCCAATGTGCCATAGACTGAAGGTTGGCAGCTGGGTAAAGAACCCCCGAGGAGGAGTGTATGGCAAGAGCTCAAAGAGGCTGCACAGGGTCACTCTGGCGGAGCGACCCATTGCTCAAGTGGGCTCCCACGTAAGACTGAGGTGTTGGAAAAGTGAGGCTCAGCATGACACCCTACTGAAAGCCACAAATGGCAGCTGGATTTTGAAGGTTGGTTTTGCCTTTCAGTAGGATGTCTCCTCGTACTGCTGGATCCAAAGAGGGTAAGCTGGGGAGAGGTTGGCTTTTTAGGAGGAAGTTTCCTGCCATGATTTTTAAACCTCAATTCATGTGAAATTATTTATTTCATTCTAATCCCCATATGGACACTGTGTTTTTTTCTTGATTATTTATTTATTATGGATGACGCACTGCACTATTTGTACATGGATTTCAATAAAAGTGTGTGTTCTCATTTGCCTGGCTCAGCTCGGTCTATGACAATCGACGGTTTCAGGAAGCATGGAGCCAACCTGGACCGTCACACAGCCTCAGCACTGACCCCTGCTGGACACCATTTTTCAACATCTGCTAATTCTGAGAAAGTTTCCCTCACTATCACCCTCTGCTGCCTGTTTTTGAACCAGTTTTGTGCCCGCCTTCACACCACACCCTGAAATCCCATATCTTTTAGTTTGATCACTAACCTTCCATGAGATACATCATCAAAAGCCGTCTGAAAATCAAGATAAATAATATCATATGCACCTCTTTGATCATATTCTTTTGTTGCTTCCACATAGAATTCCAGTAAATTAGTAAAACAAGACCTTCCCTGTCTGATCCCATGCTGACTGTTCAGTAATACTCCTGCTCCAGATGTGTGCAGCTCGCTCTTCCCCTTAATAATTCCTTCCATTAATTTACCTGTGATGAACATTACTGTCTTGTGGTCGGTTTGGCGTTAACACATCCTCCCTGTCTCAGCCTGAGTCTTTCTGGATACTCCCAGTGATGTGTGTGCGTTAGGTTAATTGGCAGTTTTAAAATGGCCTTGTATGAGTGCTCTCTGTACTCCATATTGCCAGCACTTGAGAATGATACATTACAGTATGTTATGTTATGTTAAGTTATATTATGTTATTGGATAAGGCAAACCTCTCAACTAATGCTTCAGTCCCAGTCACAAGTTAAAGGAGTCTTAATTACAAGCAGCATTATGACAAATAAAACATGGAAAATAACTTTTCAAATACTAGAAGAACTTTTTTCAACAGATTAATAAAAGGAAGATATTCTGCAAATTAGCAATGCCTGCAGGGAGTCGATGTGCAAATGTCTGTGCAACATCCACACTGGAGAATTTCAGGCTTGTACCTACAGATAAATGGGATGATGCTTTTCGAAGCTCAGAGTGGCATCTTGTTGCAGTTCATTTAAGAGGAGACATGACAAGCCAAATATCAGAAATTCTCAGACCTGCTAAATTCAATTCATGGACACTTGTGGGCCAAAGTTTTTGCAAGTAGTATTGGTCATTAAGTAGAAAGCACTGCTGGACAGGATGCCAGGCCTCTCAAACGTGGACGAAAAAGCCAAACACCTGGAACAAAACCCACATAGGGAATGTGGATACTGAACCTACAATGGTGGATTTCTTCTTCTATATATTCCTGTCCTCTACCTCTTACAGCAACAAAAACACGTGGCCCGCAGTGACAAATGTGCTCAGCTAGTAAAGTGTCACTACTTCTTCTTCTTTTGGCTGCTCCTGTTAGGGGTTGCCACAGCAGATCATCTCATTCCATATCTTTCTGTCCTCATCATCTTGCTCTGTCACCCCCACCACCTGCATGTCCTCTCTCGCCACATCCATAAACCTTCTCTTAGGCCTTCCTCTTTTCCTCTTGCCTGGCAGCTCTATCTTTAACATTCTTTTCCCAATATAACGCAATAGTGCTAACTACTCCACCTTTATTTTCAGTGTATGTAAATTTACAGATTTAATTACAGACCATGGCCAAAAACATTTTTGGCAGAAAAGAAATATGAGTTCAAAAGTACAGGGAGGTAAATCCAAAATAGAAATGTTATCTAAAACTCTGGACATAAATAACACTCACTCAAACAAGTGGGCTCTATAGAGCCTGTAGAGACATGATGTTAAAGGACCAGAAGATTTCCAGGTGCCCCTCCGAACACAGCAGCATTGTCAGGTAAAGGATTCTGATGGATGAGGACATCGTCACAGTAAATGACTTGGCATCATTGTAAGAGATAACAACTACGCACTGCATCAACCCAGTAAAATAAATGTAATTAGGAAGCAGTGGAAGTGGCTGGATTTGTTATCAGTATGAACCCTAGCGTCCCTCATAATTGCTACTTCATGCTGGTCAGACTATGGCAAGTTCTAGTGCCAGCTGATGCCAGGATAAATTCAAACAATACAAACAGTAGGTCAGAAAGTGAGTGGAATCAACAAATAGAATTTAACACATTCATCAATAGCAAATCATTACTTAATGAAATCTACAGTGAGAATATGAAAGCATTAACATCTAATCATCCTCTATATTAATTAAACCTTGGTGTCCTCTACCAAGTCAGCGGTCACAAAGAAATAATGTTAAGATGAAGGCCGGGTGTGCAGAAGTGAGCTTTGGAGTGTAAATTGGAGTAATGAGTCATGTAGACATTTTCTCCTTAGGGTTAATCAGTGTGCATGATAAGAAAGGAATAGATTATATCTTTACTTTGTGCTCTCCCTTTTTAAAGTGGTTTTGGTGAAATTATGATATAAACTAAAACTTAAGATTCTAGGTAGTGTAGACAAACTGTTGATATTTTCAGATCAAGTAACACTGTCAAACCCAATGAATTCAGTTCACAGTCAGAGCTGGGACTGGAGCCTATCTTGACAAGGCAGTAATACTAAGTTGTTGTACCGTGTTAGCCATTATGAATGTAGTGAGAAGTCAAATAAAATGGCACCTTTTATTGGCTAACTAAAAAGATTGCAATATGCAAGCTTTCGATGCAACTCAGGCCCCTTCTTCAGGCTAGGACAAAGCAGGAAATAGCCCGTTCTAATCTTTCTAGGGCCTACTTAAGTTCCCTCATTCACACAGGTGCTATGGTGGGTTCACCATTGAACCTAACCTTGACATCTTTAGAAATGAGGGAGGAAAGCCCATACCAAAAGATGGACAGCATGCAAAGAAGACATGAGCAATAACCAGGCATGAGAAATTGAGGATGCTGGATCCGCAAGGCAGTAGCACTACCCTGTTCAATTTTCATCATAAATTATTTGCTTCTCTTAGGTTTAATTTTTTTTTTGTTTTCCCTCTTAGACTGGTCTTTTGCTTCTTTTATATCTCACCTTTTCTTTTCACAATTTGTCTTTTGTTCTCTCCCTCCACTGCCTTACCTCTTGGGCAGATCCTATTGTGTGTCTTGCTGAGGAAAGATGTTAAGGGTGCACCAGGTAAGCACAGGGGTGCCCCAAGGGTTGGAGCTGGGTCCTCTCCTCTCTATGCACCACCTGACTAGGCCCCATCCTTTAGTGCATTGGTTTCTCATATCAGTGCTTTGTTGATGATACACAGCTGTGTCTGTTGTTCGCTCCAGAGGTCCACATGTTATCAGCCAGAATCTCATCAACCTGGACGAAGGAGCACCATCTCCAGCTCAACCTGACAAAGAAGGCCCAACTTGTTATCCCTGCTCGTCCATCTATTTGGCACCCCATCTCTGTTCTGCTTGGCTCATTATCACTAACATCATGCAAGTCAGAATCCTTTCTTGGGGTGGTGTGTGAGAAGTCCTTCACTGACCATGTTGAAACTGCTGCTAGGTCTTGCAGATTCACTTTTTTATAAAACATCTGCAAGATCAGACTGTATCTGACAGAATATGCAGCAAAACCCCTGGTCCAGGTGTAGGCTGTTTCACCTCTGGACTGCTGAAACTCTCTGCTGGCAGGAGCATTGACATGTGTCACCAAGCCACTGCGGATGATATAAAATGCAGGTGCACATCTAGTGTTCAGCCAGCCAAGATGGACACACGTTTCTCCCCTTTTTAGATCACTACATTGGCTCCCTGTACCACCCTCTAGTTGTCAGAGCACATTACTGCAGCCCCATGTAGAGATTCCTATTTTTATTTTGTTTAGAAATTTTTTTCTGGACCAGACCGGAACACAAAGAAATATTTATGTTGTGTGTCTCAGCAGCGCCTGCACTGTCTGCACTATGCACAACACAATCTGTTGCCCTGGGCGATGCAACATTTTCTCAAACAATACAAGCCTATGAACGCTCAAACCCAAAGCGAATGTCCGATTATATTGTATTATATTATTTTCACATACTAGCAATGCTCAGTTTTAACGTCTGATGTCCAACAATAACACAAACAACAACAACAATAATGATGATGCCAATAGTAATAATCCTCGGACTGTGGCATAGAAGAGACAGACATGGCAAAATAAAATTAAACAATCCAAATGGCAACAGGACTATAGCTCTTGATTGAATTGTTAAAATCTGATTAAATTCAAACTATGATCATTTCCTAAAGGGACATACATTAAAGCTTGTGCTTTATTCACTCTGATTCACTCTGGGCACACTAAAGCAGTTGTGTGTTTTTTGGATCAGTAGATTTCATTATTTGCATACATGAACATATGGTAAACAGGAATTGTGGGTAAAGATTCAAATTTAAAGATAGATAGATAGATAGATAGATAGATAGATAGATAGATAGATAGATAGATAGATAGATACTTTATTAATCCCAAGGGGAAATTCACATAATCCAGTAGCAGCATACTGATACAATAAAACAATATTAAATTAAAGGGTAATAAAAATGCAGGTAAAAACAGACAATAACTTTGAATAATGTTAACTTTTACCCCCCGGGTGGAACTGAAGAGTAGCATAGTGTGGGGGAGGAACGATCTCCTCAGTCTGTCAGTGGAGCAGGATGGTGACAGCAGTCTGTCGCTGAAGCTGCTCCTCTGCCTGGAGATGATCCTGTTCAGTGGATGCAGTGGATTCTCCATGATTGACAGGAGCCTGCTCAGCATCCATCACTCTGCCACAGATGTCAACCTGCCCAGCTCCGTGCCTACAACAGAGCCTGCCTTCCTCACCAGTTTGTCAAGGCGTGAGGTGTCCCTCTTCTTTATGCTGCCTCCCCAGCAAACCACCGTGTAGAAGAGGGCGCTCGCCACAACCATCTGATAGAACATCTGCAGGATCTTATTGCAGATGTTGAAGGACGCCAGCCTTCTCAGGAAGTATAGTCGGCTCTGACCTTTCTTACACAGAGAATCAGTATTTGCAGTCCAGTCCAATTTATCATCCAGCTGCACTCCCAGGTATTTATAGGTCTGCACCCTCTGCACACAGTCACCTCTGATGATCACGGGGTTCATGAGGGGCCTGGGCCTCCTAAAATCCACCACCAGTTCCTTGGTTTTGCTGGTGTTCAGGTGTAAATGGTTTGAGTCGCACCATTTAGCAAAGTCCTTGATTAGCTTCCTATACTCCTCCTCCTGCCCACTCCTGATGCAGCCCCACGATTGCAGTATCGTCAGCAAACTTTTTCACGTGGCAGGACTCCGAGTTGTATTGGAAGTCTGATGTATATAGGCTGAACAGGACCAGAGAAAATACAGTCCCTTGATGCGCTCCTGTGTTGCTGACCACAATGTCAGACCTGCAGTTCCCGAGATGCACATACTGAGGTCTGTCTGTAAGATAGTCCATGATCCATGCCACCAGGTGTGAGTCTACTTCCATCTCTGTCAGCTTGTCCCTAAGGAGCAGAGGTTGGATGTTATTGAAGATAATCATTATATTCTCAATTTCACTTAGTGTTGTCATTATGCTAAGATTTCAATGTATTCTATTATTTTAAAAGAAATGTATATGTTATGATAATGTCTTTGTAAAATGAAAAAAAGAATTTATATTTAGAAAGTCACCATCATCAAAAGGCACACATTTACCTGGTGGTTTAAATAGATAATAGAAGGTAAGCTTTGCTTTTAGCAATAATTTAGGTGTTTTGTTCATAATCTTCTTTAGAGAAACGTTAAAAGCAATAAATAAAGACTACTAATACAGCTTGATTCCTGCATATTTATGAAATGGCACCTCTCAAGAGTGTATTTTTATGAGACAGTCTTGCTATAACTTGACATTCTCAAATTGTGAATTTGAGGTTCTAATCTGAGTCCTGCCCCCAGGTCTCAGTGTGCAGATCCAGGCAGTAATGATTCCTCTTAAACCAAAGGGGGTGGCAGGGTGCCATTTACAACTTTGCCTAGGGCAGCAAAAGTCATACAACTAGCTCTGCCCTGCAGCAGGATATTTCGGTATTTTTTCAAGTTTGCCACTTGAAATTGTGTTCCAAAGTCCAGCATTTTCTATACATTTTAAAAAATATATTGCACACACTGGTACTTTACAATGGAGACAATGGGGCATGAAGCACCACCAGAAATATAAAAGCCTGAAACTTACTGAATACATTCTGTTTGAATTTCAACAAAAATAAAACATGTCTTCTGTGTATCTGGAAATATTAATTTTAATGCAGAGTCCTGGTTCTATTTTTATCGAGGTAAGGATATTTTTTTGTTTGCTTGTGTGAGTTCTCCTATAAATATGGAAGTAAATCCCAACAAAACCGGCCACATGGCACAGTTTATTGTGATTTTGCCTTTCAAGAGGATGCCACACCCCAGCAGGTGAAAGGTTATTACCAAGACAACAAACCCTGAGGTATCTGCTGGTTTTCTTTTAAAATGGCTGAATCTCTTAATACTGGTGGTGTTTGTGTTTAAAAATGATATGTATAAGCTATTTTAACAATGTTTGTGAAACTGCAAGATGTGGATCGATACTGGACAACTATCTTGACATGAAAAATGGGCATGTTCCATACGTTTTAAGCTTTTGTTTTCCAGTGGTGCTTCATGCCTTATTAATTGGAATTTAAAGCACCAGTGGAAGAAAGATATTTTTAAAAATTTATGGGAAACACTGGACGTCTGAACACAATTTCAAGTAGCAAATGCTTATATACCATGTTTTTGAAGAAATAACTTCAACTTGAAAAATGCCAAACTTACCCTTTAAGTTCTCGACCACTCAGGTCTGCTGATTAATGGCGTCTGATGGTGCCACCTCTGTGTGGTGTCCTATCTCAATCCAGACTGTTTTTCACGTGTAGCTCCTAGCTGGTGGAATGAGCTGTCCCCCTCCATTCAAACTGCTGACTCCCTCAATGTGTTTAAGCAGCGTATAAAGACTCTCTTTTGTTCTGTGAATTTCTGTCTAACTGATATTGGCTTTGTTCATTTTCTGTGTAACTAAGGAAGTGTAACCAGCTTTTATTTTCTTCTGAGTTCTGCACTTGGGATGACCGTAACCTTGTCCTGTGACGCTTGTTCCTAAACAGTCCCCAGACTGATGTTTACTCGATTATGTCAATTTCTTTGAATAAAAGCGTGTACTAAGCAAGTAAATGTGATTATACAGGTGTACCTGAGTTTCCTTGCTATTTAACTTTACAGTTAAACTTATTCTTGTTTTATTTGCAGTGTCTACCCACATTATGTAAAAGGTTTTATGTGGATTTAAGGAAATGTAGATTTCATTAATCTATTGTTTCAAACAATTAGTTAAGAGAAGTACCAAGAGAGAAGTCTCTCTCCCTCTCTCGTCAATCGTTTAGTTGAGTTTGACGCCTTGGGATCTTATGGACTTTAGCATGCCATGCGTCTCTGTCAACTACTGCTTCTTTAAGTTGTTATATGGTCGTATCTGTGGCCTCACAAATGCTGTCCAACCATCTTAACTTCTGCTGCCCCTTTCTCCTTTAACCCTCAGTTTTACTTTTATTAATAAGCAGAGCCTTATGTCATTATTATAGTGAAGATGTGCTCTTGGTTTCTGAACGGTCTCTCCTAACAGTAACACGCAGAGAGTGTAATACCCTTGTGTGATCCTGACTCTGTATTTAACTTTACAAAAAAGCTAATGAAATATCAAAAAAAAAACAACTTAATTTTGCAATACATCTGACCATTTGTACGGGCTTGAGCAGGGAAATCCTTGCAGTCTGTAGAATATTACACACCATTAAAAGCTCCTTTAGAAACCAGAAGACAGGGCAACATGTATGTAGAGCAGTTCAGGCCAGCTATGTCCACATATAATGCTGTAACATAACATTCGCAAACCCGCTGAGTCAGGGTTGCCTTAACTTCCAGAAGCACGGAGTACAAAGTAAGAACCAATCCTGGTCAGGCCATCAGACCATCGCAGGGCCCACCGATGCAGGGTCAGTTTAATATAACTGATAAACAGAAAATGTATTAATTTTGAGGAGGTTGGTGGAAATTCCATACAGACCCAGGGAAAATGTGTAGGCTTCACGCAGAAAACAAATAGACACAATGTAGAAAGAAATATGGAAAGTATTGTACTTGACATTTATGATTTGTAAGTCACTTTGAATCTAATTCAAGTCAAGTCACTGTTTTATATAGCATGTTTAAAAACAACAGGGGTTAACCCAAAGTATTTTCCAGTTTAAAAAGAGTAGTAAAAATATAAATAAAAAAACATAAATAGCATAATAGAATAATAAATGCACAAATAATATGAAAAAATTGTAGATGCCCCAGAAGACGAGCGGGCATCCCACCCAGGATGGAGGTGAATGCCATACCTAGCTGCGATGGAAAACGTGGGGACAATACCCGGCAGTGATGCCTTATGATTTCTGTCCTGATTGGGATGCCCAGAGATGTCAATGACCAGCAGGGGAGCAATTCACCATTCTAGGTGGCAGTGTCCCTCATGTAAGATCGCAGTCTGTAAACCCGCAGAGCTGCATGGGAGTTGGAGTCTGGTAGTGCAGCTCTGTAGGGTTCCCTGATAGACAGTAGAGGGCGCTGCTGGCAGAGGATCTCCCTGGCTTTTTTGTAGGAAGAACTTCCGGGCTTGTTTCCAAAGCTCTTGGAGTCAGAGTCGGGAGGAAGTGGGCAACATTCAGCTGGAGGTCAGAACGAGAAACGATCCATTAGTTTATTATGGTTGTAATTATATTTGTGGTATGTTATTGAAAGCAGAGTTGGAGAGATGCATGGGAAAGGAATAAAAACGTTATATTTTATCCTATCAACGTGTGGCGCTTTGCTGTGTCTGTGGTTTGGGGCTCTCTGGCACCCTCTTGTGGTTACAACATGCTTACAACAAGTAAAAAATACAAATTAAGATTATAATGAAAAATTAAGGTAAATGTAATACAATAAACGACAGATTAAGAAGAGGGTGAGAGTTATTAAAATGAGATTAAAAATCGCATATTGGTGGACTTGACAAAAACCCTAGCAGAACCCAAAACTTAAATGAAGTTACATCTTGCCTGAAGAAGGGGCCTGAGTTGCCTCAAAAGCTTGCATATTGTAATTTTTCCATTTAGCCAATAAAAGGTGTCATTTTGCTTAACATCTCACCACATCCATAATGGTTAACACAGTACTACACCTCAGAACTACATGAAAGCAAGGGGAAAAAGCTTTGATTTTAAGTTTGATTTAAACTCATCATTAGTAGGGCAAGACTTAATATCGACGTGGGACTGTTCCAAAGTATAGGGCCAGCTACAGAGAAAGCCTGGTCACCTTCGGTTTTAAGACGTGTGTGAGGAACTGAGAGGAGCTGTTGTGAGGATGACCTAAGTGACTGGGGGGCTGAATATGCAAATAGCAGATCTGAAATGTATTGAGGAGTTAGTGCTTTAAAAACAAATAGTAGAATTACAAAAGCAATTCAAGTGTAGTTTATCTGAAAAGGTTCTGGTCCAACAAGCTCATCCGTGCTGTTCAAGTATAATAATGCCAAGCTGAGATCTGAAGGTCCCTAAACTCCTACTTTCTACCACACTACTAGTTCTTTGCATGAAGTAAAATATTTGTGCAAGATCTGCCCTTAATAAGTTTCCAGCAGGGTCCCCTTGTTCTTGTTGAAATCCCACAAGTTCTGTCAAGAAACTGGAGGAAATTGTGACAACATCTGTTTTAAAAACTGCACTCCAGGGAATAAATTTAAAACTCTCAGTGGGTCACACACACTGTCGTCTGCTCTGAGGTTTATACTAATCCTGTGTAGATCCATTGATATTTCAGTGTTTACCACCGGGGGTCTTATGAAATAAAAAGCTAATCAGAAATTCCATAACTTTTATTAAAAAACCTTTAAAATGTACCTCTATACTCCCTTTGTGACTAAAGAGCGCAAGTACAACATCTTTATATTATTACATGTTATATATAAACTCAGTAATGACCACTTCACAAGCTTTAATCCTAGGATTTAAAAAGAAACAATAAAAAAGTCTTAATAATAAAAAAGGCTGCCATCTCTCCTGTAAATAAAAGGCTATGACTGCAGGGAACATTTTATTGAAAAAATAAAAGATGTCCCCTTGGGAATTTCTGAGAGCTGAAAATAAGCCATCCAGTTAAACACTTGGGTCACTTGCAAGCACAGAAAATGAGCCAATCAGAAAGGCTGCAGCCAAGAAAAGACACAACTTGAACTGCTGGCAATGACTTATTCATAAATAGATGTTTGCATTATTCAGCGTTTTGGATGCCTTGAGTTAACTAACTTACAAATTACACGTGATGCTGAAGCCAGAGATCCTTGACTTTTTACTTTCACTAGGAATCTTAGTAACACAAAGATATTTTAAACAAAAACATTAAAAACATTTCTGTTTCTACTGAGTATTTTCAAGGCCCTTGTGGCACCTCTGTCTATGACTTGCTCATGATCCGATTTTTGGTTGTGAGGAGAAAAGCACAAAAACAAAAGCTTTAGCCGGTAACTTCCCTCTGGACCTGCCTAAGGCATTCCGCTCACTATTTTTTCTCATTTATGTTTTGCTTTCATTCAAAAAAATATATATCTGGAATGCAGTCTGGCTGTGTCCAATTATATTCCCATGCTGGTTTCCATTCAAGGATCCAAAATTGATTTTTGAATGTGTAGTCAAGCTTGAGACGTGTGTAGAAGCTTTAAGGAACTGATGCACTAGTCTTGAGCCTTTTCTTTTTCCTCTTGAATTTTTATTAAAAAAAACATTTACAGACATGGACAAATTCATTGGTACTCTTCCATGAAAAGAGAAGAACCTACAATTGTATTTGAAATAACTTGAAACTGACAAAAGTAATTGACACCCATCATTGTTTATTCCGTATTTAACAGAAATTAGACTTTGCTTTACATTTACTTCTTTAGCTGACACCTTTATCCAAAGTGACTTACAATATTTATGATACAATTGGCTCCATTTCTTTTTCATTTTCCAGTTGGAGTACAGGCAGGTCAAGTGGTCAAATTCGCGGACACACAGTATCAGTAGTGGGATTTGAACCCACAGCCTCAGTGTCACTGCATCACTCTACCTACCTAGAGTTTTAATTCAATATAATGTTTCAAATAATAGCAAAAATGCTGAGAGTATGGAAAAAAATGGTAGGACCCTTAACATAAAATTTTGCTGCCATTCACTATGAACAAGCGATTCCTGGAGCTCTCAACAGGTTGTATGGCCTACTCTTCCTGATCAAACTGCTCCAGCCGTGTCAGGTTTGAAGGGGGTCTTCTCCAGATTGCATGTTTCACTTCTTCCTATGGATATTCAACAGGATTCAAATCAGGGATCATAGAAGGCCACTTCAGAATTGTCCAATGTTTTGTTCTTGGGTGCCTTCAGCGGTGTGTTTTGGTTCTTTATCTTGATGAAGGGTCCATGAACTGTAACTGAGACAGAACTTTCTGACACTGGGCAGTATGTTTAGCTCCAGAATGTCTTGATAGCCTTGAGATTTCATTGTTCCCTGCACAGACTCAAGGCACCCAGTGCCAGACACAGCAAAGCAGGCCTAAAACACAACCAAGCCTCCTCCATGACTGTGTTGTAGCTGGGGGGTTCACAGGGAAGATGTGCCCTCCAGCTGAAGAAAAAAAAGTCTTGTTTGGATTTTACACATACCGGGTCAGGCAGTGTTGTCTTATCTGTCCAAAGGACCTTCTCCCAGAGGCATTGTAACTTGTCAATATGCATTTTAACAAATTCTAGTCTGGCTTTTTTATGTTTTTCTATCAACCAGTTCTTCTTCCATTGAGCCCACTGTCACTCAAAAAGTGACAGTTGGCGTGATCAGACACTGATAGACCTGGACCTTGGAATTCAGCTTGTATCCCCTTGGAAGTTATCCTTGGCTTTTTGTCTGCCATTCTTACTGTTCTTCTGACCATTTTCGGGTGTCGATTTTCCTCATCTGGCTGCATTGAGAGCAGTTGGCTACAGTCCTTGGACCTTGAATTTCTTCATATTTGCAACTGTTACCACATGAACATCAAGCTGCTTTGAGATAGATAGATAGATAGATAGATAGATAGATAGATAGATAGATAGATAGATAGATAGATAGATAGATAGATAGATAGATTGATTGATTGATTGACTGACTATTTGTTCCCAGGGGGAAATTTGGCTTTTTAGAGAAACTCTTTAAATAAATAAATAAATACATAAACAGGTATGTAGCGGTGCCACATAGTGTTTAAATGTCAGTGCTGTGTGTGTCTTGTTTTCATTGTCCCATTGACTGCGTTTATGTGTATCAGTTAATGTTGTCCCCGTAAAGGAGGACGGATGATGGGAGGAGTTCACAACCACTAATCTGGAAAACACCTGTATATCAATTAATCAATTACTGCCGTCACTGACTATTTAAGGAGCAGAGGAGGAGACGAAAGAGGAGAACCAGCACGAGTGAGAGAGAAGGAGAACAACCAATATCGCATTCACGATTACAACCTGCCTGCCGTTTCATTCCATTGCGCTTTCATCCAGTTTGTTTTTCATTCATCCGGACTGCCTTTCAACCTGCTTGCCGCTGAAGACCCCGGGGTCGAATCATCATTCGCCGCACGCCGAGGAATCACGGTGAGGTTGTTCCAAACGCCGGGAAATACAAACATTACAATCGCCATTAATCAGTACCCGTATTCAGGACATTTAATCACGTATCGGACTCAAGTTCATGATCATTCTGTTTGCCAGTCATTTGTCGTTTGTGTGGTGTGTGTTATATGTTACGTGGACAAGGGAGGGGATTTGTATATATATATTGTCAGTTTTGCTTTGGGATTGTTGGGGTGGAGGAATATTTGAGTGTACATTTGTCTTGTGGCGTGTCTTGTCTCATTTAATACATTTATTCCTGCTTAATTTTACATTCTGCTTATTGTCTTTGCATTTCAAACCGTCGATTGTGGGGAAAGTTTATCTGTGTAGGAGTACGGCTTGACAGGAAAGGTTTCTCAGTCAATTATCCAGGCCACAGGTCTTGGAGGTGTAGCTGCCGGCTGGGAATAAGGGGTCGGCCGTTACATAAGTGGTGCCCTCTCTGAGGAATCTTTATTTAAATTCGATCACTGTCTGCCTTTAAATTTTCCCCAAAATATCATGTCTTTAGGGCGTGCCGAGCAGGATGACACCATTGCTTCGCCTCGGTGTGATGATGGAGTAGCCGGCGCGCACGCCACGGTCAGAGCGTGTTCAGCGGTGCGAGAGGTGGTGGATTCTTTGCAGTCGCTGTACCTCGAAGATCACCGTGGACCTGAAGAGGAAGGCCTGGAGGACGTCTCGCCTCTGTGGGAGGATCTGGCGCAACAAATGACCCGGCTGGAGGAGAAGATCCGCGAGGTTGCGGAAAGTACGCTGAGCGAAGCAGCCTTGCGGGCTCGCATCAGCAGCTCCCAGGAGGAAATGAAAGAATACATCAACGAGCAAGTTCAACTCCTGGGGCGGGAAATCGTGTTGTGCCTCCAGAGGCGGGATCGACGCTGGCAAGATTCTCTTCAGGGGGAAGTCCAAAGGTGTCTCCAGAAGATAAGACCATCGCCCGCCATTCAACGCCGACGTATCTCGGGAGGGGAGCATGCCTCAATCGGCCATTTGTTCCTGGGTGCGCCTGTCTTTTCCCAAGTTAGGGGCTCCTATAATGTCGATGATGTCCTGAACTTTGTGGAGGACGGGGAGGCGTACCTGGCCGTTAACCCTCTAACCCCGGAAGAGCTAATTGGGGTGATAGGGACATCCCTCTCGGACCGGTGCGGAGCTGGTGGCTGACGGCCAAGAAGACTATTTTCGACTGGGGATCCTTTCGCGATCTTTCCTCGCGGCTTTTCTTCCGAAGACTACGAGACCGAACTGGAGGACAAGCTGCGGTCCATGGTGCAACTACCTTCACAAACCATCCGGGACTTCGCCTATGAATACCGGGCTTTGTGTTTGAAGTGGCGGCCGGCTATGGCTGAAGAAGAGGTGGTCCGCCGCGTCCTTAATGCCTGTAACCCGCGGTTAGCTGGGAGTCTCAGGGGGGTGGTGGGATCGGTGGAGGACTTGGTGAGGGTAGGCTCCCAAGTGGAACGGGACTGGGAAACTCAAAGACGTACTGGCACAAAGTTCAGGCCAGTACACGAGAAACCCAGCCCCTAAAACCACAACGAGCCAAACCTTGCCGGTCGGAAGCCGATCTCGCCATTATGCAAGCGAGCACGTCCCTTCTGATCGTCCCAGTGAGGCTGCGGGGGTGGCAGATGGATGCGGTGGTGGATACCGGGAGCCACCATACTTTAATCCGCTCAAGCATGTGGGAAAGATTAGCCGACCGACAGACAAATTAACATCTGCCCCGTCCGTCCGATTTGTATTGGCGGATGGGAGTGAACACAAGGCCCTGGGCAGAGTCCCTTGAGGTACAGTGTACTCGCCACCACCTGGAATATGGATACGTATGTCCTGGAGGACCAGCACCTGTCAGTTCCGTTACTCCTTGGGCTGGATTCGTTAGCCACCATGAGGATGACCATCCATCTCAGTCCCAGGGGGTATACGGTACCGGGGGAAGGGATATGCGAATTCATTTACAAATCCAAAGAAGATCTGGGCTCTGAATTTCTGGGATTCTACGCAGCAGTGAGGAGCGGCGCAAGCACCTCGGCGGCAGCCCCAGTGGAGGGACAACCTGAAGAGGTGAGGCCGGTGCTGAAGAAGTGGGCCGAGGTGTGGACGGAGAAGTTAGGAGTTGCCCGTGGGGTGACCCACATGGTCCACACCTTGGACGAAGTTCCAATAAGGCACCGAGCCTACCGGGTTTCTCCACTGAAGAGGGGCGTCATTAAAGAACACCTCGATCGGATGCTCGCCGAGGGAATAATAGAACCATCTTCCTCCTCCTGGGCGTCCCCTGTGGTCCTCGTGAAGAAGCCGGATAATTCCTATCGTTTCTGTGTGGACTACAGGGGGGTTAACGAGAAGACGAGCCTGGACGCATATCCCATGCCCCTGGTTCATGAAATCCTGGAGTCACTGCATGGAGCTGCAGTATTTAGCACCTTAGATCTCCGCAGTGGCTATTGGCAGGTGCCGATGGACGAGGGGAGTAAAAAGAAGACGGCAGTCATCACCCCTGAAGGCCTGTTCCAGTTCAATGTCATGCCTTTTGGGCTTAAAAATGCTGGGGCCACTTTCCAGCGGCTCATGGAGCAGGTTCTGAGGGGTTGATAGGCAAGATCTGCTTCGTGTACATGACGACGCCATTGTTTACTCCCCTTCTATAAATCAACATCTCCGGGATTTAGACACCATCTTCCAGCGATTACACCAAGCGCACCTTACGCTGAACACGAAGAAGTGTACCTTCATTCAACCCCACATACGCTTCCTCGGGCACATTCTTTCATCGGAGGGGTCGCTGTAGACCCCGAAGACCTTGGCCATCCGGGAGTACCCACGCCCACAGATTTGAAGTCGTTGCAACGTTTTCTTGGGTTAGTGGGGTGGTACCATAAGTTTATTCCCCGGATGGCAGATATAGCGGCTCCCTTGAACCAGCTTAAAAAAGATGTCCCGTGGGAGTGGACCACAGAATGCCAGGACGCGGTCGAGCGACTCAAGAGCCACCTTCAAGAGCCACCCGTTCTGGCCCAACCAGATCCACAGCTCACCTTCCAGGTACAAACTGATGCCAGCAACCTGGGGCTCGGCGCCGTGCTCACTCAAAGAATTAACCAGGCTGAACATGTCATCGCGCCGCCTCACGAGTTTTGCGCGGCGCTGAGCTGAACTACTCGACAGCTGAGAAGGAGTGCTTGGCTGTCGTGTGGGCTGTGGAGAAATGGAGACATTATCTGGAGGGGTTGAATTTGAAGTGTACACCGACCATCACGCTCTGACCTGGGAGTTCAATCACCCAAGACCTCCTCCCGCCTGACCAGGTGGGTCCTCCGCCTCCAGAATTTTACATTCAGGGTGACTTACCGGAAGGGCTGTGGTAACATCGTGCCGGATGCACTATCTAGGGTATCGGAGCCATCGGGGATGGTGTGTTTGGCAGAGGCGAAAAAGATGACCCCCCCTCTGCCAAGGAGCCTTGAAGACCTGGCCCAAGCACAAGCTACCAGTCCATTCTGCCAGAACATCAGGGAAGGGCTGGAGCAACAGCGACTGACCGGGTACACTTTGTGGACCTCCAGGGGTCTTGTACAGGACTATTCCATCCACCCTTGGGGGTCTGCAACATCAACTGGTGGTCCCGGAAGAGCTCGTCCCCGACTTTCTGAAGCACTACCATGACAGTCCTTTAGGTGGTCACCTTGGAAGGACAAAAACTTTATTAAAGATTCTGGGGTTGCGTGGTGGCCGCCTGTCCGAAAGACGTGTGCCACCACGTGAAGACGTGTGACCTGCCAACAACTAAAAACCCACCTGGTAAACCGGCGGGATTACTTCAATCGACAATGCAGATGGACCAGGAGAGACTTTGGGAGTCGACCTAATGGGGCCATTTCCTATCACCAGCTCGAGGAAGACCGTCCTGATGGTAGTAGTAGACTATTTTTCGAAGTGGGTGGAGCTGTTTGCGTTAGCCGATGCAAGGGCTAACAAAATATGCTCCATCCTGAAGAACGAAATCTTCACCCGCTGGGGGGTGCCAAGAAACATCATCTCGGATCGGGGTCCGCAGTTCACAAGCTCCATATTGGATGAACTTTATGCAGCCTGGGGAGTGAAGAAAAACCTCACCACCGCTTACCATCCCCAGGCCAACATGACGGAGCGAGTGAACCGGACCCTGAAGAACATGATCGCCTCCTATGTGGGTGAACGCCATCAGGACTGGGATAAATGGCTCCCCGAGCTCCGGTTTGCCCTGAACACCGCGGTGCATGAAGCCACAGGTGAGACGCCTGCTTTGGTTGCGCTGGGCAGACAGCTTAAGGGCCCACTCGACCGACTCCTTCCCAGCACCCCTAGTCCAGAAACCACCAGTTACAATAATTTGGTTAAGGTAGAGGGTTTACGGCGGAGAATCCAAGGGAGGTTGGTGAGTTCGACATCCAGACACGCCAAGCTATATAATGCCCGGCGGAGGGAAGCGCACTTCCAGCCGGGTGATTTGGTCTGGATTAGAGCTCACCATCTCTCAGATGCCAGCAGAAAATTCTCCGCCAAGCTAGCGCCTAAATGGTTAGGTCCAGCTAAAATCATTCATCAAACAGGTCCAGTCAATTTCCAGATCCAAAGGGGTATCGGCGCTGCCTCCAAGTTAGACACCATCCATGTGGCCAACCTCAAGCCGTACTTCGGCCCTCCCTTGTCCAAGGTTGGGGGGGGGGAATGTAGCGGTGCCACATAGTGTTTAAATGTCAGTGCTGTGTGTGTCTCGTTTTCATTGTCCCATTGACTGCGTGTATGTGTATCAGTTAATGTTGTCCCCGTAAAGGAGGACGGATGATGGGAGGAGTTCACAACCACTAATCTGGAAAACACCTGTATATCAATTAATCAATTACTGCCGTCACTGACTATTTAAGGAGCAGAGGAGGAGACGAAAGAGGAGAACTAGCACGAGTGAGAGAGAAGGAGAACAACCAATATCGCATTCACGATTACAACCTGCCTGCCGTTTCATTCCATTGCGCTTTCATCCAGTTTGTTTTTCATTCATCCGGACTGCCTTTCAACCTGCTTGCCGCTGAAGACCCCGGGGTCGAATCATCATTCGCCGCACGCCGAGGAATCACGGTGAGGTTGTTCCAAACGCCGGGAAATACAAACATTACAATCGCCATTAATCAGTACCCGTATTCAGGACATTTAATCACGTATCGGACTCAAGTTCATGATCATTCTGTTTGCCAGTCATTTGTCGTTTGTGTGGTGTGTGTTATATGTTACGTGGACAAGGGAGGGGATTTGTATATATATATTGTCAGTTTTGCTTTGGGATTGTTGGGGTGGAGGAATATTTGAGTGTACATTTGTCTTGTGGCATGTCTTGTCTCATTTAATACATTTATTCCTGCTTAATTTTACATTCTGCTTATTGTCTTTGCATTTCAAACCGTCGAATGTGGGGAAAGTTTATCTGTGTAGGAGTACGGCTTGACAGGAAAGGTTTCTCAGTAAATTATCCAGGCCACAGGTCTTGGAGGTGTAGCTGCCGGCTGGGAATAAGGGGTCGGCCGTTACAGGTAGATAACTAAGTAAATAATTAAATACAAACACATACGTTGGTCTGAACAGGCACTGGAATGACTATAAAGCAAAAACACTAAAAAATATACAAAAAGCAACTAAAAAGGAAGAAAAGTAGTAGTAAAGAAAACTTCTGCCTTGGCAGTGCCAATCCCAGTGAGGCATTATGCAGGCGTATTGCTGCTGTTATAAGTGACCCCCCCACTCATGTTTCTTGTTTTGTTTTAATTCGCTTCATGCCTACGACCTCTAGGGGTCCAGAGTGTGTCTCATAACTGAGCCTGTCTTTTTAATTAGCTTGTTGACTTGTCTATAATTTTCTTTCTGACCTCCTTAGACATCTCTGTCCTTCACTTTTTCTGGTCCATGTTCATTGTGGGGCACACGCTGATACCAGACAGCAGACTGACTACTTTTCTCCATTTAAATAGGCTGAATTGCACGATTGGAGACATGTGCAATACTAATCAAAGAAAACAGCTAGTTTAAAAAAATCACTGTAATCTAATTATTTATGATGTTTTCTCAGGGAACCAACAAATGTGTCCAGGCGATTTTAGAATAGGTTACCTGATCTCTTTTCACATTTGCTTTGCTTTACGTGATGACATCTCAAAGGCATGCAGGTATACAGTTATTTAATCTCTTTTCAGGAGAAATACAGCACTTTTTCAATAATCTGTAACGGTCCCAACAAATTTGTCCGCCTCTGTATTCACTCCGGTGAGTATAAGGCTGCAGATCTGTTGCCATTAAAAATAAAAAAAGTCCTATCACTTTTGGTCTTTTTTGTAAGTTACACAGAGTCATGTCTCATGAAAATTATGAATTGTTTCTTGTTAAAACTGAATATAAAATATTGCAAACCTTTATTTTGCAATGCCAATAAAAAGTATTCAGACCCTAATATTAAAGAGCACAGAGCATTTAATTTAGTTTTTATCAACAGGAAACGTTTCTTTAATTTTAAGGTGAAAACAGATCTGTGTGATGTGATTTAAATTAATAAAACATGCAAAACACAAAATAATTGATTGCAAAGACACTATTTAGTAGATAATCCTTTGGCAGCCATGACAGTCAGGAGGCTGTTTGCACAGATCTTTCTCTCTGTCACCTTTGCATGTCCCTTCCCCCATTTTTCTTTGCAAATTTGTTCAAGCTTGGCCGGACTGCATGGGGATTGTGAGTGAACAGCTTTGGTCAAGTCCCACTGCAAATTCTCATTTGGTTTGAGATGATTGCCAATATTTATCAAGCATCTCAGGGTAGAAAAATGGTTTTAAATGACTCAATAATCCCAGAGTGATGCAAATTTGGTCCTGTTCTTAGGAGTAAGAGCATAAACATTTTATCAATTTTTCTACCTTAAGAAAATTCTAACTTCACCTTGATTTAGAAGAACTTGTGAGTTGTCCTAACTCGCTAGGATGTGCCAGCAGATGGAGGTGAGGCAGAGATCGGCACAAACACCCCAGGAAAGACAATGTTCTATAAACTCTGAACATCAATGATTTCCAAAAAAGATATTTTTTTGTAACAATGATATTTTGATATTTTTAAAATATTTTTCATAGCAATTCTTATATATTAAGTGACTAGTTGCGAGTGGTCTTTGGGGCAAAAAACAACCCAAAGTCTCCCTAGTAGTTTTACTGTATTGGTGAACTTGCAGAAGCGTTAGCTAAGGGGGCCAGAGGAGGTCGTATCTTGTCTGAGACAGATGTGTAGTCGAGTGCAGCTGGGTGGGACAGACTGGAACCCATCTCAGGCAAACGTATGGTAGCTCATTGTGTGAACGTACAACGGGAGTGTCTGCTTGGGATGAATGAGAAATGAGGTGCATGCAGGTACTGAAAAAATATAAAAGTGTAAGCACGTGCCACCTCATCAGGTGCAAGTCAGACTTGTACAAACTTCTATATCTTCTGTAGGATTCACACCAATTCCCATGGCTGTGGTTGAGCGTTAGCAAAGTGGACTGCTCCATACACGCACACGCACGTCTTTCATAGTGAGAACTGAGGTGCATGCAAGTGGCAAAAAAAATGTAAAAGTGCATGCATGCGCCATCTAGTGGCTGTGGTTGAGCATGAGGAGACTGGACTGCTTCATACACACACACACACACAGGTCTTTCATTTATATATGTCTAATTGCTGTATCTGTGCAAAGAAGCTATGTGCTCTAAGGCCAAATGAAAATGTTGGTAACATTAAACTTTTTGACCACAGGGTAGATGCAGCTTTGCAGTAATGATGACTTGGAAATCTCACAAGCAACAATTTCTTGAATTTTTCACAAAGCTTTGAAAACCCCTGAATTGCGTGAGGTAATTAACAGAATTATACATTTCCTCACTTGACATAATGTAAAAGCAATGCTGCATTCATACAAATCAGCACACACATAGAGATCATTGCTTCATGTGTGAATAAGCATGCATATCTCAAGGGATATCTCAGTTTCAACAAAGAGGTGCTCATGGACGCATTCTGTATTAAAGTAGACGGCATATTACCCTGAACATAAGCAGGACTGGATGGGTGATTGAGAGTGAAATGTCACACAGGAACGTTGAGCTCTGTATTCCACATACCCTATTTCTGTTACACTTTACAAGCCCAGGAAAGTTCAAAAAGCCAAGTGGAGCCTACGGGGCATTGGATAAATAGAGCCTCTCAAAAGATATGGGATGATCATGGAGAGCGACACGGCACCTGACTCTGAAAGATTTTCAGGAACACTGGAAGAGTGAACGTGACTTCGGAAACAGCACAAGAATACCTGTGGGTAGTTTCAGTAAAACTGTTACTTTATGAGGTGTTTCCCATGGCCATCAGAGTGGGGAAGTGATTCTTCAAAAAGTTTGGCTGTGGATCGTTCATTGTTAAAAATGCCCATTATTGGGTTTTGCTCGCATTTGCTGTGTGTGTGTGTGTGTGTGTCAATTCCATCATGGTGCTATGAAGCGCACAATAATTATGTGCAGCTTAACGCAATATCCTACCTTACTACAGTATGTTAATCCTTCTTCTTCTTTGTCGTCTTCTTCCTACTTTGACTATGATTATTATTATTATTATCTTGCATTGAAGTCTTAGCATTTGTATCAGAAAACTACAAAATGTCATCATGACTGCCATTTTGTGGCTCAAGGTGCTATAAAACCGCAATGTCATTTATTCCCAAACATCACCTCTTACTTCTTGCTGGGAGTGAGAGTAGGACACTTCATAACTGCTTCTCATGTCCTTCTCTGGGGTAGGACAAATTCCTATCCTATTGAGACTTTCAGCTCAATTTCTTTCAGTAATTCTGAGACTCTTCATAAATACAGGCACTGGACTCAGACTCCAGGACTTGTTTTTTATTTTGCATAAACATTTAGAATACAATATAATATCTTTTGGTACATTTTTGTTTTTAAAATGTTAGAAGAATACAGGCATCTGAGACATTATAAAAAGGAAGTCATAAACGGTAAAAATGTCAGTTAGAAGATGCTGCCTCCCAGCTTTTTGCTCGCTCCCTGTAGAAGTTGCATACTGTACTGTATGTTCCCTGTGACTTCATGGATTTCTCCCAGATGCCCCAGGTTCCCTCCACATCCCAAAGGTCTGTGCGTTACATCAACTGGTGACAAAAACTTTTCCCAATATCAGTGAGTGGTGTTGTGGTATTGGAACCCCAAATTATTGGACCCTGCCCTGCACCTGATACCAGGATAGGCTCTTGCTCTCCCTAACCCTGTGACAGAAAAACTGAGTTAAGAAAATATGGATGGATGAATG
The DNA here is from genome assembly GCF_016835505.1 of Polypterus senegalus. Lineage (NCBI taxonomy): Eukaryota > Metazoa > Chordata > Cladistia > Polypteriformes > Polypteridae > Polypterus > Polypterus senegalus. The sequence goes on along the minus strand of NC_053166.1, from coordinate 34,709,350 downwards.
GATTCCCACAACTCATTGTCGTTCACCCTGCCCAACACTGGGTGCAAGTCGCTTTTCTCACCTGATTTGCTTGTGTTCAGTATACTGGGGTTGGCTGGACTTGAATCTGACTTCCTTATTTCATCTTCAATGTCTGCACACTTTATGATTGTGACAGAAATGGATTTTGGGTAAACCCAAAGAAACTTGAGCAGTAAATTCTCCCGTCCATTCTGATAGGGACCTTCTGTTAGTTTTTATTTCCCATCCCCAGAGTTTTCATTGGAAACCTACACCTAATTACTGTTCACACTTGAGGTCAACCTGCCACAGCATTCTACAAGGTTGACCGCATCAGCAGGGGAATTCCTAATACAAGGCCTTTGAGTAACGAAACACACTACTCCCCTATGTGGCCCACATTTAACAAGGGAATACAGTTTACTTCTTAATCTGTGAAAATAAAGGAAGACTAACTCTCTGGGGAATGATACTGTGTTCTGCATTTAATTATAATTTTTGGTGGTCCCTACTATTCCTATATTAGTTACTTAAATATAATGCATAGTGTGCTCTTTCAGATAAAAGGCTATTAAAGTAAAAACTGTAGAATAAGATAACGTGGGCATCGCACATATGTCATGGCACAGTGGTTACTGCTGCTACCATCTCTATGTACTTTGCATGTTCTCCCCTTCAAATTGTGGATTTACATTTCTTTCACATCTCAAAGATAGGCAAGTTGGCTGATGGGTGACCTTAAACTGGCTCCACGTGAGTGAATATGGATATGTAGTCTAAGTCAATACTACTATGTTTTCATTTAAAAATGGCATTTTTATGCAAAAATGATATCCATCTACACTGTTTTACGAAAATATCTCTGTCCACACTAAAACAACCAAAAATACATATGATGTAAGACATTCATCTACACTGGATATGTGCAGCAGCAAAAAAATCCATGAAGGGATGGTAATGCCATCAGCCACGGGATTTATAACAGAACTGTAGTGACTGGTAACTTATTTCCCTTTTGTGCATGTATGCAGCATTCAGTCGCTACAAAATGCAATTTAGATGCAATATAGGCAAGCAGCACAGTAAACACTGCGGAAAGCATCTCTTCTACATCTGCTACCTTGGAATATGATTTTCCCCTGTAAAGGGTAATCAATCAAGAAATGAGACATTTTAATGAGCAGGATCAGGGAAGGACTACGTAATAAGCAAGAACAAATTACAGCACAATTAGAGCCTGCATGTTCAAAATTCTGTGTTTTCACCCACCTACATTGCAAAACAGAACCAGAATTTTCAGAACTACATATCTCTGGAGGGTTTTTCAATCGTCTCCATTTTCAGGGATTAAAAACATCAGTGTGATAGATTAAGGGCTCTCTCGCTCCCTTGAACCCTCAGACCACTCGTCAGACACCAGATATAAGTCCAAATAATTGATTTATTATAATAATAATGTGCACAAAGCACCTTCCACTCCCAAATACTTCAATAAACAATACAATCCTCCAATCTCCCAGACGCTTAGCCACCCTTAGAAACCCTGCCTCCAAACTCAACTCAATTGTTTGGGATCTCCCACAGTCCTTTATAGTCCTCGACCCGGAAGTGCTTCTGAGCCCTCAGTCCATGTGATTATCCAGCACTTCCGGGTCAGGTAAAACTTCTATTTTTCTTCAGCCTGGAAGTATATCATTTCTTCTGTTCCCGTGACTTGGAAATACTTCTGGGCTATATGGGAAATATAAATCCCTGGGCCTCCCTGCAGCGACTCCTGGTGGCCCCCTTGGTATCCAGCAGGGCTGTACATTATAATTCCACGGTCCATAATTCCCTGCTGGCATTCGGGGCACCGCTATGCTGAAAGGAGGGCTCCATCTGGCGGCCTAGGGATATTGGCCGGGATGAATGGCCAGCCATATCTCACACCAGTTTGGTGTGGATGAAAGGTGAAAACGGAAACCAATGTCTACATTGTCATGCATGCGCATCAGAGCACTCCTTCACGGGCTTGGTAAGATGAGAGGGGGGCTACCGCTAACTTTGTCCTTTTTTATTCTTCCCTCGCAGCACCAAGAAGCAAACCAATAAGGGCACTTAGCCCCGCCCCTTCCAGTCCGATCGCTATAAAGGATGGGCGTCCCAAGAAGAGTCATGTTTTGAGACCAGAGCAAGCTACAGAATGGAGCTCTGTCCCATTTTCAAGACAAAGCCAGAATATATGAGAAACCCTAGATCGGGGAACAGTGTGAAGTTGCACATTTTGTTTTCATTTTCTCATTCAATTTATTTTGTCTGGCAATGAATATAAGAGATGACCTGGTTGGCATTCCAAAAATCTTTCAGTTTGGACACTGTCATTCCATTGCCCGACCACAACATGTTTAAATGAAAACATAGTAGAGTGGACATAGTATAAGGTACTGTAACTTATGATGGATTGGCATCCCACCCAGAGATAATTCCAGACTTTTCTCCCAATGACAAAGAAATTTATTTTGTCTATTTATTCTATCCATTCATCTATTTCCTAATCTAATTATCCATTTAAGTTTTATACGTGGTAAGGTAGGAATTAACCCTCAACAGGGCACCAGCGCATCTGCAGTAAAGGAGGCTGAGATAAGGTGGGGATGGTGTTGGAGACTTATTATTATTAAACAATAAAGGTGCTCAATAATGTTATGAAGATAATTCAAAGGTGATTTAAAATTGCTACAAACCACAAAGCCTAAAATTGTCACTGCCTCATCATGAAATAGACTTCATAAAATGTCTACCAACAAGAAAACAGTAAAGTTTTGCAATGCTGTCCTCCATCAATCCTCCATTAATCTCTCTCTCCCATATTTGGAGCATGTGCTAAAAATCTCATGCTTCATTCTGTTTCATTGTGGCTTAGCACTATTGCATTTAGCAACGATATGCAGGTGTTGTGGAAGAAAAATGAGACTTAGGGGTCACATAGTCATTTAGCAGTAATATAGTTATTGCGCATACCAAGTGTTTTGGTATGCTTTCCAAATTGAAATGTAGCATCTATCTTAGAAATAGTATAAAAGGTTTAATAAATGTCAGAAACTTGTTCAAGCATATCAAGAAACCAGATAAAGGTCAAATGAACAACAAAGAACAAAAAGGTTCTGGGTGATGTTTCAAAATGTTGGCTGTCTATCAGATACCCAGTAAGACTTGGTAGATGTCATGCACACAGCTACTCAAGAAGTCATTCAGTGGAGGATGCAATTAATTTATGCCTGCACTACATTCTTCAGCACCTGGACTTGCCTAACATATGAGGGTCTTGTTTGTGAATTTCTGCTCAGCCTTCAATACCATTGTTCCAGTGTTGCTTCTAGGTAAACTAATCGAGTTACATGTTCCCTGGGGAGTCTGCCAGTGGAGTGTAAGTTTCTTGACAGGTAGGAAGCAGTATGTTAGACTGTGCTGTTATCTATCAAATCCAGTTTCAATTAGCATAGGCTCCCCCAAGGCTGTGTTCTTTCATCCCTCCTGTTTTCACTTTATACAGATGACTGTAGATCCATGGATAAATCTGTAAAAAAGTCTGCAGATGATACAACCATAGTGGGTCTCATTTCTAATAATGATGTGTTTCCTATCAAAGAGAGGTGGACCCTCTTATAGAATGGTGTTCTTGTAACAAGTTGGAACTGAATGCTATTAAGACAGTGGAAATGAGGATTGACTTCTGCTAACAAGTCACTAACTGTCCAACTTTGCAAATTAATGGCCGATGGTTTAAATATCTGGGGACTACTTTCACTAATACATTAAAATGGGACAAGTACATCATCTCCATTACCAAGAAAGCCAGGTACAGACTGTTCTTCCTTCATTGGCCATAAGAAGCTTGGCATATCAAGGCATATATTGTTAAATTTTTACTTGGCCATCATTGAGAGTATTTTGACCTTCTCCTTCACCATTTGGTTTTCTTCTGCCTCCTCTCTTTCTAAGAATCAGTTGTGGCGGGTGATTTGCTCAGCTGAGGGAATCATTGGCTGTTGTCTCCCAACATTAAAAGGTCTGTTCATCACCAGAGTGAAAGAGAAAGCTTTAAAGATTGCAGCTGACTCCACACTCCCCAGCAGCCATTTATTCATTAAATTGCCATCACAGAGAAGATCCAGGTCTGTTGCGACCTGAACTACACACCATCTCCACAGCTTCTTCTAAATACACTTACATATGGTTACACCTGTTTTTTTTGCAACATATAACTAGTAACTGCACTGTTTGTCTGTTCGAAAATATTTCATACTTTCTCAACATGTACTATTTGATGCCTACATTATTTTGTATAGTATTTCTATTTACTGAGAGTATTATTGAAGTTTGTAAATGTCTTTGTTTAGAAAACTGTTGTATTTATATAGTGGTTTGCACAGTGTCAGGTAAATGGTGGGTTGAAATTGTATTGTCTTGAGGAGGTAAGGTCTTGGATTCCATGTTTTGCACCTAACCAAAGTCAATTCTGGTGTGCTTCACATGCTAGCAATGAAGTGATTCTGATTCTGGTTGAAGGACCAGGACTAAGAATGTAGTATAAATGAGACTTCTATTTTGGGCAATGTAAAGCTGGTTATGCTCTTTGCTGAAAACACCTCATGTCTTTGAACCCATCAGAGTAATTATTCAGATGGTGCAAGCCACCAAACAGATCAGAGTATGAATATGTAAGCATTAATTCTTAATTAACTGTTATGCAAATTCAAGTATCTATAAATATAGCTCTCTGTCTTTACTTTGTGACCATTGATCACAGGTTTCTGCAACAGAGTGTATCCCTCAGCATGAAGAGATATTAAAGATGCAATGGGCAAGCTTCCTCCTGCCTGGTTCATCAGTTTGATTATTTTTATATATTTAGGTTAACAGTTTTCAAATTATTTCTACCACAGTGTACAACAATTTTGGCTTTTTTCAAAATATAAGACTTCATTTTGTAAAAATGCTGTAGCAGAAGTTTATTTCAGTTATTGTCACGTGTACACGGTGCAATGAAATTCCTACCTGCAAGCTTGGCCAACATGTACTATGCTGGCACTGTCCTTGTCTAGCAGTCCGAATGTCACAACATAGCTTATGTAAAATATAACACCACAAAATTATAACAGATGATAGTGATGAGCAAAACAAAAATTTGTTTCTAATGGAATTTCAAGACCAGTTTTTTTGGTGTAACGAAAGATACATTATGCTCCTTAAGGGTTTTAAAACACCTTTTTTTTTTGGACATTTCTTAGAAAATCCAATTGAAAATAAACAGGGAAAAGTGTCTTGGAAATTCAGCATGGTTAAAATCAACCCATGTTGTGACAAAAAGCCTTACTCCTAGACAAAAGAAGTAATCTATATTTGACGAGAAGAAAACACTGCAGCCAAAGTCTTAGATGAGATTCTGTTTTTACAAGTGTGCATGATGATCTAATCCACTGGCCTGGGTGTGTGGCTTCACATGAGTCTTCCATTCTTGTTTTGGATCAGCTGATAGCATTTGGGAAAATGAGCACAGATGGTGACACAACTGATCTACATCGAGTGGTGGGAAGTGGAATGGCGGCAGTGCACGGGCAGATGAGAACATGAGGAATGTGGTCGAAATTTTACATCTTATTAAAGAATGAAACATTCCCTAACAGGACAAATCAGTAATCAGGCAGTCTTTTAATTACTCCTAGGAAAAATGCCTTGGAGGGAGTACTCTTCAAAAGCAGTCTGTTACAGAATAGACAGAATGATCAGAGAAAACAAAGAATAGAGGTTCATTTTATAAACTCTTGAATTTACATACAGTGTCAATCAATGGGGCGGCATGGTGGCGCTGCTGCCTCGCAGTTAGGAGACTAGGGTTCGCTTCTCGGGTCCTCCCTGCGTGGTGTTTGTAAGTTCTCCTTGTGTCTGCGTGGGTTTCCTCCGGCGCTCCGGTTTCCTCCCACAATCCAAAGACGTGCAGGTTAGGTGGATTGGCGATTCTAAATTGGCCCTAGTGTGTGCTTGGTGTGTGGGTGTGTTTGTGTGGGTTCAGGCTCCACACTCCCTTTGATATTGGAAGCACATGAACCCAACATCGTCACATTTGGTGGAAGCGGTGGGATGAGCTAGCAGTGGAGGCCAGAAGAGGAGACAGAGCAGCAAGTGGGATTGGTAACTGACTTTGTATGGAAGGACCCACGTACCCAAGCCGGAGGAGGACATTTTTAAGGACTGAGCTTTTTAAGTACATTTATTTATTGCTGTCATTTTGTCTTTTAAAGTTCTTATTCTTTTAATGTCCTGTTTTTATGAAGGGGGCTTGGGTTGGTTTGTTTTAGTGGGGTTTCGGTTTAGTGCTTTTATTGGTTTTAGTGCAGTGTAGAGTGGCCGAGCTGTGGACCTGAGCTCCAGTTGCATTGGGTTGGCAGTGGTGTGGAGCCTTCCCATGCAACTGGAGTTTTATGGGGGGTGGAATGTGGTGTTATGGGTCCACAGCTCGTGGAGAAAAGGCCATTGATTTTAAATAAAAAATCACCGCACCCGAGGCGGCTTCGTGAGGGGGCGTTGTAGCGAGCAGCGGGCAGTCGTCGATGTGGGCGTTTCTCACCGTGTGCACAGGTGAGGAACTGCCCACATTCGTGATTGCTCCCGTGGCTAATGCTGCAGCTGTGATGGCCCCTCACGTTTTTAAAAGAAGCGCAAGTCGGTTAGGGAGAAAGAAACGTTCAGAGAAAAGGAGGAAACGATCGGAGAGAAAAAGGAAAGGAGAGGACGGAGGTTATCGGGAGCAGTAGAGGAAGCAGGTCGGTGAGAGAGAGAGCCGCGAAGAGCGAGCGGACGGGCGAGCGAATGAGCGTGGGCAGCTGAGGAAGCTGGGTGTTGGGCCGACACCCAGGTGTTTGTAGATGTCGCCCCGCTGAGTGATCTGGTAGCGGGAGTGACAAGGTGAAAGCGACGGGCCGCAGAGAGGCCATGGAAAAGGCAGCGAAGTCGGGAGACTTGGTGATGGAATCCCCAACGTGGGCGACCTGGCCGTTGGTTGGAAACCAAGTTCTCCGGGACTGGGATGAGTGCCATACCGGAGCCAGGGTTCGGGAGGTCTCCAGTCTCGAGCGTGTGATGTAGGAGGGCAGCTGCAGAGAGCGTCTTGCCTGCTGCTAAGCCCGTACGGGATAAGCAGGTGAGACGCATACAGAAAAGAAGCACCAAGCTTATTTGTTGTTGTTTTTAAAGACAGCTTCCTGATCATTTTAACCTCTCGATTTTAAGGATTGTTTTTCTATTGAGTTTTAACCCCCACGTGTTCTTTTTATGGATTATTTATTTATTTATTGAAGAACGTGAAGATCTGCACTATTTATGGAACACTGTTTTTGTTTTGTTGATTTTTAATAAAAGCACTATTGCACTTTTTGTATACCACCCCTTGCTCAATTGTTTATTTGCCTCCATTGACTAGCTCACTCGGTTACATTATCGACGGTGTTGGGTTCAAGGGTTCCCAAACATCAAAGGGAGTGTGGAGCCAGAACCCACATCGTCACAGTTGGCACCCTGCCCGTGATTGGTTCCTGTCTTGTGCCCTGTGTTGGCTGGGATTGACCCCCGTGACCCTGTATTCGGATTCAGCGGGTTAGAAAATGGTTGGTTGGTTGGTTGGTTGTCAATCAATGTATACATTTTACTCTGGTTGGTTCATTGGTTTACACCCAAATGATTTATATAAAATAAAAGTCTATCTTTCTATATAATACGCTATCGTGGCTGTTCGTTTGTCTGTCCAGGATTTTAAATCACCTGTAGCTCGCAAACCATTTGAACTATTGACCTGAAATTTGGTACACATATACTACGTGATGTCTACTATCTGCTTGAGGGGTGATGATTTTTATTACTCTTTTTATTTTTATTTTATTTTATTGTAGAATCAACTCTTGGCAGCTCGCAGCAGGGCGACCGTACGGCGCATGCGTATGGGCACCATTCTCTTTCCCTACTACATTCGCTAATCATTCTTGAGGTAGATTGAAGACTTAAGTGCCAGCATAAGTGAAAAATTAAAGAAAACATACTAAGTAATTGCAACACAAAAACTAAATCAGTTTTAACGTGAAAAGATGCCGACAAAAGAAGAAAAGCAGCGGGTCTCTAGGGTGGAGAAAAGAAGAGCTGTTCAGGAAACAACAAGCACATCAAACTCTCAGCAAACGAATGCTGAACAGAGAAAGAGGATGAAAACTAGGAATGCTCAAGACAAGTGTATTCACTGCACGTTATTGTGCAGTACGCCGTTACTGGTTATATTATATTCTGGTTCTTCTTATACCTTTGAGTTGCACCACCACCCTTGAAATCTTTGTGCATATAACAATTGTCCATTCTGGTTGTTTACAGGACATCTGCTGACTTCTTAGTCATCTCTTAGTCATCTTTCAGTACATTTTGTTGTTCACTTGGCCTTTATCTGACTTCCTACATTTATTAACCCTTTATGCTATTTCTTTAAGATGAATGCTCTCTTACCTTAAAATTATTCTTCCACAAGAACCACACAGAAGGAATTGTGGATGACAGTCGCAGCTGTATTGGAGGGCAAATTAGGAAGGAAACATTGGTTTCAGCCTCAGAATCACTGTTAGGATAATATATTCTTGCTTTCAACAGCAAATAATTAAAATTAAATAAAAATAACCAATTGTTAAAGTGAATTTTGAGTTTCATAATTGCAAAAACATATACATAATGAATTTTAGGGGCAATTTTGTGAAACTCTATTCAAAATAAAAGGCCACTGTTTCTTAACATGCATATCTGAGAGGATGTGGGAGAGAAACCAGAGTATTTAGAGGGCACCTCATATGGACAACAGATCAATCATGCAGATGGCACATAGGCAGTAACTGTGTTATGTTCTGAAGCCACAAGTCCCAAATTGTACCATACCATCAATCTACCCCATGTTCAGCTAACTGACCAATGTGTGCCATGCTTGTAGTGGGCTGCCGCTCATTGATATGGAGTAACACAGTACTTCTCAGTGATTTGCTGGTGCGTAAAGGCAATATTTTGAAGCACAGTAGTCAATTCATGGGTGTTCAAACCGGGGTGTTCGGCACTTTAAAGGGCACCACTCCATCACCCCCTACCCACTCTCCAATCTAGATGCACAATTCTCTTTCTCCAGTCTTGTCATGGAGCTAAAATATGTTGCAGTGGGTACCTGGACCTACGTACTCACACAATCAAGAGTTGGGTGTGTGAGTGTTCAAGTGTATATTAGCCTGCGCCTCTCTAGGGTTGTTTCATGCCATTCCCATGATGCAGCTGCAAGACTTTAACTTCTTGTCACCCTATATAGGAGAAGCAGGTAGAAACTGGACTGAACAGTAATATACTGTTATAATGTCTTTCTAGTCTCCGACTGACAAAGATATGAAGCAGTCGAAAGTGAGTCGAAACGATAGAGGTCAACATTCAACTGAGTCTAATTTAATTAGCAGTATGGCTGGGTGCCTCTGGCGGAAAAGTGAGAGGCGGGATTTTGCCGCAGTGAGTTCTGCTTGATAATGACGTACTGCATTCAAATATCCATTTATATACTGTATATAATCTGCATTTCAGCACCGGGACAGTTAGAGAATTATACTACTGTGGTCAATGAATGAAGATGGGTATCGGCACACTGATGTGTTATTTAGCTTTTATTACACTAGATTTTGTGTGAGGAAGACTATAAGGAAGTTTTCTAACCGGTGCATTTTAAACACATTTCTGTGCACTATATACTATACTGTGTATTTCATTCAATTAAATGAGGACTGCAGCGGATGCACAGAAAGAACATTAAAAACTCATTAGCAGAGAAGCTCCTGTGGCATTAACTACTAAAGGTTTAAAATATAAAAAAGTCAGGCAACTACTGTGTTTTTCCTGACCCTGGAATGAACTTTGAGTTTGGCAAATGTGTAACAACTAGGAGAGGAGGTAGGATTTGGAAATGAAATGATTCATATACTTCCTTTACAAAATAGAGTTAAAATTAAATTGAGAATCAGCTTTAATTTGAATTTAAGGGTACAAAATTGAAACCAGGCCATTACAATTTATATATCGTAAGATGGCATACACTTACTTCATTTCACAGACTAATGGGTGCCCCTGCGTGCAAATAAACAGAATGCCAATACCCTTAGCAAAGAACAATTCAATCTGCATTTCAGCACCCGGACAGTTAGAGAATTATACTACTGTAGCCTTCGGCCGTCAATGAAATATCTAAATTACTCAGCCTAGGCCTTCATCGATCAAGAACAGATTTGCTGTTCTTTTAAACCGGTCTTATTCTTATTTACAGAAAGAAGTGTTCTAGTAATGACCCCTCTAGTCAGAATGATGCCATGGAGGACACAATATGCAAAGCTGGTCCTATTATGTACAGGGGCGTGTTGAAGAAAGGGAGAACAGAAAAGTACCAGGTAATCGCTCAGTCTTTGTCACCTTCTTGAAGAGCAGCGGTTTCCAAGTTCAGTCTGGGTGCACCACTGTGGCTACAGGCTTTTACTCGGGTAAGATTCACAAACCACTGGGTCACTCTTAATGTCTCATTAATAGAATTGTTTAACTGGTCTTTATTCTGTTCTTATTCTCCATTCACGAAAAGTGCTGTAGTATGAGAATTACGTTTAGAAGAAATTCAGAAATGTTGTAGTTTTAAATACTTAAGTTTCTTTTACCATTTATATTTCAATTAAAAAGAATCAGTGATGATCAGTGCAGACACAGGTGCATATGACCCTGAGCGTTAAAGTAGAGTCTCTAGTTCAATGTTACATTCATTCGTGTGCTAATTAATAATAAAAGACTAAACCAAGTGGTCCTCACGTTCATCTTGCGGACCACCTTAAGTGCTTGTGTTCATCTCAGCTGTCATATGCTTTTAACTGGACTCCTGCCTTCATTAAATAAGCTGCTATTTCTCAGTATCTGTCTTATTGAGAAATTACAAAACAGCATTGCTAAAATTTTAGGGGAATGCCGCAAGAATTTTTTGCATGAGCCATTAATTATCATTCTTTTTGTTGCTTTTTGAGATTTTATTCTTTTTATTTTCTGACCATTTATGCCTTTTCTTATTAATTAGCCTACAAGTGAATTTTATACTGATGTAGCTGCTTCCCTTTAGAGATATAAGAGATGTAAGATACCCTTATAGTCACTGTATTGTACAATACAATGAAATAGCGTTTGGAGCAAGTTTATAGTTGCCTTTGATAAAGGTATATAAGAGTAGACATTAAACTACAAGAAGCACACAATTAAAAGTAATCATTAAATTATGAGAAGCACAGTTGCTATTAACAGTTCCAAATATGCACAGAGTAAATGTAAAAGTAAATATTGTAGTGACCTCCGTGTCAGGTTCGAAAAACAAGATAAAAAAACAGATGGACGAAGTAAAGCTCACAAAAGTTTACTTGAACAATAAAGAAGAAAAAAAAACCACAGGGTTGTAACAGCAAAAACAAAATTAACGCCTTTGACTTTGAATTATTTACAGTCTCCTACATTTCTCTCATTATTTGTGATCCTGAGAAACACTGTTAAAGAAAAACAAAAACAGAAAAAGAAGAAAACGCCGACTTTGTAACCCCACAACACAACCTTCTAGCCCTTTCTCCAATGAACCTCTCAACCCTCCTCCCATTCTGGGTATTCCCCCCTTACTGCATCAATCATACCCCCGCTGTCAGGCTTCCGTGCTGTACTCTGCCCTCCCTCAATCGGACCTAACAGTCACTCCAAAAGGGGCTTCAACCTGGCTGGGATGCTACAATATGTAGTAAAAGTAAGGGTAAATATGTAAGCATAAATAGATATCTATACTAATAAAAGGCAAAGCCCTCACTGACTGACTCACTGACTCACTGACTCACTGACTCACTCACTCATCACTAATTCTCCAACTTCCCGTGTAGGTAGAAAGCTGAAATATGGCGGCGTAATTGAGTGCCTGCCCATATAAGGCCGTCCATCAGCAGCAAACCAACAGAAACACTCTTCCGCTAAATATTCAGATGAAGATGAGATGGTCAGGGTGGTCAGCGAAACTGCGAGAGAAACTTTTAAGTGCCGGGGTCTTAGCTAACATTAAATAAAGCCATGGACATCGCACGCAAGCTGAGAACCTTCAATGCATGTACTCCGAGAGGCTCATGTGAACTGACTGTGAACGTAGTACGCAGACAAAAAGCAAGAGCTCCAAAGAGCGCTGAACAAAAAAGCATTACACAATTGAGAAGGAAGCAAAACAATATGAAGCGAGTGACGCATATAAGCATATTCATAAGTGCAGCTACTGCGGAAACAAAGCACACGGTGGAGAAAGTCAATGTCCAGCTAAAGGAAGACAGTATAAAAAAAACCTGTGCATGCAGTGTGTGATGTCTCAAATAAAGAGGAAGACGAGCTGTTATTGATGCAGTAAGTATGGAATCGATGAATGACACCTCATATCTTTACAACGGTTGACAAACACGGAATGTAACTTGAACACAACACATCCTCCAAATACAAACCTGACTGAAAGAAATAATGATAATCAAATCCTTGATGACAGCAACACTCATAACAGTCACAAAACAATTACATTGACAATCATGTTACGTTATTTTTAAAATGTTCCCTTTTCTTTTTCATAACTTTTTTAACACACTACTTCTCCACTGCAAAGCGCGGGTATTTTGCTATATATATATATACTAGGCTGAGCCGCCTTTTAAGGCGACCGACTTTTAAGGCAATTCAATATGTAGATCAATTTGGTATTTTATACAAACTCATTAATTTGGTTATATTGCATTTGAGCGGTATTACTTTAATACTCATAGTTTCTGTTATTTTTGTAATGAAATTTAAACTTTTTTTCTATATTGAGGTTACCCTTTTGAACCCCGATATTTACTACGCGGTGTGGCATTTGTACTCCATCAACATTAATTATTTCCAGAGATATAATTTTGTCTATCTTTCCCAGCTCATCGCGCACAAAAGCAAGGGAACGATGGGAGCACCAGAACTCTGCTCACATCATGTCGCTTCGTACCTCAAGCTGCAAGTAGTAAGTCTGTGATAAGCGGAATTTCCACTCACGGGACGGAAGGACAATCCCGACCGCTTTTATATAGTAAGAAAGAAGAAGAAGAAGATATTGCACAGTCTGGAGTAGAAAATCATCTTTTACCTGGAAAAACGAAACTACAAATCCCATCGTGCATTGCAAAATGGACGGGCGTGTGTGAAACTCCGCACCTGTGTAGCACTCACGGGACGGAAGGACAATCCCGACCGCTTTTATATAGAAGGAGATATATATATATATATACCCCGATCTACATACTGTGAAATAAACGAACCACACACCGTGGCGTTAGCCAACTTGCTGACCAACCACAAGTGTTACCTGGTAGGTAACCACTCATACAATCGGATTGTAATTCAGACTATGAATGCCTTGAATGTAATTACCCCGATCTACATACTGTCAAATAAACAAACCAAACGCTGTGGCGAAACGTAAGAGGCTTCGCCGCTGACGCCTGAGGTTTGATTCCCGAGAGGGAGTGCAGTGAGTGTGTACACCTGATGACCCCAGAATTAAGATGAAACACGTGTTGCGTACTCTTTGCATTATTTGACAGTAAAAACTATTTCAACCATATATATGTGTGTATATATGTAAATATATGTGGATGTATGTGTATATACACTCACCTAAAGGATTATTAGGAACACCATACTAATACAGTGTTTGACCCCCTTTCGCCTTCAGAACTGTCTTAATTCTACGTGGCATTGATTCAACAAGGTGCTGAAAGCATTCTTTAGAAATGTTGGCCCATATTGATAGGATAGCATCTTGCAGTTGATGGAGATTTGTGGGATGCACATCCAGGGCATGAAGCTCCCGTTCCACCACATCCCAAAGATGCTCTATTGGGTTGAGATCTGGTGACTGTGGGGGCCATTTTAGTACAGTGAACTCATTGTCATGTTCAAGAAACCAATTTGAAATGATTCAAGCTTTGTGACATGGTGCATTATCCTGCTGGAAGTAGCCATCAGAGGATGGGTACATGGTGGTCATGAAGGGATGGACATGGTCAGAAACAATGCTCAAGTAGCCCGTGGCATTTAAACGATGCACAATTGGCACTATGGGGCCTAAAGTGTGCCAAGAAAACATCCCCCACACCATTACACCACCACCACCAGCCTGCACAGTGGTAACAAGGCATGATGGATCCATGTTCTCATTCTGTTTACGCCAAAATCTGACTCTACCATTTGAATGTCTCAACAGAAATTGAGACTCATCAGACCAGACAACATTTTTCCAGTCTTCAACTGTCCAATTTTGGTGAGCTCGTGCAAATTGTAGCCTCTTTTTCCTATTTGTAGTGGAGATGAGTGGTACCTGGTGGGGTCTTCTGCTGTTGTAGCCCATCCGCCTCAAGGTTGTGCGTGTTGTGGCTTCACAAATGCTTTGCTGCATCCTCGGTTGTAACAAGTGGTTATTTCAGTCAAAGTTGCTCTTCTATCAGCTTGAATCAGTCGGCCCATTCTCCTCTGACCTCTAGCATCAACAAGGCATTTTCGCCCACAGGACTGCCGCATACTGGATGTTTTTCCCTTTTCACACCATTCTTTGTAAACCCTAGAAATGGTTGTGCGTGAAAATCCCAGTAACTGAGCAGATTGTGAAATACTCAGACCGCCTGTCTGGCACCAACAACCATGCCATGCTCAAAATTGCTTAAATCACATTTCTTTCCCATTCTGACATTCAGTTTGGAGTTCAGGAGATTGTCTTGACCAGGACCACACCCCTAAATGCATTGAAGCAACTGCCATGTGATTGGTTGATTAGATAATTGCATTAATGAGAAATTGAACAGGTGTTCCTAATAATCCTTTAGGTGAGTGTGTATATATATATGTGTGTGTGTATGTATGTGTGCATATATATATATATATATATATATATGTATGTATATGTATGTGTGTATATATGTAGATATGAATATATATATATATGTATATATACGTGTATGTAGATATGTGTATATATATGTATATGTGTATGTGTATATGTATATACAGTATATGTTTATATATGTGTGTGTGTGTGTGTGTGTGTATATATATATATATATGACAGCAATACTCATAACAGTAACAAAACAATTACATTGACAATCATGTTACATTATTTTTAAAATGTTTCCTTTTCTTTTTCATTAATTCTTTAACGCACTACTTCTCCGCTGTGAAGCGCGGGTATTTTGCTAGTATAATATATAGTATATTAGTACTTTAGTATTCAGTGTCATTCGTTCCAGTCTGTGTACTCCTCATTTGTAATAAATCAGTATTTGGATACAATTAAGGCAGTAAATTCCACAGGAAAAGTTGAATTAAAAAGAACATGTTGAAAGAAAGTAGACATTCAAGCATATCAGCAAACATAGGACAATCAAAAAAAAAAAAAGGAAAAAATCACAAAGAGCAGCAAACAAGTTCAATAGTCCACTGGCCGGGGCTCTCGCTCTCACCTCCAGATAAAGGCAGAGGTGGAACTCAGCTGTGGTGATTGCAGGGTGGCCCTGCCTCCTGTAGCTCCACCCACAAAATACATGGAATGGAGGCACATTTAAAAAGACAGCAAATAATTACAAAATTAGCAGAAAATTCATAAACTATGATAAAACCTTCTTCAAAAAGGAGAGCAAAACATAAAATATCCATAAATTCAGACCGTTACATAACAAATACTAGCATGAAATTTACTAGCAGGGACGCAGTTGGTCCACTTAATAAAGACATAAAAATAACACATTACACTCAAGCTCCACATGCACAAAGCACTCAATTATTCAAGTAAATATTTTCTGTTGAGTACATTTCTCTTAATTAAAACTATCCAAAATGTTTCCAGGGCAAGATTCAACCTGATTCAAGTAATCAAGCTCCAGTTTCACTAGGCCACATGTTTTGAGCGTGCACCAAATTAACATCATTTTGAACCAAAATCTTTAAATTCTTATCAGACAGCCTTGGTGTCACAATCACGCATTTCCCATTGCCTTTACTTCACTATTGGTACATAGTCTTATCTTGCTCAAATGGAAGAATCCCACCCCACCTCTTTGAAGTCAGTGGGTAACTGATGTCCTATACTATCTGAAACTGGAGAAAATCAAATTCTCACTCAGTGGATCTGTTCAAAACTTTTTAAAAATATTGCAGGATTTAATCAATAACATTTTAGAATAATCTATATCGGGGGGATGGATACTCTTCCTTCCTTGCTGCTTCAAAGATTTGCTTTGCTGGCTGGCTCTCCTCTCTTTCATTTAGTTGGGGTGAATTTTGGTTTTGTTAAGTTTGATTTTATTGAATGGATTGCTATTTGCTTTTCATTAAAATTAATTAAAAAACCAGAGTGAGACACAATTGGCAGCGCATAACTGTGATACTATGATGGCTGGCTAGACATGTTACTACACATGGTGTTCTGTGGGAGAACTGCATGACATATTCCAAAGCAGCAGGTCTAAAAATCTTCATTTGTGCACTGAATAAACACAGGCCAGCTAGCTGCCAAAATTGGGCAGTGACCCTGTGGTTGAGAAACATTGGGTTAGGTCCAGAGGTGGGTAGAGTAGCCAAAAATTGTACCCAAGTAAGAGTAGCATTACTTCAAAATAATATTATTCAAGTAGAAGTAAAAAGTAGTAATCCAAAAAACTACTCAAGTAAGAGTAAAAAAGTATTTGGTGAAAAGACTACTCAAGTATTGAGTAACTGTTTGATCATAATATATTATTTATTTTTTAGAAATATAAAATAATATGCAAATTCTGCTTTTTCCAAATAATAAAATGAAAAAAATTGATATACGAGTGCTTTGGACTGCGAGCACGTTTCCGGAACGAATTATGCTCGCAAACCGAGGTTCTACTTGTATTCTTTCTTTCCCTGTCCACTGTCTGTGAGGAATTTGTGCCGTTATGCATTTGTGTGTGGTCATGTGACTGCATGTGACGTCTGATTTGTGAAACGGAGCCATGTGATTATTGTTGCTATGTCTGATTGGTGAAACAGAGTTTTGTGATTATTATTGCTGCGTCTGATTTTTGAAACAGTCATGCAGTAGATCCACTGGCGGCTTCTCTCTGGCAAAAATACAGTATAGTGTATCTAATGGAAAAAATGTAACGATTCGAGTGTTGCCCAATGTAGCGGAGTAAGAGTAACATTTCTTCTTCACAAATGTACTCAAGTAAAAGTAAAAAGTATGGTGCAGTAAAACTACTCTTAGAAATACAATTTTTTAAAAAAGTTACTCAAGTAAATGTAACGGAGTAAATGTAACGGAGTAAATGTAACTCGTTACTACCCACCTCTGGTTAGGTCACCATATCGACTCAACCACAAGCTGGATCTTGGAGGTAAGGGGGGCATTTACACTGTTTACACTACTGTTACGGAGGTGTTGAATAATTAGACTCAACCTGTGACTTCACTGTTTCTTTAGATGAAGTTCTTTATAGAATGTGCAATCGCCACAGGTTGTCTGGTAAGAACATTCAGAAAGAGGAGATGTTCAAATAATTATTTATTAAAATACACATCCATGACCTCTCATATCTTCAAGAAGTTGTTTATACCAGGGTTAGATAATCAAGATTATATAAATGATGTGTATGTGTGTGAGAGAAAAAAAACAATTCATTTAATACAACTATAATGAACGTGACTGGACTAAATAGTCTATGATAATAATATAGAGAGAAAAATTCAATGAACACTATTATACTGCAAAGGATAATAATGAATAAAATGCTATTTTGTACTTCTAACATTATGCACATGGCATGGTCATTAAACAAGCTTGAAATCATTGATGCAAGTTTAAGTTACAAGACATGCTATTTATGAACAGCATTATTTAACCATAAGCATTACTAGTTACAAATAACAACACGTTTAAAATATACAATTATCCAAACAATATATAATAAGTGAATTTGAAACAACATACAGTAAAATTGCTTAATAATTATGATATATATACACAGACATTATTTTTTCATGAAAATGAAGCTCTATTATACGGACACAATACCCACTTCTTACGGACGCACATTTATTAAGTTTTGGAGACATTCTTGGAATAAAATTAATATGATATAAGGAATCCTAGTGCAGATGAGAATTTGTTCAAGGAATCTCTCTTAACAGCTAACTGTAAATAACTTAAGATGAGATGCCACGAGTCAGGCATTCCTCCAGAGATGGCTGACTTAATAACTCAGGGGTGCATATCTGCTCCAGGGCAGGACAGAAGTGCTTTGGTGAATCTCCTCAGGACTTTACAGACTGACAACTTATACTAATAGATTATTGGCTGTGCAGTGAATAGCAACCTGTGGAGGACATTCAGGGTTGAAATCAGGGAAGGACTGCAGCTGAATAGCGGATCTTTTGTACAGCTACCATCAACTGACACCCCTTGACTAGAGATAGGCGATCTCCATTGAACTATTTCTGTGACTTCACACCAGTGATGATTTACTTGGATCATATTAATGGGATGAATACAAATATTATGTGTTTTACATTTGTAATTAATTTAGACCACTTTACAGAGATCTGTTTTCACTTTGACAATAAAGAGTCCTTTTCTGACAATCAGGATCAAAAAAGCCAAATTATCTTCAAAGTTATTCAACACAATATAAAAACTTCCAACGAGCTGAATATTTTTAATAGGCACAGTTATGGTGCCCAGACTCAATGATTGGTTGCACCATCTATTAGTCAGTTTTCACAGTACAATACAATACAGTTTATTTTTGTATAGCCCAAAATCACACAGGAAGTGCCGCAATGGTCTTTAACAGGCGCTGCCTCTTGACAGACCCCCAGCCTTTACTCTCTGAGAAGACAAGGAAAAACTCCCAAAAAAACCTTGTAGGGAAAAAGGGAAGAAACCTTGGGAAAGGCAATTCAAAGAGAGACCCCTTTCCAGGTAGGTTGGGCGTGCAGTGGGTGTCAAAAGAAGGAGGTCAATACAATACAATGCACAGAACAGAACAAATCCTCAATACAGCATAAAAATAAAAATTTTAGAAGTACGGAGCAGAATTTAACAGTAGATGATATCACATAATAAGATTTGGATATTTTTAGAGTCCTGGAGACCTCATCCATCAAGCTGCCTCCCCCATTTGGCCATTTCACGGCTGAAACAGAGCTGGGCCAGCCAATCCGATGAAAGGACCCCTCTTTCCCATGATTCCTGCGATCCTCCATCAGGGATGACTTTACCTTAGGCAGGCAAAACAACTTGGCAGGTGGGCCGTGGCACCAAGTGCCACATTTGAGTACCGAGAAGAGAAACAGAATAGGTGAGGGTTAGTATCAGATTATAACTATCATGTTACTTATGTTTTAGTGCTAATGACTGACAACAGAGATGACGTCTGTACAGTTAATCAGCAGCTCTAGTCAGGGTGTGCTAAACTGAAGTAGTGAGTCTTCAGCTGGGATTTAAAAGCTGAGACCGAATGGGGCATCTCTTATAGTAGCAGGCAGACCATTCCACAGTTTAGGGGCCCTGTAACTAAAAGCTCGACCTCCCACTGTTATTTTATTAATCCTTGGAATCATAAGCAGACTGGCATCTTGACATCTTAATGTGCGCTCAAGTTTGTAAGTCATGATAAGCTCAGACAAGTAAGTCGGACCTTGGCCATTTAATGCTTTATGTGTTTTGCACTCTGATAGAACTGTGGCTCATTCTTCTGTGCAGAACTTTTTCAACTAAGCAACATTTATATGTCTCCGGGGACAAACTAAACCCGGACCTCAACAGACAATGATGTTGTTTGTCAGCCCAACCCAATAAAATTAGAAAGAAAACTGAAATGTAAATACTGTATAGCTGACATGCTGGATTAAGTGCTCACAATGATTTCTGTTTTACACCCTGTGACCTGCAGAAGTGTTCTTCTGTTGTTCTTTTGTCATTCAGTGTGCTGATCCCCATTCCCCTATAGTGACAGGAAGAACATAGCCATCTGCAGAAACAACAATGGTAAAAAAATTGACTTTTAAAAACTATATTGAAAAACTGCACCCACAACTGTAAAATGTAATCTGTCACGGATGTTAAAGTCACATAAAGTCAAGGGCTGTATTCCTGGCTTTGCACTTCTGTCAATTTCAAATTTCAAGTCATGATGCTCTTCGAAAGTTAGAAGGGTACATTCATAGCTGCCCCCATTCCCCACCTGCCCCTTAGGGTCCCACTTCACAGGTTCCTCAAATCTGTCACATTGAATATAATTTTCAAAGAGCATTCATGTATTTGGTACATTTTCTGACATGATGGTACAGTGGCTAATTCTTCTTCCATACAACTCTAGTGACTCCACCTTGGTCACTGTTGGTGTAAACTTTACAGCTTCTCACCCTGTTTGCATGGCTTTAGTCCTCCATTCCAAAAATGGGCTTGATAGTTTGACTGGAGATTCTATTGGATCAGCGTGTGCATGTGAGTTTCAAGAGTCAAGATTCTTTATTTGTCACAGACACAGTTATACAAGTACTGTATAGTTGACAGTATAGCTTATAAGCCATTTTTCTCTGCTCCCTTTGGCTCTTTAATTGTACGAATTAATTTCTGGTATATTTTGCTTCTTTTGACTTTTTTGGTATGTTTGATAATTGGGTTAGTTTTTGCATTTTGTATTTCATCTGTAGTATTTTGTGTTTTGCATATATGAATGTTTTATTTCATTATTGATAAGCAAGTCTCTCTTGTTCTGCAGAACAGACGGAAGGTAAAGAAACTAGAATAATAAATTGGTATCAAAAAACTTATCCAAATTCAAAATCAAGAGTTCTAACTGATTTTCTTGACAGATCGGAAGCACACACCACAATAATCAAGACACGTTCGCAGTCATTATTCAAATCAGGAACTGAACTGGAATGTTCTGTGGTAACAACATTTTGTGCTGCACAATGATGATGACATCACGTGTCACTTATTAACAAGCCAATTCCACAGTAACATGGTGCTAATCGCACCTGTGAAAACATAATGGAGTTTGAAACAAGATGTAATTTTAAGCTTAAGTTAAAAATGTGCTTAACTCTTTCAGGGCTGATGTTGACTTTTGTCGAAATTCAGGGGTAGAGGATGGTAATCGGGTGTAAACTGCAATACGTTTTAGTTTGACTCTCTTTGCTAGAAGGAAAGTTAAGTAGCTTTGTTGATTTAACCTCGATTCCCTGCATGAGTAGCAAAGAGCAAACAACTTTTAAAATGGCATTGACATCTGGCAAATAACACGCCATGGACGTTTCACGTATTATCGCTGAATTGCACTCGGACTTGTCGGACTTGTAATTTGATGCATCTGATCAGGAGATGAATATTGAAAATGAAAGTGAGGTACCAGCATCAGCTGATCAGCCCCCAGTTGATCGTGGCGCTGAACACATTTGTGTAGCTGATACGCCTACAGCAGCGTTTGCCTGGGAGGACCACCACTTATGACGACAAGAGGTACAAACCATATTGCGTCACACTGTGACTGATACCACTGCCCTACTGTGCATTCTTGCTGGCCATCGAGGTGCCCCTGTGCAGCCACTGCCACCAGAGATGCCAAACATGAGACAACAGCAGCCACAGCACGTAGCAACAGACATTTTATGTTGATTTACATGTGAAACCATGGCTTTGTGTGCTTTTCAGAAAACTGAGTTTTCTGGAAAAAATATTCAGCCCTCAAAGAGTTAAAAATACAAAAGTAACATTGGAATTACAAAATCATGCCGGTTATGAGATTATTACTCTTAGTTCTTGCAATGTCCTATTGTTGATTTTTGCAAACTGTTTCTTATTTCAGTAATGCGTTCTGGTACATTTTTTAGCTATTTTTTGTTGATTCACCTTCCATAACAGTTTTTATACTGTCGTTTTGTAAATTGAATCATTTTAGTTCATAAATAAAATGTATTCCTCTACAGTGTGATATTATGCTATCCTGAAGTACAAAGTTTCTTCCTACGCATAATAATGCATTGAATAAAATAAACAGTTATGAACTCTACTCTTTGATTTTAAATAGGCCAGGGTGTCTTAGTGAGGCTGCAGGCAGCACTGGTTTGATTTGCACCCTGGTTTGATTTCAAGCTGAGGTGCCTACTGTGTAGGTAGCTAGAATGTTTTCCACATGTTTGTGTAGGCTTTCCCTAGGGACATGAGAGGAAATGACTCAGTCCATAATGCTAGTTTGGATGGCTAATGGCCAAGTTGTCCCAGCAACTTTTAAAGCAATCAGGGTCCCCACTTCAGTGCCATAACTTGAGAGTCTGCTCCAGATTCCCATGATTTCTGCCTTTCATTGTGAATATATTATCTCAGTATCCAATCAATCTTCCTCTTACACTCCGAAGGTAATCTGTTTGTTTAAAGTTCATGTCCAAGTTGGTCTGGGGCATGTGTGAGTGTGCCCTGTGGTACATTGGCTTTCCACGTTATTTCAGATCTAATTAGACGACAATTCACTGACAGGTTATCATGTAGCAAAAGCCTCATGTTTCCCTGGCACAAGAAGAACCTGCTTAAAATGGTACTGCTGCTTCTCATTTTGAAAACAGCTCTGCTGTCAAAGGGTAGTCATAGAAATGATATTTAACTACAAAAATATGAGAAATGCATTCTTAAAATTAAGTCAAGTAAAGTCAAGTGGGCTTTGTAAGGAAATATGTTTCCCTGTACAATGAAATTCTTTCTTTGCTGTCCACACCAAATAACAAAACCAACATATAAAGATAAACATAAATAATAAGTAGCAGATAGATAATAAGTAACAGAGGCAGCATAAAGTATAAAACAGAACAGAAGTATAAAGTGTAATTGTGCAGGTAGGTTTGTGATGGACAAGTCAAATACAGTTGTGTGAGGTCGATAGAATGAGGCGAACCATGGTTATAAACTCCAGTCAGTTATTCAGGACTCTAATGGCCTTGGGAAAGAGACAGTTCTTTAGCCTGGAAGTCCCACATTTCATACTTCTATACCTCCTGCTTGAGGGTAGAAGTGTGAACAGTTCGTGTTGGGGGTGGGCTGAGGATCGAGGCAGTTCTCCTGCATATTCTGCAGTTGTAGATGCTCTGCAGAGAGGACAATGGTGATCTGATGATCTTTTCAGCAGTCTTTACCACTCTCTGCAGGCATTTGCGGTCCATAGCAGTAGTGTTGCCATACCACACGGTGATGCAGCTGGTCAAGATGCTCTCAACAATGCAG
The DNA here is from genome assembly GCF_016835505.1 of Polypterus senegalus. NCBI lineage: Eukaryota > Metazoa > Chordata > Cladistia > Polypteriformes > Polypteridae > Polypterus > Polypterus senegalus. The sequence continues at coordinate 34,685,958 of NC_053166.1, read as the reverse complement.
CTGTAAAAGTTGCCGAGGATCTTAGTCAACATACCAAACTTCTTCAGCCTCCTCAGAAAGTACAGCCACTGTTGAGCCCTCTTGACCAGCTGTGTTAAGTGTCCAAGTGAGGTCCTCACTGAAGTAGAATCCCAGGTATTTAATGCTGCTCACCCTCTCCACTTCAAGCCCTCGGATGAACAGTGGCTGGTGAGGTCTCCTCATGTCTACTATGATCTCCTTCGTCTTGTCTGTGTTGAGGGTGAGGTTGTTGTCCTCACACGATGACGCCAGACATTCCACCTCCCTCCTGTAGGCCGTCTCATCCCCACCAGTGATGTGTCCAATCACTGCAATGTTGTCTGCGAACTTTAGGATGATGGGTGAACAGGGTGTAAAGGATGGGGCTGAGGACACATCCCTGTGGGGTGCCTGTGTGTGATAATGGTGGCTGAAATCCTATTACCAATCCTGACAGACTGGGGCCTACCAGTCAGAAAGTCTAGGAGCCAGTCACAGAGGGTGGGGTGCAGGCCAAGTGCAGACAGTTTATGGGTGAGTTTATGGGGGATAACTGTGCTAAAGGCAGAGTTGTAGTCAACAAATAGCATCCTGATGTAGGAGTCTTTGTTCTCAAGATGGGAGAGGGAATAATGTAGTGATGGCATCTGAGGTGGACCTGTTGGGCCAGTAGGCATACAGAAGGGAGTCCAGAGTGTCCGGTATGCTGTTCTGAATGTGGGCCAGCACCACTCTCTCAAAACACTTCATGATGATTGGAGTAAGTGTTACCGCCCTGTAATCATTCAGGCAGGTGGGTACGCTTTTTTTTAGCAAAGGGGACGATGATCCTAGACTTAAAGCAGGACGGAACGATGCACTGACTGAGGGAAAGGTTGAAGATGGAGCAGAGAACATCAGCCAGCTTGTTGGCACATGGTCAGATGCCTAGAGAAGATACTCTGGGAGATTTTTCCAGATTGATCTGTCTAAAGGGTTTATATATATATATATATATATATATATATATATATATATATATATATATATATATATATATATATATATATATATATATATATATATATATATATATATATATATATATATATATATATATATATATATATATATATATATATATATATATATATATAATAAAAAGGCAAAGCCCTCACTCACTCACTCAATCACTCGCCTCTTTGAATATGCAAATCAATATAAATCCGCCCTTAAGATCAGCATTCTGTGAAAAGACAATGGGAAAAGCACGAGGGAAACTATAAGAATTTCAGCAAATACCAAGTGGAGGCAAAGGAAAAACATACTATTTGTTCAAATAAACCGTGGTATAATCAACAAAAGGAAGTTGATCAAGTGACATAGCGTGTTGGAGAATCTTGAAAGCTCATGTTCATAAAATCGCACATTGCCGGAAATAAAAAAGAAGTCACATATCAAAGTCGCCGTGAAAAGGCGAGTTGTAGCCCACTGTCTGAGTGTCATATGAAAGCTTATTAGGGTACAGAGAAAAAAGGCACACAGTGGGGAAAAAGCACGAAATGTCAACTTCAATCTCGACATTTTCACTTTAATCATGTAGTTTATTTTGTCATTAAAGTAGAACATCATAAACTTCATCTTTAAATCGTTTAATTAACCAGTTTCTCAAATCACATCGTAATTAAAGTAGCACGTTAAATGCTTTGTTTTGTATTTGATCTTCTATGTGCTCTGTGCGTGTGAATCACTACTTGCTTCTTAAACCGGCTCTCTTCCTCCAACTGGACACAGAATCCATTACATTTGTGATATTACAGCTCTCTGAATAAGTAAAATACTGAGATTTATACGTGATACCATTTTATGATGATAGGAGTTAAAGCACGTTATTAAACATGTGTTTCACTTCGATGAAATAATTTATTGCAGCAGTACAATCAGGGCGGCTCTAGGCTTGTGGTGACACTGGGCAGAGGAAGAATCGGTGGCTCCTTCGCCCGTCAATGTCAGTAAGGCAGCTTATGCACAGTGGATGGCCACGTCTGTTGCGGACACTGCATAGCGCCTCATGCTCATGACACAAGCATTTAACTTTTGTCAAAATTTGTCGCTGCGTTTTTTGTTATTTTCTCTTTCTGTTTTATATACAATATATATTAGCATAGCCGCCACTGCAGTCAGTGCTTTTCTTTACCCAAGTAACCAATCGCCACACAATCAGCTCTGTAATAGAAGTTAAGCCCTCTGTAAGTTTAGCTGATTCTTCAAAATGTTTCAGGAACATTGAAATATCTTCGTAGTACATGTTTAATTATTCTATCCTTCACGACACTCCCAGTGATGAATATAGATTATTTAAATGAAGTTAAAGTTTTATCTGTATAATTTAATAAACATATTTAGCTGCATTTCACCTTAAAATGATATCGTCATCATATGTAAATCGCGCTTTATAAAGTGGCACAGGTTGTACAATATTATAACTGCAAGTTAACAGTGGGGTGATTGTACTTATAAGTACAAACAGTTCTACAAGGAGCACTTGATTGAGTGCATTTAAAGTTCTTGGAATGAAACTGTTTCTGAACCGCGAGGTCCGTACAGGAAAGGCTTTAAAACGTTTTGCAGTGGCTGAGACAGCGTGTCCTTGAAGCTGTATACCGATAATTCTCTTTCCGATCAGCTGCTGCTGGGATTCACACTCAGATACAGGGATATAAATACTCCGCGTGGTGCAGTGAGAGTAATATGGGAAAAGATGATCCGCTGTGGCAACTTCTAAAAGGAGCAGCTGAAAGAAGAAGAAGAAGGTGCAGTGACAGTAACAACGCTAACGCAGTTATGGTATTTGGAATACTATGGCTGTTCCCTGGACCATTATATTGTTACAAGTTAATTACAATCAGATGCGTTACAATAATAAACAAAATGCGGTTAGTTTCTGTGTATTTATAAAGCGCGTCAGGAAAATAAGGTGTTATCACACAGGAGCAGTAGCACTGCTTTGGCGCTGGGTGCCACCAGTCTGCAAAACCGAGCGGAGAACTTGCGTATAACAAGGTATGAGGTACCGTGGAAAAGTGCGTGGCTTTCGCCAAGTGTAAGTTTTATACATCGCGATTTGAGCGTGGAAAAGTTCTTACGAACATTTCTGTCGTCGCACCGTTTATACATGAGGCCCCTGGTGATCTTCTCAGCAGTCTTTACCACTCTTTGCAGGCGTTTGCGGTCCATAGCAGTAGTGTTGCCATACCACACGGTGATGCAGCTGGTCAAGATGCTCTCAACAATGCAGCTGTAAAGTTGTCGAGGATCTTAGTCAACATACCAAACTTCTTCAGCCTCCTCAGGAAGTACAGCCACTGTTGAGCCCTCTTGACCAGCTGTGTGGTGTTAAGTGTCCAAGTGAGGTCCTCACTGAAGTAGACCCCCAGGTATTTAATGCTACTCACCCTCTCCACTTCAAGCCCTCAGATGAACAGTGGCTGGTGAGGTCTCCTCATGTCCACTATCATCTTCTTCATCTTGTCTGTGTTGAGGGTGAGGTTGTTGTCCTCACACCATGACGCCAGACTGTCCACCTCCCTCCTGTAGGCCGACTCATCCCCACCAGTGATGTGTCCAATCACTGCAATGTTGTCTCGAACTTTAGGATGATGTTATCTTTGTGGAAGACAACACAGTCATGGGTGAACAGGGTGTAAAGGATGGGGCTGAGAACACATCCCTGTGGGGTGCCTGTGTTTGATAATGGTGGCTGAAATCCTATTACCAATCCTGACAGACTGGGGCCTACCAGTCAAAAAGTCTAGAAGCCAATCACAGAGGGTGGGATGCAGGCAAAGTGCAGACAGTTTATGGGGATAACTGTGTTAAAGGCAGAGTTGTAGTCAACAAACAACAACAGCATCTTGATGTAGGAGTCTTTGTTCTCCAGATGGGAGAGGGAATAATGTAGTGCGGCCGCGATGGCATCTGAGGTGGACCTGTTGGGCCAGTACGCATACTGAAGGTGGTCCAGAGTGTCCGGTATGCCGCTGTAAATGTGGGCCAGCACCACACTTTCAAAACACTTCATGATGATTGGAGTGAGTGTTACCGCGTGTAATCATTCAGGCAAGTTGGTGGGTTTTTTAGCAAGGGGACGATGATCCTAGACTTTAAGCAGGACGGACGATGCACTGACTAAGGGTAAATATTCAGGTTGAAGGACTGTGCTTATGCAGAGGAACATGAGATGGCCAGGCTGGTGTTTGGCACATGCTCAGAAACTGCCTAGAGAAAGTTTTAAGTGCCAGGACTAAGGTAACATTAAATAAAGCTATGGACATAGCACGAGATGGCACCAGCACAGCTGGGAACCTTCGATGCAAGTACACCGAGTGGCTCACGTGAACTGATGCAGTGCACAGATAAAAGCAACAGTTCCAAAGAGCTGAACAAAACCGAATTACACAATTGAAAAGGCAGCAAAAAATATGAAGCGTCTGATAAGCATATTCATAAATGCAGCTACTGTGGAAACAAAGCACACGGTGGAAAAGTCAATGTCCCGCTAAAGGAAGACAGCAAAAAAAACCCGTGCATGCAGTTTGTCACATCACAGATAAAAAGGAAGACGAGCTGTTTATTGATGCAGTAAGGAACTAATCGATGAATGAAACCTCTTATCTTTACAACGATTGACAAACACGGAATGTAACTTGAACACATCGTACAAATACGAGCCTGATTGAAAGAAATAATGATAATCAAATCCTTGATGACAGCAACATTCAATAACACTCACAAAACAATTACTGTATATTGACAATCATGTTACGTTATTTTTAAAATGTTCCCTTTTCTTTTCATAACTTCTACTTCTCCACTGCGATACACGGGTATATATATAAATGTATATCTATAGCCCGATCTACAATACATACTTTAGCATAGACAAGCGGTGGCGCAATTGTAGAGTCTTCGCCTAACGCCGACATTCGAGGTTCGATTCGAGAGGGATGTACTGACTATGTACGCGCTACCTGATTCATTTTACCTTCCCATCTCCTTGGTTTGGGACGTATGAAAAATATTAGGTTAACGCGAGAATCATGTTACGCTATTTTTAAAATTTTCCCTTTCTTAGCACAAGCACAGTTGAGAAGCTTCGATGCATGTACTCCATAACGCGTTAAAAATAACGATTTAATCACACTTTCAATTCCAAGCAAACGGAACTTTTGTCAATGCATGATTTCCTGGTACATCCATTACACTGATGCACACATCACAGCTACAAAAATGTTAGAGTCGGAATAAAGCTGCTCCTACGACTGATCATTTGACTACCCAGCGAAGCCTTGATAAAAGCATGGTTTTGTGCACACTGAAAAGCAAGCAAAATTAGATGCATTACAGAAAGCGGACTTTGTGGCTCTTACTGGGGATCATTGGACTTCCGTGACCGTTAGTAATTCTAAATACATCTAATTACAAAATGTTCAATGATCACACTGTTTTAGCCTAATGTACAAAATAATTTTGGCTAATGTTACTCAGAGTTTAAAGAGTAATCTGGTCAAATTACCTTTTATGTTTCTGACTTATTTTTTAAGAAGAAAACTGCACTTTATGGTGAAATTTTGGTTATTATTATTTAAAGACAATACTATTCTGAAAATGTACTTAAAGTACTTAAACTACCACTTTATTTTTAAGTCTGCCCAATTTTAACCAGGGATGATATTTTTGTTTCTGTTTTGAATTCAAATGCAGTTTAAAAGCTTTTTTCAGAAATTAAAACAGCTTCAGTTTACAATATTCATGTCCATGTCTATTATTTGATTCTGTCGCCCACTAAAACCGTTTTAAATAAAAAAAAAAACATTTGCGATTTGGGGCAAATTTACGTGTAAGGATTACATACATTAATCAAGATTAATTCTTACACAGCCTCTAATTAATTGGATTAATTTTTTTAATCGAGTCCCACCCCTAATATATATATGTAGATATATATATGTAGATTTGTATATATATGTGTATATACAGTATATATGTAGATATGTATATGTTGTATATACAGTATGTATATATGTGTGTGTGTATATACAGTATGTGTATATATATTATGTGTATATATATGTATGTGTGTATATGTATATATATATATAACTGTATATATATGTGTATAGATGTGTATATATATATATTTATATATGTTTATATGTATATATATGTTTATATATGTGTGTGTGTGTGTGTGTGTATATATATATATATATATATATATATATAGCAACACTCATGACAATTACAAAACAATTATATATATATATATATCTGCCAATGCAGCTATTTTTATATATATATATATATATATATATATAAATAGATATATATATATATATATATATATATAGTCACACATGTGCGATTAGGAGGCAGCCACAGAGCCTAAAGGCGAGTGAAATATCGCGAGATAGCAGGTCATCACGTGGTACTTACCTGAACTTCTTTTCATCAACAGAAATCCTGAAGAAAAAATAATTCCCTCAACTTCCGGTTTCCAAAATGGTCGCGATGACGTAACTTCCAGCCATCCTCGATGACGTCACTTCCGGCTCCCACAAATCACCTCACTTCCTGCCCATCATGATGACATTGTTTCCGGTTCCTGCTGCAACGTCACTTCCTGCCAACCATTTCCTGTCATATGATTCATTCTTGCTATAAAACCGCCATTTTGTTCCAAGTAAAACATTCATTGTACTTCTAAATACTCTCGCTTTTTTTTATCATTGTCTGCACAACAATATATGGGGACGGTCCCCAAAACTTTGTTTTGCTTGTGTGAAAAATTATTTACTCAAAAGAATTAGCACTATATATATATATATATATATATATATATATATATATATATATATATATATATATATATATATATATATATATATATATATATATATATGCACATGGTAATCTCACCTCACATTTGTGTGAATACTTTTGACAGACACAGTTTTAGCTCTGTCAGCTCTTATACATTTTAACATTTTCCTAACTTTAAGTTCCCAATTAAAGAAGATGTATTACGTCCAAATCTTATTGAAGAATTTCATCATGAAGGGTTATAAACAGACAAAATGAGTACACAGGCAATCCTAGCACCGAGAAGCGATGAGATCAAATGAAATAATGCCAAAAATGATGATCGGTTACACAGCAAATTGGTTAAATGCGTATCAATAGACTATGCTGAAACAGTTGGTGGTGATCGTGAGGAACATCAACTTACAATTTCCCTAAGAATATCTACAACCATTAACACCATCCAGCCTTCCACCACACACATTACTGTAGAAAAAAGGATGTATCCAAAAAAGATAATGTAGTACATCTTCTGTGGATAACATTATTCAACAAAGGAGATCTTGATCTGCCATTCGTATTAAAATGTTAACAGTTTCCCATTAGAATAGCTTTTGCAAAGACAATTAACAAACCTCAAAGCCAGACATTCGAAAAAGTCATTTTATTTAATAGAGAGAAAGAAATCAAATTCAGTCACGGGCTGTTATACGTTGTGTTGTCACGATGAAAATCCAAACACAGAATCAAAATCCAATATTGCCGAAAATTGAATTGAAAAAATTTAACTTTTACAGTAAAAGTGTAAGTTTAAGAAGTATTTACATGTTAATTTCAAAGCCAAACAGAACAAAATCGTATTACATAACGAATAACTCTAACACAACATGAAACATAATTTACTTTCAAATTATTACAATTTTACATTTTACATTTTTTAATATGGTTAATTACTCACTGTAATGTAAAATTAGTTCTATTTTGTATATGTAACAATTCCCATGAAAATAAAAATCTGTATAAATTGTACAACCACATCACCATATGTGAGCGACAGAACCACAAAGAGGCTAATGCGTAGCACAGGCAGGGGGGCTGGCGAGCAAAGCCCCCTAGTATGTATATTTATATATATATTTGTCTGAATTGCAATCTGCTTATATAGGTGGTTACCTACCAGGTAACACTTGTGGTTGGTTGGCCAGTTGTCAAACATCCACCATGTTCTCTCAGTTGCAAGAAGCAGATCATAGATATGTGATATATCCATCCATCCATTATCCAACCCACTATATCCTAACTACAGTGTCACGGGGGTCTGCTGGAGCCAATCCCAACCAACACAGGATGCACGGCAGGAAATAAACCCTGGGCAGGGCACAAGCCCACCGCAGATATGTGATACAGTACCTGCCAAATAATACAAAGAGTACACGACATAATCAGATGCTGATGTCCGAGGTTTGATCCTGTAAGGGGATGCAAAAGTATGTACACCTGACAAGCCCCAATAAGGGCAAAACACGTGTTGTGTACTTCTTGTATTATTTGGCAGATAAAATATAACATATATACACTGTATAAACTGTGTAGAGGAAAGACTGTTATTTACTCTCTGGCCAACAGAGGGTGCCAGAGTGCAATTTCAGTGTTTTTTGAGTTTTTCCCGCAACAGGATTGGGACACACTTTTTGATTCTGACAGGTACAGTAATAACCTCTGTATACTGAATATTTACTCAGATTAGCCAGTTCAGAGTTTATTTCTGCTGGGATAGGCATGGTCAATGGCACCGCCTCATAATCTTGTAGGGAATGGAGTACATATGAGCAGCATTAGGCACAAGAACCCATTTATTCTAATTTAGTGTTGCTAGGGGCCTGGAGTCTAACCTGGCAGCACTGAGTTAAAGACAGGGTGCCATTCCAGTGCAGACATCAATATGAAATAATTTCTTATTATTTTGTACATTTTTTTAATGAAATCTGAAGATGATGGCCTTTACAAAAATACTCCAATGGTTTTGTATAAAAGGGATGTATTCTTAAGTGTGATGGGACAGAGGATCTGAGTCAGATGGAGAAGCTTTGAGAACTGTCTGCAAGTTAATATCAGCAGAACCAAGGATGTGATTATTGACTTTCACCGCACCAAAGAGCCTGTATGCCTGGTCACTATTTAGGGAGTGGATGTGGAGGTGGTGCACTGCTACAAATATTTGAGGTCCACCTTAGTGACTGGATGGATTGGTCTTGCAACACAGAGGAACTATATAAGAAAGTCCACAGCAGAATCGCTTTAAGAGAGGCTCACTGAATAAACAAACTGATTCAGAATACAGGCTGGGTTATGGCATGCACTCTCAAACCACTGGAGGTAGTCATGTAAGAAAGAATGAAAACAAAACTGAGTGGCATTATGAACAATGCTGGACATGTTCACTCTGACATAATAATACTGAGGACTTTCAGCCAACAAATTATTCAGAAGAAGTGTGTCAAGAAGCGCTACTGGGACTTCTTCATACCTGCAAGAGTACACTTTTATAATGTCTCACTGTGACTACTCTCTTGTGCTACAATAATTTAAATCAAGCAACACCCAGTATACTCAATATGCCATTCTTCTCTTCACATCTTCTCAAGCTCTGTCAGGTTGGATGGAGACCATCAGTGGACAGCTATTTTCTGGTGTCTCCAGAGATGTTTGATTGGATTCAAGTCCAAGCTCTAATTGGGTCACTCAAGTACATTCCTAGTGTTAACTCTAACCCACTCCTGTGTAGTGTTTTCTGTGTGCTTAGGGTCATTGTTCTGTTGGAAGTTGAACTTTTGATGCAAGTTGAGGTCTACATTGCTCTGAAGCAGGTGTACATAAAGGATATCTTTGAACTTTGCTCTGCGTAGCTCTCCTTCAACCGTCTCTGCCACCGAAAACAACCTGACCACAATTCTGCTGCTACCATGCTCCACCACTGGAATGATTTTGCACAGCTGATGAGCGTTTCCTGGTTTCCTCTAGAGATTACCCTAATCTTGGATTTATCAGACCAGAGAATCTGGCTCCTCACAGTCTGAGTGTTCTTTATATGCCTTTTTGCAAATGCCAGGTGGGCTTCAGTGTGTCTTGTACTGACTAAAGGGCTTCAATCTGTCCACTCAGTAACAAAGCCCAGATTGATGGTGTGTTGGGATGATAGTTATCCTACTGGAAAGAGAAAGGTTACTTCACTTCCACACAGGTTCTCTGGAGCTTAGCCACACAGACCAATAGGCTCTTGGGTCACCTCTCTTATTAAGCCAGAGTGATCTTCAGGTTCTTGGTCACTTCTCTTATCAAAGCCCTTCTCCCATGGTTAGATTAGATATGCTCAGTTTGGCTCGGTGGCCAACTATAGGAAGACTTATGGTTGTTCTAACCTTCTTTCATTTAAGAATCAAGAAGGCAGTTGTGCTTTTAGGAACCTTCAATGCAGATCTTCATGAGATCTGTGCCTTGACAAGTTCTGCAGGCAGTTCCCAATAATCAAAGTAATTTTCTGAATCCATTGTAAATATTTTTTTCCTTTCTGAAAATAATTACTTCCTTCTAGCTGAATCAAACTTTTGAAAATACATTGTATTTTGTAAAAACTGCAGCAGCAGAGAAATGCAGCCCATTGGGAGAGAGGCCAGTCAAAGTAAGTCATGTAAATACGTGCTCTGCCTAGGTCGAGTGCTTTTATGGATAATTATAACCTCACAAAGCAGTCTTTTAATGTCAGGAATTAGTCACCTTCAATACAATACTGTGTCCTGAAATCGAGGCCTAACATGAAAGCCTGCAGCGTCTGCTTTAAAGTGTCTCTAATCGACAGAGATTTGTTTTCAAGCAATTTGCTTTCCATTGTTTATGTGTTTGATAATTGCAGGATAACAATCTCATGTTTGGCGGAGACGCAATTTACATCTAATGAAAGCGACTCATTTAGCAATGACGTCTCCGCTCATCATTACTCTTAAATACCAAACTGAAAGATGATCGTTGGTGCTGTTGACATTAATTATTTTGTATATCAATGAAGAATCTTGACCTATTTGAACAAATGTATGCTTCCCTGCCCTCTGAAATGAAAAAAAAAGAAAATCATTGTTTTCCTGATCATTGAAGACGCTAATGAAACAGTTCATTCAGGGAGCCAGATAGTCAGCATCACTCATCAGTTTCACCTGGAGGGCTGGAGATGGAAGGATTCAACTGAGATTGCTTGGTTGTTGAGGTCACACTAGCAGCTTAAGTACAATGAACATAGGATCTTACATGTTGAACTCCAGCCTCATGGTGTATTTGAATCCTGTGGATAATACCCGGGCCTCATGGGAGTAGAGATGATAATGGATTTGGGGTTGTTAACACCACCTCATATATATATTTTAGAGTCTTTAGAGTCCTGGTGCTTCCTGTCTCACTATATGGTTGTAAGACATGGGCTGTCCAGAGACCTGAGAAAAGACTGGAATCCTTTGGTACTGTGTAATTTCAGAGAATCCATGGTACCGTTGGTTTGACTTTGTGTCGAATGAGCGATTGCTCACAGGGTCTCGAATGAGGCACATTACTTGCATTGTGAGGGAGCACCAGTTACGGCACTACAGCAATGTGACATGATTACCCAAGGGTGATCCGGCTCACAGGATCCTCATTGTTTGAGGGGTGTCTTGCATGCACAGCTTGTATCTCAGGTGGATTCTGATCCAACCTTTGGCTTAGCAATTCCAGAAACGTCAATTTCTTTTTTTCAACCATTTCTTGCTGAATTTACTGGTATGTTTAGGATCATTTTCATGTGTCTTCTGACAAAAGGCCTCAAATAATCATTTAGACACTCTCTGGTACAATGAAGAATTCATACTGGATACTATGATGGTGAGCTATGCAGGCCCTGATGCAGCAAAGGAGCCCCATTCCATAACATTTCCATCACTATGTTTTACAGTTGGTATGGGTGGAATCCTGTTGTAAAGAAATTCATGGGACCATAAAAATATTTCATTATAATGGAAATTTTGTTACGAATATGGGGAAAATACGTATATACTATTGTGACAGATTCACCATCTCTAATGGCAGAGGCGTGTCCTCTGTAGGATCGATCTTTCCGCATAATATGCTTGTTGTATGACGTTTACAACGGTAGACACTCTCCTGGTCTGCCACAGCGGTTATTCCAAGGCACTGGTGTTCTTCTAATCTGAAGCTGGTAGCTAAAGCAGGACGATTGTCCCTGTGTCGTGTCCCTGTGACCCTATCTCATGTGTTTCAGTACTGAAGTAACAGCTCCTATTCTGAATGAAGTCTTGAGACTGTTCCCACCTTCTCTATACAATAATAACTACCTGTTTTTTCCTTAGGAATCCTGGACACCCCTTTCTGTCTCTCATGCAACTCTGTGACCTAAGCTTCACAACACCTGTATAATAAAAACAGCACTTCTTACCCTGAAAAAAAATATTTTATTTGAAAATGAGACATTAGATATAACTTTTTTTATAGAAATACAGGTATGAAAATACAGAATGAAAATGAGGTGTTAGATGTAACTTTTATTTCAGCGTAAATACACTGTTTCTCACTTTTTGGTTCACCTAGCAAGTCTTACAAAGAGGACGCAACTTAACATTAAAATCACTTCACGAAGAACTCAGCCATCAAATGTGTTTAGTACAAAAAAATACTGTATAATATAGTAATAAGCACTTATTGTGAAACACTAGATCAGACATATTACACCTAAAATATTAAACCAAAATTGTTTGTTGTTGCAAATGCTAACTGTTCATCCCATGATTTAAGACTGTAGGTTTATTAAAATTGAACCTATTTAGAAGATTAATAGCAATTGAAATTAAGGAATATTTGAACTGGTTGCTTTTTATCCTTGGAACCTTGAACATGTGATCTGGTGGCAACAGCAAAAATTATAATGCAGTAAGTCTTGTCTGACAGAATGCCCTCTGTTTTCCATATTACTTGCGTGTTATTTTATTGCTATATTTTATAATATCATTTATATTGTTTTTGCTGCTGACATTAAAACTATGTTCATGTTACCAGAATGAAGTGATTCACATCCGATTTTCTGCCCTGATGTGACACAGATCTGATGTAGACACAGAATTCTGATCTTTTCAAATCAAATATGGTCCTCGATCTGATACGCATCGGATTCATGGCCATGTATGTTGTTTGTAAGCATTGGTTATGTGCTGTTGTGTTCGACAGCAAAACAGCAATGGAGGAGAGCTACAGTTGTCAAAACAGTCACAGTCCCACCATTGCTGGCTTCTTTCTCATACCCACACATCTCTTGGAGCAGCAGAGCCAATGATAGCTGTGGAAATAGTTAAAAGCTAGCCATCTTGCTTCTTCGCACCTTCTTGACTTAATCATGTACAGCTGATAAACTGTTTGTCATCCTCCTGATCTAAATGAAATGCATACAACTAACTACTTGCACATCTATTTTTTCATTTTATTACTGTGCGCCACCTCACAAATATGACATTTTTTTGTTGTTGGTGACCAAAATGATTCATGCACAACCATATCAATGTGTGCATTTATGCTGTTTAAGAGAACAAATGCATTCACAATACAGTTAGACTGAGGTCATTTGTAGGAAGTGTTAAGAAGCGTTAAGAAGTCTACAGACAGAAACCTCACGTGAGTACCTTGATGGCATCAACAGCTTTGCTTTTTCCAGGCACAGAGCTGAAATTTAGCACATTTGCTCCATTGAGGGTGACAGGTATGAAGTAGTAATGATTAGCGCACTCCCTTTTCTACATGGGAATCCTTCTTCAATTCCTACTCATTACATTAAATTATTTTTTTGTGTTATTTTGAAATATTATTTTGGTTTTCGGTTGTGCCCTTTATATTTGTATTATGTTTTATTCATATTGTGTTTATTAATTCCTTTGCCAATTTGTAATATTGTGCATGTTTAGCTTTACTTTTCCGCTCTGTCTCCTTGAAGTGGTGGCTAAAGGAGGCGGGGCCACCTGATTAGGTACCTGTGAGATGATCCTATCAGTATAAATGGAGAAGCTGCTGGACTCGCATCAGTTTTGACATTGTTGATTTTGATTCCTGATTTTCATTTTGCTCTGCTTTTGACATTTGGATATATATATACCACAATACTCCACTCAGCTCTTTGAGGGGTGAATATTTCTTCCAAATATTGCAGTTTTCTGAAAAGCACACAAAGCAATTGTTTCATACATAAATCAACATAAAATATCTGTTGCTTCATACCGTGGCTGCCAGTTCGTCGTCTCTTGTGACTCGAGCCGCTCACAGGCAGTGCGACGTCTGTTAGGAATGTGTGGCAAGCTGGCTGCCAGGCTGTGTTGGGGAGGCGGGGGTGGGGCACCAGCTGCAGTTGCAGTCGCAATGCAACACAATCTAATTTGTACCTCATGTCATCGTAGGTGAACATTGCTGTAGGCGCGTCAGCTACACAAACATGTTAAGCACCACAATCAGCTGATGCCGGTACAGTAATCCCTCCTCGATCGCGGGGGTTGCGTTCCAGAACGCTGAAAATCCGCAAAGTAGAAACCATATGTTTGTATGGTTATTTTTTATAGATTTTAAGCCCTTATAAACTCTCCCACACTGTTAGCATTATTAGAACCCTCTAGACATAAAAGAACACCCTTTAGTCAAAAGTTTAAACTGTGCTCCATGACAAGACTGAGATGACAGTTCTTTCTCACAATTAAAAGAATGCAAATATATCTTCTCTTCAAAGGAATGCGCGTCAGTAGCAGAGAATATCAGAGAGAGAGAGAGAGAGAAGAGAAAGAGAGAGAAAAGCAAACAATCAAAAAATCAATACGTGCTTCTGCGCTTTTAAGTATGCTGAAGCACCGCGATAAAGCAGAATTTTTTACAGGCGCGTCCATATCCTCTAGGCAAACAGCCCCTCTGCTCACACCCCCTCTGTCAGGTGCAGAAAATGTCAGAGAGAGTGAGAGAGACAGAGAAAAGCAAACAATCAAGCACCATGCGGGAAGCATATCTTATAGCATTGAGGAGTTTTAGTTAATATATAATACATGCTCTGATTGGGTAGCTTCTAAGCCATCCGCCAATAGCGTCCCTTGTATGAAATCAACTGGGCAAACAAACTGAGGAAGCATGTACCATAAATTAAAAGACCCATTGTCCGCAGAAATCCACGAACCAGCGAAAAATCCGTGATATATATTTAGATACGCTTACATTTAAAATCCACGATGGAGTGAAGCCGCAAAAGTCGAAGCGCGATATAGCGAGGGATCACTCCAGATCACTGGCATTCAGATCAGATTCAGTCAGATTCTAATTCAGTGATAATATGCAAAAGGTTATCCATGGAGTATTTTGCTTTGTGCATTCACTTCGATGTATCACCAGAAGCTGATGCCATTTTTTCAGTTTGCTTACTCTTCACTACTCATGCAAGCACAGGGAATCTCGGTCAAACCAACGAAGCTAACATTCCTTATAACAAAGACAGTCGAACAAAAACGTTTGAAATGTTTAAAATGTCATCATCCTCAGCCCTTCCTCTGGACAAAAGTCAACATCCACCCTGAAAGAGTTACACTACAGCCTTGTCTTTTGTGATCCTTTTTGGAACCCTTCTTTAAATTAAATTTCCTAAAATTTAAGGAATTTGCTGTGTTTTTGCTTGGCCACATGCTGTTTTGCAGTTTTTCCCTCTTGCGCTTGAACTTTTGAAACTTTAAAAAGTTTTGGGCCTATACTGGCCTTGAAGCAGTGTTAATTTTGACAATACATTTTAATTTAGTTTTACTCAACAAAAAGTAAATGAATTTTAGTTGCGAACAAGTAAATCGGTTTTAATTGACTAAAAGTAAAAGTAAATTAGTCAAAATCAGATGGGTGTCTTGTTTAACATATGAATATGCACAGAATACCCCTAAACTGTTATACTAACATGTACACAAATGAGCCAAACCACATGTAGTGATTATTGAACATAACGTGAAGAGCAGATGTAGAACGTATTTACACACAAATGCTTGTGGTCAAATAATGGCAGCTCTGGTCTGTCATCACAGTTTTCTGCCCTTCAAAATGCCGTAGTTATGCTGCTGTAAGATTTTACAATAAAAGGCTGGACAACGCAGCACACATTTAATTTCAGCGTTGGATTTATGAAGAATGAGATCATAACAGACTATCTGATTATCTATGAGCACATTTTACATTTATCCACTGATATTTTTTTCTCCAGCAACTGAAAAATACTACTTAAAATAATACTAAAAATAAAAATTCAAACATTATTAATATATTTGTACTGTTGAATTAGTAAATTCCAAAATAATTTAGCATACTTGCATTTAAGCAGTCCCTTAAAAGCTGTTTTTGTAACAAAATACTTTTATCATCTGGTCTGCCAGAGAATCACTCTGGTAGGTTTACAATATTTGCTGTTGTAAGATTTATATTTACATCATTAGCTTATTAAAAAAGTCACTAAAGAATAACTTTTAATGGAGGAGTCCAATTTGTTTACATTAAAGCAGTATTTCAGAACTCTTATAAAAGAGTCTTTGCTGCGCTGCGTCTCACACGAGTGATCAGACTTTGTTATTGCTTAGCCTGTGTGCAAATCTACAATTACGAAAGTTACCTGAAGTCAATTCATCGTAACTGAGAGACTGCATTACTTTCACTAAAGTAACATTCTAATATATATATATATATATATATATATATATATATATATATATATATATATATATATATATATAAGTGCTTTTCCTACGTTCTTCACATTTTAGGGGTTGTGCTCATAACATTACTTTGCTATCAAAAACCAAATGAATAACACAAATTTAGTGTTTGCAGATTCGTTTTCAGGAACGAAGCAGTGATATTTTGCCATACTGGGCTTCAAGCGATGAAATCCTAAATAAAATTTATTTTAGTATTAACAAATGGAGCAACTCATTTCATAGATGATGTATACAAGCCAATAAGCCACTTCATATGAAACGTGCCTTGATTATTAATCACTACGACTGTTGTCGTCACAGTCGCTGTGTCTATATGTGTAAGTGGATGAGCGTGAGGTGGTTTTACCAGCAACTTAACTGATACCTTAACCTGTATCCACCAGTTACAAAATGGATAGATGTGCAGACAAACACGTGTAAATGTGCTCCTTAAGAACCAAACAACAAATGCAATGCTTTCATTCCTTTATCTGGACTGTAGGACACAGCATTAAGCGTGATCAATCCCTTCAATCGTTTCATCTGCTGTAACAAATCCATGACACTACAAGCTAAACAGTTACAACTCACATCTGAGGCTGAGTGCATCTCATTGCACTCTCAAATCTGTTTCTTAAGTAACTCGTAAAGAGATAAAACTGGCAATAACCAAATCCTGTGTGTACCTGTGTGTTAGATTTTTCTAGCATAGAGCAGGATTCCTGCTGATGTGATGATTTTCTGATGATGCCCAAACTGGTGTTATCCAATTACAAGTGTGAATATAATTTTTTTAAATTTCAACCATGCATTCCTGCTCATTATTTGCAGGAGGACCACGTCATTTGTAGTACAGATGTGCAAAGAGCTTCACATCGTTCATTGTCCAGGTGTCTGTTTGTAACATTTTCCTTTTCTTTCATTTTCGTCAACAGTGATTTTAAAAGCATTCATCTTAGTTTTTGTGGTTAAAGGCACATTTAGTTTTTATTCCGTTTTCGTTACAGAGAAAATGTCATTGACAAATATTTTTCATCTTTGTTTTTATCAACAAAATTAACACTGACTTGAAGCGTACCCGTTGCAGTTTGGGAGTCAGACTGCCTAGGGTGAGGCTTGTTTCTGTGGCTGACCAGCTCAGCTTTTTGGCTTATTTTCAAGCCATATCTGTATTGGTGCATCATTACAGTCTGACACTGTTTCGCTGTCATATTTAAAGCTGTACTCTGCAAAGCCCACCAATTTAGAACTGCTAATGAAAGAAGCAAGCACATTCTTTGGGAATGTGAGAGGAAAACTGGACTACCTAAAGAAAAGCCCACAAAGGTATGGGGAGAAGTTTCATACTCCACACCGACAATGGGCAGAGGATTTGAAATCAAGACACTGGACTTGTGACACAGTAGTGGTTCCTCCTCTCCTTAAATAGTCACATTTAAGTACTAGCAACATATGACTATATGTGCCTGACTAGGTACTGTGTGTGATACGCATGAGTGTATGTGCACACCAGAAATAGTTGCCATGCAACAAGAGTACCATCAGTGTGCCTTGAAATCTTCGCATTAACTGCTTTTGTCCACAGTGGTTCTGTGCAGATTCTGGATTCACCGATCTCTTTGTGCCAGTTGCCCTATTCTTGTCTGTGATGATCTGTACAGACGACATTAGAGCCAATTGCCTTATTGACATTGCATCCTATGTATTGACTACATGATTATTTAGACCAGATAATAAAGAAGTGCTTAGGACTTGTGACACATTAAGAAAGCAAGGGTAATGTGGTTATGAGTGCTGCCCCCATACACAACTTCACAGACTTAAGTCCCGGGTGTATCTTAATGAAAATTACCTTTACAGATGCTTCTTAATAAACACAATCACAATTCCAATCATTTCTTCTATTTGTCTACTACTCCCAGCGCTTCTGTCCTCTTCCACCCAACTCCTTCTTCCATGGATAGGGTCGAGTAGCTCCTTTTTCCATACACCTGGGAGTGTATTCGGAGCTAGTGCACCTCGAGGACAAACAGAAGTTCCACAAAGTAGGGATCACAAAGTCCTGCAGCACACCATGGCGAAACCCACGGAACCAGATAAGGCTGCAATATGGGACTCTTTTTTCCAACATGCCTTGTGGGCATTTGCACAGGTAGCGTTGCCCAAAAAGGCTGCCACCTAGCATGTCAGGGGAGTATGTAACCCTGACAAATTTTCTCCCCCTGTCCTTCCATCCTGTTGGGCTCTCAGCCAGGTAAGGGATCAGAACTCATCCCAACAGGAATGCCAGCACATGCATGCCATCCATCACAAAGGCAAACTCAGGAATATATCATTTACATAATTCTTTTCTTTAAGTGTATGTAGCAGCATTAGCAGCCCTTTCCCTCAGGCTCAGCAAAATCCCATAACACCAACCCATACCGAGTTTAACAGATGAGGAACTCTGCTTTGGCTCTAGGGCAGTTCCTTTTGGTCTTTACACTTTGCTCTTGCCATCACTCTGTTTCAGGTTTATCTTTGTATTGTCTGTCTACAAGACCTTTTTCTCTAATTCTGTAGCCAAAATGTAGTCTGACCATCCTGTTTTTGTGGCTAACTAGTGGTACTCACCAAGCAACTATTGTGTCCTCTGTATTTCTGAAGTCTTCTGCATATAATCATCTCCGACACATCCACATTTGCCTCATGAAGATTGTTTCTGATCATTGGGGCTTTTTCTTTACCACAGTCAGGATTGTGTTGTCATCAGCGGTGGGGGTCTTCCTTGGCGTACCAGTCCCTTTGTGATTACTGAGATCACCAGTGCATTCTTTCTTCTTAATGATATCACAGACATTTGATTTAGGTCAACCTAAGGTGTTACTGATGTCTCTAATGGTTTTATTCCTTTTTTCCAGCCTCATAATGGCTTCTTTGACTCTCATTGGCACAGCTTGTGTCCTCATGTTGAACAACAGCAACTGCAGACACCAAAGGGTAGAAACAAGCTGTGGGATCTGATGAAGCAATGAAACCCACCTGAGGAATTGTAAATACCTGGGATGCCAGTTGTCCCAAACATTACGGTGCCTTAAAATGGGTGGGACAATGTATAAAAAGTATTACTAAAATGTATACAAATATCCTTAAAAGAAAGTCTGCAATTTGTACTTTAATCACATCTGAATTGTTTTATTTGTAATTTTAAACTGTGAAGCAGATAAATGTGACTTTGTCCCAAACATTATGGAAAGCACCATATATTTAGGGTTCTTCATTTATGTACAGCACCTTTTAATCTTGCAAGCCCTCCCTCTGGGCCACTTTGATTGTAAGAGGTATTACAAATTCATAAATAAGCTTTTTCAGGTACCCATACTTTTGATTTGTGCTTCTGCCAATAATATGAGCATTTCAGTTGGCTAGCCCAGAGCCATTTTTTCTCTATAAAGAATAAATGATCAATATTGGCTTCATAAGAAGAGCTTTTTTGATTAAAATGCTGGCAGAATCCTTGGAATATGTTCGAATAGTTTTATCTAGAATTTAAAAACTAAGGTCCTACCAAAAGTAATAAGCACGTTTATTTTTACTATTTGATAAACATGTGAATTGAAAATTACTACATGTCAATGACATCTGCTTTGCTTTGCTTGCTTCTCTATAAAATGTCTTTCCACATTCAGCACATTTGTGCCACCTTTCTAGAACTCTGACGGACCCTTTCTGACAGACCTCCATGTCATCCAAGTGTAAAAAGTAATTCACTTATTTGGCTGTCATGGGCTCATCATTTTTTTCATTACTGCTCTCAATTTGACTTATGGCTTACTGGTCTACCCATTGTCTGAAACTGCTGGCACCCTTTCAGAGTAGAAGTCTCACATCACAGTTCTCCATGGGATTGCCTCCTTCACAGGAAATTCAGTTATTGAAACCTGTCAGAACAACATGTCCCTGTGGACAGTCTCACAGTGAATTAGAAATATGTGTGAGGGACCTGATTTCATTTTTCGTTTCAAGGCAAGTCAAGTCAAACTTTAGTTATAAAGCATATTTACAACAGTCAAAATTGAACAAAAGTGCTATAAAAGGAAAGGTAAAAGAAGCAATTAAAAATAAATATTACACATCACTGCAAACATAACCAACCATTACATTAAAGATGAAATACCCACACCCATGCATGAGCCATTATATACAAACATAATATCAACCTCTTACAGAGTCAAATGTTTGTGAGAAGAGATAAGGCTTTAATGATGATTTAAGAATGACCAAGGTTGGGACAGACCTAATATAACAAGGCAAGCTATTGCAGAGGAGAGAAGTAGCTACCACAAAAGATCGATCTCGATTCAGATGTGAGACAACAAATAAACTACTACTTGGAACTCAACACATTTCAGATATTATCAGGTTTACTTAGTAATGTCGATATATGTTTTTCTTCTTCTATATTAAACACTGTCCAAAAAGTGTTTTGCATGTACAGAAGGACTATTCACACATATTTTTAGAATTGAAATGAAGGTACTGTAGGTCAAGTAGCGTACTCAGGTTCATGCAGTAATAATAGCAATATTTATTTCTATAGCATATTTCCATACAAAGAATGGAGCTCAAAGTGCTTTACAAAATGTCAAAGGTAAAGTCACAAGAAAAGAAAAAAACAACTATGATTAAGTATAAGTAATAATGGATAAGGAAGAAAAATATTTAAAAAAATAAGTAAATCCATACAAGCTTATAAAACAGAGATATATAATTAGTAGACAAGTATTGTCCTTATATACAATATCATAATGAAGTCACAGATGAATACCATGATAAGGTCAGATGGCTGGGAGGACAGAGAGAGAAAGAAAAAAAACAACTCCAGTTTGGCTGGAAAAAAACAAAATCTGCATCTGCAGTGGTTCCAAGGCCAAAAGACCACCCAGCCCCTACTGGGCATTCTACCTGAAACAAATGTTCTTAAATTATTCCTCATTGTTTCCAGGCTTCTTCTGAGAGAATTTGATACTTGAGATTTCAGTTTTGAGAACCAACAGATAATGG
Source organism: Polypterus senegalus (assembly GCF_016835505.1). NCBI lineage: Eukaryota > Metazoa > Chordata > Cladistia > Polypteriformes > Polypteridae > Polypterus > Polypterus senegalus. The sequence goes on along the minus strand of NC_053166.1, from coordinate 34,664,296 downwards.
TTGGGATTGAACTAACACCATTGTCATTAAGGTTCAATGCTTTAGCCCACTAAGCCCTTACTCTATTTATCAAAGTAAAAATTCATAACAGTATTCATAACAGTACAAACAAATTCATAACGGTAAATGTACTAAACTCAGCTTAGCAGAATGTGAATTCTGTTTAAAATGACTAAACTTTTAGGCCTTCCATCTCAGAAATATGTGGCAATGTGTACTGTACCAGCTTCAGGTACAAAAGAAATCTGGCATGCTTATCTGTCAAAGAAATTTGTCAAGACAGTTCAATTTTTGTTCACATATGCGGAAAACACATTTTTAGACATTTTTGAAATCTTATAATCTCTAATTGAGAAGCATTGGTGAATTAATAAATTTGATCTTGAGCGATGTCTACTACAAATTATTTTATTGTTTCAATTTTGCCCTGAGAGTGTTTACTTCAACATGTATATTGTATATATATAGATATATTTTGACTTATTCAACAGTCACTCCTGATGGCAAAATAGTGGAACACCTTCATCCGTGAAACAAGGGCATCTCGATTCAGGACACATGATGGGGCCGGGTCAGAAGTGGGCGGGGCTGGATGACCAAGTATTACCATATATGGAAGGTATGAAGTTAGAGGTGTATTCATGTATTCAATTTACTGATAATGATATGTTTTATTGATTCAATAGAGTAGTTATTATATTGTTTATTTATTCATCTCCATACAAGGTAAGTACTATCCCTTACCATACCAGAAGGCAGCGGTTGATCTCCTTTTCCAGTAACATTTTGCCCAATCCAACACTTGTTTCTTCAGTTGTGCTGCATCTTGGCCTGAACCTCAATCACAGCAGCTCACTTCTCCTTGAAATCAAAGCAGGTAAATGACATGATGTTCATATCATTAAAAGTTAAAAGTAAAAGCAACTTAACTTATGTAGAGATGTATGAGAGATGAATCGGTGACACTTTATACTGCAGTGACTAAATGTGTATTCAGTACTTTTGTTACACTAAAAACAACCTCATGACTGCATTAATTAAAGATTATAATGATTTAGCATTTCTCTGACACTTTCATTTATTGACTGAGTCTACACAATGATCCCCTATCTATCGCATTCAGATGCAGCCAGCAATTTTAGCTTAAGATCTGAACACAGATCTTAAGCTAAACCTAACCTAAGCCTAAGCCTAACCCCATCTGGTACTTGTTTGAAAACTTTGAAATTTGAACTACAGTTAGCCAACAGACCACAATCCTCCAACAACTAACAACAGAACAGGAATCTTTTTATCACAAGTTGGAATCTGCTCTCTATTAAAGCCAACTTCAGCCACATAATATTGTGAAATGGGATTCAAAATATATTTTATGTACACTACTAATACATGTAATTACATTCTATTATCACTGTTATTTTTGAATTTGAATCACTTTTAGATAAATATATAATAAATAAACTGTGATAACAAACTCTTTAATGAAGTAACTAGAATGTTGACCTGAACCTGGTTGTTCACCATTTTCTTCCTTGTTAAATGTTGTTAGATCTAAAGTTTTTATGAATACATTTAAACCTGTCAGTATGTGTCACTGCATGGACCAACAAGTGACCTGTAGATTGAACACCACAGGAGAGCACCTTGTGTCATACATTGAGACCAGACTGTGATGTATCCTGGGTGTAAGCCTGCTTCTTCGTCTTTGGAGAGCCATGTTGATTTGTTGGGCTCACATACAATCACTTCAGCAGATTCTAGAAGCCCCGAGGGGCATCAATTTGGAAAAGAAATATTGCTCACTATGCTTCTCAAAAACATAATCTTAAACACTGTGAAGAAGGCCAGACTCATATTTTGAATTCGTAAGCAGGAAAGCCTCAAACAATAAAAATGTGCAGGATAGATTTCAATATCTTAAGCGGCAGAAGACATAAAATAAAATTTGAAAGAAAAATGAGATGAAATTCAGTGGAGAAGAAGGTAACAGAGTATTAAATAAAAAGTTTAGGCCTGGCTCTTTGGGAGATTTTTAAAAGCAGGGGCACTTACCTATAAGGTACTGTATACTGCAGAGGACAGAAGTAAGTTTGGTCATTTACACAATAAACTTTTAACACTGACATCTTAGACATGGCTGATCCTTACTGACAGAGAGTTCATAACATTTGGCTTAGTTTGAGCTTTGGTACATACTTAATTTAATAGGGTGGCACAGGGAAAAGAGAAATTTTCAATTGATTCAAATTCAATTCATTCATCTTGATGACCCATATAATTCAAAGGCTTCAATCAAAGAAAAACACACAGTTGTAGAAACATCTTTACAGATACAAGTTCATAACAGAACTGACTCAAGATGGCTGAATTCTGTGTTATGAGTTCACAATGCAGGAAAGAGGCTCTAGGCGGATGGACACAGACATGACATCAGAGGTAGAGTGGCTGTCAAATTTCTGTTTTTCAGAAGGAGGAGAAAAGAAGGTATCGATTCACAGCACCATCCCTGGTCTGGTGGGTAATTACCATCACCAAAGCCTTTAAGCTGTGCATGCTCGTGACACCATGGAATGTGTTCCAGTTCATCACAGGTGCACACAGTGGTGCACATTGCTTGATAAAGTTAGTGCTATTGCTCCTTAAGGTGTATTCTGTGAATGGAACTGCTGGTTCCTCCTGTGTACTGCAGCTTCCATAGCTGTTTCCATGTAAGTCCACCAACTCTCATCTGCACCGCCTGCCTTCCACTTCACACGCTTATTTCAGGTCAGATGTAACACCATATGCACTCACTTTTTCCAACTCCATTAGCCAATCTGACCCAGGATCCTCCAAATGATACACTGGCAGCCATTCTGAACAAGCAATGCACCCAGACCAGTAGTAGAGAAATGCTTGTAGGTAATTACTGTTTAGCTGTACCCTTGTTATAATGATAACTAAAACTTTTTGTTTCTTTACAAATTTTTTCCTATACAGTGGAACCTCGGTTCACGACCATAATTCATTCCAACGAGCAATTTACCCCATAGGATTGTATGTAAATAGAGTTAATCCGTTCCAGACCATACGAACTGTATGTAAATATATGTAAAGATTAAGCACAAATACTGTATAGTTAATTACACCATAGAATGCACAGTGTAATAGTAAAGTAATGTAAAACATTGAATAACACTGACACAAAACACCCAGGATCCCTGCTCAGCTACGAGCAGGCTCGCTGCACTCTCTTTCTCTCTGTAGCACACTCCCCTTCTGTAACCCCCCTTTGTCAGCGGCACGCGCTCGCTCGCGCTCTCTCTTTCTCTGTAGCACACACACACACCCGTCAGCAGCATGCGCCGCTTCTCTCTCTCTCTGTGCGCACCCCCACTGTCAGCCCCCTTTGTCAGCAGCACCCGCTCGCTCGCTTTTATGTTTCATTTTGACTTGGCTCAAAGTTCTTCTGCATCCAGACGGATTACACCTTATTAAATAAGAAACCATATATTCCTAGTCAATACACATTGTTATTTTAACCTAAAGAAATGAATGGCAGGAAAAGTGAATGCATTCAAAGTGATTTAACAGTGAAAAGGGTGCGGAAGGGGTGTTTCATTATTTTACAGTATAATAAAAGGGAGGCGATGTCAATTTTGCAATTTAATACACTCACACATTTACTCTGTCCGTTATTTTTTGCCAAGCCAACTCTCTTTCTTTAGCCGATGCAGCCGTATTACTTTTTTTCATTATGATAGGCTTGAATTCTTCAAACGCCTGCATTAACACCTCCAACTCCACCTCTGTGAAATATGCCGCTCGCTTTTTTTCTCCTTGATCTTCCGTTTTGACTCGTGAAATCGGCGATCCATTGAAAACGTCTTTATGTATGCACGGTGCACGCGCATTAACTCTGGGTAACCAGTAGGAGGTTGATTGAACTTACTCTTCTCAGGTGTTTTGGAACCGACATACTCATGGTATGCGGGTTTGGGGTAAATCAACCCAGAGGTTATGATTTACCAAATGGTAAGTTAACCAAGCTTTCTGGAATACCCCCCTGAACACAGATCTTAAGCTAAACCCTAACCCTAAGCCTAAGCCTAAGCCCATCTGGTACTTGTTTGAAAACTTTGAAATTTGAACTACAGTTAGCCAACAGACCACAATCCTCCAACAACTAACAACAGAACAGGAATCTTTTTATCACAAGTTGGAATCTGCTTTCTATTAAAGCCAACTTCAGCCACATAATATTGTGAATTGGGATTCAAAATATATTTTATGTACACTACTAATACATGTAATTACATTCTATTATCACTGTTATTTTTGAATTTGAATCACTTTTAGATAAATATATAATAAATAAACTGTGATAACAAACTCTTTAATGAAGTAACTAGAATGTTGACCTGAACCTGGTTGTTCACCATTTTCTTCCTTGTTAAATGTTGTTAGACCTGTCAGTATGTGTCACTACATGGACCAACAAGTGACCTGTAGATTGAACACCACAGGAGAGCACCTTGTGACATACATTGAGACCAGACTGTGATGTATCCTGGGTGTAAGCCTGCTTCTTCGTCTTTGGAGAGCCATGTTGATTTGTTGGGCTCACATACAATCACTTCAGCAGATTCTAGAAGCCCCGAGGGGCATCAATTTGGAAAAGAAATATTGCTCACTATGCTTCTCAAAAACATAATCTTAAACACTGTGAAGAAGGCCAGACTCATATTTTGAATTCGTAAGCAGGAAAGCCTCAAACAATAAAAATGTGCAGGATAGATTTCAATATCTTAAGGGGCAGAAGACATATAATAGAATTGAAAAGAAAAATGAGATGAAATTCAGTGGAGAAGAAGGTAACAGAGTATTAAATAAAAAGTTTAGGCCTGGCTCTTTGGGAGATTTTTAAAAGCAGGGGCACTTACCTGTAAGGTACTGTATACTGCAGAGGACAGAAGTAAGTTTGGTCATTTACACAATAAACTTTTAACACTGACATCTTAGACATGGCTGATCCTTACTGACAGAGAGTTCATAACATTTGGCTTAGTTTGAGCTTTGGTACATACTTAATTTAATAGGGTGGCACAGGGAAAAGAGAAATTTTCAATTGATTCAAATTCAATTCATTCATCTTGATGACCCCATATAATTCAAAGGCTTCAATCAAAAGAAAAACACACTGTTGTAGAAACATCTTCACAGATACAAGTTCATAACAGAACTGACTCAAGATGGCTGAATTCTGTGTTATGAGTTCACAATGCAGGAAAGAGAGGCTCTAGGCGGATGGACACAGACATGACATGAGAGGTAGAGTGGCTGTCAAATTTCTGTTTTTCAGAAGGAGGAGAAAAGAAGGTATCGATTCACAGCACCAGCCCCTGGTCTGGTGGGTAATTACCATCACCAAAGCTGTGCATGCTCATGGCACCATGGAATGTGTTCCAGTTCATCACAGGTGCACACAGTGGTGCACATTGCTTGACAAAGTTAGTGCTATTGCTCCTTAAGGTGTATTCTGTGAATGGAACTGCTGGTTCCTCCTGTGTACTGCAGCTTCCATAGCTGTTTTCATGTAAGTCCACCAACTCTCATCTGCACCGCATGCCTTCCACTTCACACCGCTTATTTCAGGTCAGATGTAACACCATATGCACTCACTTTTTCCAACTCCATTAGCCAATCTGACCCAGGATCCTCCAAATGATACACTAGCAGCCGTTCTGAACAAGCAATGCACCCAGACCAGTAGTAGAGAAATGCTTGTAGGTAATTACTGTTTAGCTGTACCCTTGTTATAATGATAACTAAAACTTTTTGTTTCTTTACAAATTTTTTCCTATACAGTGGAACCTCGGTTCACGACCATAATTCATTCCAACGAGTTGGTCGTGAACCGAAGCAATTTACCCCATAGGATTGTATGTAAATAGAGTTAATCCGTTCCAGACCATACGAACTGTATGTAAATATGTAAATATATGTAAAGATTAAGCACAAATACTGTATAGTTAATTACACCATAGAATGCACAGTGTAATAGTAAAGTAATGTAAAAACATTGAATAACACTGACGCAAAACACCCAGGCTCCCTGCTCAGCTACACGAGCAGGCTCGCTCGCACTCTCTCTCTCTCTGTAGCACACTCCCCTTCTGTTAACCCCCCTGTCAGCGCACCCCACTGTCAGCCCCCGCCGCCGCTCGCTCTCTCTTTCTCTGTAGCACACACACACACCCGTCAGCAGCACGCGCTCGCTTTCTCTCTCTGTAGCGCACCCCACTGTCAGCTGCGCGCCGCTCTCTCTCTGAGCTTGCTCGCTCGCGCTCTCTTTCTCTCTCTCTGAACAGAGGGGAACATTTGAACCAATCCGAACTTTAATTTAAAAACCAACCACAACCAACCAAAAAACATTGCAGGAGTTCATGCTAATAGCCTTACAGCCCGATCGCTGTAAACACTTTTTTTAAAATGAGTTTTAAGCACAGGAAAAAAAGCGAACATTTGAAAAAAGAGAAAAGTAACATTGCAACAATTCACGCTACTGAACTGAAAAATTAACTTTTGAAAATCCGTAATACAAAAACCACCAAGAAAACTAACCTTGCATGAGTTGAGTTCTGGCATGAAGTGTTTTCCTTCAGGTGTTTTTTCTCGTGTAATTTCTTGGGTTTCTGGTGTTTTTAGCTGTATAGCTGGTGGGAGCGAAAGCCTCATGCAGCCATTCCAAAAAGAAAGTCCTTGTGACCCAACCCTTCGTGTTTGCCCTCCACATTACTGGCAGTCTGGCTTTATTTACATTGTTTTGCTTGAAAGCACGAGGGTTCTCAAATTGGTAAATGAGTAAACTGGTAAACAGTTTTTCCACCTCTTGTAATTTCTTTCTTTACTTCAATTTCAATTTTCTTCAAAACTTTCTTCTCACCACTCTTCACTTGCTTAGAAACCATAGTTAACTGCAAAAGCACACAAAATACTGTAGAGCACAAAGAGAGTGCAGGTAAAGCATGCACGTCTGACTGAGAACAATGAACAGGGAGTAGCTCTGCGGCTCGCTCGCTTTCTCTCTTTCTCTTTCTCTCTCAGCCTGCCTGCCTGCCTGTGCCGGGGTGTGGAGTTGGGGGGATGGTTTGCGTGCACATACTGCCTGCTTCTCAAAGAGAGAGTCTTAGCTGTACCCCCCTCCCCCTATGCAGAAGGCAGGCAGTACCTGCACGCGAACCATCTCCCCAACTCGGGCATATAAGCAGGCAAACACGTGCAGCAATCTCTGCCTCCCCCTCCCCAGCAGGCACTTGGCTAGCTCTATTTCTCTCTTTCTCTCTCTCTCTCTCTCAGCTGCAGGCAGGCAGTCTGACCGAGAACAATGCAACACGTGCAGAAATCATCGGCACGCACAAACCGAAAGGGAAACTGGCTTGTTCGCATACCAAGTGTGTGGTTGTGAACCGAGGCAAAAGTTTGGTGAACTTTTTGGTCGTGAACCGAGGTTCCACTGTATTAAAATTAAAACTTCCTAGTTTTTTCTTGGGTCAGGGACTTTCATTTCATTCTCATTTCTTTATGTGTGTTATACTTTTAAGTTTTTAAATAAATTAATTAGAATTATTAATATATTATTGCATTTTGGCATAACACTATTTTGAAGTCTTGTCATCTAGATGCAATTACAGGTGGCTGAGGGGGTGTTTACCGGAAGTTGTACCATTCTGGCACCCCTAAATCCTCTGGTATGTCTGGAAGATTGTCCAAATTTCTAAAAATAAAGTTATTTCTGTAATTTGCTTCATATTTGAGTTTCTCTGTTGGTGACCTTGTACTCTTTGGACTTCTCGTTCTTGCTTTGGCTTCAGTGTTTCTCTTGGATCTGTCTTTCTGGTTACTGACTCATGCCTGTTTTCCTGACTCCATGCTTTCTTGCCTTCTTTTTCCTGTTTTTTTTCCATTTCTGACACTGGCAGCACTGATGACAGTAAAACTACCCTTGCTACATTCTGCACCAGAAGGAATTTCTTGAAATTGAGAAAAGATGCTGGGTTTGGGATTAGCATACATGTGGTACTGACAAAAAAGTTTGTTGTGTGTGATAAACAATTTATTTCAGAAATTTTTTTTGACAAAGTGAAACATTTTCTTGTGAATTCAATTTTGCACAAATCCTTTCACTCATCAGTATAAAGGGCCAATTTAGTCACAAGTTTATAAAAATAATGTACAGTGAAGCATCATTTACAGATTCATTTGGGACCGGCCATTTGGCTGTATGTCAGTAATAAAGTTAACAGGTCATTGTAGTTGAGGCTGTGATGGTGCGGGTCCTGCTCCATGCGTCCTCTCCCAGTTTTGGGAGCCTCTTGAACCCAATACCATAGAGAGTCTATGACCAGCATGAGCTGGAGAAATAAGGGCACCGCATGAAGCAAAGGGAAGGTGCAAAAATCAGTGCTTTTATAAAAAACGTAGATTCTTCAAAACTTTTAAGGAACATTGAAATATCTTCATAGTACATGTTTAATTATACTATCTACCTATCCATCCAGTGCCACGCCAGTCCCAGCAAGAATGTAGCACGAGGCAGGAGCAATCCCTGAATGGGGTGCCAACTCTTCGCTAGCGCTGCAACACCGTGTCCTTACATGTTTAATTATTAACAATATATACTATTTAAATTAAGTTAAAATTATATCTATATAATGTAAAAAACATATTTTGCTGCATTTCATCTTAAAAATGATATTATCATCATAAGTAAATATGCGCTTTATAAAGTGGCTCAGGTTGTGCAATATTATAACTGTATCTCATGTTTACAGTGAGGTAATTGTACTTATAGGTACAAACTGTTCTATAAGAAGCACTTGATGACCTGATTGAGTGCGTTTAGAGTTCTTGGAATGAAACTGTTTCTAAAACGCGAGGTCCCTACAGGAAAGGCTTTGAGGCATTTGATGTATGGGAGCAGTTCAAATAGTCCATGGCTCAGGCAACGTGTGCTTGATGCTGTATACCGATAATTCTCTTTCTGATCAGCTGCTGTAGAGCTGTGATTCCACATTCAGATTCAGTGGGATAAATACTTGAGAGTAACAGCACTAAAGCAGCTATGGCATTTGGAATAATTTGGCCATTCCATGGACCATTAAATTGTTACGGGTTAATTACAATCAGATGCCTTAAACTAATAAACAATATGCAGTTAATTTCAGTGTATTTGATAAAGCTGCGTCAGGGATGTGGATCTAAAAAAGAAAGGGAAACCACACTGGAACAAAAGCACTGCTTTGACACTGGGTGCCGGCAGTTTGCAAAACCGAGCGGAGAACTTGCATACGCTAATGATTCAGCTAGCATGAAAATTTATGTGGCTTTATGCCAAGTTTAGTTTTTATACATTGTGATGTGAGCATGGAAACAGGCGCACACAACATTGTTGTAAACTGTAACACATCGCTGTTTTGAAATGTTGTGGAATAGAAACTCTACATAACTGCTGTAAGATTTAATAGAAACAAAATCAAAAGTATATACAGCTAAATCTACATAAGCAAAGTACAGATATTGGAAAAATGTAATTAAGTACAGTAGCAAAATAATTGTACTTTGTTACTTTCCACCACTGACACAACCTGAGATTGCAGACCAGGAGACACAGCATGAGTCTGTTTCCTCTTTGTTGCTTTCTGTACTCTCTACCTCTGAGGATCTCATTCCAGTATTTTTATTTCATATACTATTGTTGCTATGTTTCCTCTTATCTTTCAGAATCTTATTCAACAATAGCATGATTCTTTCATCTTATTTTTGGATTATTGGTGTTGTTATGTTCATCTTTATCATTTTTATTGTTAGTTGTTTTTTGAGACAGCATAGCATTCTTATTTTGTTTCTCCCACGTCACGGTGCAACTTGGACAATCAAATGTGACACATGCCGGTATAAGTTCTTCAAAGTGTCAAACTATGGAGATAACACCAATCATAGGTAAGATGACTGCATATAGAAAACATTAAACTGATAAAAGAAAAATTAATAGTAATTGGGAATCAGAGCAGTGCTTCATTCATCATATTACCAATCCCAGTGTACAATTAGTGACAAAGATCTAGATGTATCCATTGCAATGAATACAATACATAAAATGGGTTGTTACAAACAACATGTCCAATGCCAAAGAGTGAACTGTTCCGATATGCCCCACCAACATTAAGGTGTAAGAATAAAGAATAATAAGAGCATTGGGACCAAATCCATTCCATAGACCAACAGCTGCTATAATCAGCAGTTCTGTGAGGCAATGATGTTAACAACAAAATGTCTACACTTGGGTTGCGGATCCCACAAGGTCTCCAGCATAAGGTGGAGTTCTTCTTAATCCAGGTTCAGAAGCCAGGACACATATATCTATTCCAAAAAAAGGGCCCCACTCTGCCATGCAGTGTTATCCATGGATTTCTGGCTGTCAAAAAGTCATGCTAGGGTTTACAATCATATTTTGGTTATTATTTATTTTTGAATTATTATTGTATTGGGAGTTTATTTTAATATTTTTCACACTGTCATTTTGTTTTCATAGGCGACATTACTTTGCCATGTTTAGATATGGGTGTCACTGTGTTTTTTATAGTGACAATGCTCATTGTCATCATTCACCAGGGATGTATTTTGTTACATCACATACACAGCGATGTATGACATATAAATAAGTAATGACAAGTTCACTTAATGGCAAGATGTCTGATAAGTGGCTGAACAATAAAGCCGCATACATCGCACACTACCAGCAATTTTTTAGATAGCACACAAAGTAATGTGTGTGGCAATGATGTGGAGCTAATATTCAAAAGAGAGCAAACATCACTAAAACTAAAATCTTTAGGGAAATAAACTACACAGTCTGTGAATGTTACTTAGTGAAGTTCCATAGAATATGCATGGCCATGAGCCATTTGTTGGCTCACAATGTTGTTGGCTTTCCTTAACCACTCCCACTCACTGTATTACTTTGGACGTTAAGAACGACAATAACCTGCTGAGAATACCACAATCTAGGTAACTGTTAATGTCCTCGACACTAATGGCTTATAGGAAATTAAACACCTTGCCCTCCAATGACAACATTCCTAAGCCAACAAAACCGTTAGTTCAAAGCAGTACCCTGCAAAATGACATCTCATGCATTTGTACATGACCTTATCATGTACTCTGCCATTATACAATAAAAGGTATTGTTTTTCGTTAAAATACATTGAGGGGAAAAAAATCAAATTTGACACAATTTAAAGTGATTGTTGAACAGCAGGGGCAGCAAAGTGCAGGGCCTAGAAAGCAGATGTCAAGTAAATTTCCTAGAATTAGCTGAGCCAACATGGCATCCAATAAGAACCTTGCCATTGGGAGAACTGGCCAGATTAAAGTCAAGCCTAACATGATCAAAGGTCAAAAATGAATGCTTTAGAACAAATAGAACGGTTTCATTCAATACTAAAATAAATAGCTAGGCTGATTGACAAGGCTTCGTTGTACTGTACATACCTTCTGGAGGGTGACATGTCAGTCAGAAGAGGCAGGTGTTGACTTTGACAGACATAGCTGAAGAGAGAGAGAAGTGAGTTCATTAATAGATAGATAGTGTAAGAAAGGCGCTATATTGCACCCGACCCGACACAGATTTGACACTGGAGGCATGTATAAAAAATAAACAAACTTTTATTTTCTTCAGCTGGAGGGCACATTTTTCCCGTAAACCCCCCAGCCACAACACAGTCCCAAGCACAAAACTACACTACAACACTCCTCTCTCTTCCTCTTCCTCCACCACTCCTCCACAAGCTTTGTCCTCCTCCTCCCGACTCTGGCCGTTGAGTGGTGGTTGCTGGCTCCTTTTATGGCCCAGCCAGAAGTGCTCCAGGTGCTTGATAACCTGCTTCCAGTTGAACAGCCAGGTGGGGCTGAAGATTAGTCCAGCTGGGCTCAGGGACCCATACCACGTCCCCTGGCGGCCACCCCAGATCCCAATAGGGCTGTGGAGAACTCCATCTCCCATGAAGCCCTGCGAGTGACTGAGGCACTGCTCCAACCCAGGGGTGCAGCCATCCGGCATCCAGGGGGACTTACTGCACCATCCAGGGCTGCTCCCCCGAATACCCATCAAAGGGGTGTCTGGGCATGGGACACGGCCATCCACCACAATACAGATAGATAGATGGATAGATAGATAGAATTTCAATGTATGTATTTTTGTATGGTACTCCTCTATGAAATAAACTGACTATCCTAATAGAGTTAAAACATGTAAAGAAATTGAACTATAATAATTATCTTTAAATATTTACCCCAATTCCTGCTTTCTGTTTCCTCGTCAATGTATGCAAAGAGTACAATGTCACTATCCAATCGGTGCATTACATCTGGGAGTTTTTTTTCCTGTGAAAGATTAACAATGGAGAAATTTTCTTGTTGTGCCATGAGCAAATGTGAAATCTATCAAGTCATTGATTGTAGTGAATAGCCGAAGATGATATTCAAGGAGTTTTAGCACAAGTTTTAATGTCTTTGAATCAAACAGGCCTTTATCAATGCAGTCAAAGCCTAGAGTTGCAGTCCTGTCACCGTATTGACAAATACATTTATTTTAGTGTGTTTGTACTGATGATACACAAGTATGATAATTATTACTGTTGCTGAGTTTATTAATATCTATTTTATATCTATATCATTTTTGTGCCCCTTCCTTTCATTGTTTATAATAAATCAGCAGCCTGTCCATGCGTACTGTTTTTGACTTCTGTGAATATTTTACTTTATAATATGCATTCAGAATGGGGGCCGCAAAAACAAATCAGGGTTCCCCTCAAAACAGCTTGTGGAACCCCAGACTAGATACTTTAGAGGCTGCAGTGGGCTTGCAATTTCTAAAAGACACATTCTTAATTACAAGGTGCTTTAGAAAGAAAAATGGGCCACAGTTCATATGATATATTAATCAATTAAATACATCCAAAATCGAAAATATAAATAAAAAAAAAAAAAGGCACAGCTGCTGAACTCCCAGATGTTCTTGGAAGTGTGCCTGAGAAATTTTAATGGACAAAAAATTAATGTGAAATGTTTTTCTAGTGTTGCCTTGTGAATTGTTGGCCTAAGGTATGGTGTCTCCTTTAAGAGGTGGGCTGTAAGGCTTGACTATTCTGATTACTCTGTCTGCTTAGCTGGTTGCGTTTCATTTTGTGAGGGGAAAGAATAAACAACTGGGTACATTTTTCACATCTGCTCACATCTTCTCGGTCTTTACTGTCAAAATAAAATCTAGGATCACAAAACCAAGTGTGTACTGTGTGTACTCCCTTTCAAAAAGTGACGTGATTTCACATTTTTCACTTTTTAATTAGTTGACATAGTAATTGTTTTTCTTCTCTCTTTCAAGTTTTTTGTCTGCTGCTTTAATACTATTACTTTAATGCTGTTTTTAATATTATTGTTTTAAATATAAGTAGAACTCCAATTACGTATGGTATTGTGGGCCGATGCTACCTTGGATAACTTAAAACTCTGATAAAATGGGTGTCCATGGCCATTTCTGATTAAAAATTAGGATATAAAAGACCCAGGTTCACTTCCGGGTCCTGCCTGCGACCAGGTTCAGTTTGCATGCATGTTCTCCTTGTGTCTGCGTGGGTTTCCTCCCACAGTCCAAAGAGTGGATTGGCGATTCTACATTGGCCCTAGTGTGTGTTTGGTGTTTGTGTGTGTCCTGCGGTGGGATGGCACCCTGCCCAGGATTGGTTCCTGCCTTGTGCCCTGTGTTGGCTGGGATTGGCTCCAGCGTGACCCTGTGTTCGGATTCAGTGGGTTGGAACATGGATGGATGGATCACTTTTAAGTCTCTTTTCATACCATAGTAGTGTTGGATCGGAACTAAAATTTTGACTTTGCTATCAGCTTTTGGACATCAGTACCAGTGTGGCAAAACCCATCCTGTCTAACTCCAGCTACCCTGGTGGGCCATACCATCAAGCTAGACTATACACTGCTTCTCTCTTGATAGCCATGACATTCTGATTACATTGAAGCGATAAACACAAAAACCCCCATCCTACTCCATCCTCCCAGGTGTGCCACACAATTGGGCGCCTTGCTGGTGCATCACGCCATACTGCACACCACTTCCCTCTTGATAGTCATGAAGTCCCAATCATGCTGAAGCAGTAATTTGTTTGCCGTGAAGTTCCAAACACATTGAAGCAATATACACTTGGTGCAGTATTCACAGAAAAACTTTACTGTATTTACTGTATAAGAAAAGTTGTGTCTTACACTTGCAGGTTCACCTGTGTGGAATGCGGAGCCTCCGAAAATTGGGGCACTGAAAATCGGGGTTCTACTGTACTATTATTTTTATGATTACCGGACAATGCAGTATTTTTTCCTCATTATTTGATATTTTTACTGCCATTGTTTAAAATTTTAATCCTGTATGATGAACATAATGTAAGAGGGATTGGTAATGTTCAGTTCATTTCAATTATTTTCAGCTGCACATTGTGGTCAGGAGGTGGAAGGACAGACTGGAATCAATCAAATGTTTTAGATGCCAACTGGGCCATCCCTTTTATTTGTCATAAGACTAAATGAACAAAAATAAAAATCAAAAAAAATGTGCCAATGCTCTGCTCCCCGGTCAGGATTTCCTCCTGCTTTGGAGTTTTTTTAATCTCATGCTCCACTGTTTGGCTTATTCGAGTCAAGACGCCTCTCTTTAGGCTACATGACTTTAATGGTGAAACTCCTGGAAGGGGCGAGGCTAAGTGCCCTTACTGGGAAAAACAGGACAAACTTAGTGGGAGACCCCCAACCTAACCCTGTCTCGGTGGGTTATTACATACAGTATATTTCACCATGCCCTCGGAGGAGTCCTCTGATGCCCATGCATGACTACATATATACAGTATATGTATTTTGCTCTATTTTGTTATCAGTTGCGTTCAGTATTATCACTAGTATATACTATATTCAACTTAATTATTTTTTTTTTGTATTGTTTTCACTATACTAATCTACTTGTTTGCTGCAAGTTTCCCACATAACGATCATTGTAAATACATTCTTTGTATGAAAATATGCAGTAGAACTAAATGTTTTCATGCATGCATGTTGGACGAGCACCTTCCAGGCTCATCAGAAGTGTGTCATACCACCCTGGAATGACAGGAGATGCTGTAGCTAACTATTTTGGCTCCTTTTCCCTCCACAGCTCAGAGAAGAAAGCCCCATGACGTCAACTGACTCGGCCCTTTCCAGTCAAAGCACCTGGGCTCTTCAGAAAGAGGGTTTTTATTACTGGACTGAGCTAACCGCATGACAGCGCTCCCTTTCGACACAGACGTGTGCTAAAGACGACTAACCTATCGAGGCTGTTTTCTTTTCACTTAAAGTTTACTATTGACATTGTGCCATTGTGTGCTGCTTTTGTTTTCATTTTGTTGAAATTCAACGGGACGACCCAGCTGGTGTCCCAACTTTTCATATTTCTGGGCTTTGCCATTCCCCAACTGGATGACATGCTGTTGTTGTAGTGATATGGGTTTATAAGGGGCACTAATAAATGGTTGTAGTTTATCCTTTGGTGTTTCTTTTGCTCTTTCATTCATTTCCTTTTGTTCTTTCATTCATTTGAAAGGAACCTGCCCTGGGCAGATTAATAGTTTTCTACCATATAACATTTCTACCATATAACATTGCATAACAATGCAATTATTGTATTTTTATTGCTGAAATTCAAAAATTGTTATGAGAAGCAGAAAAAAGGCTTTCATTTGAGACGTCGCTTGGATAATTTTCATAGAAAAAATCAAGGACACATACGGATCGAGTATCCTGCTTAACAGAGACTGCACTTTTGTCTCCCTATTTTTATATACTGTTATACTATTCCATTCTCAAAGCCTCTTTAAATGATATCTCTGCTTAACATCACTGGAATTTTGCCATCCCTCTTTGAACATTTAACAGCCAAAAAAGTGTGTTCTTGTAATTCACATTTTTAAAACAACAACAAAGCTGTGAATAGATACATTCTTGAAACAGTGAAAGCCTATGTCATGTTAAAAGAAACGAAAATTAACAAACATTATTCCCATGCTGAAAAAAAAATCAAAAAAGTTGGGAGAGTATGTGAAGTATTTAAAAAACGTAAGCAGTAATTCACAAATGAACTTTTCTCCATATTTAATTGAAAACAGATATGTAATGTGAAATTTTACACAGAAGCTAATTCTGTTTTAGATTTCCCATAACAGTTGGGACAGGCGTCCCTTTATCTGTGGAATGTGTGGAAATAAAGCTGTTTGGGCTTTCCACAGGTTAAAACAGATGAGACAATGACGATTGGCTATAAAAGGAGAATCCATTGGTCGAGGCTTGCCAGTAGGCGTAACCGAATAGTTATACAGTATAGAAACATTTGTTCACGTCCAATTGCAAAGAATTTAGGGATTTCATCATAACAATTCAGAAAATCCAAGGAAATCATTATGTGTAAGGTAAGGTGGCGGACAAATATTGAATGCTTGTGATCTTCAAATCCTTAGACTGCACTAGATAAAAAAAACAGTCATTCCTATGTAATGAATGTAAACGCATGAGATCAGGAGAACTTCAAAAAGCTTGTTAGTAAACCCAGTTCATCATGGCATCTATAAATGCAAGCTAAAAAATATATTGTGCAAAGTGGAAGCTACGCATTAGCAACATCCTGTAATGTTGGCGACATTTTTTGGGCTAAAGCTCATCTGAGATGGACTGACATGATGCAAAGTGGAAATGTGTGTGTGCTGTGGTCTGATGGGAACACCTTTGAATGTGTTTTTTGAGAAAATGGACATTTGAATTTTGGAGCAACATATGCTGTCATCTACATGCTGCCTTTTTCAGGGACGTCCTTGTTTAGTTCACTAGGTTGAAGTTAGCTACTTATTCGCAGCTACATATTCGCCTTGTGGCTACATGTTGTTTTCCACTGCATGCTTTGCCGTTTTATTTCAAGATCGTACATCATATTTGTGTCACCCATAATAACCCTGTTAGACGTATTCATTTGTAGAAAGATCAGTTTGCAACTTGAAAGCTGCCACTGTTTCTGTTTCTCTGTCGAGATTCAACATACACCAGAAACAGTACACTAACACGGCCATTCCAGGAAATTCTCCTCACGCCTCATATGTGTATTGGTTGTATAGATGATTTAGAGGTGACATAGTCATCAGCTACACAACCAAAAGTTTGTGCCCCTAAATCAGCCATACAACCAATACTTTGCATCTCTAACTCTCTTTTCACTTTTTTCAGGATTGGAATTATTGATACAAGCTACGCTTTTTTGTTTGTTTTGTTTTTTTTTAACCTGAAACTAATGTTGCCAGTACAGCGAAGTACAGTCAGCCGATGTTTCTTACTAAAACCTTGAAGGGGAAATGAAAGGTAAAGTTTTGCAGTCCCATTGTGTGTCTCTTTGCTGCAGCATCTATCACAGCCCAACTTTAGGGAAATGTCACGAATCCCTGATGAACACAAAGGGCAGACAATTTGTCAAAGCATCAGTCACTGTTACCCTGTCTTTATACCTCCTTTATAAGGCAGCGCTTTCGATTGCAGCCTTGCTTAGGTTTCAGGATTTCCCTGTGACTCATCTCCCAACTTAATGTAGCCAAGTGTATTTGAACTTTTCTTTTAAGTTTGAAGTTGTTGAACTTCCCAAAAATCATTTCATTTACGTACATACACAGTAGTCAAGACCTTAGCACGAATGCAGCATGCTGATTCTAGAGTCATGTATTGCAGAGGAGTCAACTAATTCCAAAGAAATACCCCGGGCAGGAGATGTGGACCTGAAGTAGTGGGGATGATATTTTGAAATAGCTTGCTTCTTCCTGAATTTATTGTCATGGTGTGATTATTAATGGTCACTGACTGACTATTGGGAGCTGTGCTCATTGTCAGCAGCAGCCAAGTTGACTTAAAGCAAATTAATTTTTCCACCCCGACATTCACTTCAAGGCATGTACATGCGAGATGCATTCACTTGTACAGAGCTCACTCTACATGAATACATACATTAGGTGCAAGACGCAACGTCAGTAGAGCACACCAAGCAGTAGCAAGCACACAGAGCATATGAAGTATCAGATTGATAAGGAGGTACCAGACATGCATACTAACCAGTGTGTCACTGTGCTCTCTCTACTCTCCCTGCATGGATAATTTGTGCATAAGACCCCCTTACTCCATTGGATTAGGTAATCCTAAGGTTGTACTGGTTAGCTTTTTCATACTAGATAGATAGATAGATAGATAGATAGATAGATAGATAGATAGATAGATAGATAGATAGATAGATAGATAGATAGACACTTTATTAATCCCAAGGGGAAATTCACTGGCTTGTCTAACTAGTATTAAGTCACTTATTTACAATTCAAAGAATCAGGAAGTTTCCAAAGATAATACCATCAATGCAATAAAACAAGACTCCCTATAAGGGTATACATAGATGATCTTAATAAAAATTCAAATAACAAGATGGTTAAGTTTGCAGATTATCCCAAACTAGGCAGAATGGCAAATGATGTAGAATCTGTGGGATCATTACAGAATGACCAGGACAGAACACAGTCAAATTTGTGACAAATGAAATTTTATGTAAATTAAAGTGGAACAATATACAGTATGTAGGAGTAACTGTGTGCAGTTTTAATCTCCAGGCTACAAAAAGGACACCGCAGCACTAAATAAATTCTAGAGAAGAGCATCTGGGCAGATTCCAGGGCTACAGGGGATGAATTATGAGTTGAGCCTTTACAGTTTAAGGAAAAGGAGATTAAGAGGGGACATGATTCAAGTGTTGAAAATTATGAAGGAAATTAGTCCAGTGGATTGAGTCTGTGACTTTAAAATGAGTTCATCAAGAACATGGGGACAAAGTTGGAAACTTGTTAAGGGGAAATTTTGCACAAACATTAGGAAGTTTTTCTTTACATAGAGAACCACAGACACTTGAAACAAACTACCAAGTAGTGTGGTAGACTGTAGGACTTTAGGGACTTTCAAAACTTGGCTTGATGTTTTGTTTAGAAGAATTAAGTGGATAGCACTGGAGAGCTTTGTTGGGTTAAATGGCCTGTTCTCATCTTGATTGTTCTAATGTTCTAATAAACACTGGTAGATCTGAATACACAATAGGAACTCTCAAACGTGAAAGTGAGAAGCACCTAGGAGTCACAGTGGACTCCACAGTATACACATCCAGACAGTGTACAGATGTGATTGTAAGAATAACTGAATGATAGGTTACATAGCACCCTCAATGTGTCGAGTACAAGTCACGGAAGTTAAGCTTCATAATTCACTAGCTAGGCCTCATATGGAGTACTGTGTGCAGTTTCAGTGTCCATATTACAAAAAGGACATAGCAGCACTAGAGAAAGTTCAGAGGAGAGGCTGATTCCAAGATTGTGAGGTTAGGGCTATGAGAAAAGCTTTGAAGGAGTAGACCTTTTTCAGTTTAAACAAACAAATATTGATATGATAAATATGTTTAAAATTAGGAAGGAAATTAGAACAGTGGACCAAAGCTGTTACTTTAATTTAATACTTCAACATAAAGATTGAGACACAGATTGAAGCTTGTTAATGTTTTTTTCCTTACAAGAACTATAAACATGTGAAAGACGTTACCAATGAGTGCAGTAAAGAGTAGGACTTTAGAGATTTTCAAAAAACAACTTGATGTTATTTTGGATAAACGTGGAGAATGCGACTGACAAGTTTTGTTAGGTTGAATGGCTTGTTCTCATCCAAAATGTTCTAATGTAATCCATGTCAGTGTGTGGGATTAACAAGGTCAGAGGGATTTTGGGCCATTATTGAAGGTTCATAAAACGATTTAAATAGTGCTAGACAAAATATATACCTAGAGTCCAACACATTCCCCTCTAAGTGTTCTATTCAAACATTTATGCACAACCTCAGCTTTACTGAACATCATCAGTAAACATTGAGGGGATTGAGTGATGCTAAGTTCCTGCAAATGATAGAGGTACCGAACACTTGATTAGTGGCCAATTGTACTTTACTGTAAATACAATTATGAATATCCGCCATACGATACACGTGGCTCTATTAGTCAAATATGAACAGCCACTATATCCAGATCTGATTCATTGGCCACTGCATGTGATAACCAGCAAATGAGCTAATACATCAGAATGTTCAAAACAAGGCCATGAGAAGAGATGTTGACCGAGGCCAGCCTGACATACGTATGTCAACTACATCACCAGGCTGGTTAATAACAACACAACCCATCATGTAGTGAAATAAGTGAAGCAGCTTCAAAATAGGGAAGAGTCGCCAAAGATCGTGAACATCTGTAAACTAAACATGTTTGCACTCGACTGATGATGAAGAGCCACGTGTTCTGCGTCAGGTAACATTTTAAATACAATTAATTACAATTACATTAATACTTAATGTAAAACACATTCACGATGTAATATTCCTCAACCCTCTTAACCCAATTCAGAGTCACTGGAGCTGGAGTTCATCTCATCAATATTGAAAAGAAGGCTGGAACCAGCGCTGGCTAAGGTATACCAGTCCATCGCTGATCCTACTTACGCTCACATCCACACTCGCACAGGGCAAATTTTAAGCAAAATGACTCAACCTAACGAGCACAGCTTTGGCAATGTGGTAGAAAACAATCAGCAAAATCCTAGAGAACAACTGGACAAAATGGTGGCAAGAAAAGAAATAAAAATACCAATAAAACTTCATAACTCCTGAAAAATGAGAAAATACTTGGAAAAAGAGTACAAACCCAGGACCCTGGATCCATGAAGCAGTAGCATCCACAAACATAATGCATGACGACACAGCCCATACTTATAATATTTATTTTTATTTATGAATTTTTTCGCTTAATTTGAACAGTTCTGATTTTATTTTCTTTACCTTAAATAGCTTTTAGATATTCTTAACATCTGTCTAAAGTGCAGTAGAGCGTCCCATAGTCGACCTCCTGACAATTCTTTTCCTCTAATTAGTTGAACTCGATAAAAAGTGGGGCCCACGAGGATGGATATCAGAGTGCCACCTGGCCTTGGTGTCACAGAGGTGTCCTTCACTGTGGCACTGAGCTGCTGCCTTCCTCAGCTAAATGATTTATCTGGCTCTTTCTGTAAGACCACGTCCCCCTTTTCTTTTTGGAATAATTTATATGCCAGGCATGCTCATCTCAAATTCCAATTTTTGTCCACTTGCTTCCTTGGTATTTTACAAAACAGATTTATTTCCTTATGTTTAAATGGCACTTCAATAAAAAGTAATTTTTACATAAATAGGCTCAACTTATAGACCCCAATTATAAAAATATGGAAAAGCAAAATGCCTGTCAGGCTTTAATAAATGGCCTAGGTTGTGAACTAGATTACGGAGCAGTGTGGCATGAGGTGATGAGTGCTATGGCGCCACATAATAATAACCCTGGCACTTTTTTATCTTTTATTTTTTCCATCCAAATGTGTTTTTTTTTTCAATATAGTAATGCACGCTGAGAAAATTCTTAGTACCACTATACTAATACTGCTTAAGGCCTACTTTAGCCATCAAAATAGTCTCAGCTCTTTATGGCATTGATTCTACAGGATGTTGAAGACATTCCTTTGAAATTCTGGTCCATGTTGACATGATTACATCAAGGAATTTCTGCAGATTTCTCCGCTGCACATTCATGCTCCAGATCTCCAAATCCCAAAGGTGTCCGATTGGATCCAGATCTGGTAACTGCGAAAGCCGTTGAAGAACACCAAACTCACTGCTGTGTTCATGAAACCAGTTTGAGATGCAAATGTATGTGGTGCAGTCCACATGAAGGAAAAATGGGGAAGCCCCAGAATTTGCTGAGAGAAAGAAATATTTCAACGAGTCTAGAAAGCTCTGCAGGGGGCAATAAGGGTCTTGATCACCCCAGCTTGGCCTGCTGCCACTGTGAATCTCACCAGAAAATGAAGGTAGAAGTGCTGTTCACTCCTTTGCCTTATCTCTGCATTTCATTGAACACTGCAGCTCACCCAGCTGAACTTATTCTGACACCTAGTAACCTCCAATGTCCCACTTAGCATGTAGAAAGCACATGGCCTGTAACCCACTAATTAAGGACATCCACACGGTTATTAAAGCAGCAAGCTGCAAAGTGCCACCCTCAGATGAATCCCCGTAACAAAGTATACACAGTGAACTTTACATACATAATATATAAGAATAGCTATACTTTGTATAACCTACAATCAGGCTATAATTTATTTAAAATGGATCTCTTCATCCTGTCTGATTGCAGCTCACACACTCACAAACCCACAACGGTTATCTGACTGTCAGCAGAGCTTCACGCTGTACTGATTGCGATCACTTTTAATGAATTCCCCACACCTCAGCTTCCTCAGCTCCATCAGGGACAAACTGACTTTGTGGAGGAAACAACAGGGAGAGAAGTATTCATTCTGAGCTTCTCCTAATGCTTTAGGACCCTTACCTTAACAAGCACCTTGGTCTTTTCCTGGACTGCTTTTCCATTCAGTATTAATGAAGGATTACACTGGATCTTGATAAATGTGACATAATTGAAAAGGATTTATTTACATATACAGTGGCTTCAGAGAGTAGACCCCTTCAATTTCTGAACACTCTATTGTGTTGTACATTTAATTTTAAATGGACACATTTGCCATTGTTGTCCATCAATCTGCACTCAACAACCCATAATGACAAAGTGAAAAATATGTTTTAAGAAATGTTTGCAAATTTAACAAAAATTGAAACTGATATCTCTCATTTATATAAGTACTAGCTATCCCCCACAGCTTTGCCCGCATATTAGTGAAACAGGACAGTGAGGAGGGCCCAGCCCAGCTCTCTACTCCTGACATCACTCTTCCCCCTCCCCTCGGCCCGCAGCCTCTGTCTTGGATTAGCGCGAATATATTGCTCCTGCAATTAAACTATGATTCTTAGTGCTATGAGAGAAGATGCAAAATCAGCAGGAATGTCCAAGGAAATTATTGAAAAAAAAGATTTAAATCCATTAAGTAGTTCTCTCGTTCGCTAACTAAGCAGAATTAAAGTTATGCCCGAGGCAGAGTGTGAGTGAAGAGGGCCCCACCCTGCAGCCTGATGAGTCTTTCTCGGATTCGTTCTAATAAATCAGTACTGCAAGTGAACTATGATACTTAGCGCGATGAGAAAAGTCGCAAAATTAATTGAATGTTCAAGCAAATTATAGAAGAACCCGTTATGTAGTTCTCTTGTGAAAAGCGAATAGACATACAAACAGGTCTAAAAAATTATAAGAAATTTTTTGCTTAGACCACGAAATTTTTAAAACTGTTTCTTAGCGAGCACCTATGGGCCAAGGGTAACCTACATTCCAAATTTCAAGTCCCAAGTCCTCGTTGTTCGGGAGATTTCATGATGAGTGAGTCAGTGGTATTTGGCTTTTATACATATAGATTCAGACTCTTAATTCAGTACTTTATAGAAGTCCCTTTGGCACCAATTATACACCACTATACACCACTATACACGCTTCACACACCTGGATTTGAGCAGGTTATCCCATTCTGCCAGATACTATCAAGCTTCATTAGATTGGATGGGAAAAATCTGTAAGCTTCCATCTTCAGGATGTTCTTTGTGGTTTAAGTCTGGACTTTGGTTGGGCCACTCAATGACTTGTATCAAAACCACTCCAGCATTGTTTTGGCTGTGTGCCTTTGGTCATTGCCGTGATGAAAGTTGAACTATCCTCGCAGTCTGAGTTCAGGTGCACTCTGGATCAGGTTTTTGTTCAAGGGCACCTCTGTATTTGACAGCATTCATCGTTCCTTCAAATCTGACCAGTCTCCCTGTCCCTAAGAAGTACCTCCACAGCATGATACTGCCACCACTATGCTTCACTATAGGGTGGTGGGTGATGAGCAGTGCTTGGCCTTTACCCAACATTGTGCTTAGAGTTCTGCTCAGAGAGTTTTTGTGTCATTAGACCAAACACATGCTCTTAGGTTACTTTAAACTGACATGCCTTTTCCTCAAGAGCGGCTTCCATCTACCCCCTAAATGTCTAGTTGGTGGAGTGCAGCTGAACCTTACTAACAGGTTCTCCCATCTCTTCTAAAAGCTTTCTAAGAGTGACCTTTGGGTTCTTGCCCACTCCTCTGACCCAGGTCCTTCTTGCAGGATGGCACATTCTAAGAAGATTCCTGGTGTTACCTAACTTCTTCCATTTTAAACTTACTGAGGACACTGTGCTTCTGACAACACTCAAAGCTTTAGAAATTATTTTATACCTTTGCCCTGATCTATGCCTCACAACAATTTAGATTTCACAAAGCTTTCTGATAACTTGTTTTCACTTTGTCATTATGGGTTAATAAGTGTTGATTGATAAGCAAAAATGGCAAATGAGAACATTTAATATTAAATTTATAATCTCATTTTGCAACCTCAGAACTCCTTTGACCCAAAATAGTTAATTGGATTAAAATGCTTTGTTTCACCGAATAGGACTTCTTATGTACAAATTCTCAAAGAGAACAAAAACTGAACAGACAAAATGTCATATGATGTAGTGGGTCAAGTTGGGAGTTGTTCTTGTCTTCTTAGGGAGTCAAGGTTGGGGGTCTGTCAAAAACTGAGCCTGTTAGAGCCCATTGTGGCATTCATTGGGTGATTTGGGTTATACAAGAAATAAATGATTGTCATTTGTGGTTGTTGGAAGGAACTGTGGGTCCACAAAGAGTAACCTTCCTGATTTAACACCAGAATCCCTGAAGGCTACAAAAAAAGTTCTTACTGCTGAGCCACCTTATATTTCCTCACACCTCTTCATCAGCGTCTTTTGTTTTTCAAATGTGTCAATCGGCACAAGCAGAAAGCAGCCTGCTATCACATCCCCTTCCACCGACGCAGCTGAAGTTCTCCCAGCGATGGGTGTGAGGTGCCTGGAGTTGTATAGGGTAAATAATATTATTATTATTATTTGGAATACATAAATTTTATAGGTGTTCTGTGTCTACAAAGATCTGGATAAATGTAGGGTGACAGGAAATGCAAGGCCAGAAATTTTGAATACATGACTAAAACAGAAACCTTTTTCATGTTATAGTAATAATGACAAGATGCTGATGTGAAGTGTAGAATGTGTGAAGACAAAAGTCCAAATATCAAATAAACTCTTTCACAAAAGGCATAATAAAACAAGTGTGTCTTTATTCAAGATTATAACCGAAGAAAAAGAAATTATTCAATTTACATGATGCTGTCGATATATAAAAACTGAAGCCCAAATATCAGTTGCATGGGTGGTGTAGAGGTAAGAATGGCTGCTTCTAAATCAAAAGGTTGTGGGTTTCATCCCGGGTCTTCCCTGCAATTACCGTTATGAGAAGTGAGCAGCTGTTGTTATTACTAATACATAATAAAAACATACATTTGCTTTGAGTCTGTAACAGCTGGTGTAAAGTTTTGCTACTTGTAAAAGATATCGCTGAAAGATACTGTTTTGTTATACCTTTTGTGAAAGTGTTTATTTGATATTTGAACTTCAGTCTTCACACATTTCACATCAACATTTTATCATTTATTACTATAACATGAAAAAAGTTTCTGTTTTAGTTATGTGTTTAACATTTCTTGCCTCACATTTCCTGACATTTCCTGTCATCTTACATTTATCCAGATCATTGCAGAAACTGAACACATATGAAATGTATGTATTCAAAATTATGATATATTATTTACCCTGTACAACTTCAAGCACCTCACACTCAGATAAACAGACTTGAGCTCTGAGAATTTTGAGTCTCACCTCAGCTACAGTATGCCGGTGGGGAGTATGGGAGAGCAGGCTGCTTGCTGCTTGTGCTGATTGCCACATTTGCAAAACAAAGACACTGATGAAGAGGTGAGAAGGAATTTAAGGTAGCCCGGCATTATGACTTTTTTGGTAGGTTTCAGGGATTCTAGTGTTAATTAGGAAATAGTCCATACAAAAACAAGAACTCAATGGTGCTAAACAAACAAATGGCAGGGTCCTAGCGTTAGGAATCTTTTTATCAGCTGGTAAGCCTATGATAGTCACGGTGGGAAGAAACTCTGTCCTGCAGCGTGTTATCATATCGAGTGACACATCCTTCTGGGAACCATGGGATATGTAGAAGGGGAACCGGAAGGGACGAAGTCAATTGTCTTCACTGGACGTCCTGTCAGCACTGTGGACGGAAAAACAGAGGATGAGGTTACCATCAGTGCCCTCTCTCAACCTGGGGTGGAAGTTCATACCACAGAAGATCCCAGAGAATGATCTTACTGATGCTCATGTATGACATGCTGTTGATATGATCTCATCTCTATAGTGATGTGCTGCTACAAATGATACAGTATGTCTTAGCGAAACAGGCAGTTACAGTAAGAGGCACTTCATAAATTCAGTCAGTATGTTTTTCCTTAAGAGTGTTGCAGATGCCGGAGACTATACTTACACAACTCATTTAACATAACCTGCAAGTCTTTGGGAAGTTTCTAGCAAACAGTAAGTACTTAGAAAATAAACAATACAAACATGGGGCAAATGTGCAAACTCTACACAGGCCAGGATTTGGATACAGGAGCCTGAACCAGAGTGGTAGCAGCTTTAACCACAGTGCCACCATGCCACCCAATGTGTAAAAGGCTGCTGTTAAGGTATTTGAGCGATCGACTGCATGTTTATGAAGTGCTACAGCACATGTCTACCTAGGATCAATAACTAAGGCCTTAATCATGAACATAAAGTATCTAGTAATTCCTACACAGCTAATACACTCTGCAGTAGATTAAATGTAAAAGCTCAATTATTCTAAAGACAATAAATCTGTTTTGTCCATCTGCTGCAGCCTTGTGCCTATTATTGTAATATACTGCACAATATCCTAAGGAACAAATGGGACATAAAGACTCCCGCATGCAGCATATTACTTTATAATAGCAAGGCTAACTGCTTGGCCTGCCTACATTTGTAACAGGGCCGTGATGGCTTAACCTAACTAGATCAAGGCCTTCAATAATTTAAACTTCCTCACAGTTGTTCTATTAATAGTTCTTCTTTATAAAAGGACTCCGAAAGGGAGTAATAGATCAAGTTTATCAAGCTTGTCTTCCAAGAAGGCTGACACCTCAGGTAGAATAAAATACTGTTCAGCATCATGAGGTGATAAGAATGATTAATGGGGTCATGTTCTACCTGCAAAATTAATTTATATTAATATTTATTAAAAAGCACTGACACAACTTTACCACCTTAACTCTAAAAAGAGAACTGAAATCCAGCATTTCTTCAAATTAAAGCAAATATTCACTAATGAAAAAGATTGTTCTTAGATTGAACATTTGGTTTTGAGTACACAGCTGCAGCAAGACAAGTAAGGCATTAGAGAAAATGTCTGCCCCTTTAGTAGACCGTCGGTAAACTTCTACTACATCAATGAATAATCAGCTTAAAGAGAACTGAAACTGGCATGAAGAGAGTCACAGAATGTCCAATTAAATTTACATTGGGGAAGTCTGGTGTTCTCTTCAGAGAGAGAGAGGAGGCTAAAGAAGCAGATGCAAAATGAATTACTCCAATGTCTGGTGCCCCTTCAGGCTGTACATGGATTGCTTCCTAAAGGAAACTTTTCTTTTTTTTTCTCCAGATGACACATTGCTGTAATGAATGCCGGCTCAAGGCACTTTACATTCTGATGAGTTGTAATACATCTCTCTACATTTACAAGAGTTGTACCAAAAGTAAAGATAACGTTGGAAATATAAAGAAATGCCTGACAATATTAAAAAGTCCTGTATCATAATTAGTCATGTCACCTTTTTGTCTCACATCTGAATGATAAATGTGTAATAAGAGAGCTCCATGGTGAAGCACCATTTTAAATAAATGATTGGAAGTCCCAGAACATGCAGGCTCCAGACAGATGCAGGTGCATGTATAAATGTGCATGCATCACTCCGAGGTTCACTGTGGTGTTTGCAAATGCAAGTCAAGTGCTTTATTCACATCTCGGAGCAGGTGGAGGATGTGGTGCTATAAAAGCAACCTGCACGGCAAAATCAGACATCAAAGCAAAACACAGAAAGAGAAGAAACGGAGGTTAAGGGAGAAGAAAGAGGCAGGATCGGGAGAGTCCATGCCATGCTGGGATGAAGGAGTCGAGTGGTTGGGAGTATGTGCCAGGGGAAGCAAGCGGCAGGCCTGCACTCAAGTGTGCGGCTGAGGAAGGGGCAGCTCTATCAATTTACACAGGGTAGAAGAAACAGTCCCGTTGTGTAAGCACCAAAGATCTGGCAGAGGGAGATGCAAGTGGGATTCAGGGCGATGTGACGCAGAGTGACTGGCAGTGAGAACCCAAACCCGGGAATAAAGGATGACTGCACCTGTCAACAGGCGTCTCCTCTCGCTGCAATGTCCTGATGGGATAACCTGAGGAGATGCAAGATTTTAGAAAGAGTTATAAGGGCTTGTGTCTTGTTTTAATGGGTATTTATTGATTTCAACTTCCACCTAAAACACTTTTTTATGGGGAAATATTTATTTTTAAAAGATAGCACTGCACTTTTTGCAAACACTTTGGTTTTTTGTAATAAAAGCACTGAAGCACTTTGCAACACTTCTCGATGATTGTGTTTGTGTGTCCTCATTTGCCCGTCTCATACTTACTTTCATTCATGGAGGTTGTGGGTTCAAGCTTCCAGGGACAGTGGGGCCAACCCAGACTGCCAGACATTAATGTCACCCGCCACTGTCATCTGTTCATAGTTCATTACAAGAAAATGGTTCACAACAGGCAATGACTGAATTGTTTGTGTAGGAATAGTTGACAACAGATTATGACTGAATTATTTGTAAAAGGTGAGAACCTCACACATTCTAATAGCATTCTGACAACATTTGGTAACTGGATCATTAGTGAAGAAGGAAATTCCTACAGATGACATTCAGCCGATACTTCATGTTAGCAGTGTCAGATGGTGGGTGAAGCAGTGCAAAAATGGCAATACAGATATCGGCAGTTTGCCCAGCAGTGGTACTGGTGAAAATCGTGTTGAGCTAGTTGGAGATAATTGACTTTGGACAATCAATCAGAGAAATTAGGCCATCCAAGCAGCGTCATTCACAATTTATACATAACTGAAAAGATTTCTACTCAAGACATCTATTAAAATACCAAAAAATACAAAATAGCATCAGTCACAATTCTGAAGCAAATCACACAAAAGTACTTTTTAGAGACATCTTTATTAGACGTTTATTGTTGTATTGTGTCCCATGCAGGATTTCTTCCTCCCAGCCCTTCACCATGGGGAACAAAAGGGAATTTCGTTAATTCAATTAAATTGTCCCACCTCCTCAGTTTTGGACTTAGGGATTTTGTTTTTACATTTTTGTATACTTGCTCTATAAAAATATGGTGACTCTACTTTATCCTTTATATCCTTAATAAAATGTCTAAAATCCCATACACTTTCCACTCTGTGATCAGATACTTTAGCACTTCTTTCTTTGTTTCTTCTTCTACATCTGTAACATCAGACAATTAGACAGTTTAAAGGAATACACAGGAGTTACGTTACACATTTAATTATTTGATGACATGCCCAAAAATATTAAGGAAGCAGCTGTGAGATGTTCAGCCCGGACACAACCAGATGGACACCAGCAGTTCTTAAAACACACACATTTATTAAAGACAAGGTCCCCCAAGACACAAGTCCCGCACACACACAGTGCTCCAGCACCAAAACACCCTTCCCTGGGCCTTTAATTGTCCGTGGGCCACCTTTCCTTCTATCACTGAAGCTTCGTCCTCCTCCAGCACCCGACTCTCGCTCCTCGACTGTAGGAAGGCGGCCCCCTTTATAGTCACCTGGACGTGCTGCAGGTGTTTGCTGACATTCTTCCGGTGGCACTTCCTGGTGTGGCGGAAGTGCCGTATGAGCACCCGGAAGCACTCCGGGCATTGCTGGAAGGTCCTTCCTCCACCTTCCCAGGTGTGTCGGAAGTATAGATCTCGTGGGCTTTATGAGGCTTGAGGCGCACCCTGGTGGTAGCCTCCCTGCTACTTCCCCATGGTCCTCTTGCTATCCAGGGCAGTTGCCCCCTCGTGGCCCGGGGGACGTATAGATCTCCTTCCGGTCCTTCCTACCATTTTTAAATTCTGCCTGTTTGTGTGTAAACACGGTAACTGAAAGATGCTTTTTTTTTTTTTTATTAATTTTATTACAATCCATACAAAGCAATCAAGATTTTACAAAAAGAAAAATTGAGTTAAGAACAGATCGATCCCTACCCCTGAGAGAGAGAGCAAGCCAAATAACGTTAAATTTAAGGCTTGTAAACATACCTAATTTAAAAAAAAAAAATGTAATCACAATTTGTTTGTCCTTCTCCACATTAAGCCCCTCTGGAAGACCCCCAAACACAGCTGTTAATGGGTTAGGCGGGATTGTGAGTCCAAGGCTGTCTGACAGGTAATTAAAATTTTGTCCAGAATAATGTTAATTTGGAGCAGGCCCAGAACATGTGACCTAGTGAGGCTGGGCTTGGTTGCAACGTTCGCAGGTTGGATCATGCCCTGGAAACATTTTGAGAGTTTTAGTCAAGACAGATGTGCTCGATATATAATTTTGAGTTGTATAATTGTATGCTTTGCGCATATGGAGCTCGAGTGAATTCTCTGCATTGCTATTTTCCACTCCTTTTCTGATATATTAATTGAGAGATCTTTTCCCAGTGTCCTCTTGAATCTTTGAAAGGAAGGGATTGTAAAAGGATTTTATATATTGTAGAGATGGAGTCTAACTCCTTGAAATTGAGCAATATTTTTTCCAGCATGGTTGAGGGTGCAAGATGAGGAAAATCTGGAAGGTTCTGTTTAACAAAGTTCCTGATTTGAAGATAGTGAAAGAAATGTGTAGCTGGAATGTTAAATTTGGAATGTAATTGTTCATAGGATGCAAAGACGTTGTCTATATAAAGATATCTAAGCAAGTTAATTCCTAATTTTTTCCAGATATTAAAAACTGCATATGTTTGTGAAGGTTGAAAGAGGTGGTTCTCTTGCAGAGGTGCCACAGATAGAAGCTTCTCCGTCTTAAAATGCTTTCTACATTGGTTCCAGATTCTAAGTGAGTGGAGCACAATTGGGTTATTAGTGTATTGCCGATAACGTGTGTTTATTGGGGCACAGAGCAGGGAATACAAAGAAGTACTGCAGGATTTTACTTCTATTGCGGTCCATGCCTGTGTATGTTCTTCTATTTGTGTCCAGGTTCTTATCGACTGTATATTTGCTGCCCAGTAATAAAACTGGAAGTTAGGTAGAGCCATGCCACCTTCTGCCTTTTGTCTTTGTAGGGTCGCTCTTTTGATGCGTGGATGTTTTGAATTCCAAATAAATGAGGTTATTGTTGAATCTAATTGCTTAAAAAAACGATTTATTAATGTATATTGGGATGTTTTGAAATAAAAAAGGAGCTTAGGAAGAATATTCATCTTAACAGTGTTAATTCTTCCAGCTAGTGTGAGATGAAGGGTTGACCATCTATGCAAGTCTTGTTTAATTTTTTCCATGCAGACTGCGAAATTTTGTTGATAAAGAGATTTATGTTTACTTGTGATGTTTACCCCGAGGTATTTAAACTGTAAACTGAAAGATGCTTTGACCTGGTCAATAAGATTTTGTACACCTGCTTTATATCAAAAATAAGGAATCCTATCAACTTTTGGGCCACTTCTGGCAACCGGAAGGGGTATTTTACCTGAACATATTACGATTATGATTTATTATATTATGATTTTTTCAAGTAAACTTTTCCTATAAATAAAGATATATGATTCAAGCTTTGTGTGGATATTAAAAATAACAAAACATAAGTAAATATGAAATTTGAGAACAATCATGCAACCAGAAGTGGTACTTTGTACTTTAACTAAATACTTTCGTAGAATTTTCAAGTAAACTATGGTTATAATTACAAATAGATGATTCAAATTTTGTATAGATATTTATAATGATAATAAAATTTGAAAACAATTATTTAACTGGAAGTAGTATTTCATTTGAACAACCATCTGAATTTTTTGTATCATGGAAATATAAATGTGTATGTAAACGATATTAAAAACTGCATTCAATATAATGCATATTCTTTCGATAACTTCGATTATTTTTAATTTTATTTTAATTTATTCAGTTTAACAATAACATGTAAACATTGAACATGCCGTGTAAATATAAAGATGTAATGGGAACAATAAGGTGCTATGTCCCCATCATGTTCCTGGTGATATGTTTAAATTTAGGATATATTTTAAAAATTTCATTATCATGATAACATTCAGAGAAGAAAGCAAGTATCTCTTCACCTAATAACTAAAGACCAATGGCACTCAGGTCTCACATTATGAAGACCTTTGTTTTTTGGTTTCTCCAGTGCGCTCCATACCATCCAGTCATGTCCATTAAGGGTTAAACTCAGAGATATGCAGGAGGATAGGCCTGTGGTGTCCTGGATAATGGACTATCTGTATGGCAGACTCAAGAACTGTGTGAGCAACACAGGGGTGGCACAAGTAACAGTCCTGTCTTCTTTTCTCTTTACTCAGTACACCTCAGATTATAACTATTACAGCAGGTCATGTCACTTCCAGAAATTCTCAGATGATTCGGCATGTATGGGGTGTATTGATAAAGGGGATGAGATGGAGGAGAGGAATCATGTGGAGAACTTTTGTATTTTGGAGCAAAGAGAATTGTCTGCATCTTAACATCAGCAAAACCAAAGAGACTCTATGCCCGGTCACTATTCAAGCGGTGGATGTAGAGGTGGTCCACTCCTATAAGTACTTGGGGGCCTACATCAGTGACAGCTTGGCCAGGTCTGGTAACACAGAAAGAGAAGGCTTTTGTTCCTTAGGAGGCTACGTTCCTTTAATATGAGAAGTGACATCCTTCCTATCTTCTACAACTCTATGACGGTCAGTGTTATTTTCTACGCTTTGGTGTGCTGAGCTGGTAACATCATTTCAGGAGAGGCCCACTGAATCAAAAAGCTAATTAAAAGGGGAAGCTCGGTTATAGGATGCACTCTGGACCCCTTGGAGGTTGCAGCAGAGGAGAGAATTAAAACAAAACTGAGTGCCATTATGAACAATGCTACACATCCTCTCTCTGACACACTAATACTGAGGACTTAAAGGCAATGGGTTATTCAACAAAAGTGTATCAAAACACTATGGGGGCTCTTTTACACCAACAGCAATACATCTGAATAATGCCTCAGTGGGACTGTGACAACCAAGGCACAAGTTTTATTTCTTTAAAAATTTTTAGTCATTCTGGTGTGTGTTCTAACAATTGTGCGCATGAATATATATATTTATTTCTCTATTTTTGTAGTTATTTATTTAAAAAGCTTCTGTAAAAACCCAAATTTCCCCTGGTGACAAATGATCTATCTATCTATCTGTCCAACAGATGCATACAATAATGGCTTGCCTCCTTTAAAATATTAATCTGTCTTTCACAGTTCTCCACATTGGGACATACAGTAAGTGCCATTAAACTCTCCATCTGTCTTTTAAAAAGCTCTACGAGTTCAAAGTCACAAAGAGACGTTACCTACCCCAGATACATTAGGTAATTTAAGTGATGTGACAAGTCCAAATTAACATCTTACATGCTATTTGTTTTGTTTATCTCTGCTGAAATGTGGCAATCAGTGATGCCAGTTAAAGTGTACAACAGCAATCATTTAAAGCAATCATAAATTAACTTTAATATTATTTAGCTGCTATCCCCACAACACTGGACAGCTTACAGTAAATCACCAACAATATCCATGTGTGTTTCTCTTTAGTGGTGCCCTTTATGTTTTAGGCAATTGGTCGTTATTTCAGCATCTTCATGATAAGATACATATTGATTGACTGCAGGGTCACTGCCTTTGCGAAGGTCTGCGATTTTAAACAGATGGCACATGTGTACTTTTAAAGCTAATTTTATATTCAGGGGTCAGTGGTCAACCAAAAGCCTCAATCCCGTATGTTTCATCCATTCAGCTTTGAATCTCAGAAGCACTGAAAAGACCTTAGGGCAGCTTGAAAAACAATAAACTTCTTCTTAGAATAAACATTGGAAACTTTCTCTGTATTGTTTCTCACTGTGTGTATAGCCGTCCCTGTGCTAAACTCACCACAAATGGAAATCTTCAGCTACTCCCTGCAGCCATGACCATAAAACCATGACCTGGATGGGAGGCCCATACACCTCAGAAAAGCTTTTGTTAAATAGTTTCTAACTTGCTTTACACACATTATTATTGATAATAAAATTGTACATGCAGTGTTCTCCATAATAGTTGGGGAAAAAGACACATTTTCCTTTACTTAGCCCTCTGCTTCACAGTTTAAAATTACATCTCAGACAATTCAGATGTGATTAAAGTGTACATTGCAGACTTTAATTAAAGTGGATTTACAGACATTTCGGGCACACTATGGAGAAATGACGACACTTTTTCTACAACATTCCCCCATTTCAGAGCTCTATAATGTTTGGGACAATTGGTGTCCCAGGTGTTTGTGATTCCTCAGGTGGATTTCATTGCATCATAAGATTCCTTGGCTTGTTTCTACCCTTTGGAGTCTGCAGTTGCTGTTGTTCAACATGAGGACACAAGCTGTGCCAATAAGAGTCAAAGAAGCCATTATGTGGCTGAAGAAGAATAATTCCATTTGAAACATCGGTAACACCTTAGGGTGACATCAACTGTCAGGAGAATCATTAAGAAGAAAGAACGCACTGGTGAGCTCAGTAGTCACAAAGGGACTGGTCGGCCAAAGAAGACCCCCACTGCTGATGATAAAAGAATCCTCATCATGGTAAAGAAAAAGCCCACAACACCTGTGCGACAGATCAGAAACAGTCTTCTGGAGGTAGAGGTAGATGTGCTAGAGATCTTGACAGAATGGACAGAAACACAGAGGCCACACTGCAAGATGCAAACCACTAGTGAGCCAAAAGAGCAGGATGGCCAGATAACAGTTTGCGGAAAAGGACTTAATATAAAGCATTAAATGGCCTAGGTCCGGCTTACTTGTCTGAACTTATCATGACTTACAAACATGAGCGCACATTAAGATCTCAAGATGGCGGTCTGCTTATGATTCCAAGGATTAATAAAATAACAGTGGGAGGTCGAGCTTTTAGTTACAGGGCCCCTAAACTGTGGACTGGTCTGCCTGCTACTATAAGAGATGCCCCTTCGCTCTCAGCTTTTAAATCCCGGCTGAAGACTCACTATTTCGATTTAGCATATCCTGACTAGAGCTGCTGGTTAACTGTACAGACTGCATCTCTGTTGTCAGTCATTAGCACTAAAACATAAGTAACATGATAATTATAATTTGATACTAACTCTCACCTATTCTGTTGCTGTTCTCGGTACTCAAATGTGGCACTTGGTGCCACGGCCCACCTGCCAAGTTGTTGTGCCTGCTTATGATAAAGTCATCCCTGATGGAGGATCGCTGGAATCATGGGAAAGAGACAACAACAACAACAACATTTATTTATATAGCACATTTTCATACAAACAGTAGCTCAAAGTGTAGAAAAAAAAAGAATAGAAAAATAAAAGACACAATAAGAAAACAAAAGAAATCAACATTAATTAACATCGAATAAGAGTAAGGTTCAATGGCCAAGGGGGACAGAAAAAAAAAACTCCAGACGGCTGGAGAAAAAATAAAATCTGTAGGGATTCCAGACCATGAGACCCCCAGTCCCTCTGGGCATTCTACCTAACATAAATGAAACAGTCCTCTTTGGATTTAGGGTTCTCACGGAAGGGCTTGATGATGATGGTCACGTAGACTTCTGCCTTTTAATCCATCCATCATTGTTGGAGCATCATGAAGCTTTGAGTAGGTGGAGGTGGGCAGGCCACCACCACAAAGAAACGGAAAAAGAAACAGAAAAGAGAGTAGGGGTCAGTACGAATTTTAGAGCCACCGTGAATAGTTATGATGAATTGAACATACAGAGTATCAGGATTAAGTTAAATTAAGTTAAATTGAAGTTATAAAAAGGCCATGTTAAAGTAATGTGTTTTCAGCAGTATTTTAAAGTGCTCTACTGTATCAGCCTGGCGAATTCCTATTGGCAGGCTATTCCAGATTTTAGGTGCATAGCAGCAGAAGGCCGCCTCACCACTTCTTTTAAGTTTTGTTCTTGGAATTCTAAGGAGACACTCATTTGAGGATCTGAGGTTACGATTTGGAATATAAGGTGTCAGACATTCCGATATATAAGATGGGGCGAGATTATTTAAGGCTTTATAAACCATAAGCAGAATTTTAAAGTCAATCCTGAATGACACAGGTAACCAGTGTAGTGACATTAAAACTGGAGAATGTGTTCGATTTTCTTTTCCTAGTTAGGATTCTAGCAACTGCATTCTGCACTAGTTGCAAACGATTTATGTCTTTTTGGGTAGTCCTGAGAGGAGTGCGTTACAGTAATCTAGTCGACTGAAAACAAAGCGTGAACTAATTTCTCAGCATCTTTCAGTGATATAAGAGGTCTAACTTTACTTATGTTTCTTAAGTGAAAAAATGCTGTCCTAATGATCTGATTAATATGTGATTTAAAATTCAGATTACAGTCAACAATACCCCTAAGCTTTTTACCTCCGTCTTGACTTTTAATCCTAATGTATCCAGTTTATTTCTAATAGCCTCATTGTATCCATTATTGCTGATCACTAAATTTCAGTTTCTCTTTATTTAACTTGAGAAAATTACTATTCATCCATTCTGAGATACAAGTCAGACATTGTGTTAGTGAATCAATAGAATCGGGTCATCAGGTGCTATTGATAAGTACAGCTGTGTGTCATCAGCATAGCTGTGGTAGCTCACGTTGTGCCCTGAGATAATCTGACCTAACGGAAGCATGTAGATTGAGAATAACAGCGGACCCAGGATAGAGCCTTGTGGAACACCATATTGGATATCATGTGTCTTGAGTTGTAATTCCCACAACTAACAAAAATTTTCTCCCTGTCAGGTAGGATTCAAACCAATTTAAGACACTGCCAGAGAGGCCCACCCATTGACTAAGGCGATTTCTAAGAATGTTGTGATCAATGGTGTCAAATGCAGCACTCAGATCTAAGAGGATGAGAACAGATAAATGGCCTCTGTCTGCATTTACCGAAAGTCATTTACTACTTTAACGAGTGCAGTTTCTGTGCTGTGATTTGTTCTAAAACCGACTGAAATTTATCAAGAATAGCATGTTTATTTAGGTGGTCATTTAACTGCATAATGACTGCCTTCTCCAGAACTTTATCTTAAGAAAGGCAGGTTAGAGATGGGTCTAAAATTTTCAAGAGCGAGGGTCAAGATTATGTTTCTTAAGTAGGGGTTTAACTACAGCAGTCTTAAGACAGTCTGGGAAGACCCCAGTATCTAATGACGAATTTACTATGTCAGAACATTATCAATTAGCACGCCTGATACTTCTTTGAAAAACCTTGTTGGTATTGGGTCAAGGACGCAGGTGGAGGGTTTTAATTGAGATATTATTTTTGTAAATCAGGTAAATCTATCCTAGTGAAAGAGTTTAATTTGTTTATAACAGGATGCTGGGGTTTAGGAGGATCCTTAGTGTTGGAGGGATATACTATGTTATTTCTAATATCATTAATTTTTTGATTGAAAATACAGCGATAGCCTCACAGGTTTCACTGGAAGCACTTAGGAGGCATTCCTTTGAGTTACCTGGGTTTAGTAGGCGATCAATTGTAGAAAATAAGACTCTGGGATTACTAGCATTGTTATTTATAATCTTGAGAAATAGCAGCGCTCTCAAGACGGACAGTGTTATTGTATTCTGTTATTTTGACTTTTAATATTTCATGGTGGATAGTAAGTTTAGTCTTCCTCCATTGACGCTCAGCTCTACATGTTCTCTTTAAATCAGACACTCTTTGGGTCTTCCATGGTATAACAATGCTAGAAGATTTTTTCACTGTCTTTTCAGGTGCAACTATGTCAACAGCAGCTCTCACTTTAGAATTAAATCTTTCCACCTTACTATTTACATTATCCTCGCTATTATAGCTGGCACTATAAACGGACTGATTGCTTAAAATGTTTGTAAGTTTTAAAGCTGCTGCGAGTCAAAGAAGCGTTTTTAACAATATGCTTCTCATGAGTGTTTTTATCATTATTTCTATATTAAAAGTAGAAGAAAATGGTCTGATAGACCAATATCAATGATCTGTTTTATATCAACTTTCAGTCCTTTAGTAATCACTAAGTCTAACGTATGACCTGCTTTATGTGTAGGCTGATTTATGAGTTGTCTCAAATCAAAAGAATCCAGGAGGTTCATAAATTCTTTTACTTTTAGATCACACTGATTATCTATATGAAAATTAAAGTCGCCAACTATTAGGAGTGTGTCATAGTTAGTAATTAAAATTGACATTAAGTCAGAGAATTCCTCAAAAAGAGTGTTATATTTAGGAGGTCTATACACGGATAGTACTAGAACTTGAGAATCTCCATGAATAACAACGGCGAGATACTCAAAGGACTTGAACTTACCAAAACTGACATCTTTACATTTTAATCGCTCGAGTAAATGTTAGCCAATCCGCCCCTCCTTTTTCCCTGGCGGTCTGCACGAGTAAAACTGTAATCCGGAGGCACAGATTCGATTAAAACAGCGCGCATCTGAATTAAGCCATGTTTCATTTAGTGCAATAAAATCTATTTTTTTATCACTAATAAGATCGTTGATAAAAAACGTTTTGTTAGTTAAAGCTCTAACATTTAATAGTGCCATATTTAATGTTTCGGAGGTGCAGAGATGAATACTATGCGTTATTGATATTTGGAATAGGAACTAAATTATTTTATTAGCGCTCTGTGTGTATTTTTGTTTAATCTGTGATCTGTTTTTATAGTTTTAATACATTGTTCCTCTAAAATAGTGATTTTAATTAGATTATTGGAGTTTATGCCGTATTTCCTAGGTTTTCTACGTGCATTGAGATTGCTTATTACAGTATTAATGTTGTGCACTTTAACGGAAGACTCTATTAAACACTTATCATGTCCTGGCACAACAGTATTATTTCGGAAGGGGTTAAGAGCAGAGATAGATAGTCAAGAAAACAATTACCTTCGATATGTTTTCGGAGAGGACCCGGCGCCAAACTGTTGGATGCAGGCCATCACGCTTGAAGAGACGCGGCCTTTCCAAAAAGAGATTCCAATTGTTGATGAAACCGACATCCTTCTTCTTGCAGAAACCCTGTAGCCAGTTGTTCAATCCTAGCAGACGACTGTAGTACTCGTTGGATCGTCTGACGAGAGGTAGTGGAACCGAATCGAATATCTTTGCCTAGGATACAAGTTAACCCAAACTATTCTACAACATTTCAGTAATTATTTACCACTCTGATGCTGATCTTTCGGATCATAAAATAGGTCATTATGATAGCAATTGACAAGAAGAATTCATAATTAATTGCAGAATTACAGTATTTGAGTCCCTCTTTCTCCTGTACAATTTGTCCCAAAAACTAATCAGCACATTGTCATCTCATAACAGACTTAAGTTTCAAGTTTATTTTTCCATCCAGCTTTTTTAGCTGTAGACCGTCCTCAAGAAACTTTGACACACAGATATACACATACATACAGACTAACACACACCCATCATCAAGATATTGATGTTATCGGTATCAGGGGACCTTAAAACACTGAGATCCATTGAAAAAAAGACAATGAAATTTTTGATGAATCTATAGCTTTCGTTTCTCCCCCATAGACGATAGGTTATCGTGGGGGAAGGTTTAAAGCAAACAATATAATTTTTGGTATTCTTTTAAAAGTATTAAATAATCATAAAATCTCTGCCCTGAGGTACTTCATAGAGAAAAGTACTGTTTCCCGAACAATAAATATGAACAGGACCAATAAGTCCAGAACATAATTTTAATAATAATGACTGCCACACATGCACATCTGAGGTTCACCTTCCAGGCTCATCCCGGGTAAACATACCCACTCCTTGACATGAGGGGGCGCTGTCACTGACTGTATCATCTTTTCTTTCTCCCACAGTCCTGTGAAACCACCCAATAAGGGCAACTGACTCTGCCCCTTCTGGTCCATTCACTATAAAGCCGAGATTCTCCTGGCAGGGGTTGTCTCATTCTGGATACTGCAGCCCGCTGAACGGAGCTCCCGCATGAGTATTAACCACTCTACAGAGCCTTGAACTGCCTTGATTATCCCTGTTTTTGAATTGCTTTCGAGTTTGTTGTTATTCTACATGTCATTGAGCGCCTGTTTGGTTTTGGACACTGTAAATATTAAAAGGGGCAAACAACCTTTTTTTGTGACCAGCGAGTTCCCTCGGTCAATAACATGACATTCACAACAGGTTCTGTATGCAGAATGTATCTATCTATCTAAATGTATTTATCAGTGTTCCTTGAACAAAGTACAAAGACATTGACTGAAATGCCTGCCATGACCAGAATAAAATCAACTTTTTCATTTTAAATCATAATCTGTATACATATTAGACTTGTAGCTGCAGCTGAAAATAGTTGAATAACTCTGGGCAGAGTTCCATGGGGACATACTGACCTGAAATGTATTAATAAGGTCAGTATCCGCTGCAGTCAGTCCAAAGGGATGATAGACTGAGGGCAGCCTACTGATTTGCACCCAAGAGAAGTGTTTGGATGCTGAAAAATCTGGAGTGACGCACTCTGCTTCTGTCACCATATGTGAGAATCCCTGCAGAGCTGTGCACTCAGCTGCATGCAAACGGGAGGAAGAGCTGTCAGGGTTTGAGCAGTTTCCTGAGGAAAAAAAAATCTAATATTACCACCTAATATTACTGTTCTAGCCATTTATTTCCCCATCTTCTATAACTGTAAAAGTAATACAACCAGAATAAATATACAGTACACCAAAGATCAGCTTACGATGAGAGGAATGCTACCTCGTGATTGGTAAATTAACTCATCCCTCAGGTATTTTGTGATTTACTGTACAAGTAATTTGAAACACTTTATTCGATTATCTGCGGTGGGCTGGCGCCCTGCCCAAGGATTTGTTCCTGCCTTGTGCCCTGTGTTCGCTGGGATTGGGTCCAGCAGACCCCCGTGACCCTGTAGTTAGGATATAGCAGGATGGATAATGAATGGATGGGTGGATTATTCAATTATAATTCTGTTAAATGTATATCTTGTCAGCCAGGGGCTGCTATCTGATTTTAGTTTTCTACATTTATCAGTGGGCATTCATTGCGTAATTTAATCTTTGTATATAAAGTGTTACTTCATCTTTTTCAGAGTTTTCTGTACATTTCATTAATATCATTAACTGGGTTTTGAAAAATTAAAAGAGTCATCCCTCTAACAATCTACTCTACTGTATATATATATATAAAATCCTAAGCCAAAAAGTGCAAAGATTTTGTGCAACGATTTTATGTCACATTTTTTTTCACACTTTAAATCGGGCTTATTTTAAAACCTACATACTGTATATGTTTGGTACCATTCTTTCCAGAATTAATCAAACTGTAATATGATGTTGTTAGATTTTTCAGATTCTTATTCCATTTTTAAATTATAAACTAAAAAACTTTAAGAACTCACATCCTGTGAGATGAGAATTTGTGCCAAGAGATTTAACCACGCCCATGGCCGGAATAAAAGACAAAGAGTAGGACAGCTGCTTTACAGGCTTTTAAATGTTCAAAGCGTTCAAAGCGCCATGTGAGATGCAGATCACTCAGCACGGCAGCATGCATTCAGCCCCCCTCTTCACAACACAAGTGGCTGGTGCGTAGTGCAAGTCGGGGGGAGTTGACGAGTAAAGCGAGCAGGGGGCGAACTCCCTAGT
This sequence comes from Polypterus senegalus, assembly GCF_016835505.1. NCBI lineage: Eukaryota > Metazoa > Chordata > Cladistia > Polypteriformes > Polypteridae > Polypterus > Polypterus senegalus. Next base: position 34,622,211 of record NC_053166.1, on the reverse strand, counting down.
AAAATTATAAATTACATTATTTGTTACTAGGTTTACTGTCTGGGTTTAGGCAGCAGAAACATGGCCACAGTGAGTAAATACTGTTCATGTTCTGAAGACAGAAATTACACCAACAGTTTGCAGCTACAGGGCAGAGTAATCATGATATTGGGTCATGTTGGACTAATTTGTTTTTTTATTAACTTTGGTGTTTGAAATTCATATTTGTTCTTTGCATTATTTTGTGTCACCTTGATAATTCTCACATACAATGGAAAACTGCCATTTTTTTTCAAAATTGAGGCTTTTGGAGTTACTAGGACTTTCCTGATATTATAAGGTAGTGGTGATGGCCATATACATCTTCATTGTGGTCACAGTATGATGGAAGAAGCTAGTATGTACACCGTAATTTACATACTGCAAGACAAAAACTTAGCAACTCCAATGACCAATGAGGAAAAACCGCCTACCAATGAAAATGTTGAAGTACGATCATGTGATTTAAATGCTGTGACTGTGTGATTTAAATGGTAGGTGTTGCTGATTTGTGGAAAAAAAACAAATATTGTGTATGTGAAGCTCAGGAAAAATTATATCTAGAGATCGTTAATTATAGTGGCAACATCATTTTCTAAATTTGCCGAAAACTTGAAAGATGTGACATACTAGGTTTTCAAATAGTTGGTGAGAATTCTGTCCTTGTAATTCACTGTACTTTGGCTCTGTGGACAACTTCCTGTGCTTATGTTCATTCATGACATCCTTGACACAGTATAATTAAAGCATGAACTGTTTCAGTAATGTCATATTGTACATTTACTACAAAACTGAAGGAAGAACTCTTAATAAGAAGAATAATGTGAGACGTCAAGCAAAATGACCCACCTTTTATTGGCTGACTAAAAAAGATTACAATATGCAAGATTTAGTTAGCCAATAAAAGGTGTCATTTTGCTTGACTTCTCACTATTTCATAATGGCTGACACGGTATAACACCCTAGCACTAAGAAGAATAATTAAATTCAGCAAATTCAAAATACAATACTCCTGACTAAGATCATGGCTTATAACCAGATATGAAAGCACGTCCAACCAATTTGCCCCTGTTACCCTATATTGATGATGTCTGTTTGTGTCCAAAACTCTGCTACCTGATTAAATAATAAAATTCATAGATGAGAGCCAGGAGATAAAACCATAACACCAGTTTATTTGAGTTCCCAGGAGCACAGTGGCCTTCACAATTATGAAATGGAAGACATTGTGAGCCACAAGAACTCTTCCTAAAGGTGGACAAACAGAGCAACAGAGCAAGGCCTTGGTCAGGGAGGTGACCAAGAATCTAATGATCACTCTAACAGAGCTTCTGAAGTCCAATGCTAAGATGGGAGAACCTGTCAGAAAGACAACCACCTCAGCAGCACTCCACCAATCGGATGTTTATGATTGAGAGGCTAGACAGAGGCCACTCTTGATTAAAAGTCATATGGCAACCCAGTTGGAATTTGCCAAATGGCATTTAAAGGACTCTGTGGCATCAAGAAAAAGATTCTCTGATCTGAAGGGACAAACTCTCTGGGCAGAACTCCAAGCACTACATCTGGTAAAGTCCAGGCACTATTCACCACCTGCCTAATACTATGGCCTGTGCCAATGCATGGTGGTGGCAGCATCATACTGTGGGGGTGCAAACCTGTCTGAAGACACATTTTCACTTTGTCATTATGAGATATCAAGTGTAGATTGCTGGGTAAAATTGACAAATGTATCCATTTAAAATTAAATTTACACCACAATAAAGTATGCAGAAAGTGAAGAGGTCTGAACGCTTTCTGAATCCAGTGTAAATATGGATTTACATTTTAGACAGCATTTATTTTGAAACTAGAATATCTGTTTAGAAAGTCCCAGAGGGACAGGACGGATTTATTTCTTACTATGTGATTTAAATCTTTGTGTTGCTTTCTTTAAGCTCTTAATGCTGTGAGTTACAAAGGCAATTTTTTTGGAATACAGTACACAATCTTGTTTCCAAAAAAGTTGGGACGCAGTGTAAAATGCAATGATTTGCAAATCATGTAAACCTTACATTTAATTGAAGATGATACAGGGACAACTTATCAAATACTGAAACCAAGAAATGTGATTATTTTTAAGAAATATGTGCACATTGATGCAAAGGACAGGAAAATATGGAAACAGATGATCCGGTGCGGCGAACCCTAGCGGGATCAGCCAAATAATAAAGAAGAATATGCTCATTATAAATTTGATGCTAGCAATTTGATGTTGTCTGAATTGAACATGCAGCATATGCCACTCCAAAATCTGTACAAATCATTCAGCATTAATGGTGTCTTCCCAGATGTGCAAGCTACCTATGCCATGTGCACTAATGCACCCTCATACAATCACAGATGCTGGCTTTTGAACTGAGCGTTAACAGCAAGCTGGATATTCCTTCCCTATTTAGTCCAGAGGACATGGTGTCCACGGCTTCCAAAAAGAACTTCAAATTTTGATTCACCAGACCACAGGACTGTTTTCCACTTTGCTTCAGTCGATCTTGAAGGAGCTCGGACCCAGAGAAGGCACCACTTTTTCTGGATCATGCCTGTATATGTTTTATTTCTTTGATAGGTAGACTTTTAACTTACATTTGAAGATGCACTGACAAATGGTGTTCATAGACAATGGTTTGTGAAAGTGTTTCCAGACCCATGCAGTGATTCCATTACAAGATGGTGTCTGACTTCAATGCAGTGGCACCTGGGAGCTCAAAGATCACAGCTATTCAACATTGGTTTTCCCTTGCATATAGATAGATAGATAGATAGATTGATAGATAGATAGATAGATAGATAGATAGATAGATACTTTATTAATCCCAAGAGAAAATTCACATACTCCAGCAGCAGCATACTGATAAAAAACAATATTAAATTAAAGAGTGATAAAATGCAGGTATAACAGACAATAACTTTGTATAATGTTAATGTTTACCCCCCCGGGTGGAATTCAAGAATCGCATAGGGTGGGGGAGGAACGATCTCCTCAGTCTGTCGCTGAAGCTGCTCCTCTGTCTGGAGATGATCCTGTTCAGTGGATGCAGTGGATTCTCCATGATTGACAGGAGCCTGCTCAGCGCCCGTCGCTCTGCCACGGATGTCAAACTGTCCAGCTCCGTGCCTACAATAGAGCCTGCCTTCTTCACCAGTTTGTCCAGGGGTGAGGCGTCCCTCTTCTTTATGCTGCCTCCCCAGCACACCACCACGTAGAAGAGGACGCTCGCCACAACCATCTGATAGAACATCTGCAGCATCTTATTGCAGATGTTGAAAGATGCTAGCCTTCTAAGGAAGTATAGTCGACTCTTTCTTGCATCAGTATTGGCAGTCTAGTCCAATTTATCATCCAGCTGCACTCCCAGGTATTTATAGGTCTGCACCCTGCATATAGAGATGTCTGCAGATTTTCTGAACCTTTTAATCATATTATATACGAGAGTTAGTGAAATCCCAAAGTTCTTTGCAATTTTATGTTGAGGAATGTTATTCTTGTTGTTGCACTATTTGCCCATGCAGTCTTTTACAGAGTGGTGGACACCTCTCCATCTTTATTACTAATGGACTCTGGGATGCTCTTTTTATACCCAATCATGTTACAGTCCTGTCGGCAATTAACCTAACTAGCTGTGAGATGTTCCACCAGATATTTTTTTTTTATTGTTACACAACTTTTCTAGTCTTTTGTTGCCCCCGTCCCAACTTTTTTGAAACATGTTGCTGGCATCAAATTTAAAATGAGTATATATTTTTCCTAAAGTAATAAACTCTCTCAGTATCAACATTTATGTTGTCTATGTTCAATTAAATATAAGTTTAAATTATTCTGTTTTTAATTACATTTTACACAGTGTCCCAACTTTTTTGGAAATAAATAAATACATCACAGCATTGCTATTTTATCTGCTGCCTAGACCTGGGTATTTGTGAAGTATTTTAGCTTACAATGGAGACCCGTGAAGAGTTAATTTTGTGCTGCACTCGAGTTTTATAAAGAATGAAGCTGGGAGAATGAATGGTATATGCAAGGACAGCTGGCAGCAAAACAGTTTTCTCAAAATTATATGACTGAAGTAAAAAAAATCATGGAAGAAACCTCTGAGTTATGCAGCTGAAAAACCCAGACAGCTTTTAAAAGATGTCTGGCTAAAATTTTACAAAACTTTAGTATTAATTACCTTTTGTGATTTAGCAGTACACAAGATGGCAAAAAGGGGTTGTTTTGCCATGGTAGAGTGCAAGGGTGACTCCATTCTCGCTTTTATAATCTGTGTCATATGAGTGAGCCAGAGACATCAACAAAGTTTGGGGCAGCCACCCGTATATTATGCCCTGGCTGCAAATGAGTAAATGGTTAAGTTGTTCACAGATCAGAGTCCAAAACAGAACTGAGTTTAGGAAGAGAATCCGGTGGCTTTAAAGGAAGTGACATCATCTGAACCAGAAGTGATGTCATTGGCACCGGAATTGATGTCGTCATTAGTGCTGGAACTAGTAGTGACATCATCATATGCGCCGGAAGTGAGCAGGATTTACTGTGGATGGTCTACAAAGGATTGAGAGAAAAAGTCCGTGCAGCTCGCAACTCCCTGGTCTGGCGTGGTACTACTATTATTCAGGCCCATTTGCTGCCTCCCAATTGCATGTGTGTGACATCTGTAATGAGACTCAGAAAAGAGCATAAAGGTTTGGGGAATTGTACACCATATACGGAGGCAAAAACAATAAAGGTCTTTATAGACTTGAATTCAAGACAGAACTGAATACAACAGGCAGGACAGCTGATTTACAGTGGAGAAAACAGGAAGAGGAGGCATCTTATGGAATCGGAACCAGAAGTAATGTCATCAAGCTACGAGGTCTTAGTAGGTGGAAATGATTATGAGGTGGGCTCTGCTGATGGTCTGCAGAGGGGAAAAAGGAGAAGGCATCCGAGGAAAGTGCCAACCCCTGGCTCGGCTGAGAAATACTGATATTTGAGCCCGTAAACTGTCTCCCATGCGCACGTGCGTGACAACACTTTATAATGTAGGCTATAACAGAATGCCCCAATGCCTATATTCTTATTGTACCGTCAGGGTTGAATGCTACTGTAGTTCATCACTTTTCCCTTTCTGTAACCCCAGGCAATTAGATCAGGCTAGAGAGAAATGTACACATTTACTCATGAATTATAGGTAATATACCCAAAATAACAGAATCTAATGAGTGAGTTAAAATAACACAGCTTAATAATAGGCTACCAGGTGGCTCTCTGTCTTATTATGTTGAATAGTTTTTGGCCCAAATTTAGCCTTTGAATTGAGATTAAGAAACAACCAGCATGGCTTGTCTGAATATGTCCACCAAGATTGTCTTAACAGGATGGAAATGGTAGAGAGAAAGCCCCCGTATCCATCTTAATTTAAAGGAAGCTTTTGGCTTGTTGATACAACTTTCAAATCAGTGAGTGTGTAGTTCCCAATGAAACCGTGTAGGCATCACCCAGTCTCCATTCCAACCCAGTCCAGCTTTTTTAGAATTTTCTCCAGTTTCAAAGAATACACAAAGGTAGTTTCTGGCAAATAAGACAGAAAGGATACATTAGTGACCAAGTGAGAGAACACTGGCCCACTCCTCGTCACAGATGTCTCAACGTTCCAATAAGATCTAGTAGGGTTATAAATGTGCTAGAGAAACAACTGGCTTGTCCAGCTTCCTCGCATTTTAAAATTAGATATTGTTAGACATTAACTTTCCTGCATGTTTATAAACTTATATTGATAGACATTAATAAGCATAAATAGAAAATATTAACAAAAATTACAAAACAAAAAATCACATGAAAAATACATTTTAAGAAGAACAATGGAAAGGGAAATATATTTAAGTCACTAAATAAACTCTGGCTGAAATATAACACTAAATAAACTATCCCAATGGACCGAAAAGACTTGTCATATTTTGTTTTTATCTTCTGTTTAGAGAATAAATCTTTGTTGAATGCTTAGGCATAAAATAATCTGTGGACTTTTTTAGAGTTAGTCACAATTTAGGTCAATTGGATTTCTGTGCATTCCTTGTGTGGTTTGAATGGTCAAGAGGGATGCCATCTTGACCAATGGGGAAATTGCACTTTTGCTGCAGTGTATAAAAGAGAGAGTTTTGATAGTGATTGTTACATTAATGCTTAGAAAATGATTTCCAGCCCACCCACTTCCATATGCTTTCCAATCTGTCCGCCTCCACAGAACAAGCCCAAGGACCCTGCTTTAACTCTGTGCATAAATGATGTGTATGGGGTCAAGGAAAAATCGAAATGCTATGTTCATTTCAGTGCCAGAAACAAGACTTTGCTTTGCATCTGCTGTTAACTTTCTAACTTTGAAATACCATCCAAATTTATCTATATGAGTTTCCTTCTATACAACATACTTAATACCTTCTTTGACTGAATGGATTTTTGGGAAAATGCATTGGGGCTGGCCTCTTTTCACTCTGTCATCCCATTTTATGAACAAATTCAGGGTCACAGGTAGTGAACTATTATTCCTCCAACACCTTGAGCAAAGAAAGCAATCGTAAATTAAATACAAAACCCAAATTATTTCCCAGGACTAATTTCTAGGAATTTCTTATTAAGCCATTTTCTCATACATTCAAGATTTAAGATTTGATTTGTTTGTCATATGTACACTCTCAAGGGTATATAGTGAAATGCAGCTCCGGGAGCAGCCTGTACTGTGCAATCAAATTTGAATGTAGACAGTAAAAATAGATGTAAAATATTAAAAGGTGCAGATTGAGGTATATCCATCCATCCATTATCCAACCCGCTATATCCCAGGGTGCCAGCCCACACACTAGGGACAATTTAGAATCACCAATCCACATGTCATTGGACTGTGGGAGGAGGAAACCCACACAGACAGGGGGAGAACATGCAAACTCCACACAGGGAGGACCTGGGAAGCGAACCCGGCTCTCCTAACTGCGAGGCAGCAGCGCTACCCACTGCGCCACCAAATTGAGGTATAATAATTGTTAAATAATAAATAATAGTTAAAAATATACATAATCAATGACTATTTTTACAATTTTTAGGAATGCCTCACACAAAGTTGTGAGATGTCCCAATTTGAGCAGGACTGTCCCAAGTTCAACAGACAAATCCTGAGTCCTGCATTGCCTCGGACAATCCCAACACAGCAAAACTTGGATGTAGAAAAAAAAAAATCAGTTTTTAGATTGAATATCTAGTTAAAAAGGCTCGTAGAATTTTTTGTAGACGGCCTGGTGTACCACCTTTTATGAATAAAATGTATAACTGTCAGCTGAATCTGATTGTTTGAATCGTGTGTGTCCGTGCTCGTGTCGTCATACGTTTCTCATGCTTATCATGGCTGCTTGTGCTCATGTGTAGTTTCTTTTGAAAGTGAAGTGATGATTATTCTGTGACTATTTTAATATGTTCTCTTCAATATATGTATTTATTTACATGTACTTATATGTTTAGATTATACATGTTTATATATTGTGGTGAGTGGCTGGGGGTAGTACCCAGCCGGGACGTCCAGGAGGACAGGAGGAGGGCTTACGCCTTACCCAGACCTCGAGGAGCCCTGGCGCTCAGCACTTCCGCCACACCCAGAAGTGCTGGGGGGAAGAAGACCAGGGACACTCGGAGTGCTTCTGGTGCGTAGCCGGTACTTCCGCCACACTGGGGAGTATCGGCGGAAGCTAATCGGGAGGCGCCTGGAGCACGTCCGGGTGGGTATAAGAGGGGCTGCCTCCCTCCATTCGATGGCTGGAGTTGGGAGTGTAGAAGACAAAGTCTTGGTGGAGAGGAGTGGAGGTGGACCTGAAGAGGCAAAGGCATTGGGAGGCCTGGACTTTGGGGGAGTTTTGGGGTTGTGTGTGCACCTTGAAAATAGTATATTGTAAATAAACGTGTGTTGGGTGATTTAAAATCAGGTCTACCTGTCTGTGTCCGGGCCATGTTGCACAATATCTATAACTGTAATTTAATTAAAATGATCTTTTTTGTCTTCCTTAGTTCCTTAACATCTTTTTTTGGCCACTTGAAATGGTGGCTGTCCCAATCTATGATTTTGGAAATCTAGCAACCTTGGCCTCACAAGTCAACCGTTAGTTATTTTTGCATCTGAGAAATGAAGTTCTGTTTCAGTGTTTGTATGAATAAACACACTTTTGTGCAAAGTTACTTTTGCAGATTCAGGCGTTCAATAATTTTCTTTGTGCGTTGTTGTTGTGGTTCATGTTCTGCCTTAGTAGAAAAACGGGGAAAAATGTTAATTTAATGGGTTAAGAGGTGAAGTGAGGTTAAAAATATGTGCACTGTTAATCCCAGAGAGATCTTTCAAAAAGCCTGGATTATTAAAAAAAAAAATCAAAAATTGTAAGACAAAAAAATAAGTCTGAGAAGAGTTAAGAGAATTCAGTAGAGAATCACACACCAGATGTTAATTCAATCCAAACTTGGATGAGCACGCTACACCTCAAAACTGAATGCAAAATCATACAGAAAACTGATGATTACTTCAAAAAATGATCCAGTAAATGTAAAACATTAAAAGGCGCTTTTCCACTGCATAGTACGGCACAGCACGGTTCAGTACAGCTCACCTTGGTTTGGCTCAGTTCGGCTCGGTTTGCGTTTCGACTGCAGTTTAGTACCGCTTTAGAGTGGGCGGGATTATTCACGTGTCGTTATAGTTGTGCCGACCTCCTGAAAAACTTTTTCATTCCGCATCGCCCCATCCAGCTCTCGCTGGATCCGCTCCTCGGCTACGAGAGGAACGTCTGTACTTCCTCAATAGACCACGAAACAGCCATTTTTGGTTAAAACAAAATGGTGCGTCCGAACCTGTGCTAAAAATCTAGCGGGTCTGTTGTGTCTCGTGTCGCAAGTTCAGTGACGCAGTAATGACGATTTTCTCCGGCCAATCAGTGACCAGCAGAGTTTACATGTCACGTTTTGGTAACGGTTCGGCGCGCTTGGAACCTCGGCTGAGGTGGTACTAAAAAAAGGACCAGGTACCAGGTACTGTTCCCAGTGGAAAACCCCCCAAAAGTGAGCTGAACTGAACCGTGTCGTGCCGTACTATGCAGTGGAAAAGCACCAAAACATCCCATTTCAAGAGTATAATAATTAGTTAATTACAATATATCTTTAATTTAAAAGCTTTGTTTTGTTTAATTTTTAATATAAAGTAGTGAGGCATTTTGAGGACACTCCACATGACACGTGTTTCTTAGTTTTTTTTTTTTTAATTTCTTATAAAGTTCAATCCTTTATTTTCATACTAGCTGAGGTTAAATCATCTTTGTTATTTTATGATTTATCTGTAAGATTTAGAATGGTTAAGAACGATTTATTTAAACTGCCGTTCTGAATACTAGACTTTTTGGAGTACCTTATTAAGTTTAGTATGATGTTTGAGGTCAATGTATTAAAATCAGTATCTGCAGTAAGTTAGTTGAATTATTTGCAGTTAATCTATCACCAAGGTTACACTAGTTTAATCTATCACCTGAAGTAGCTGTATGTGAAAACAGTAGTTTGTCTGATTAAATGAAACCACCCCGTGTAGTGGGATTGTGGGCATCAAACTACACAATGGCCGTCCTTATAGTTTGAGACCGAACAAGACCAGTAGGAGAGAAGTAAGACAAAAATACACAGACCAAGATGATGGGTTTTAAACAACAATGGTGCTGTTTATTTATAGAAGCAAAAAAGGTCTTGCTTTTGTGTTTAATAAAACAAGAAGGGTCATGGTGGGATTAGATATATAGTCCTGTGGCGTGTGCAGATTGTGCAAAACACAAGGGCCTACAAGACTGGGGGGCCCACTCAGGGCCATATAGATTAAAAAAAAAACTGAATAACTTAAATAACTTGCAAAGTTCATTGGGTTATTTATTAATTCACAGTTTCAATGACGTTTGCCTCGTCAACAGGCAAGTCCAATCCAATCCATGATGATATTATGTATTCGGCAGGCCTACAGTTTACATGAATTTAGACTTCAGGAGTTCGGAGGCTCAGAGCCTACAACACGTCCTAGTCCGCCTTACAGAGGAGGGCACATTCCCAAATTTGGTGACCTTTGGCGTGCCATAGTGGACGTGAATGAAGAAGTTTTGAAGGACGTCACATAGTGTATATATAGTGTATATAGTGTAAATATACATTATTATCGTAAATAATTGTTACTTCTGTACTTTGACGTCAACAGATTGGAAATTCAAACTCGTAAACGGTAAATCATAGCAATTCCGTTGTTAAGTTATGGTCCCCGTTAGTCGACAAAATGGCAAATATTTGAACAATTTGACGCATTTTATACTCTCGCCATATGACGCCATGTCAGCCAGAAGCAGCAGATCCGGCAAACATTATAAGAGTGGTGCTGCTAAACGTAAGGCACGCCTGGAACAGGAATTGAAAAACGCTAAGCTTACCAAGATTTCTGCCTGACCCTAAACTAAGCAAGGGCCAGTGGTAGTAACTGAGAATGCTGATGCTGGTGAATCGTCGCAACAGTTGCAAGCAGGTTTTGCAGACAGTGCAGTGAGTGAAATGGTTACAATTACCAAGTCTGGAAGAAGCGATATAATGGCTTCAGATTAGATGGTACCTGTTAAAACAATAAAAATGGAGAAACTACATAAGGCAAACAAGCAATATACTGTATATGACAAAGCAATCTCCTACCAACAAGGCAAATTACTTGGATCCATTGACACCTCACTTTATGATGTCCATTTTCTCAGAACTTGTGTAAAGCATGTTGATTATGCAGTAGTATCCTGTCAGCCGGTATTGTCATTTTAATTTGCTATAAATTGAAAATTGCTTCATTTTATAGCACAGAACAGTTTCTACTTTCTAGTTTGCATTACAATTTAATCATCTTTCTTCACAAAGTTGTCTTGGAAAAGTAAGCGGGTTCACATCTTACTTATATTTATGTACTACTACCCACACCTCCCACAGTCCATTCCCACAATTTACTTTATTTTTGCTAAATTACAGCTGCTGTAATAAAGCGATTAAAAAGTTATTAAAAATTCCATTTGTTTGTCACCAGTGTGTGATCTGATAGTGTCGCAGTTGCAGACACCACTGCCCAGCCAGCCCCTGGTATCTAGTTGCAAATAAATTACTAACAGTTATGTTAGACAGGAAGGGCCCACCTCAGGGCGCCACACAGGGGCCTTCAGCAAGCTAGCTACTGATACTGTCCAATAGCAATGACACACCAAACTAATAAAGAATAAAACTAATGATTATTTATAGTAATTACAGTGAAAATCCAGATGCCCCAAATTGAAAACAAACAAAAACAAAATAAATGTTGTAATAAGGACAGGAGAGTCACAAAAAGGTTTGGGGATGGCCATCCTGTATACATGAAAAAGCTGTCAAAAAAATGCAAAGTAAAACACGTCTTTCCAGACAGGAGTCCAAAACAGAACTGACTAACATAGGTGGATTTGTGATATAAATATGGTGGCAACAAGAAAAGGAGGGTTCAGGGAAGGCCTGAACTGGAAGTGACATCATCAGGAGAAGTGCTCTGGCGACCGGAAGTGATTTTATTGGTGGGCAGGTTCTGGGGATCAGAAATAAGGTCATTGAGAGGCAGGTTCTTCAGCAGGTCTGCAGAGGGACAAGAAGAGAAAGCATCAGATGAAAGTCCCAACTCCTGTGATATAACATTATTTAAGTCTGTAAACCGTCTCCCATGAGCACGTGTGTAACAATGCATATACATGAATAGATGGCAGTCTTCCTTGATGAAAATTCCTGGCAGAAAGTTACTCCACAATAGCACAGTTCCAAAAATATGTAGAATCCGCAGACAAAAAGTGCTCAAAACTCAAACTATATAAATACCTCCAACAATCAAGAACTGTAACTAGGAGATATCTATAATACAAAGAAAATATTACAATAACAGACACAAGCCATTTTGTTTAATTGCACTACCAATTGCTCTGCAATAAATTGCTCCTCAATCCCACCAAGAGGACAAAAAGACAACCTCTGCGGGCAGGAACCTTGGTGTCATTTTTGCTGACCAACCCTAGTGCACATGGTCTCTCCCAACCAATTACAGTTGGCACAAAAACATGTCCTAAGTTCAATGTCTCTATATATTAATTGCAGTCTCTTGGGCTTGTGTAAGCACCCACAGCCGATATGCTCGAGCTCTCTGACTCGTCAGAACAACAGTTTAACTTATTTTTAATTCAGGTTACCCACCATTTCTAACAGTAAACTAAGTGCTCTGCTTTTTCTCCCCACAGCACAAACGGCTACAAGCTGCTAGCGTCTGACCCAAAAACCGTGTACGACGGTGTAGACCTTCACAGTTCTCCACACATGTTCGTATGCCAGTATCTTATTGCGCATCCTGGCCGATCTTTCTTATAATCACTTATAATCAGATTTTGGTAATACCTGACAAGGTGTATTCCCAAAGTAAGCAAAAGATACAGGGAGATTCACTTGAAAGATGCCCCGAATATTCTGTGATATCTCTCGCTAGGACGAAGCAATCTGAATGAAACAACGTGCTATGTGCTCCTCAGTATATGGAGCTTCAAAAAATCTGGGATGCCCCTGCAATGGAGCGATTGAATTAGGCACTGGACAACCATCACGACATTTAGCCTCCATTTGCAACTTCTGGGTGCATACCGCCCATACCCCTTCACTCAGTCACTCGACTTCTCTTTTAGGATGGTGGTGTACAGTATTGAGCAGTGTGTCTTCATGGTACAAACCTATTGGGTCACCATTTTGTTTAAGCGACGTCAGAATCAACTGGATGATTATAGGTTAATGGAAGGTTACTTATAGAAAGATGGAACAACGTGTCACACATCAGCAAGGAGCATGGCAGAAATTGAGTACTTCTTTGGCAACAGGGTCATTTCAATGGGGTTTTGGCCACAACGGTCACCGGATCTGACACCCCCTGGTCTGGCGTGAAACTACGATTATTCAGGCCCTTTAGCTGCCTCCCAATCGCACACGTGTAAGGTTTAATTAGTAATTGGAACAATATACGATGTTGCCTTTTTTTAAAACTCTTAGATGAATACAGATTAATGCCTTGGGTAAAATATTTAAATATTTTTAAAATCTAGTGCTATGGAAACTTTCCATAACCTCATTTTAGTCAATGTTTTTTCAGTACCAACCAATAAAAGATTTACTGATCCCAAACTAAAACTTGGTTTAAATGTTTCTCCTTCTATTTGGAAATTAACACTTAGCACATTTTGTTGTTTCAGGCCTTAACTCTCCATTGTCAGGAACTGGGAGCCCCAAGCACTAAAAGGTTCCAAAAGCATTTCAGAAAATGGCCCATAGACAGGGAGTTATATTGCCAAACTCCAGCCTCGAGGAATCTTTATAAAATATAGCATTTGTTTTTAACAAAAATGCTGTGTCATAATGCTGTAAAGCTCTGAACAGCACACAAGGCAAACAATGCGTGCAACGGCAATGATATGATTTTAATTTGGTTTTATTTTTTCTTTGTTTTTTTCCGAGGCTTGAAAATTCATTTTTGTGTTGTTTAAGACATTTTAAAATCCTAGGAATCCAGTTCCACATTCAGAATTTTACTTCCATTTTGAAGTTGAGTCATTTTTAATATCTTTCCTGACTCCATTTTGGTTTGACAATGGGTGCTGCCATTTTGTAGCATTTGTGTCAACCGTTTCCATGGGGAGTCTCCCATGATGCACTGGGGCTCCACCATTTGTGATGTCATCGGTGCACCAGTATAAAAGTTCCCCCAAAAACAGTCACTTTTTTTCCCAAGACTGGACCAATCCCATTTGCTTACTTTAATTGTAATTTTAATTAGTGGTTACTGAAACAAAGCTTTTCCTTTTGGCACTGATTTTAGGTTTATGATTTGGCTCTGAAGTTCTCTCTTTTTGACTTTTGGTTTTGATCCTCACTTTTACTTTCTCCTGTGCCCTCTCCTATTCTCTCACAGACTGCCCTTTTATAATCTTGGATCCAATGAGTGTCCCTGGGAGAGGACAGGAGTTTTTTTAAATTAAAAGAATTAAAGGGGCAGGTAAATGTTTTTCTGAAATTGCCTCTCTATGATAAGAGGTCTAATGGGATAGTTTCATTGGCAAAGGAAGTAAACACTCTTAAAGGGAAAGGGGGAATGTTTCATTAAAAAGGATGCATTACTAAACAAGAAAGCAAGGAACTTAGGAAGGGAAACAATTCACGGGAAAATGTGAATGAAGAGTCAAATTGCCTAAAGTGACTTTGGGCAATCAAGTCTTGTTTAAAAACTTGTTTATGGTACCAACATTAGTTAATAATGTTCAGGTATCTGCTCCAGATGATTGTGGTGCAGCAGACTCATTATTAAAGAGTCTGGGAATTATTCCCATAACTTTATAACTTAAATTGCAATTTATTTTAGTAAATGGGAAAGTGATCGGTTCTGGGTTTTATGTAGCACCTCTCCCATGCTCAAAGTGCTTCACAAAAAATTCAGAAAGAACAACATGAAGTATTCATTATTGGGTGCAAATAACATCTACGTAAATATTAAAATAAAGATAAATACAGGATATACAAAGCATTGAAATACAATAAGCAACAATAATCTAGCAAAAACTACAAAAATATGAATAATGCAAAAAAAAAAATCCTGAACAAACAACTTAATTTGTCACACAAACACTAACCTTCCTGGGTATTTGAACAGAGAGGGTAAACTGCTGAAAGGGTCAGAATGTCAGAGTACATTGAAATTCTTTCTGAACAAATGAGTTTTAAGTTGATTTTTGAAAGAATGAATTGACCAGCTGATCTCATTAATTTAGGGAAGTCATTCCAAAGTCTGGGCGCTAAACATAGAGAGCAGGTTTGGGGAACAAAAAGATTGCCAGAATCAGTGGACCTTATCGGGTGGTCAGGAGCATAGCAATGGAGAAAGTCACTGATGTAGTCCAGTGCTTGGACATTTAAAGCTTTGTAGGTTAATAATAGAATTGTATATTTAATTCTGTAAGACACAGGGAGCCTGTGAAGGTGGAGCAGGGTGGGTGTTATGTGCTCGCTGCTGTATGTCTGTGTAAGGGCTGCCACAGCTGAGTTTTGAACTCTCTGAAGCTATGATAAAAGATTAGAAGCAACTGCCAGTAGAGACTTACAGTAGTCAATGCAGAAGAGTAATAAAAGCATGGACAGGTTTATCAGCATTTGAAAAGGAGGGGAATGAACAAACGCGGGATTTGTTACAGTGGTGGGAGTAAGAAAGTTTTTTAGTGTGATCATTGCAGTTAGAATAAAAAAGGAAGGAATCAAAAATGACACTAAGATTCCTGTCAGATGAAGAAGGTTTGAGGACATCATCACCAAAGGGTGATTGAGAAGGAGCTCGTGTTAAGTTGAGCTTTAATGCCAATTAGCATGACCTCAGTTTTTGTTACAGTTTAATTTTAAAGAGTTCTGTTCTATCCAGGTTTTAATTTCACTAAGCTCTGATGAACTTTCACTTTTAACACTGAAACAGAGTTGAGTATCATCCTCATATAAATGATAATCCAGTTCAAAGCTACAAATATGGCCAAGGGGAGGATATACATACAGAAGAGTAGAGGGCCGATGACCGAGCCCTGAGGAGCTCCTTGTATGACTGGCACTGTGCTGGATCTGCTGTTGAGATTAACAAACTCTATTCTATCAGTCAGATGGGACATAAACCATTGGAGAGCAGTGCCAGAGATACCCGGAATGTTCTCCATATGTATGTATTCTTGTATGCAGTTAATGCATCTTTGTAAACTCTCTGGTGGTCAAAGAAAGCCTGGGTGTACACAGTTGGGCCAGTCTTATGTGACATTCTCTCAAGGCATCGACCAGCTGCTGTCACATGTTGAATTATATCATGGAGCTGAACAGTTAAAGGAAACCTTATGTTTTAAGCGAGCCATCTCATCTACTGCTGAATGGAGGGCTGTTATGGTGTTCAACAAGACTATCTAATGTGGATGGAATAGAGAAGGCAGAAAAAGATCTGAAATGGATCTAGCAATGATAAAGGGATAGATATGTTTAAGGTTTATGAAAGAAATTTGATGTTTACCATTAAGAGCAAAGTCTCCCAAATTAGTGCTGTGAGTGTGGACAACAGATAATCCAGATGTACAGATCAGATGCAATATTTGACCACCAGTGGGTAGGAAAAATCAGCCTGATGCACCAAGTCAAAGTAGTCCAGTAGGGATAAGAATTAATTTGTCAGTTTACATGAAGGATCAACAATATGGATGTTAAAGTCATCTACAAGAATAACTACCTGAGAAAGAACTTAAATGAGCTAGAAAATCAGTCCGATCAGATATAAAAGACCCATTGTATTTTGGAGGACAACAGAGAACAATACATAAGATAGGACCAGATTCCGTTATTAGTTTTAATCCACGTTAAAACCTATGGCTTCTAGTGCTTTATCATTCTGTACTCTGTTCTTCTTCCAGGTGGTATGGTGGCTCACTATAGTTCAACGTACAAAGAACTCTGGGGGGAAAACACACTGCCTTGTTCATTGAAAGGATTACAGTGTGGAGGAACTTGCATACAAACCTGTAAGGCAGGCTTTAGCTGTATTGTGACATTTAATTGTTAATTGTAACAAACATGGACACATTTATTATCACCTGCTCTCTTGGAGGAAAACACCATCAGGACCCACCACATCAAGTGTTAGGTAATGTTATTTTCACATTTTGAATATGGATGATGTCTTTGTGGTGTGTTAAATGATGCTGCAAGCATCTTTACACAGAAATGAGCTTCACATGATGTCTTAGGGGCCATTTTAAAGCACAGTAGTATATTCATTTCAAGTTGAAAGTCATTGAACTTAGATGAAACTTTAGCAAAAGTATCACTGAAAATAATAGAGTAAATTGGTGATTAGGTACTTAAAGTGCAGTATGAGTGCTGAGCAATCTATCCAGAAATGACATGCCAGGAGGATCAGAGGATGTCGATGGATGATGGCTCAAATCAAGGAGGGTATGAGAGAAGCTGGAAAACTGGCAGGAAATTCAGGAAAGGGGATTGTCAGTTTAGCTATGAACCTCACAAAAATAAGAGCTTCAACCTGAGGGGCCGTTCTATGACAATTAGTCTTGTAAAAGACAGAGCCTTTACTCTGCTAGCAGTGGCAGACATATACAAATGGCTTTCTGGCGAGGCATTTGTTTCATTAGGAGAGTCGTGCACTATTAACCAGAGAAAAAGAGAAGTCTCTCTGTTTAAACTGAGAAAATGGCAGAAGAAAATGATCCATAAAATCTATTTGACTTAGCTTATTGATTATTTAGATTTTAAGATTTGATCGCTTTTATTATTTTGTTGTCCTTTTAGTTGTGGCATTGAAAGTTCTGTATGCAAAGTGAGGATGTCTGAACAGGTTCCTTCTCACCTCGGTGTGATTTATTTTTTCAATTTAATGTTTTATGCACAGGTTATTTATACCCAGGATATACTTTACTCTTCCATGATTAATAGTTTTAATACTGTTATTAAGTATTACTTTATTTTTAAGGTGCACACATTGGTAGCTGTGTCACTTACCAATGGACGATCTTTAGACCAATATATTTAACCTCGTCTGTGACTTCTAAATCTGTGATTTCTACTGACTGGCTCAGTATATTCCAGTATGTCTAAGCAGCAGTAGTGAACACCGACTGCTTGCTTTCACGTTGACGTGTCTTTTCTCCTGTTTAAGAATTCATATAGTTAAGATACATTTACAGCCACTGCAATTTGTATGCCTAACTAGAAAACATCACGCTTTGTGCTTTGAAAAGTCAGTTTGAAATGGTTAAATTACAGATATTGAAACCACTAGGTGCTGTATTTAAATTCTCATTCATCTTTGAGGCTCCTACTCTCAGGAATGGCGTTCCCTCTGGCTCCTTCTAAAGCTCCATCTGTTACAGAATTCGCAGTGCCCCTGAATGCCCACCTGTTCTTTCTTCTGGTTTCTGAACTACTGAGTATTTTCTACTGTGAAGCTCAAGCTATCTCTTCTGTATCTCACTGCAATAGCACAGTTTATACTTTTCAGGATCCCATTGAATTTGCTGTAATTTGTGCTGTGTATTATTTATTTATTTATTTATTTTTTTTTAATTATAATTTCGGACAACACAACTGATATAGAAGATGGTGCCAATATATGGTGACAAATATAAAACAGTTACATTTTAGTTGAGCAACCACTTAGTTTTGGATTTCAGCTCTGCCTTCAGCTTGTTTGCTGTGACTGGCAATGGTGCTAATTGCCTGGTGACTTTCTGCTTCTCTAAATTACTCATGTTTTATTCTCGTCTGTTCCCAACTGTCTTGTATTGTTTATTTCAAAATGACCAAGTCTGCAGTTTTTTGCTTCTAAACATTCATAACATAAAACTGTTCTACGTACCATCATGCAGCTCTGCAAGCAGGTCCTCCAACTTGCAAGGAAAACCTTGGGGTTGGTGGCACGATTGGCACTCCAGCCACTGTAAAAGAAACCTCACCCTGTTCCTCAATTCACACCGGTGTGGTGCTGAGGTGTCCCCAATTGCACGGCTGCGCTGGGGTCCTAATTTGGGATCCTGAGGTGGTTTGTTGAGTTGTCGGTGTGGTAATGTGGTGTATCAGAGCATGCTCACAACCTCAACCAGCCATCTTGGAATGCTAACTGCCTCATGTCCATTTAGATCAGTGTTTTAGTGTAGGTGGTCGTAGACTCACTTCCTGATAGCTTTTGTTCATGCCTGTGGTAAGGTGAGGTCCGCAGCTCATTGCCTTTTAAAATTAAGAATCCCTGCACTTGCGGCTTACGGAGTGGGTGTGGTAGTGTGGCCGGAGTGGTTCCCAGGTGTGATGTGGCACGGGCATTTCTTCACTTAAGTTCACAGGTGAGGAATCTTCCGTGTCTAAGTGATGCCTGGGCTGCTAATCACCACACCTGTGCTGCATTATCACATATAAAAGGAGAAGTGCAAGGGAAGGAAATAAAATGGAATGGAATGAGAAAAGGAATGGAGCAGTCTGCTGAAGAGCAGTCTAGTGCAGGACGATCCAGCCATCTAGAGAGGAAAGGCAGCACGAACAGGGGCCTTGTGAAGGAGCATAGGTTGTGGTGCTCTAGTGGTTGCTTCACCCTACTGAAGAGTGCATGGCATATGACCTTCTCAGGTATCCGAGGTACTACTGTGTATGACCTCCGACGGTCTGGCTGCGCTGTGAGGAGACAGCCAAGATGTGGGTTGTGGGGATGAAGTTTGTGGCTGTAGAGTCTTCCCTGGCTGCATGAGTTATGGGTGGGCCAGGATCTGAAGGTGCCAGTGACTGCATTTTTAACCTCTGCTTTTAATGGATTTATTCATTTTGTTTTTATTCCCCACTATCCACTTGTTTTTTTTAATTATTTATTTCTGGATGTTTTTTGAAGCACTGCACTGTGGACACTTTTTTTTATTTTGATTCTTTATGAAAAAGCACGGAACACCTTTTACATCATCCCCTTGCTGCTTGTGTGATTTGTACCCATCTGTCAGCTCATTCAGTCATAACTATCGACGGTGTTGGGTTCGAATGGCTCCCAAATGTGAAGACAGGAGCATGGAGTGGACCCACATCGTCTCAATGACAAGCCACCAACAACATTTTTCTACCTTTCCACTGGGCTCCTTTCTTAATTTACTGTACATTTACACTTATTTGCTTATGGATGGAGGTGGGCCGCTCATTCCACCAACTTTGAGCTCTACATATGAAGAGATTCTGGATTGAGATTTGATATCACGAAGAGGTGGCATCAGCAGACACCGTTCATCAGAAGATCTGAGGACCTCCTAAGTATCTCCTTTTTCACTAGCAGGCCTGAGTGGGTGAGAAGGAGCATTGCACCTCACAAGTGTCTCTATATATACACAGGAGTTGACCTACTGACTGCTCTGTAGGCAGGCATTAAGAATTTGAACTTAATATATGCTGGTGCAGAGAGCCATCCTGAGGAGAGCAGTGGCATGCACCCACGTCGGCTGTTTGAATACAAGATGGGTCGCTGCATTTTGGACCATCTGAAGTGGTTTGTTGGCACATGGGGGTCTACCTGCTAGTAGTGAGTTGAGGTTCGGTTTCTTGTTGGGTTTCTGATAAAGTGGATTCAGAAAGTGTGCAAATCCCTTCATATTCTGCAGACTTTACTGTGTTGTAGACTTAATTTAAATGGACACATTTTCCATTTTGCCCAACTATCTGCTCTGAATAGTCCATAATGACAATGATTTCAGAAAGGTCTGCAAATTTATTAAAAATGAAACACTGAAATCTTTTATTTTATATAAGTATCTAGACCTTTTTCTGTGGCACATCAAGCCTTTTGCTTTAATTACACTGGTCCTGTCCAAAGCACATTGGTGTAACTTTACGGACTGTAACTTTACGGACTTGGGTGTGCAGAATCCATTTCTGACATTGGAATTTCTCTACTTCAAACGGTTTCTGTGAAATATCAGATTCAGCGAAAAAAACATGCTTTTTTAATATGTTACAGTTCAGTTGATTTGTGGAATAAGCATTTTTCATGCTCAGAATATTTAAATATACAGTTTTCTGAGTTGAAAAGTGTCAGTCTTTGTTCTTAATGCTAGGTAGGGTGTAAACAACCCAAAATCAAGGATTTGCTGCGTATTTTCTTTACTGTCAATCAGTATTTTTTTAGTCTTGTCCCATTTCTTCAAAATAGCCATGAATTTATATTTAGAGAGTTATAAAGATGCCTTTTTATTGTTCAGAAGAGAGAAAAGATGTTGTTTAAATGTTCTACAGAAACTAGGTGGCTTCGAACACCCCTCACCCTTCTGCGATACACGGCAACCACTTTGCGTCTCTGCCGCTTGCATTGTGAAGAGGGGGGCTGAATGCACCCCAAGGAGACGCAGTCGCTCCTCGGATTCGCCCTCTTAAATGTTGATACAATGCAAAACTCATAGTTTTAGTTTTTTTTATCTCTTCTTTGCTCGACCAGCTCCTGGTTTGCTGCTCCCGCGTGATCTGCATTTCGCACAGCATACTTCTTCCACATCACCTATGTCCATATATTCGATCTCTTCTTGCTATTACCTTTTCATCAATATCGCATTGAATTTTGATTCCGTGTTTGGAATTACATCGTGAAAATGTAACGTATAACTGTCCGTGAGTGAATATTGTTTTTTTTCTCTTTACAAGAAATGTGTCTGACAGAATAACCATGCAGAACTTTTCCAAATCTCTTTGCATAAGTTCTTGTCTTGCAGGGCTTCTGGTGTTGGGCGTGGATGCATCGCTTGGCATGAAGACTCGTCTCGCGGGATGTGAAAGTGTCTCTGAGACAATCGCGTCTCGTCTCCTTCCAAGATTTTTTTTTTTTTATAATCGAGAGATACAGTTGGGTTGATACATTGATTGTCTTGACCAAGAGACAGGTAAGCAAATGGTAAAAATGTACAAAAACATTCAGACATTCGGGAGTCAGTAGGCTTTGCACCCTAGGAACCAAGTTACCTAAACTATAGCATTTCAGTAATTATTTACCACTCTGATGCTGATCTTTCTGGTCATAAAATAGGTCATTACGATAGCAATTGATAAAAAGAATTGTAATTTAATTGAAGAATTACATCTAGAGTTCCTCTAGAGTGCCTCTTCTCTTTTACGATTTGGCTCTAAAAAAAATTAGCACATCATTATCTCATAACCAGCTTAAGTTTCAAATTTGGTATTTTTCTAGCTCTAGACCAGCCTCAGAAACTGACACAGACAGACAGACACACACCCATCGAGGTATCAACTTTTTCTGTATCAGGGGATTTAAACATCGAGATCCATCAAAAAGCAGAGTTCAAAATTTTTGATGAATCTAAAGCTTTTGCTCCTCCCCCTTAGATGATAGGTTATGGTGGGGGAGGATGCGAAGCAAAAAAAAAAAAAACATGTGTCACAATATAAAGGCTATGAGGAACAAGCCAAGGAGCTTCTCTCTTCCTACCTACCAATTGGGTGCAACATCTTTAAAAATTCTTCATTCTTATTTGAATTTTTTCCCTGAGAACTTGGGAGCAGTTTCTAATTAGAACGGGGAATGTCCCACCAGGAAGTCACTCAAATGGAGAGACTTTATTGTAAAAGTGGAGTGAGACTGTGTTAGCAGACATATGTTAGTCTGCTAACCCTAATCCTAGCCCTAATCCACTATGAAACACCACTATTAAAATAACTACATGTGTAGATTAGATTTGATAATCTTTATTAATCCCAAGAGGAAAATTACATGCATGCAGCATCAGAAACCTAAAAACAAGGATAGAGACTCAAAGAACAAATAATACAATGAATTAATCAAATACGTTAAATGTGTTGTGCAGTAATTGTAAAATGAACTTAAAGAATATCAGCATTTAGTTTAGGGAATCAGGAAGAAGCATTGAATTGCCTGATGGCACTGGAGAGAAAAGACCCCCAGAGACGCTTCCTAGCACAACATGTTATAATGAGCCTGTGGCCAAAAGTGGTCCAAGAGAACACCTTCTGGAGGGAATGGAGGGGATTTGTCATGATGACATCCAATTTTGCCACAATCCACTCTTCCAGCAGCAGCTTCCAGTGTGTCCAGAGTTAGCCCTGTGATGGAGCAGGCATTCCTGATAAGCTTAGTCAGGCATTGTGCTTCTTTTGAGCTCAGGTGGATTCCCTAGGAGACTGCAGCATAGAACACAACACTAGCTACTATGGTGTGGTAGAACATTTCTAGCAGCTTACTGCACACATTAAAAGACCAGAGTCT
Organism: Polypterus senegalus; assembly: GCF_016835505.1. NCBI lineage: Eukaryota > Metazoa > Chordata > Cladistia > Polypteriformes > Polypteridae > Polypterus > Polypterus senegalus. The sequence continues at coordinate 34,599,268 of NC_053166.1, read as the reverse complement.
CCCTAGCAAGTTCAGTCTACACTGGGTTTTCTTGTACAGCGCCACTATTATCAGACCAGTCCAGTTTGTTGTTTATGTGAACCCACAGGTACCTGTAGCTCTGCACCACTTCCACGTCCACTTGCCCAACCCCAAATGGTGACCGGTCTCAGGGGCTCTTTGGAACAATAGAAGTCCAGCTCCAACTCATTTGTCTTTCTTAAGTTGTAGGTGGTTCTCCCTGCACCACAAGACAAAGTCCTCCATAACTTCCCTATGCTGTAATTTGTCTCCATTATTAATGCATCCTATGATGGGGGAGTCATCCGAAAATTTCTGAAGGCGGCAAGAACTGGTATTGTACTGGAAGTCTGTTGTGTAGAGAGCAAACAGGAACAGAGATAGGACAGTTCTCTGAGGTGCTCCTGTATTACACACCACCATTTCTTACACAGTCCCTCAACCTCACAAAATACTGTCTGTTGCTTAAGCAGTCCGTGATCCAGGAGACTGTGGGGGCATCAAGATGCAAAGCCTTGAGCTTTTTCCCCATTAGATGAGGCAGAATGATGTTAGACACTGGAAAAATCAAAGAACATACTACTGACTGTGATGCCAACTTTGTCCAGGTGGGAGCAGGAAACTGTGGAGCTTGCAGATCAGAACATCCTCCAACCTACAGTATATGTGCCTTACAGGCAAACCAACGAGGATCCATATGTTCTGAAACCAGGAATCATAGCGGTTTGAGGACCAGCCACTCAAACGTCTTCATGATGTGTGAAGTAAGAGTAACTGGTCTGAAGTCCTTGGGATCACTGGAATGTCCTTTCTTTGGAACTGGGACCACACAGGATGTTTTGCACAGCTTCTGCAAAGTCATAAGTGAGAACACGTGCTGAAGGACCCCACAGAGCTGGCTAGCACATGTTTTTAGCACCCTGGAGCTGATTCCATCCGGAGAATTCAAATTATAAAAATGAATCTTTTTCTCAATTCTAAATAAATTTTAAAAATACATTGATTTTTTTTTTTTTTTTTTTTTTTAAACCTTGATCTCTCAAAAACTGTATATGATAGGGAAATGATGTTACCAGATTTGGATTCATCACCCTCAGATCTATAAAGAACATCTAAAACTGTTGGTTGGGGGTGAAAAAATAAATTCAGAGTACTGTTATCCTTGAAATGCGTCTACAACTTGATTGGAGTCCACCCTGTGGCATATTGAATTGATTGGACATCATTGAGGTGGCACGCATGTGTATATAAGATCACACTGCATGTCGGGACAAAACCAAGACATGAAGCACAAGGAACTCTCTGTAGATCTTTGCAGTGATGGGCGGACAAAGCCCCAGGAAGCTTTTGAAGCTTTTTCTTGATTGTGGCAAGAAAAGATCCAAAGCTTCTAAGCTTCAAAAATAGTGACATCTGGTGATTTATAGAAATCATACAGTAGCAGCCATGAGCTTGAGGCAGCCAGCAGAGAAAGCGCACACAGTGCTTTACTTGTCTGATTGAAACTAAGAGACAACATTGAAACTAAGAGACAACACTCTGTGTTCATTTTGATCTTATGATAATGAAGTTGTCATTAAAACGCTGTGTGGCAGGCGGCCAAGGTCCCGTGCCCAGCTGGACACCCCTTCTACATATGTTCTGGGGGTGCATCCATGGGCTCCTCAGTACCTCCCCCGGGACACTTGGTGGCAGCCTCCCTGGCAGACGATGGTGCCTCAATTTCCCGCCAGGACTTCATGGGAGATGGTGTTCTCCACAGCCCTGTTGAGATCTGGGGTGGCCGCCAGGGGGTGCTGCATGGGTCCCTGAGCCGGGCTGGACAACGCTAAAGCCCCGCCCGAAAGTGCAATCAGAAACAGGTGGTCAAGCACCTGGACCACTTCTGGGTGGGCTATAAAAAGGACCAGCAACCACCACTCTGGGCCTGAATTGGGAGGAAGAGGACGAGGTTGCCAGGCAGGAGTAGTGGCTCGAGAAGGGAGTGCTTTTGTGTGTTTAAGTGCTTACTGGGACTATGTTATGCCTGTGGGGTTCACAGGGAAGATGTGCCCCACAGGTAAAGAAAAATAGTCTTTTTGTGTTTTTACACGTGCCTCAGTGTGAGTCTGTGCCGGGTCGGGCACTATACAGTGTCTAGTTCACAGCTGTAATAAATGTTCATTTTCTTAGGGTTGACAATTTTCTACAATAAAATGTTATGTAAATGTGTTGTCCTAAAGATGAACGTGTTTCCATTATGAATATTGTAGCACCTTGCCGTGCTCAGTTGTGCTGAACGCCAATGGATTCTCCACTCTTTCCATTGCTCTTTCAGGCAGTGCATCGATGTTGCTACACTAGTTTGAACTCATACTGTGTGACTTTGTCAAGCCTGCCATTTTTTTTTATAAAATACCCTGCAGCTAATCATTTGTGTGATGGAATGTCAGCTAGTAGTGTTGGCAACTCTTGCTCAGGATGATGATGATACTTGTCTGTGTCATTACGATTGCAATGTAAGTAACAAGAATCCATTGGCATTCAGAGTCGGTGAGCACCGGTGATAGGCTACAAAACATTAAGCCACCACTGATTCATAATTATAATAATTTTTAACATCAGGGGATTCTTGCTGTAAGGCAATGTGAAAGACTAATGTTTTTCCATCAGTGCTTGTGGAACTCAACACAGATTAGGAAGTTTAAAGAATGTAAAGTAAAAAAAGTATAAAGTAATCCAAAGTAATAAGGAGGGAAAGGGCAGAATTTTTGTAAATATTTGCTTTTTGTTGATTTTCATCATTTTTGCTGTGGGTGTGTTATTAGGACTAGGGTTTTATTTAAATACACTGTATCATTTTGATTAGTAATTTATTTTTTTACCATTTTCTTTGTACCACTTGTTAATTAAGAGCACTCATTTTTCTTCACACTCATAATTTTGTGTCTGTCTCTCTGATCTCAAAATCAATACACTCGGTACATGAACTACAAGAGTCCAAAGTGTAGCTTGGTGCCAATTCCCACTACACAGGGTCTCACAGACACATCAAGAAAAAGTAAAGCAAACAGGATGCACCTGACCATAAATTGGAATGCCACAGGTCTGAATACTTACCATATTTTCTGTTGGTCATTATGAGTTATTAAATGTAGATTGAAAGGCAAAAATAGCAAATGTATCTATTTAAATTAAATATACAACACAATAAAGTGTGTGCGAAAGTGAAGGGATCTAAATACTTTCTGAATCCACTGTATAATTATAACTATAACTAGAAACTCTATGGCCCTTCTGGAACTTTAAACGCTTTAAGTCCCGGCATAAAGACACACTGTGAAAGACACTTGAAGAAAGGGAGGCATTGGGGTTCACTTTGGAAACTGATTAAGGTATTCAATTAAGAATTATGTGAATGATGCTTCCCTTGTGCTACTTCTGTCACTAGTCTCTTCTTTTTTCTTCTTTTTCTTCTTCTTTGCCTTCAATTCTTCATCTTCTCCTTAGCTTCTTCATTCAACTAAGAATTAAATGACACTTCCCTCATACTAGATTAAGAAAGTTCACTGTCAGTAGTTTCTTCTTCTTTTCTTCTTCTCCTTTTCTTCTTTGCTTCTTCTTCTTTGCGTATGCTTCTTCTGCTTCTTTGCTTCTTCAATAAGAATTAAATGATTCTTCCCTCATGCTACATGAAGAAAGTTCACTGTCACTAGTGTTTTCTCCTTCTCCTTTTCCTCTTCCTATCATGTTGCCAGGTCTGGCCTGTTTGGTTGAGTCTCCTCCACATCCTCCTCCCTCAAGACCCTCTCCCTCTTATTTCTCCCGTCAACCTTCCTGTGACTGTAATCCTGAAATCCACTCGAAGATTGAGGAGGTCAGAGTTGTAGAGATCTGATCTAACAGACCAATCCTACACAGGACAACCCGTCTATTTGACATCCTAGTAATGCGTACACCCGCACTGGTCCAACTTAGAGCTGCTAATCAGCCTGAAATGCACATCTTTGGGATGTGGAAGGGAAACCACAAAAACACAAAGAGAATTTCAAACAGACGGTGATCAGCCTGGACCTGTCACTTCTTATAAAAATGTATTTAAGAGCAGTTAGCCTATAATATTTGACATATTTGATTAATCATAAAGTCAGTATTTATTTAGTTCCACTAGAGTTGTGCATTTCTTCCTATATTAGGAATCTGATTCCATATGCCCAGCTGTTCCATAAATTACTCCAGTCACATCTCCTCTACACGGTCTGTTGGTACTGAGCTAGCTGTACCGCTAAGTAAAAGAAGTCTGCTCAAGTTCTAAATCCATTTAATTAAATGGATGGATGCTGCAGGACAACTAGTCTGCTGTAAAGCACTGAGCCCATCTCTTATAGAGGCTCTTTTTGCAATACATTTTGGAGAGCTTTAGCTTCAGTCCAGACTAATAAGATGAGGTGTTAGGTGACCATCATACTCGCCTTTCAAAGGATAGCTTCTCGTTTCCATCAGCAAGACCAGGAGGATTGAACTTTTGCTAAAGTTTATTTCAGAAGTGAGAAGCCTAACTTCTCTAACTACCATATACAGTAGCAGACTGAGACTAGCAGTTTGTGAGCAATATAATCTTTTTTAGGAGTGCATACTTAAAGTATCAGAAACAAGCCAAACAGAAATTGGAATCCAATATACTGCAGGACACCTTCTCCCTCCCCTATCCCCGGTGAATCATACCATAGCAGCGGCAGCACAGAATCACAGATGGACAAACTGACCCTGTTCCCCTTCTCGGAGGTTCCAAAAGCAGACACGAGAGAATATGAGCCAGGACTATCTATAATCACTGAAGCAACGTCGGTCTTCATTTCTAAATAAATTTATTACGGCCAATGAGTCAGTCTCTTTCATACGGAGCACAATTCTTTTCTGGCAGCTCTGCACACACTTTGAAACGTGTCCTCTATTTCCAATGCTTCACTCAGTGCTACACATCTCGGTAGGGTGGGCGGCTTTGCAGATTTCTCGGATAAAAAAGCAATCAGTTTTATAATGCTGTAAAGGTCAGGGGCTACCAAAAGCTGACTTTTTAAAGGCTGGCAAAGTTCAGCAATTTCAGAAAAGTACATCAGGCTTGCTTCACTGCGTCATGTGGATTTATTTCCTATCAGTAGCTGTGCCTCTTACAGGCCCGTCTTTAAAATGGATTTAGAACTGTTTCCCTGGAGGGTGGTGTAGTAGTTGAACGGGCACCAAGTGGCCACTTTGTTAGGCAATCCTGTCATTCCCGTGTAATGGACTGTGTGTAAGCGTTAGTATTAGTTAAAGCATCAATAGTGTGTGAAAGGGTGTCTGTGATTCAGTGGGAGAAATGGAAAGACTTAAAGTGTATAAAGGATAGCAGTACACCAGAAAGACTGTGAGTAGCAGTAGCTCTGATATGGCGTGTTAAGTTGGGTACAATGACTAGTGGTCCTAGTGTGGGATTTGGCACACCTGGGTGCAAGCAGCTGAGCTGAAGCTGTTTATATATTCAGCTAGTTAAATTATAACAGTTCTTATGCGTGTCTTTTATATTTTATTTCAATGTCTCTGTTATAGTGCCTGCATTTGAGTGCACACCCGTATCCTTTAAATATGACAGTTCTACAGGACTATAACGCCTTATATAGCCACTTAAATAATTTACTGTACATTAAATTACTAGTGTGTGGAGGATTCAGAAAAATATTCATACTCCTTCACTTGCTTTATGCTTTATTGTGATGTAAGTTTAATTTTAGATGGATAAATTTGCCATTTTGGCTCATCGGTCTGCACTCAGTAACCCATAATGACAAAGCGAAAACATTTCCAGAAGCATTTGCAAATTTACTAAAAATCCAAAACTGTAAATTCTCATTTATGTACCATAATTTGGTACTTTTGTAGAAGCATCTTTGGCAGGAATTACCACTTTGAGTCTTCTTGGGTAAGTCTCTTCAAATTCTGCACACCTTGATTTGGGCAGTTTATCCCATTCTTCCTTGCAGATCCACCCAAGCTTCATTAGATTCGATGGAAAGTCTGCAAATTGTCATCTCCAGGTCGCACCACAGATTTTCTATGGGGTTTAAGTCTGGAATTCGGCTGGGCAATTCAAAGCCAGCCACAGACTTGTCCTGAAGCCAACCCAGTGTTGTCTCTGTTGTGAGCTTCAAGTTATTGTCACGCTGAAAGGTGAACTTTCTCCTTGGCCTGAGGTTGCATGCACTCTGGGGAAGGTTTTCTTCAAGAACTACTGTGTTTGGCGGCATTCCTTCAATGTGGACCATCCTCCCTCTTCTTGCCACTGAGAAGCAATCCCATAGTATGATGGGAACAACGCACTATGTTTCACTGTAGGGATAGCATTGGGCAGATTGACAGACATAATACCTAGAGTTCTGCCCAAACAGTTTAATATTTGTCTCATCAGACCAACGAATCTTCTTCCTCAATCTTGAGCCCTTTAAATAATGTTTGGCAGACTCCAAGTAGGGTGTCATATGCACACAATTGATGGAGTGCTACTGAGATGGTCATCCTTCCAACATGTTCTTCTATCTCAGTAGAAGACACCTGAAGCCATTGGTTTTTGGTCAACTGACTGTCCGGACAGCCAACTCAAGGAAGACTCCTGGCAGATCCAAGTTTTCACAGTTATTGAGGCCACTATGCTCCTATGAACATTCAATGTATTAGAAATGGTTTCATGCCCTTGCCATGATCTATGACTCCCCACAATTTGATTGTTGAGGTCTTCAGAGGGTTCCTTGGACTTCACGGCTTTCTTTTTGTCCTGACATGCAGAGTGAATTGTGGGACCTTATAAAAAACAGGTGAGTACCTTCCTAAACAATGTCCAATTAATTCAGCTTGCTGCAGTTTGACTCCAATTAAGTTCTAGGGGCATCTCAAGGAAAATTAAAGCAGACAGGAAGCACCTGACCACAGTTTTTTGGAGTGACACAGCAAAGTGTTTGAATACTTAAGTTAGAGGTTTCAGTTTTTGATTTTTAATACATTTGCAAGCCTTTTCTGAAAACATGTCTTCACTTTGCCATTATGGGCTATTGAGTGTAGATTTAGGGGCAAAAATTGTACATTTATGAATTTAAAATTAAATCCACAACACAGTAACATTTTCAGAAAGTGAAGGGGTTTGATTGCTTTTTGAATTCACTGTATATTTTAGACCAGCAATGACAAAAAGAAAATGAAGCAGACCACCTCACAGGAAGCAAAACACTTGCCTCTGTTCTGAATTAGCATTCTTCCTGGAAGAGGAAATATGTGAGAACAAAAACACTCCAGAGTGGGGCAACATTAATCATAAGAAATAATTTAATAATTAAGTAATGTGACAAAACAATTTAAGGAATAAGGACAAAGCCTCAAACTCTGAAAAGCTAAAAGATATGAACAATAAACTTAAGTAGTGATGAAAGTTACTAATAAATACAGATATAATATACTGTGGCGGACAGCTGGGGCTCTTACCTAGTGGGGACGTTTGGAGGATGAGAAGACCGGGAGAGAGGCAAAACTCCCCTGGGACACAAGAGGGTGCTTGGACAATTCCACAGCCATTGACTGCAACACTTCCACTACACCAGGAAGTGCTGCTGAAAGAGAACCCGGGCGCACCTTGAGTAGTTCCAGTTGCCCATGCAGCACTTCCATCAGACCAGGAAGTGCTGCAGGAAAATCATCAAGGAGCACGTCTGAGGGACAATATAAAAGGGACCACATCACTCCATTTGAGGAGCCAGAGTCGGGAGGCAGAGAAGACGAAAGAAAGGAAAGAGAAAAGGACTGAGCGCATTATTGTGGTTGATTTAAGAACTGTGTAAAGTGTTGTGTGTTAAAAGGAGAAGAAAAATTAAATGTGTGTGTTTTGGGACTTGTGTGTCCTGTGTTTTCTGTAGTCGCGCTGATCTTCCACTATATATATATATATAATATATATTAGAGATAGAGATTAGATCTATATAATCAAGCCTTGACACAACAAAGGTTTGGGGCACCCTCCCGTATACTTGAAAATTGGCTACAAAATGCAAAAAGGTTGAGAAAAATGGTCTTTACAAACAAGAGTCCAAAACAGAACTGATCAGGTTAGGAAACATGCTGTATATAAAGTTGAAAAGCAGGAAGAGGAGGGATCTTGGGACCGGAACTGGAAATGAGGTCATTTTGAAGTGGGCTCTTCTGTTGGTACGGAAGTGATGTCTTCTGGGGCGGAACCAGAAATGACACCATGGGAGCCAGGTAGAATTTCCCACAATTGGTCTGAATGGAAATAAAAGAAAAGATTAATGCACTCTGACACCCCTTGGTCTGACAGAGAATTACCTACTTTTGAGCCCTTTAGCTACCTCCCATGTGCACATGTGTGACTATATATAGGCTCATCCTGTAGTTGTATATATACGAAGACAAGACATGGTGGCAGAAGAGAAAAGTAGAAAACTGCAATGGCTGGGACACACAGAAAGCTTAGATGATGATGATAGAACCCTTAAGAAGGTAAGAAATTGAAACCTAAAAGGTAGCAGAAGTGTTGGACAATCTATTAAGCAGTGATTAGAGAAAGGGGAGAATGATCGGAAGAAGCTCCAAGTGGGAGGATGGGGAATAAATAAGCCAGTGGCAGAGAACAATGGGGTAAAATCACTAAGATATTCAAGGCTCCACATGTCGGCTGTAACAGTTGTTTAGGTTTGATGTTAGGTTGTTCTCTAACAACCTAAGCCTGCCTCCTCCACCTCTCTAGCCCTTTAACCAGCTCCACCACCATCTTGCCTCTTGCGCCTGAAAAGATGTTATGCTTCTGAATAACAGCTTTATAATTTTTTGGAAATCAATTTTACAGAGATCACTGGCAGGTGCCTCAACCATTATAGTTTCTCCGCTTTTTGAGCATTTACACCAACTAGTCCTCGACTTTGTGTGTAGACGTATAAACAGGCTCTGTGTACATGAGAGCTGACAACCAATGCATATTCTTCCAGAAGTACGTCATTTAATATATATCTTTATATATAATACGCTACCGTGGCTGCCCATTTGTCTGTCCAGGATTTTAAATCACCTGTAGCTCGCAAACTGTTTGAGTGATTGACCTGAAATTTGGTACACATGTACTACGTGACGTCTGCTAACCGCTTTCGGGGTGATGATTGACCTCCAAGGTTATTCCTCTTTTTATTTTTATTTTATTGTAGAATCAACTCTCAGCAGTGGCTAGCAGGGTGGCCATGCGGCACTTGCTTACGGATGCTGTTCTCATCCCTACCACCTTCACTGTCACTTCCCCAACCAGGCAAATTGAAGACTTAAGTGCCAGCTTAAGTGATAAATTAAGGAAAACGTACTAAGTAATTGCAACACAAACACTGACTTAATCAGTTTTAATGCAAATGATGCTGACGAAAGAAAAGAAGTTGGCCGCTGGGGTGGAGAAAAGAGCTGCTCAGGAAGCTGCAAGCACATCAACCTCTGAGCAAACGAATGCTAAACAGAGACAGAGAAAGAGGATAAAAATTAGGAATGCTCAAGTCAAGTATATTCGCAGTGTGCCATTACTGGTATAATATATTCAAAGAGAAGAGAGGCTTGTCTCTTTGACTTGTGTTTTATATATCATGACAGAATAGAAAAGAGGCTTTAAGTAACCTCCTGGTCCATGGTGTCTCCTTCCCTTTAACAGGCATCAGTCTACTCCTTGGGTACATAAAATGGTGAACATGCAGAAGGTCATCAAGGTATGCTGGCCCTTTCAAGGGAGACATTAAAGAACAAACATATGGTCATCCTGGGCAGTGAAGAATGGTGGTAGGGAGCCTGCTGGCATTTCTTCTTTGTTGGTAAACAGATGTTGGTATCTTCATTTACCAAACAATCTTATACCTGGGCTTGGGGTAAATGCCATTCCAGAGTCACTGGATACCTTACTTAAGAATACAATTTCTACCTTATGAATCATCATTTACAGATTTCTTTTTTATAAGGACAATGCATCCCTCTGTAGTTAAAACAGCACAGGGCCTGCAGTCGGCTTTAATGATACAAACTGGATTATAATTGCATGTATGTAAGGTAGGGATACACCAGGCTCGCTGCCTCATTATATGCCTAAACATTCAGCTATTTCCTTTAAACCTCACAGCTCAGAGATGTATCATATACAGAAAAAGGAAACATTTTTTATAATCATACCAAGGAGGTAATTTACATACCGCCGCTCAAATCTATGTAATTGCCTTTCTTAACACCTACTCACCAGTACAGCATACTGTTAAAGAGCGTGATGGAAAAGAAGTTATCTGGGCAAGAAGGATATTATTATTCACTCTCAGTGCTGGAATAAAATGTACCAGTCGTTTGTTCAGTGTGTATCATACCCTGTTCGCTGAAATAATAGGTTCAAATCTAATGCGTGGAAGACACCCCATAAATCACTTAGGCTTGGACACCACCTTGAGTCTGGTCACACTAAAGGATAGCGCTGCTTTCATCTAGCTAAAGAGAGAGATTCACTGACTACGAGTAGACGCATCTCCTGCTGACCAGAGGAACACTGAATGAACCTTCAAAGAATGCAACTGTCGGACAGTTGAACACAACAAGATGCAACTGAGACAGACCAGGAACAGAACCCAAAGTGCACACTTCTTCACCTTTCATGTGCGCCACTCATCCTTCAGTCTTCCAAAACTGCTTTATCCTGAGTAGGGTCACAGGGAAGCTGGTGCCTGTCCCGGAAAGAATAGGGTGCAAGGAAGGAATAATGTTTGCAAAGGGCGCCAGTCCACCGCAGAGTGAAAACACACACACACGTACGCACTCCCAAGGGTCAACTTAGCAGCACTAGTCCACCTAAACAGCGGGTGTGTGGACTGCGGGAGAAAACTGGAGCACCCAGATGAAACCAACACGGACATAGGGAGAACATGCAATCCCCACACATTGAGGAACCAACGTGTGCCAATAAACTCTTTCAATGTTTATTCAATAGTCTTTTTAAATCTCTCTACTATATAAAAAAATCTTGGGATGAGAGTTTTTTTCTGGCAATGAGATGTGATCTTTTGAAGAGAGACAGAGAGACACTTTGGAAGAAAGATCTTTTGAAGAGAGACCATTTCAAATCCCGTGAGACAGGCACATCACGTCAAACTTACAACTTTTGTAAGCAAGTCCCGTGATACACATGCAGAGCAGGTTAGAGATAATGGAAGAAGGAAAATTTGGAAGTCTCAAAAAAAAATGAGGGTAAAGATCACATTAGCACAAACAAATGGAAAATATTACTCGGTGAAATAACAGAAAAGCGAAAAGAGATCACATAGTTTTTGAGGACAAAAGGACAGGTGCTGTACAGGCTTTTAAACGTTCGAAGCGCCGCCCGAAATGCCGATCACGCGGAACGGAAGCAGCAGCAAGCCAGTAGCTGATCGAGTAAAGAGGAGATATAAAAAAACAACTGTTACTTGTTTCCCAATGTATCACCATTTAAGAGGGGTTTCAGAGGAGCAACCGCGTCACCTTGGTGTGCATTTAGCCACACTCTTCACAATGGCTCGTGGCGGTGGCTTGGGTATTTGTATGCAAGCGAAGTTCAGATCACATGGCATGGCAGCAGCAAGCAAGCTGTGTCTTCTTCTTGGGGTGTGTTCAGCTCCCTCTTCACTCGCCTACCCCTTATCTCCCCAAAGGGTAGGCGCCATTGTGAAGTGCAGATCACGTGGCAAACCAGAGGCAGCAAGCCAGCAGCTCATTGAGCAAAGAGGAGTTAAAAAAAAATTTGTATCCCATTGTATCACCGTTTAAGAGGGGTTTCAGAGGAGCGAACGCATCTCCTTGGGGTGCATTCAGCCCCTCGCTTCACAATGGTGCAGGTGTGGGCGGAAGGGATTGGCGAGGGAAGCGAGCAGGGGGCAAAGCCCTCTAGTATTCAAAAAAAAAAGTTCAGAAACCTTCAGGAAAGCAGTAATGGAAGACACTGAGTACCCCAAGTGCTTACTGTCAGGTTAGTGGAGTGCAAGTTACTCATTGGAGTACAAACAAAATGGTGAATAGACTATTTCCCAGAAATTAAATGCCAATAATAATAAAAGTACTTACTTATTTAATAAAAAGAATTTAAATGGGTGAGTCAAAGGTTACTTTTCTGCCTTGCATTTCCAATATCCTGAGCTCAAATTCTAAGCTTGGTTGCAATCTGTGTGGAGCTTCCTTTCATATCCAAAAGCCACGTCCTCACATGAGTGTGTGAGTGAGTGTGTGACTCTGTCCTCTACTACACTACCTGAACATTCCTGCTTTGTACCCAATGCTGCTGGGATAGGCTCAGACACCGCACAATCCTAAACTGTATTGATAGGTTAAAAATGAGATAGTAAAACCATAGTCTTAATTTTCTTTTTTCTTTTTTTTGCAGATAAATAATGAAGTTTCAGCTTTATTTTGCAACAGCATTTCACAAATCACAAGTCAATTCTGTTAATTGAACACTGTCAACTGTGCTTTGTTTAACTTTGATCAGTGAAATGGCTTCCCATAACACAAATAGCTCATTAGAAACAAAGTTAATGGAGTTCACATCTTTAAAAGAAATTCTAATGCATTTGGAGTTGGATTTTTTTTTTTTATTTTCAGAGCTAAGGCAAAAGTGAAGTAATGATTTGTTCAGCACGCCCACGCACTGCAGACTGATGCTGGAATACAGCATTGTACTGTTTCATGCTTCTCTTAAGAAGTCCTCACTGTCCATTTCTGACTGTATCGAATAACTTGGTAAACTTAACTTTCACCAACATTTGATGAAAATGGAATCGCTTAATTTTACATTTGTTTAGAAACTGGGAGGCAAAGTTGACTTGCATGCTTCTTCAACCCCAGAATGACCGAGATGAACAACCGTGGAGAGAGTGTGATATTCCATCTAGTGGGAAAGTGGTCCCGGCCTACACTCTGGACATCTGATAGTTTATGAACCAAACAGGATCGACAGAGAGATATGAGACAGACAAAAATGAAAGGTGAATGGTGCAAGTTTATTTACAAGAGTGCTGTACAACAAAAAATGCAGTAGTGCCAAGTGGGCTTTGAGGCACAGTCCTTCAGCACTGACACTGCTTCAGAAATAGATATGGTGTATTCACAAAAACAGTACACTCCTACAAAAATTACAACACACACACTCCAAAAATAAAGGTAGTCTTCTTTCTTTATCTCGGGTTCAAGAAGCTCCTCCAACAGAAACAAAATAAAAAATGTGTGTATATACAAGAACAAAAAACAATTGCACCAATCCCAAAATCAAAAACTATCCCAACACCAAATAAGTATATATACAGTATATACCTCCACCAAAATGATCATTTGGAGATATATAAATATGTAAAGAAAAGAATATTTACAAAGCCGCTAAAATCAGAACTGCTCCTCCAATCACTCAGCAGTGCTTAACCCTACCTCGCCATTAGGTCCACTGACGAACCCTGCTGGCCGGTAACTTCTTAAATATCACCGGAAAGATTGTCCAGTCAATCTGTCACCCCGTCTACCCCACGCATGTATCCAGGTAGAGGCTAGCACGTTCAGACTACACGCCGCGACAACTTTATACTTAAAAAATCGAACCCCTGCTGGTCGTGTGCGTAAGGCCCCAGACGGCCAAGGGCTATGATGAGCTCAAACACACCAGTTGCTGAAAGTAAATTCATTTATTTACAATACGGGAAGCCCATCTCTGACTCAACCCTGTTTACACAAACAAATGCTGGCTTTTTCTTTCAGGTGCGCCGCACCTTAAACCACCTGCACCAGGTAGGCTGCGAGGACACCGGCGTGTAAAAATGAACACTGGCCATTATACTGGCTCCACATGTGTCCAGACACAACACGCATCACAGGCCTCATGTTCCTGTGGCAGCGCCTTCAACACAAACTGTAAGCACACTTCCTTTACGCTGCCATATTTTTAACCTTAAAAATAACGGTGCTTTAAGTTTAAGTCTTCTTTAACTTAAATCTGGTAATGTGCGACAGAAAGTCACACAAAATATATAAAAATATAAAAAAACTGTTTATGGGGTGAAAAACAATCACAGCCCTGTTTCAGACAAAGAAATTATCAATAAAAGCAGTTAAAGTGGTGCAAAGATACCATTAAAAATATTAAAGTGCAAAAAGTAGCAAACATCTAAAGTAGACAAAACTTTCTTCTCTGAAAGTTGTTCAAGGAAAACAGAACTCAAAAAGCAAAAACTACACACGAGAATCAAAACAAGTCTATGGTAAGCTCAGTAAGGTGTTAGTGGTGTCTAAAATGTAGCACACAGAAAATTAAAATACATTGGGACCCCCAGGCTCCATATTTTGGGTCTCAAAGTAATCAGTCTTGTCCATACGGTAAAGGAGAGGAAATAGATTGGTCAAAAGGTATAGGATTGTATAAGGATCATACCGACAGACAGACATTCTATTTTCGTTGTCCTTCAATTTCGTTATCCTTCAGTTTCATTGTTCCTTTGTAAAAGTGACAATGACAATAAAGATCGATCTATCTATTTTACATGAACACCGAACTGGAGGGAGTAAAGCGATGGATGGATGGATCAGTGGGTGGGTTAATGCTTTTTTTATTAAAAGGTTATTGGCACTAAGAGCCTATCCCAGCACTACTAGGCTAGAAGTAGACACTCATTGATTGTCATGAAATTACATGTTTATGCATTTTATTGTCATTTTTGTTGATTGGGAGTGATTATGTGGAGTGATTATCAGGACTTAACTAACAACCCTTTAATTCTCCATTGTGTTGCTAGCTGGTAACCGCTATTTTTATGTATTTTTTGTGATGCTTATTATTGCGTTCTGTCTCTTTATACTGTATTTACTTATGTTCTTTGTGAGTGGAGCCCCAAGATTCGGGGCCACCCTAACATTACTACTCCCTAGCCCTTCCTCTGGCTGTATGAGTAAGCTGAAAAGGCTCGTTAGTTGGAGATCATTCATTTTACTCTGGAGTTTTTGTAAGAGCTGCTTTCTGGATGAAATTACTATTTTGTGTGATTTTCTTGTTTCTGATTAAAGATTCTGATTTTGGTGTTTTTTACTGGGATTTGTTTACTTATGATTAACTTTTTAAGCATGTATTTGTTCTGGTGAGTTTTATTTTTCTGCATTTTGCTTTTTTTGTTAACAACAACAACATTTATTTATATAGCACATTTTCATACAAAAAGTAGTTCAAAGTGCTTTACATAATGAAGAATAGAAAAATAAAAGACACAGTAAGAAAATAAAATAAGTCAACGTTAATTAACATAGAATAAGAGTAAGGTCCAATGGCCAGGGTGGACCGAAAAACCAAAAAAAACTCCAGACGGCTGGAGAAAAAATAAAATCTGTAGGGATTCCAGACCATGAGACCGCCCAGTCCCTCAGGGCATTCTACCTAAAATAAATGAAACAGTCCTCTTTGGATTTAGGGTTTTCACGGAAGGACTTGATGATGATGATGATGGTCACGTAGACTTCTGGCTTTTAATCCATCCATCATTGTAAGAGCATCATGATGCTTTGAGTAGGTGGTGGCGCAGTCCGCCACCACAAAGAAACCGGAAAAGAAACAGAAGAGAGAGTAGGGGTCAGTATGGACTTTAGAGCCACCATGAATAGTTATTATGATGAATTGAACATATAGAGTATCAGGATTAAGTTAAAGTAAAGTTATAAAAAGGCCATGTTAAAGTAATGCGTTTTCAGCAGTGTTTTAAAGTGGTCCACTGTATTAGCCTGGCGAATTCCTATTGGCAGGCTATTCCAGATTTTAGGTGCATAGCAGCAGACGGCCGCCTCACCACTTCTTTAAGTTTTGTTCTTGGAATTCATTTGAGGATCTAAGGTTATGATTTGGAATATAAGGTATCAGACATTCTGATATATAAGATGGGGCGAGATTATTTAAGGCTTTATAAACCATAAGCAGAATTTTAAAGTCAATCCTGAATGACACAGGTAACCAGTGTAGTGACATCAAAACTGGAGAAATGTGCTTGGATTTTCTTTTCCTAGTTAGGATTCTAGCAGCTGCATTCTGCACTCGTTGCAAACGATTTATGTCTTTTTTGGGTAGTCCTGAGAGGAGTGCGTTACAGTAATCTAGTCGACTGAAAACAAATGCGTGAACTAATTCTCAGCATCTTTCAATGATATAAGAGGTCTAACTTTAGCTATGTTTCTTAAATGAAAAAATGCTGTCCTAGTGGTCTGATGAATATGCTAATCTTTAAATCTTTAATTTATGAAGAGTCTTTGTTTGCCCGTTTTTAATACAAACCTCAGAAGTTGATGGTGTAACTGAGTGGTTTAGGGCTGAAGACCCCATCTGTATTTGAATCTTGGACACCCTGACAGAGAGGTCCAAGTCAGTTTGTATTGTCAGAAAATAGTTCCAGCTCCCTCACGTTAAGTACTGGAGCTCCTCTGGGCTGTGTGCTGAGTCCTCTGCTCGTCTCAATGCTAACTTATGATAAATTTGCTTTAGGGATTGAAATCTACCCCTCAACATGGATAAGACTAAATAAATCATTGTTCATTTCCGGGGAAAAAACAGTCCAGACCACATCCTAGTCTGCAACGATGGTTCAGCTATAGAGACTGAAAACAGTGCCATATTCCTCCATGTGCACATAACAAAGGACCTCACATTGGCTAACAACACCACTTCAAAGCAGAAGAAATTATACTTTTTGAGGCAAATGAAGCAAGTAAGTCTCCCATTCTCGCCACATTTTAGAGAGGCACCATCGAGAGTGTTCTGGTATGGCATGGCAATCACAGCTTGTTTGACTATAGCAGAAGGCAAAGAATAGTGAACTTAGTGAAGATTATCAGGGTGCCTCTCCCTTCCCTGAAATACATGTTCTTCAGACACTGTATCCACAAGGCCTGTTGCATGGTGCAGGACCCTTCTCACCCCTCTCATTGATTCTTCTTTCCTTTGTCAACTGGAAAAAGACACTATAACACTAGAGCCAGATCTGTCAGGTTATGTGATAGCCTTTTCCCCTAGGCTGTCAGACTATTCAACACAATGCAGCCCCCCATGACCTTCCACATTATAATAAAGTCTTAGTTTATGATCGCTCACTCACTTTATCTGTCATGTCAAAAGATCAGTCACTGCACTGATCTGTGGAATTTATATTTAATGGGTATCTGCATAATTGTGTCAATTCATTGTATTAGAAGATATTTAAGCAGTATTTTGCTTGGTTTTGTCCATTTGTGCACACATTGTCTTGTCTTGTTTTTACTATGTGTACACTGTGAGCCCTGTGCTCCGTCATTTTGTCTTTTGTTTTTCTACGTTAGCCCACTCCAGTTTTAAACAAGCTGACCTAACACCTCTGCCTGCTGATTACTACAGAGTGTAACTGCAGCCCGCAGTACCTGCAAGGTCAGTCACATAACACCCCAACATCACGAAATGGCCATTACATGTCTGGTTGCACTATGGTTAAGACTAAGGTTGTGTGAGGGTGAGCTGAAAAAGTTCATATTGTGAATGATGTTATGGGCATCACACGGGCTGCAGTCAGACCAGTCTCACTGATTAGTGTGGTGCACAATACATCAATCCAGTGTACGCATTCACATGTGCACTTCATTGTGGGTAAAAGCAGGTTGTGCTAAAACCTTTGAATAAATCAATTAAAATACCCACCAATCCGTCACTGTATAAGAAACATGCTTGTTATCAGGCTTTACTCGTATCTGGTGTCTATATCTTGGTCCTTCCATCTTGGTGTTTGTTGCAGTGTTATTCTTAATTTTACTGTGAAATGGCAACAATTACATGCAGTTTAGCAGAATATCTTGTTACTATGATTTTCTTCTTCTACTTCTTTTAATATTATTATTATTATTATCTTTGTGTTGCACCCTTAGCATTAGTATCAAAAAAACTACATACAAAGCATCATCATGATTTCCAAAGAAACTACAAAATCCCTTCATGAGTGCCACTTTGCGGCAAGAGGTGCTGTAAAATTGTGACATCATTCATTTTCAAATGTGGCCTCCTACTCCTTGCTGGGAATTGGGTGCAGGATGCTTCTTCATAACTGCTTCTCATGTCCTGTTCTACAGTAGGAGACATTCTTATCCTAGTCAGATATTTAGTTAAATTCCTAGCAGTAATTCTGAGATGTGTTACAAATACAGGTACAGGTCACCACAGTCATAAGGCACACACACTCAGTGTATGGTCACTAACTTTCCTAATCTGTAAATGTTTGGGATGTGGGAGGACAGCTGGGGTATACTAACCCAATCGTCATCTATCCCAGGTGTCCCGTAAGACAGTAGAACTAATTGCTGTGCCATCTTTGTTACTTTTACAGATGCTGAAACCTCTCAACTTTTAATTGTAAGAAGTGATTTCTTTGATTTTTTTTTTTTTCTAAAAAAAAAATTCAAACTGTGTTATTGTTATAATGTCTTGAAAATATTAAAGAAAATAATTAAAAGTAAAAATCAATTTTAATTGTTAGTCTTGAAGAAATATTCCTTCATTTACTCTTATCTTTATAATATGGGCGTACAAATCCAATTAACACAGAGATTTCTTACAGCTTTGTAAACTAAGGATTTGCAATTATAAGTTCTGAAACTAATGGGATCTGTAGAGATTTTAGCACAGAAAATGCAACTGCTTTTTACTGCTTCACTTCTTTCTTTTTTTTTTTTTTAGATTTGCTGAATTTATGGTGTAATTTTTTTTTGTGTGTGTGTGAAATGTTCAGAGGGAGCCTTAATTTGACTTCATGACCACTTGTAAATTACACCCCAATCCACAGTATTGAAAGACAAAACATGAAATCCACTGTTTAAAGGTTTTTTTTTAGCATTAGTGGGTTTTTTTTTCAATGTTTTCTTTATTTTATTTCAACAAAATAACATTGCATACAATCAAGTCAAACATATCCAATGGTGTTTTTTTAACAGTTTATTTATTATATGGTTTTAAAGGGAGGGGAGATTGCACACTGGCTCAGTGGTTAGTGCTGCTTCCTCAGAGTCCTGGACCAGAATCCCAGTGTGCATATTGTTCGGGTATCTGCATGGCACTTTCTTCTGAGTACTCCAGTTTTCTGTCCACATACATATTAGTCTCATTCAAGACTTTGAAATGGCCTCTTGCAATTCTGTATATGCAAGTGCCCTGGAGTGGCCTGGTCCTCTCTCTGGGGTTCATCCTTGTCTTATGCCCATGGCAGTTAGGATGAGAATTAATTGGATTGCATGTGTTCAAAACTATACAGTATATGGTGGCTTCAGACAATATGTGACCCCTTCACATTTCGCATTTTGGAGCCTTATGCTAAAATCTTGTAAATAAAATTTTCCCCCATTAAGCAAACTCAATGAGGCAAAATGAAAGTGAATTTTAGAAATTTCATTAAAATGGAAAAAGTGAAATTTCACATTGACACAAGTATTCAGACCCTTTGCTATAACACTTGAAATTGTGCTCAGGCCGTCCCATTCTATTGATCATCACTGAGATGTCTACATAGTCCACATCTGGTCAAATTCAATTGACTGGACATGATGAGCGATAGGCACACACCAATGTGATCCCACAGCTGATAATGTTTATCAGAGCAAAGACCAAGGCATGAGGTCAAAGCAATTGCTTAGAGACAGGATTGTGCTGAGGGATACATCTAGGGAAGGCTACAAAAATATTTCTGCAGCAGTGAAGATTCCCATGAGCATAGTGGCCTTTGTACTTCAATGGAATGTGTTTGGAACAGCTACAACTCCTCCTCGATCTGGCTGCCCTGTCAAGTAGAGAAATAGAGGAGAACGGCCATAGTAAGAGAGATGACTAGGAACTCATTGTCACTCTGAATGAACTACAGAGAACCTGTGTGGAGATGGGAGAAACTTCTAGAAAGACAACCACCACTACAACACTCCACTAATCTGGGCATTGTGCCAAAGTGGCAATATGATGAAAGCCCGCTTGGAGTTTGCCAAAATCTACTTAATAGATTCTTGGACTGTGAGATACAAGATGAAACCAAAATTGAATTGTTTGGCTTCAACTGTAAGCATTACATCTGGAGGAAAGTGGGCACCACTTATCACCCATGCAATACCAATCCCCAATCCAACATTGAGGCATGGTGCTGGCTGCATGTAGGATTGCTTTTCAGCATCTGGTTTGGGAGACTAGTCAGGGTTGAAGGCTGAATAGAGCAAAGTACAGAGAAACCCCTAAATGAAAACCTACCGCGGAGCACATGGACCTCAGTCTGGGCAGAAGGTTCACCTTCTAACAGGACAATGACTCTAAGCACAAATTAAAGACTACACAGAAGTGGCCTATCCAGTGAGCAGACTTGACCTCAATCAAACATCAATGGAGAGACCTGTGAATAGCTGTCCACTGATGTTCTCCGTCCACACTGACAGAGATTTAAAGGATCTGCAGAAACGAATGGCAGAAAATCCCCAAATCCAACTGTGTTCAGTGTGTTCTCTCAAACCAAAGGAGACCCGAGGCTCTAGTTGCTGCCAAGGGGGCTTCAAGCTAAGTATTGAGCAAAGGGTCTGAATACTTGTGTCAATGCGAGATTTCAATTTTTAATACATTTGCACAAAAAAAT
Organism: Polypterus senegalus; assembly: GCF_016835505.1. Lineage (NCBI taxonomy): Eukaryota > Metazoa > Chordata > Cladistia > Polypteriformes > Polypteridae > Polypterus > Polypterus senegalus. The sequence goes on along the minus strand of NC_053166.1, from coordinate 34,578,584 downwards.
CCAGAAAATCCAGTTTTCACTTTGTCATTGTGGGGTACTGAGTGTTGCTTGTTGAGGGGGAAAAAAAAAATTGAAATGATTTTAGCAAGAGGTTGAAACAAAATGTAAAAAGGTGAAGGGGTCTGAATTCTGCCATTTATGTTTGATTATAAAATTGCACACACTGTTACCCCATTAGGAAAAGAGGCAACGCAGCAAAAGCTCAAGAACAATAAGCAAATTTATGCAAGGGTTGTAAAGACCTAAAGATTATTTAATCTCGGTATACCACACATTGTCAAATGAGTACGCTGTATTTCTATTGGCTTTTGTATTACTTATCAAAAACAAACTTTGATCCAAACCTTTTGTGGCAGAACGACTGATCATGAAGTGTTCTTTATTTATGTGCAGTATGTGATGAATCCTGATTACATGCTGACTCATTAAAATGCACCAAGTCAGAAAGGCTGAACTTAGCCGGACATGCGCACTGTAGCACATTTACAGCAATATATTTCGTGCTGTCACAATAATCTGTCCATCTTCCATCTTTGTAGTGAAATCAGCAGGTGAGGACGACTAATAGACTAAACTACTCTCAATGAATAATTAAGAAAATAAATAATAATGTTAATATTGTAATGGCACTGCACAAGTTACATCAGTCAGAGGTGAATCACCAAAAGAATGAGCTTTACGTCATCTATAGAAGAAGCACCTATAAAAATGGCAACTCCACACAGTTGCAGGTGTTTTTTTCCAACTAGTGTGGCAAAAGACAAGCAGTCATTTTTAAGAATAGCAAGTCACTTCAAAGAGCCATGTAAAGAACAGAGAATCCATCCATTGTGGTGCTCTGTGCCGACACTATATTAGTGTCAGATGTGGGATATGAAGAAGACCTACAGTCTGAATTAGCAGAGCGCTGAGTGCTTTGCAGATCTAAAACGAACCTGCTTGGCTATTCGGAGGAGGTGCTGGAGAGTCTTGAGGTTCATAACTGTAATCTGGAGTGCCATTTGCTGCAGCAGTACAGGGATGGAGACAGCTGAGAGAGTCACACCTCTGATGCTCCACCACCACTTCTCCATCTGCTAAGGTCCATTAGCCCAGGTGTGAGGACACCAATGGAGTTTCAGGCTCATGGAGTTGGGGAAAAGAGGAGTAGATTGAGTTGCCACTGACCCCAAGTGAGCTGTGAGAAGCAGGGCCAGTGGTAAAAATGTACATGCAAAAGACAAGACAGATTGTAGAGGTGTTGTGAAGAGGTGGCAATGGGAGAGTCTCAAAGCTGAAATCCAGATCTGGAACACTGTTTACTGTTTGCAGCGCCAGTTCAGTAAAGGAAAATAACAGAGACCAGAACATCTGGATCTCCACACAAGGAGGCTTGCCTGCTTGCCTACAGCTGACCAACACTGAACACCTCTGTGGTACCACATGACAGCACAGCACTTAACATCCCAGTTGTGCTACCTGCCAGAGCAGCACGCAACATCCCTGCTGTGCCAGCAGACAACACAGCGCTCCAAAATCCTGCTGATGTGCCCTCAACACTGGCTGCACAACCGAAGCAGAAGAGAAGACTGTCCCGCAGTTCCAACAAGTTTGTATACCGTTGTAAGGAGTTGGAAGTGGTCACTAGGGACAGTGACTTTGAAGGGAGGGCTTTGCAACAGCGTTGGACAAGTAACATCAGACAGGGATGAATCACTAAAGAATGAACTGGCATTACATCACCTATAGCAGGAGCGCCGCTCAGTCGCAGGTGTTTTTTCTAACTAGTCAAATAGTCCTTTTAAGGATAGCAAGCCACCTCAGAGCCATGTAACAAGCAGAGAATCCATCTATTTTCGCGTTCTGTGCTGACACCACAATATCCATAAATAACACAGGTCATTGTAACCTAGTATTAGGTGACATTTTTCACCTGTTTCCTTCACTAGCAAATTATAGCCCTTACTAGGAGACTATGGGTTCCTAGTGCCCAGCACATTCAGTAAGTAGATCAGGGCTGTGTAGTGGTTAGTGCTGCTGTTTCTTACATCCAATGTTCCAGGACACCATTCAATACCTCATTGTTTTCTTTTTGGAGTTTGCACATTCTGCTCATGTCTGCATTGGTTTTCCTTCAAGTACAGTTAAAAATACTTGTTTTGGCAGTTTACTGAGTTGTGGTTTTTCTCTGCTTGTCAAAGAACCCTTTTATACTGGGAAGGACTTGTTGCATAAGAAATGGTTTCTTTGGACTTTGCAAAGGTTGTTAATATGTGGACAAAGCGGAAATGTTTAAAATATAGTAGGCTATCTAGAACAATACTAACAGATCGAGAAAACCTGAACTTACAAGACTCCTTGTAAAATCAGAAACCTATTGCTGTTTCACTAATCTGCTAACTATACATAGTTAAATATGATCTAAATAAATGAAGATTCTTTCTGGAATGTCCTTGTGGATGGATCATTTGGAAATCAAAAGGGTTTCCTCTGTTATCACTCTGAAGAACCACTTTGGCACCTTTGCTCCAGTTTTTCCTTCCATATCCCATGAGACATGCCAGTTTATATGAATTAGATGATTAGAAATTGCATGTAGATCTATGGGTGTAGACTGGCATCCCTCATGAGGTTGGGTCATACCTGTTGCCCAGTGCTGCATGGATAGGTTCAGGTGCCCTCAGTGCTGGTGCAAGGCTATTTTGTGCCCTAGGCCAAGCTTATTAGTATGCCAACCAACTGTTCTGTAGCTAACCTGTGCAGCTGGGTTCTTAAAACCCCACCACCTCACCCCTTATGATCTGCACCCAAAGTGAATGCCTAATTCACCTAAATGGTGGGTGCCCAGCAACTTGGAAAACGATTAAGCAGATCTGACAATGTTATGTTAACCTCCTTGGCATCACCCTGAGCATGACTCTACCTCAGAATTCTGTTATTAAGGTTAGGCCCGAGGTGACTTGTAATGATCCGCTTTCCAGTGTTAGGTCTGAACAGCATTCGGAGCAGGATTTTGCTGCAGTTTAGTGGATATAATAACCTTACGCTGCAAACAAATCTTGAATATTCCTATGTATTTTTGCCTCTCCAAGGTAACTCCTCAAAATTCATGTGTGGTGCGGAGCCTTCAACCAAAACACAATGGCATGGAAGCTGTACAGCCAGTTTTTGAACAAACTAAAACTGAACCATTTATTAAATCAAGTGATAACAATGACAATGTGAATTAGTCCATGGCAGACATCTGTTGGGATAACAAATGCAATGCATTTTATTGCTACAAATGTTGTGATGCACCATCTGTTGGAATAGCAGAGACATAACAACTTGATGGACACACAGATACACAGACACTTGTACCTTTATTAAGGTAGTTACACGCCTGGCGGTTGTTGGAAACCTCATTTTGCTAGCCGTAGATCTACTTTTACACTTCTGCCTTCTTTCTCCAGTATATTGGGCTGAGGACCCCCTTTCTAGGTTAGAGCTCTGCCTAGAGGGCTGTCCATACAGAGATTATTAGTAAATGAATATGCTCTTGTGTACATTTGTTTTGTGTTTATAAGCATTTATTAAAATGAAGATTTCATTGTATAAACTTTTTTTCACAAAATCAAGCCTTTATCTCTGTACAATCCATTATTGTTATTTAAAATCGAGGAGTCTATTTTCATCCAGAAGCTTTCAGAAGAATTTACTTCATAACAGCAGTGTTACCTTCCACGTGTTCAGTAAATTGCACTCATGGCAGCCATTAACCTACTCATGCCTACACTTGAGCAATTTGAATATGCCATGTACAATAGCTGTGCCCATTGATATTATCCCCTGAACTGTGATCAAGGCCTTTAAATAGACGACACAGCATGAAGCAAATGTGGTATGGAAGAAAATCCAGCTTGAGGATTTAAACAGTTCTTCCACATACTGAAGCAGCATTTTGATATACGTTTGCAAGGACCTGAAGTCAATTCAGGTAGCAATGAATGCTTGGCTTATGGGGCATTAGTCCGTGGCACATACCACTCACACGCACACACTCATCCATACAAAGAACTGGATGGAGTGATAAGACACCAGGAACTGAAAGAACTTTGAAGTGAATCCACACCAAGGAGAGTTCCGAGCATACTCTATATTGCTCAAGTGGAAACATGTCTGCCTAATCGCTCATCTCTATGTCCATTTTTCACATGCACTTTTTACATTATTAGGTCAAAGTGGAGCCAAGTATATCCCAAAAGAGTTATACAGGTAAGCAATTCAATGAGAAAAATTCTTAGAAACACTACACTAATGTTGGGTAGAAACTCCTTTTGCTCTTAAATCAATCTCAATTCATCACGGCATGGCCTGCAAAAAATGTTGGAAACATTCCTTTGACATTCTGGTCCATGTTGACATGCTTACCTCTTGCAGTTTCTGCAGATTTGTCGGCTGCAAATTCATGCTGTAAATCTCCCGTTCCACCACATCCAAAAGTGTTTGATTGGATTCAGATCTAGTGACTGGAATGGCTACTGAAGAACACTGACCTCATTATCATGTTCACTAAAGCAGTATGAGATGATTTTTGCTTTGTGATGTGCTGCATTGTCAAGCTGCAAGTAGCCATTAGAAGATGGGTAAATTGTGGTCTTGAAGAGCACATGGTCAGCAACAATACTCAAATAGGATTCAAATGCATTCAAATGATGATTGATTGATTGATGATTTGATTTTTAGGCCCAAAGTGTGCCTAAAAAAACAATCTCCACCATCACACCACCAACCCCCAGACTGCTGACAGAAGACGGGTGGGGTGCATGGTCTCATGGTGTTGGTGCCAAATTGTGATCCTACCATCTGTGTGCCTCAGCAAAAATCAAGAAATGTCAGACAAGGCTACATTTTCCAGTCTTCAGCTGTCCAGTTTTGGTGAGCCTGTGCACACTGCAGTCTCTGCTTCCTGTTCTTGGCTGAAAGGAGTTGAAACCAATGTGGTATTTTGCTAATGAGATGCTTTTCTGCTCACTGTTGGTTGTATAAAGTGGGTAAATCTGAGTTACTGTTGCCATCATGTCAGCTAGTACCAGTCTGGCCATTCTCCTCAGACCTCTCTCATTAACAAGACTTTTCTGCCCACAGAACTGCCACTCACTGGATGTTTTTTGGTTTGTCGCATCATTCTGGGTAAACTCTAGAGACTGCTGTGTGTGAAAATCCCAGGAGGTCAGCAGGTGCAGAAATACTCCAACCAGCAAATCTGGCAACAACGATCATGCTAAGGTCGAAATCACTGAGATCACATTTTTCCCCTTTCTGATGTTTGATATGACCATAAAGCCTTGTTCACACGGGCGTTAAAATCGAGCGTTTTTTTTGTGTTCGTAGCGTCTGGTGAGCGCGGATCAAGCACCGAGTGTTTTCTACACGTAGGAGTCAATGAGAGTGTTCACACGGGCTTTGGTGACGTGCGTTTGTCCGGCAGCGCGTTTATACAGCATCAAAAAAACGTTGCATGCAGCTTTTTCTTGCCGTTCAAAACCCAACGAACGCAAGGAAACCGCTTCTAGTTCGTTTTCTGCGTGTTTATTTTACGCTTCCGAGGACCGGATATATCCCATGATCCTACATGCTATACATAGGGAAATGCGGGAAAAAAGAAAAATAAAATGTATTAGGAGGTTGATCCAGCCCAACTCGGCTAACACCAAGTCGCATATTGGTTGATCGGCGTGCAATGTGGCATTGCACTAGTTGCAGCAGACAATCAAAAGTGGAAACCAACATACAACATACATAAAAAAACTTGCGCGGAAATTTTTGCATTTCTTCATAAAGCACAAAAAAACTTTCTTTAACCCGACGTTGTGCAGTCAGAGGATGAACCCAGTAGCGGCGGCAATTTTTTCTCTCCCTACGTCGCCGTATTACGAGTATTTTTAAAACAAGAAGATTAATATCTAACATAGCAAAATGGTCCATATTGAAAGGAGGCACCTCAAATAAAACGACAAGGGCTTTCATATCCAGTTCCCGACACTGCCTCCACAGGTTAACACACAAACTACAATTTGGGCTGCAGGCTGGCGTTAGACAGAGACAAACGAACGCCGGTGTAGAAGTCAATCGATCGCCACCACAAAATGCAACATAAACGTCTAGGACGTTCAGAGCAAGTTCGTTTATCCAAAAACTTAACGCCCGTGTGAACAAGGCCTTAAATACTAATGTTTTAATTAATTATGTAGTTGGCTAGTTAGTTAAGTGTAAGTATGCCACATGAAAAATGCATAACCTGACTTTGTTCTTTTAATGATAAATTTGTTTAAGTTTGAAACAAACAACTGGAGAATGTGAAATGGCCAAAACACACTCGGAGTGAAACTAATTTTATTAACAGAAGTTAACAAAAAAGTTGGTTATCCTTGGTTTTTGTTAAACAGTAAAAATAAAGCTTGTGTTTTATGTGAGATTAAAGTCATTTTCAGGTCACAGTTTAATTTTGAAGTTTAACTTGTGTGGATGGTGACGCAGAAAGACCGGCATCCCAGCTGCCCTACAGAGTGCTTTCAACCCGGCCAGGAGGCCATAATGGCTGAAGCAATCTGGCCACAATTTCCTTTCCCAGTCAGAGCAGTTGGGGTGCTAAGAATGGACTGAGACAGTTTACACCCCAACATGGGAGGTGGCAGTGCTTCTCCGGTCAGATCCCAGTTTGGAGACTTGCTGGGTATCATGGGACCTGTAGTCTTGAAGGGCAACCCTGTCAAGGTGCCACCAGAGGGTGCTGTCAAAAGGAGCTCTCCCTATTATGGGGAGGTTCTATCTGACCTGGAAGTGCTACCCACTGGGTAGGCCCTGACTCTGGATGTACTCCTGGCACCTCGCATCTATTCGGGAGGCAGAGGATGAAGCTCACCTGGAGGAGTGGAAGAAGAAGCAATTGTGCTTATGTGAGTGCTTTAAAACAACCTGTGTTATTTATTAAAATAAATTATTAATTGAACCTGGGACATGTGGTGTTGCTGTTGTGTTTGGGGCATGGGGGCTCACTGGCACCCCCTACAGGTCACACTTGTTATATCATTTTTATCAACTAGGCTATACTGTATGTCAGTTCCTGAAAGTATTTGTATTTGTATTCCGAATAAGCTACACATTTTGAGTATTCAATCGAAATACAAATCTGAATACATTAAGGATTGTATAATAAGTACTCAGTATCTAAATATTAGAGTAGTCTGCCCACACTGGATATTGCTACAGAAATGCACCATCTATGTGGTTCTTCATCAATATCAGAAGTATAATTTAGATTTTAGGTATTTGGGACCAGCATTGCTCTTTGGAGGTACTCTAGGTGTTGGCCAAATCAAAATGCATTAGTAATGTAAAGTCATCTGAGAATTAGAGTTCACATACATGAGAGAGAGAACTGAACTGCTCACCACCCATCCCTCCCATCACCACCAATCCACTCCACTTCTGATTTCCTTCATTTAATTTGCGTATTTTCTTTTAATTCCTGCCATTTCAAATTCGAATTTCCTACTGCCATGCTGGTTTGGTGGCTGTGGGCACTGTGTCGTATTTTAATGTGCTGCTCCTTTTTATTTTTGATGGTGTACCCTTGTCATATTTACATTGTAGAAAGGCTCAAGGGACACTAAAAATATATTTTTGGGTGATCCTGCACAGCTGTTGAATTCCAGGGACTCTCTGCTGCCGTTTGACTGATTTACCTCACTGAACTGGGAGACAATTTAAGTATACCATCCAGAGACGGGGAGGGCCATGAATGCCATCGAACTATAGCTGAGTGACGACTGGTGACGCAGTCTCACTGAAGTAATTGCACAGCAGGCCCGACAGTGCAGGGTTCCTGCATGACAAATATAGATACTCTATTGTATGTAATAAAAAGAAAAACCAATCAAAATAGGTCAGGCAACCAGTCGAGCTGTATTGTGCGTGATGGGCACACTTCATTCCCTTTAAGTGCTGGCATTGTGCTGCGGTGTTACAGCAGGGATATCTGCTGTTTGAAAGCAATGATAGAGTGGAGTGCTTCCTGCCATCGTGAATGCGGTACAATCGATGAGACGACTGAAGTGAAGGGGCAGTTGCACAGATCACAAACCACAAGCAATCTTTAAAAAGAAGCAATGATTTTTTATCCCAAAGTATACTATACTTACAGTAACATAAGTAAGGGTAAAATGATTCTGGTTGACCCCAGAGATGTTCTAAATGTTTTAGTATCTTTTCTGTTATATAACGGAACACCAGCCTCTCACTAATCTGAAATTTGCTTCTTTTGAAATACAGAATATGACATTTCTTGCAACATTTTTTTAGCTTTTAAAAATTTAGCAGTCACACTTTTTTACCTATCTGTCCATTTTCTAAATCCTGATTGTTTTATTACAAAGTGGCAGGGGGTTAGAGTTTGTCCTATGAGCAACCAGCATATTACAAGACCACATATAAACCGACACCGGCACTCCCAGAGTCCTTAGAGTAGCATATTAATCTGAAATGCACGTTGTGGAAACCAGGGGTCAACGCACCAGGCACAAACCAAAGGGCAGCACAACACACAGTTTATTTATTCTTCCTCATGGGAACCGCTCTCCCTCATTCCCACCGTTACAGTTCTAAAGCACAGTCCCAAACACAATAGTTCAGCATCTTCATTCCGCCTCCACTCCCTCTCTGGCTAACTTTGCTGTCTTCCTCACGAGTCTGTCTCTTCAAATGGAGTGAGGTGGCCCCTTTTAAGCAGGTCCCATGAGTGCTCCAGGTGGCTCCTCAGCATTACTTGGAATCACTCCCAGGTGTGGTGCACTGTAGAGACTATACAGTCCACTGTAGGGCTCTGCAACTCCCTCTGGCGGCCCCCAATACCAACAGGGCTATATCAAACTTCAACTCCCAGCATGCCCTGCGGGAGGGCTGCCTTCTAGCGTTCCGGGGAAGGTAGATACTCTCTCTCCCCTGGTCCTTCCATCCAGCTGGCGTCCCAGCCAGGTAGTGGCCACGGCCACCCGTCTCAGTGTGTTTGGGATGTACATGAAACCTGCCGTACATGCAGAAGCCTGTGTGGACATTGGAGACAACATGCAGGCAGTGAGCAGGCTACAATTAAAAGTCAAATCCTTGGAGCCATGAGGAACAGCTGTTAGAACTGGGAATTGGAATCCAAGCCCTCTCTAATTAGATTCATTAATTCATTAATTTATTTAGTTTGTTTACTCTATGATAAAGTCCCTTGATTCTGATGGCATCAAGTACAAGGAAAGAACCCATCCTTAATCGCATGCCAGACTATGACAGCACATGTTGGCTTATAGCGGAGAAATTAAAGAAAACTGACATGGACACGGGGAGAAGGAGCAAATCATAAAAACACTAAGTCACCAGGCTACTTGTACCTATTTGAATCCTGCATGCTAAAAGCTATGTTGTGGGGAAGCTACTGTAGCTACTAAGCCAATGTGCCACTTTATCTAATTTCAATGAGCTAATTATTTACAGGGCATTCAGAAAGCATATGACCCCTTCATTTTCAGCATTTTGCTATATTTAAGCCATGTGGTTAGATAGACAGATGCTATATTAGCTACACTGAGATAGACAGATTGATTGATTAAAGGAATACAAAGACAGATGAAGCTTTGGGGTGACACCACAGCCCTGTATATTGACAATGCAAAATAATAAAATGCCTTTTCAGCAGAAAAAGACTGTCTGAAAATAGACTGCCCAAGATGGCGACACATCCAGCTAAGTACAATACAATCATCCAGCTTGCAGAGGGAGGAAAAGAAGAGGCATTAATATACAGTGCCACCCTATGGATCAGCGAGGAATTATAACCATCTTTCCCTATTGTGCACATGTGTGACAATAGATAGTGTCACTGTTGCATGAAATGCCTTATGGACTGGAGATCATGACTGGAAACTATTATCTTACTTGTCAGGCGTTGTAAATATTTTACTTTGCATAGTAGGGAGAAAGTCCTTTTAAAAATAAAACCATTATTTGACACATTGACAAAGGGATTAACTAAATCAGGGGACCCCAGCTCTGGTCCTGGTGGGCTGCAGTGGCTGCAGGTTTTCATTCTAACCCTTTTCTTAATTAGTGACCAGTTTTTGCTGCTAATTAACTCCTTTTCCTTTCATTTTATTTGACTTGTTTTTTTAATATTTGTTTCCCTGAATTTCTTCATTGTTCCTCTGAATTGCTTCATTTCTTTTCTTAAATGGCACCCAAACAGAAATGAAGTGTGAAGTGAGTGAGCCAAGAGAAGACCCACTAAGTCACTAAGCCTCAAACTCCACCCAATTTCATTCCAACTAGTTGCTTATTTAGGCCCTGATTCTTGTTGTTAATTAAAAACGTTCTTTAATTCCATGACTTGTTGCTGCTTTCATTGTGCAATAGCAGGCATTCCCAAAATTGCTGATTTTCTCTTTTCTGTGAGCTCTGATCAAATGTTTTGGAGACCTGAGCAGATCATCATTCCTGAGACCGTCGTCTTTATTTTCAGATATTGTATGATGGACACAGTTTGCTGGTCATGTTTTGGCTCATTTTGTATCTCATTATTGTTTGGCTGCAAATTAAGGAAAAAAGAAACAATTATGAGGTCTGAGTCTTCATGAGCAAGTCAATTAAAATTAATTCAAAAGAAGTTAATTAACAGCAAAACAGGTCACTAATGAAGAAAAGGGTTAGAATGAAAACCTGCAGCCACTGTGATCCTCCAGAACCAGAGTCGGGGACCCCTGCACTAAAGTCTACATAACTGAGCAGAATGTCAGTTGTTGACCACTCCTTTCTAGTTTGGGAAGGTCATTTGTCCTTGAAGCAATGCAAGCATCATGTAAGTACTGACACTCTTAAAAATACTGGTTCTTTAAAGGCAATTTATGGCTCTTTACTGGTGTTTTGTCTTGGTAGAGCAATATATTACTCTACTTCCCCTTTTGTATTATTAATATGTAGCCTTTGTCAGAATGCCTCAAATCTCACAGACTTACCACTGTTTCTAAGGTATTATAGTATATAACTTCTCCCCACCTTCCCTTCTACATCTATAACCTTAGATAATTAGGTATAGGAAAAGACAAGCAGGAGTTTAGTTACAATTTAAATAATGTATTATTGGTAATATTCATAAATAATAACAATATGCAAAGTACATTTGAATATTGGCAACCATACAACCTGATAAATGGTGATGTGTAGTTTCAGGCGGCCCACAGACTTGTTAGTTACTTATAAATGTCTCTAGTTAAGGCCTCATTTGTGGTCAGGTTTCTCCAGAGCAGACCACATGCCTGCCTCAATATGGCGGCAGTGCGCCTCATTGTGTTGTCTTTTTCAGTTCATTGTGTGGTCTTCATCAGTTTGGTAAGAGAGAGAGAGTGAGATAAAGCAAGCAAATTTATGGGTTTTCTGTCCAACCCCTACAGCCAATAGGGCATCATGGTACTTAAAGGCGTTTGATACAAGACAGTAGTTCCAAACAGCCATACTTCACATCTTAACACCTGCCATCCCCCAAAACCATGTGTTAAGCTAAAGCTTGGCAGTAAGGCAGCCTGGGTTTGTGTGGGGCTTGAGAGACTTCAGACAGACATTTACCAAACTTGTTTCGATCACTTCCCCCAACTCTGTCGTAAAATTCACTTCCTGACTTAGTTTTGGCTAAGTTACAAATAAAGACATACAAAATATTTATCAACTTGTATGCAAAATATCACATCACAACAACTGGGTACTGCGGTTCCTTGCAGAATTGTTGCTTGACAAATCACTGTGCTATTCTGGGAAAGGTCTTTGCATATGAAGTTGGTTCTTTGTGCTTTGAAAATCTTCCTATTATGTAGAAAAAAGAAAAAAAAAATCTTTAATATATGGTAGGCTATCTAGCAGGACACTAAGATATTAAATAAATGTGGACTTAGCCTGTGTTATTATGTGCACCAAATGTCCCTTAACATCATGAGCCATTGGTATTTCACAAATCTGTTACGATCTCTTTGTGGTTATTTACTGTATCAAGCCTCTTACGGGCCTAAATAAATCAGGATTTTTTATGAAACCTTCATGTGGATGGGTTTTTAGAGAAGCAAAAATGATTTCCCCTATGGCCTTGCTTCAAGGAACCGCTCGGGCACCTTTATTTTTAAGAGTGTACAGTATGTCAGCTCAACTGAACAGTAGGTAAAAGTTTATTGGAGGTTTGATAAGAGAATCTGCATACACTCACTTCTCATGGAAGTACTGTATGTAGGCCATGTAAGCCAATGTAGATCATGTACTGCATGTGTACTGGATTGTCATTGCAGTTGGCAGCACTTCTTACCAAGAAAGTATTCCTGTGACCCTGGATTCTTAAGTATTCAGACCCCCTCACTTTCTGAACACTATGTGTTGTAGTTGTAATTTTAAATGGATAAATTTGACATTTTTGCCCATCAGTCTACATGCAATCTTCTTATATAATACGCTACCGAGGCTGTTCATTTATCTGTCCAGGATTTTAAATGACCTGTAGCTCGCAAACCATTTGACCTATTGACCTGAAATTTGGTACACGTATACTACGTGATGTCTACTGTCCACTTTCAGAGAGATGATTTTTATTACTCTTTTTATTTTTATGTTTAATTTTATTGTAGAATCAACTCTCTGCAGCACGCAGCAGGGTTAATGTCGTTCTCATCCCTACCACCTTCGCAATCACTTCCTCTACTTCTTCATATCTTAAATCATTCTTGAGGCAGATTGAAGACTTAGTGCCAGCTTAAGTGAAAAATGAAAGAAAACATACTAAGTAATTGCAACAGAAACACTGACTTAATCAATTTTAACGTGAAAAGATGCCGATGAAAGAAGAGAAGCAGTGGGCCACTAGGGTGGAAAAAAGATCTGCTCAGGATCAGTAAGCGCATCAACCTCTGAGCAAACAAATGCTAAACGTACAGAGAAAGAGTTTGAAAACCAGGAATGCTCAAGTCAAGTGTATTCACTGCATGTTATTGTGCAGTACACCATTACTGGTAACCCATAATAACAAAGTGAAAACTGGTTTTCACAAAGGTTCACAAATTTATTTAAAATGGAAAAACTTCGTACATCAGTTTATCTAGTTTCTGACATGCTTAACCTAATTACAGGTCCTGGACGATGGAGCTGATCTTAGAAGCAGTGGGCGCAGGACAGGAACCAACCCCAGACAGAGCACCAGTCTGTCACGAGGCCCACACAACCACACTGACTTAGGCAGAATGGAGGCAGCCTAACATGCCCACCTTTAGAGTGTGGGAGGAAAGCAGGCGAGATATCCTGGAGAAATCATACATTACATTACACTTACTTATTAGGCTGCTGAGAGTGGCAGGCAACATTTAGGATACGAGTGGTTCCATTTCTTTTGTTTTTTTTAATTGGAGCTCAGGGTTACACAGTGTCAGTAGTGGGATTTAAACTCACAAACTTAGAGTGTGAAGTCCAAGGCCTTAACCACTCCACCACACTGCTTACGGTCTTTAATTGATTGAGTGCCTGAAAATGTATTGAACACTTAATCTTTATGGCTTCTCCCACTTCATTTTCCACCAAGAACTGAACTCTCACCCCGTGGTAAAAGCTCTGTACCTCGGGCACATTAGCATTGTTGCCATTTGCAGTGGCAGCCTCATCGATGTACTCTAAGAGGCTCTCACGTCAAACTCAGTTATACCCTCTGTGCCTCGTTGACAATGAATGACAGACATCACTGGAACGAAAATGAGCTTTGTCTTCAGCAGCCTGCTTTTGCTGATTTCCTATCTGGAAATACCAAGATGAATATCAATATGCCACTCATCCCCATTCTGATCAGCATAATGTCTTGTGCTCGATGCATTCCTAGTTTTATTACTGTAGTAAACTGTTTGGGGGTGTTCACTGCTTAGACGTCAAACCTAAAATGCAAGCACAGTGGTCCACGTTTGAATGTCTAAAATAAGATGCCTCTTTAATAACTATGCCACACTGCAACACAACACAAGGAGAACAGGCAAACACCATACAGAGACAGTCTGTTGGAGCTGTGAGGAGCGGTGCTAACTGCTCCATTTCCATGCAGTTGGTTTATCTGACGTTTTATTAGTGTGATCTTTTTTTTTCTCTTCTCTTTTGACTACAACGTGTTCTGTATCTGTGCTTTACATTGCTTAATGGAAGCTACAGATTTATCTTTCATTTCATATTCTTATTATTTGCATTATTGTAATTTTTACAACACATTTTACATACATTATGTTGCATTATATTGTGCTTTATTTCTAATCGGTTTCTGTAATAACGGGGTAGATCATGCAGAGATAGTCACCACAATCTCCTGTAATGCACTGTTAGTGGGTTGACTGATTTTACATAAATTAAAGAATTTGAATGCACTCTGTGTAACTCCATTGGAAAGCAAAGTTTTATATTATCCAAAACTAGAAAAAAGAATCAATTCCTTTATATGAGACACTGCAGAGTTGTTTTCAGAATATGGCCAGACTTTATTAATGTTATTTTAAAGTAAGTCTGCTGGGCTCCATTTCTCTTCTTCCTCTGGTGTTTCAATGTACAGTCACTGAGCTGCTTATCTGTGCAATTATCTAATTAGCCAATCAGGTCTCAGTAGCACAATGCATACAATCAGGCAGAAAGAGGTCAGGAGCTTCAATTCATGTTCACACCAAACACCAGAAGAGGAAATAAAAAATGTAACCTCATTGATTTTGACTGTGGCATGATGGTTGGTGCCAGACAGGCCAGTTTGAGCATTTCTATCGCTGCTGATCTCCTTGGATTTTCAAACACAACAGTCTCTACAGTTTATTCAGAATGGTGTGAAAAACAAAAAACATTCAGCGAGTGGCAGTTCTGCAGACAGAAACATCTTATTGATGAGAGTGGTCAGAGGAGAATGGCCAGAATGGCGCAAGCTGACATGATGGCTACGGTAATTCAGATAACCACAGTGTACTACTGTGGTGAGCAGGGAAACATCGTCAGAATGTACATGTCAAACCTTGAGGTGGATGAGCTACAACAGCAGAAGACCACGTTGGGTTCTGCTCTTGTCGGCCAAGAACAGAAAGCAGAGACTGCAATGGGCACAAGCTTACCAAAACTGAACAGATGAAGACTTGATAAAGGCAGCCTGGTCTGCTGAATCTCAAATTCTGCTGAAGCACACATATGTTAGGGTCAGAATTTGCCTTGTGTCAACAGTTCAGACTGGTGGTGGGGTTGTAATGGTATGGGGAATGTTTTCTAGGCACACTTTTAATACCAGTCACTCATTGAATTCCACAGCCTATTTGAGTGTTGTTGCTGACCATGTGCATCCCTTCATAGACACAATTTACTCGTCTCCTAATGGCTACCTCCAGCATGATGTTGCACCAAGTCACAAAGCAAAAATTGTCTCATACTGGTTTCATGAAGATGACCGTGAAGTCAGTTCTCAGTCACTGATTTTGAATCAACTCAATCACCAGTTTGGATACGCTAGAATGGGAGATTCATAACATGAATAATATGACCTATGGAGTCACAAAGCATAAAATCTCATACAATGCCCACTAGAGGGGGGAATTACTGTCAGACTCCAGCTAGTAACACACAAGGCAATCAAAAGATTAATTTTAACAAAAGCTCTGAAGAGTAAAAATAAGCTCTGAGAAACACAAAGAGGGTGGCGCAGTGGTGGAAGCATGTAAAGTGCTGCCTCGCAGTTACTGTCTGAGACCGGGTTGAACTGCAGTTCTCCCAGGTCCTCACCAGTTTGGATACGCTTAGAATGAGATTCATAACAGTTTGCATGTTCTGCCCCTAGAGGGGTGTCTGCTAGTGGGTTTCCTCCCACGGTGGCGCAAGCGCTGCTGCCTCCAGTTAGGAGACATGCAGGTTAGTTTCCTCCCACAATCCAAAGTGGAGGTGGATTGGCGATTCTAAATTGGCCTTGGTGTGTGGGTGTGTTTGTGTGTGTCCTGCGGTGGGTTGGCACCCTGCTCAGGATTGGCTCCTGCCTTGTGCCCTGTGTTGGCTGGGATTGGCTCCAGCAGACCCCCGTGACCCTGTATTCGGATTCAGCGGGTTAGAAAATGGATGGATGGAAACACACAGAAAAAGAGGGCAATGTCTTTCAAAGGCAATTAAAAAAGTCAACAATCCAAAACTCAAGAGATGAAGTCAAAAAGAGAGCACAGCATCAAAAATCCAGCAATTCACAAATACAAGCGCAGGAGAACTCACGATCACCATGAGCGCATTCAGTGATGGAAAATGACTGTGAGTTTTCCTCAACCTTTATAGCACTGTGGCTGTTTTAAGTGTGAAAGAAGGCTCTACCCAGTATTAGTATATTGGTCCTAATACTTTGCTCTGTGAGTGTATATTGTAATGTGGTCAGTGGCAGGTCAGGTCAGGTCAAGTTGGGGAGCATGCCCTGGTACAGCACATTGCCACACCCACCAAACAAAACAGTTTGGGATCCCAGTTGGCAACCCACAAGGCAGACCCGTGGTCAACTCCCACTCTCTGGAAATGACCATCTATCTGCCACAGCCAGGTGTTACATGGGCATCCCCTCGACATGGTCCAGCTACTTGGATCCTCAACAATGAGGATCCTGTGAGCAAGATCACCCTCAGGGAATTGCACCACATTGCCATAGTACCATTCCTGATGCTTCCTCACAATGCAGGTAATGTGCCTCATTCAAGACTCGGTGAGCAACCGCTCATTCAACACAAAGTCAAACCAGCAAAGAGACACAGTACCGAAGGAGTCCAGTCTTCATCTCAGGTCACTGGATAGTGTCCATGTCCTGCAACCATATAGCAAGACAGGAAGTGCCAGGACTCTAAACACTTGGAGCTTTGTACTTTTGCAGAGATATCGGGAGCACCACACATCCCTTTCCAGCGACCTCATGACCACCCATATTCTTCCAGTTCGTCTACTGACTTCATAGGAAGAGACACCAGAGATGTGAATGTTGCTGCTGAGGCCCTTTCTTAAAAAATAAATAAATAAAAAACATTTATAGTCCAACAGGGGTTAGTGTTCAGATTCCAAGTCTGGTCATGGCCCATTTGATGGTTGCACATACTCACTGTGCCTATGTGGGCCTTCATCTGGATATTCCAGTTTTCTTTGCACATCTTGACTGTTCTTTTCCTTTTTATTATAGTGAGTTTTAAGGACAGTGCCATTTCCTGGATTTTGACCTGTGAAATGAATGTAATTTATTTCTGAACATATGTGAAATGACTGCACTTTGGCAAAAGGTCCTCTGCTGCCAAACAAAAGTTAGATAGTTCTGCCTCAATATTACTTACCTGGGCAATGCCAGCTCCTGCTGCTCGGGTATAAATGAAGGTGGAAAAAGATATCATTGATGGGCTTTGAAGTCAGGCTGTGAGATGAAAGAAGTGGCTTTTTCAAAGGGGTATGGTGATTTTCTGTAGGCACTTCACAGGGGTAGTTAAAGCCTTAGAAATCTTTTTGTATTCTTCTTCCAACTTGTGCCATCCCACAATTTTATCCAGAAGACCCTTTTGAAAGCACCTTTCCAATTCTTTATGTTGCCATCCACTACTAGCTGTGGAATCCTCAAGGATCAGGCGGCCTCATTCAGAAGTAATCGGAACCACCACAACTGATGTCAGGATGGGGGGCAATGAGCCTGGTGTGTAATCTGGAAGGGGATTGGCTCATCTGAGCAAGCTGATAATGGTCATTCCAAGGGGCTGATCACTTATCAAAAATAGGCATTTCACTTATTAAATTGTAATAATTCTACAGAAATTTTGAAAAGTTATTCCCACTCAACACAGAAAGGAGATTTACGAAACAGGGTGCAGGATTGGTTGTCTAAAGTCTACCAAGAAAGTCTTGGTGCTTCCTGTATGGAGATTTTATGGTCCCCCCCCCCAGATGGTCTGGTTTCCTCCCACAGTCCTAACACATGCAGGTTAGTTGGACTGGCGGTGCTAAATTGGCCCCCTACTGTGTACGAGAGAGGGCATATTGTCTAAGGATTGTTCAAGCCTTACCTCTGAGGCTTTCTGGGTTAAGCTCCATCATACCCTACCACGATTTCAGGTCCTGGGGTGCAGTATCATGGTGAGACCATTGTTTGTGCGGGGGCCTCACAGATCCAGCATCTCTAATTTAAATCCAACACCTGGTTGCTGGTTGCATGTGTGATTGTCTTTTCACCATTACCCCCACATCCCAAATGCATGTGCAGTAGGTATCTTAATTTGTAATTTAAATTGGCCTTGTGTGGAATTCTGTGCAATAGAAAGGGTCAGTTCCTGCTTCATGTCCAGTGCTTCTGGGATAGACTTGTGACCCCTGGGCTCCATGAACCGGACTAAGCCACGTTATCTCAGGATTTTGGTTTCTCAACACTAAAGTGACCCATAACCTGCCAGCGAACCAAATGAAGACATAAAATGAGGGCAAAAATGATTACACTTGCACTTTTGGATCAGCTTAATAAAATTATCATAATAAAAAAATATGGCGCCGTCACAATGGCGGGTGTAGCACCTGCCATCTAAGGCACAAATACACTCCAGTTGAAAAATCAAGCAGAAAAGCAAAGCCCCCTTGTTAGAAAGGCAATGAGGCGATGACAAAGACAAGGCTCTGAAATGAAACCAATTATGGATATCGTAAAGGATAAGGAATAAGAAAAAGAGATTTTGAATTTGCTATCTATTCATATATTTTGATTGTGAGCCATTTTTTAATTGAAAAAGCTAGAATGTATTATTTACAATAGAATGCATTCAAAGCCAGATATTGAACTTTTTACAGGTAAACAAGGTGAAAGGAAATAAATAAACAGACATAAATAAATGAAATAGGCGTATACTTAACTTTGAGGCACTTATTTATATCTCGCCATTTGTTGCAGAAATTAAACCACTGAAATTGGTAGCAGCCACTTACTGCTGGAGAAAACAGCATATGGACTTAAGAGAGCTTGGGTTGTCTCCATGGAAACCAAGTTCAATGGCAAAGAAATGTACGACAGCTAACTTAATTTCAAGATTTAAAAGGCAGAAAATGTCAGCCCCACTGGTCTCTGTGAACGAGTTGTTGTGCTCCTTCTCATAAATTAACGCGTGCGTGTGAGTGTGCCACTATGTGTGCGTGTGAGTGTGCCACTCTGTGTGTGTGTGTGTGTGTGTGTGTGCCATCCCTGCTGCTGTCTACCCATTTTGGAACTTTCTTTGTTTTGTTACCCCAACAGCATTCTATGAGGTTAAAACCGGTCGTCGTCTCTCCAGGTCCTGCCTAATTATCATGGCATGCGCTCAAACAGAAATGCATTTGTGAACACAAAGCAAAACCCTAAGACCTGCTAAATGGCAGAGAGGTGCTATGCCTTGAGTCACAGGGAATGATTCATCCAAGGAAGTGCGTTACAGTAGCGACAAATCAACAAAGCTGCTACTTTCTGGAATCTACTGTACATGGAAAAGCCTTAGCAATGAATAATAAATGCCATCTGCCATTTTTAGCATTTGTCCCACTTGTTTTGGGTTAGAATCTTGGACTGGCTTTTATAGTACGAGTACATCTGACTCTTAACGGTCAAATATTGTTAGATTGCCTCTTCCCTCACCTCCGTAATTTAAAGGTTTTGTTGATCTGTAATTTCTGGAGTATTGATTTCGGTATTGGACTCGAGTCCACAAGAGTGCTTATTCTATCTCTGCTACCACGACTTTGTGGTGTGACTCTGTGCAAGTCTGTTAACCCCTCTGTGCTTCAATTGCAAAAAAAAAAAAACTGAACTGCGTCCTTCTTATCTGGTTTTCAAACTGGGCAGAAGTGTGTATGAACAGCTAATAAGAACATTTGACAAAGAAGAGGAGAGCATTCAGTCCATCAGGCTCCTTGGTTTAGCTCATAGACACCCTGGGTAAGGACACTGTTTTATAATTGCCGCCTTGGGATGTCAGTGGACGAGACCGAGCAAACAGGGGATGGAGTAGGAGAGACTAAGACTGAAAAAGACTATTCAAGAACTGGATTCTGTTTTATTCCAGCAGTTTTCAAACTATTGTACAAAGAAATGTCTGGCAACACACTTTGAAAACCAAAGAAAATGAGTGCAGGTGTTACTTATAATACTTACAGTGGCTCCAAAATAAAAGTGAAGAAAACCAGAAAAACTATTCCTCCTCCTTTATCCAGCTACAAAACAGTTCACAAAGGACAGGCTGAAAAATGAATTAAAAAAATAAAAGATAAACAATAAACACAAAGGTCGGTACGCATGTCTGCTACTCAGCTTAGCAAATCAGTGGCACAGGTCTACTCTTAAGCCCAAAGACCTAGTCAAATGGCGACCTCCGGTGGTCAGTTTATGGTTTTATACCGCGAGCCCTTTTTGTCCATCCAATCCTCATTCATGTTACTCGTGGACTTCCAATAAACTGTCACGTCGGAACGTGTACCATTCATCAACAGCTCAGGTACAGTCCTCCCTATTTAAACATCTGTACCCATCTGTCTTGGTGATATCAAGGCTCCTCATTCAGCCTCTGGCGAGTGCTGTTTTATTTTCTCCCGTTTTCTATTCCCTTTTCCCAGCTACTCTGAAGCTGTGCTCTCTGTTCTTCAGACCTGTTCCACTGGATTTACTGTAGATATAGCGTTTTCGTCTTCTCTCCTGCTGTGGTTATGGTAGCACACCTTAGCATTTGGCCACCAGAAACTGTGAGCCCCACGGCTTTCTCTTAGAGCTCCTGTAGGTCTCCAGGAAGCCCTTTGGGCAACCTTGGGCTCAAATGCTGGTACCGTGTTAATCTGGGAAGGGGGTGCTAAAACAGGTAAATAAAAACTTTATTTCTCCAACCTTTTTCCCCATGTTCGTAAAAAGCTAAGCAGCTGTCTCTGAACTTGGCTTATGACAGTGCTGTGTTATAGACAGTTTCTATTGTGTGATAGAAAATGCTGTCGAAATGAAATAAGGCCTTGTATTGCATAACATTACCACATGGATGAAATGAAGCACAAAGACAAACAAAATGGTCACCCACCGAAAGCATGGAATTTAAAAATCTGATTAAAAAATAAGAACTAATATATAACATGGCAAACTGACTGCACTTTGGCAGGACTGATCTTCACTCTGAATGCCAGCAGCCATTCCAAAGAAGAGGTCATCCACCTGAAGCTAAGCATGTTTGAGCCCTGCCAGTACTTGGACGGGAGAACATTTAGGGAAAAGGTTGGGTTGCTGCTGTAAGAGG
This sequence comes from Polypterus senegalus, assembly GCF_016835505.1. NCBI lineage: Eukaryota > Metazoa > Chordata > Cladistia > Polypteriformes > Polypteridae > Polypterus > Polypterus senegalus. The sequence goes on along the minus strand of NC_053166.1, from coordinate 34,557,276 downwards.
TGCTGGTGAGGCCAGCAGGGGACACTTACCCTGTGGTATGAATGTGAATCCCAATGCCCCAGTGCAGGGATAGGGACACTGTGCTGTATTAATGGTGCCATCTTTCGTATGAGACATGTAACTGAGGTCCTGACTCTCTGTGGTCATTAAAGATTCCTGAGCATCTTTCTAAAAGAGTAGGGTGTATCCCGATGTCCTGGTTAAACTGCCCACTACAGCCTAGTCATTCTGGCCCCCAAATCATCCTCTGTCGCTACTTGGCTATCTCTCTCACCACTTCACCACCTAACAGCTCATGTGTGGTGACTGTAACGGCACAAAAATGGCTGCCATGGCGTCATCCAGGTGGGTGCTACACATTAGTGGTGGTAGCATGAAAAATCGCTATATAAATGTAATTAATTGTTATTAATGATGTAGGGTTTGTAAACATGCAATCTCAATATTTTCTCCCCGTAGTGCACACATGCAATATCAATCCAACAGCAGCCACCAATACCTTTGAGAAACAATGAAATAGGCTTCTGTATAGTGAAAGAATAAGTGATCATAAGTGTGACTTTTTTTAGTTATTATTGTCTAGATGTCCACAGAACAGAGACAGCAGTTTGCATCTGGGCATCAACGTCTAATAACATCAATAACGGTGCCAGGCAAGGACTGTATGAGTGAATCCACACTCCTCGGACTGAAGGGTGAAGTGAAGCACTGATTCTCAGAACAGTATTTATTTTACTTTTACCATTTTTTCTTTCTTAAAAATGACATACAGATTTGGAATGTGTTTTGTAAGATAGAGGGCATCAATGAGCTCCAAAAACCTGGACACAACTAATACAGACAAAGAAACAGGCATGGGTTCAAATGCAATGATTTTATTCTTTCCAGACCCTTTTCAGGCCCTTCTAGAATCTTCTATACAGCACGCCACAACAATACAGACTTTTCCTCCTTCTCCATCCTACTACTCTTCCTCCAAGCAAGTGTTGCCTTCTGCCTCCCAACTCTGACTCACTTGGATGAGGTTGAGCAGTTTCTTTAATTTATGACCCAAGAGCACTTCCGGTGCTAGGACGTATCCTGCTGGAAGTACTTCTAGGTCAAACAGAAGTCCCAGAAGCTCCCCTTGGAGGCCCCTACTGAACACAATAGGGCTTCCCCACAGGACTACAAGTCCCAGCATGCCCTGCAGGTGTCCATGTAGGAATCCTAATCCAGGGATGCTGCCATCTAAGGCAGTGGTTCCCAAACTCGATCCTAGGGACCCACTGTGGCTGCAGGTTTTTGTTCCAATCAGATTTACAATCGGTGATAACAGTCAATACCAACTGATCTCATTTAATTAGCTGGTCTTTCTTCTACTTTTCTCTTATTCTGCATTCAGAAAAACACAACAGTATGGTTTTTACATTTATAAGACATTTAGAAATATTTATATTTTTTCGAAAGCTATAAATGCTTAACTCTCTTTTGTTGTTTTCTTAGTATTTTGCCCTTTCCCTGTGTAGTTTGCTCCCTTCATTTAACCCTAATAGTGACAATTAAACAAGCACAGAAGACACCCAAGATGATGAAAACAGCAGTACCTGGAAGAGCAGAATGAAAATTAGGTTTAAAATGCTGTTAACGATTTAAAAAAAAAAAACATATTCCCCATATAACTGCTTATTATATTTTAATAAAAATCTACCAAACAGTTTGTAATTTCCATATTGACTCCAAAACACAGAAACTGGGAAATAATGACTCACTTAATTAAGCTAAGAGTCCAATGAAAAACAAAAACCTGCAGCCACAGTGGGTCGCCAAGATTGAGTTTGGGAACCACTGATCTATGGTATTGGGGAATAAAGGACCCAACCATTGTTGTTTCCCTTGGTCCTTCCATTATATTGGCCTCCAGGCTGGAAAGCCCATCAGTCCATTTTCCTTTATTATGGCATCCTCCATCCCCTTCAGGGAGCCTGTCCATTCACTATGGTAATCTCAAGAAGTGGATCAAACCTCAATAACTTTTTTCACTTGAAAATTGGAAGTATTTGGTAAGTTTTAAGGCCGCCTTCCACAGTGGGACCCTGGCACCCATAGAGAGAGAGGTTAGGAATATGCACTATGTGGGGGACGGCCCCTTTGACACTGGGTCTGGGGGAGCCGCCATGGGATGCACACTACGTTCCCCAGAACATGTGGTGGCATCCCTCCTGGGTTACATCAGGGTCACAGGCGTGGGACTTCAGGGCACATCCCTGTTGGGCTCCGTGGCTACTGCCAGGGAGAGCTGCATGGCTTAACGAGCCCATGTGGGCTAGAATACAGCCACACCCGGAAGTGCAGCCTGAAGTAGGTCAACGAGCACCTGGAGCACTTCCGGGGGTGCTATAAAAGGAGCCTGCAGCCACTACTCTAGGGAGGAGGAGGAGGAGGAGGAGGAGGAGGAGGAGGAGGAGGAGGAGGAGGAGGAGGACGACGACGACGACGACGACGACGACAAAGCTGCCTGGGAGGAGTGGAGGAAGAGGAGTGATTTTTTGGTGTTTTCGTTTGGTGTGTTTTGGGACTGTGCTGTAGCTGAGGGACATGGGGAAGACGTAATTCCTCCAGCGGAAGAAAAATAAAAACTTTATTTTCATTTTCGCCTGTGCCTCTGGTGTCAGTTTGTGTTGGGTCGGCACCAACCAAGCGCTTCTGCCACAGCTAATACAGCACATTGCCGCACCCACCACATGACAAACCAACTCAGGATCCCAGATTAGGACCCGAGTGCAGCCCAGCCATGGCTAGGAATGGAACCAGTGTGAAGTTTTTTAGGGTGGCTGTAGTGCCAATTCTGCCACCAACCTCCAGGTTTTCCCTGCAGATTGGTGGGTCTACAACCTGCAGGTTGCAGGGCTGGATGCAGATTGACGTCATACCCAGGATGGATCAACTGCAGGTTAAGGACCTTGGCCCTACGAAGTAGAGTCATGGCATTTATGGGATTTGAACCGGCAACCTTCCGATTGCCAGTGCAAATCCCTAGCCTCAGAACCACCACTCCATCCCATAGACCTAAACATTAAAAAATGCAAGAGTGGGCTAGTTATTTTTAAAAATGTATAAAATATGCCTCACTATAGATAGCAATGTTATGTGGCAAATTAAAATATGCCTTGATTGTGAAGAAATAATTTTGATTTGAAAAATACCAAACTTATCCTTTAATCAGAGAAAAAAAAGAATCCAAAGAGCCGCAAGGCAGCAGCGCTAACATCTGTGCTGCTCTGACACACAGGAAAAACTACAAATAAATGAACACTTATCTAATTGCATTTATTAGAATATTTTTAAAGAAATCTCTTCAAGTGTAACCAGGTTCTCTAGCTGTCAGCTAGGCAGGTGACTTTTCTCCACAGCAGACTCATTCTGTTTGTGTTCTGCTCCAGAAGCAAGAAATCCAATTAAGCGCAGCATTTATTTTCAGATGTAATTTACTTTTTAAGTTTCAGATCTGCTTCGATGAAACCTGCAGTCACTATGCGATCCTCCCAGACTAAATTCAAAAGCTGCTGATCTGACAGAAATAAGCTGCTAGTAACTGTTGGTTCATCTCACACTTCCTGATGGTGTACAGAATAATCCATGGTAATTAGGAGGCCACAGTACTGCTTTGAAGTTGGCCAGACACCAAACTCTTACACTTATACTATGGGATATAGACTATAATAAATAAGACATGGAGAATGTTACCATTTTGGACACGTGTACCTTAAGAAGAAGCATCACATCATAAACAGACTTTCTGCAAACAAAAGCCACTCCATCTTGTACTTCTCAACAACAGCACACAGAGCAGCCACTTTTAATTAGACAGTGTGTGTGTGCAACATTAAAATGATTATTTCATCATGCAAATTAAGGTGAACCAATTCACCACCCTGTCACAGATCATTGCTGCAACTCTTGTTAGTTAAGCGCATGGAAGACAGAATCAGTGCACGTTCTTCTGAAACATGAGAAATGTTGCTATCTGCAATCTCCATCACTTTCTGAGATCCACTATGTGATTTTTTTTTTTTTATTCATTTTTTTTCTGTGAGCATATATGGACAAGGTATACATCAATCTGTAGGTTTTCAAGGTCAGTGATTTTAAAAAATATTAGTTTTCAGTTTGAGAGTGATGCCACAACACCATCGTTAATTTATTTTGGGAACCGCCATTTTGGAGTTTCAGCATCGGATGTTCTCGTGGTAATCGCCTCCCAGAATTCTCAGAAAAGTGCAACACATGTGATGTCATCAGTGTAGCAAAAATGTAAAAAATTGTAAGTGTAAAAAAATTTAGTCAAGAACAGGCCATTAAGACCAACAAAGCTTAGCAGTCCTATCCACTTAATTCCTCCAAGTTAACATCAAGTCGCGTTTTGAAGGTACCTAAAGTGCTACTGTCTACCACACTATTTGGTCACTTATTCCAAGTGTCTGTGGTTCTCCTCTGTGTGAAGAAAAACCTCTTAATGTTTGTGTGACATTTACCCTTAAATTTCCAACTGTGTCCCCGTGTTTTTAAAATAACAGTCTCAATCTACTGTCTTAATTGCCTTTATAATTTGAAACACTTCATTCATGTCTCCTCTTAATCTCATTTTCCTTGAACTGAAAATGCTCTGCTCTTTTAATCTTTCTTCATAACTGATCCTAGCTGTCCTGGAATCAGCCCAGTTGCTCTTCTCTGGACTTTTTTTCCATTGTTACTATACCTTTGTAGTAGCATGGAGACCACGATGTGCACAATACTCCAGGTGAGGCCTTACCAGTGAGTATTAAAGCTTTAGCATAAAAGTAACTCGTGTGACATCATCGTAGTGACCATATTTAGTTCAGATGTTTCTTCTGTCTCTGAAATTGATGGATGTAAACCTTAAACAATCCTTTCTTTGTCCTCCTGGTATTTAAATTTGATTCTTGTATTATTGGTTATTAATTGTTGGTGTGAAATTTCAGTTTCGATCTGTGTTCTGTCATAGTTTCACACACACATACACTGTAAGCCATCTCAGTTCACAGATTTGCACTGCTGTAACTGGATACTCACAACATATAAATTCTAATGGTCCTCTTAATCAACCCCCTCATCAGCATGAGCTGAAGGAGTAACTCTTACATAAGGACAGGCTGTAAGCGGAGCACTTCCTGATGATGTCAGCTGGACTCTCCCTCTCGAATCCATCCTCCACTCCACTGCGCAGCCCACACCGACACCACAATCCATCCCCGCCATAATGCAAAGGCTGCCGACTACACCAATTGTTTCATCAAGGGTTTACACAAACACACCACAAGCCTTCTCAGTATGCAGATTTGCACAGATTTTCTAACTGTCAGTGGCCAGCTGCAAACCCACAACCTCTGGACTCCAACAGACCTCTAAATACTGTATATATTCGCTTATAAGTTGGGTCTTGATACCCGAAAAATCAAACACAAAATCAGACCCCCCACCCCAACTTATATGCCTGTTTCAAAGATACATCGAATTTTGCTGCAGCAGCTAAGTTACCAATTTCTTTCGCCATTTCAATGACTTTTAATTTTAAACAAAGTTCATATTTTCTTCTGATCAAATGCTCCATCGTAGATAAGGGATGCTCTTACGATAAAGGTGTATGAGGGTGCGAAATACAAAAAACACAAAACAGTACAAATGTCGCTTCAGAATAGTTTGGGTATTACCGTGTGGTCATGTAGGCACAATGCATAGAAAAAAAGGCAGTGTGCTCCATGGTTACAATCTCAAGTGGGTTAGGGTTAATAGAGATTATATTTACCACCAGGGGTAAAAATATGCACTGGTACACTTCATACAGTTGTGCTAAAAGCACTTTAATTGGCCAAAGGAGCACATATTTTAAATTAAAAATTACTTAAACATACCTTATTAACATAGCTCTTAATAATGCCTCCAATCTATAATACTCTTTATCATCTGTGAGGTTTAAATAGTTTCAAAACTCTGTACACATCTAATTCAGATATGTGTCCAGGATTGGAACCTTTCCGCTCCCCCAATAGCCTTAACTAGATTTAACATGGCAAATTCAAACAAGCCTTTATCTAAGGTATTACACTAATAAATATTAAGGTGTTTATTTCAAGCCCAAAAAAAATCTAAAAATTAGCCTCCTTAAAAAAACCTTTTCTATCAAATTTGGATCTGATAAAATGCAGGACTACCTAATCTCATTTTGAATGGATCCACCTTAAAACTAAGTTCATGAATATCATCCAAAATAAAAGATCCACAACAGGAGAACTATTATTGCTAGGGCTGGGTGTCCCTATATTATCTTGGGTTCAGGCACCCAGTCCCAAACTTAACATCAGGGATCCACCCGACACTCCACTGCCCACCCCTACCCATTTTAAGTTTAGTCTTAGGGGTGAGGGGTAGGTCAGTCCAGAATAGGAACCTCCCCTACATGCCAAGCTACAATACACAAAGGACGGAATCAATCTTAAGATTAGGCATCACTTATTGAATTTCAGATTAGGCACCCAATCTCAGATTAACATCAGGGACCCTATTCTACAAATACTACCCATCCCCACCCACTTTAAATGTAGTCTTAGGGCTGAGGGGCAGGATAGTCTAAGTTTTACTGCACCAGGAGTCATGTAGAGGGGTAATACCGATCTCCTCCAGACACATAGGCTGGCTCAAATCCCAGTACAATCCCAGGAAATCGTTTGGCAATATGCCATCGACCTCCCGTTCATGTCTCTTTAAAACTGCATTAAATTGCATAAAAAAGGGATTATGTTTATACTTATGAGCTGGAGGAATCAAAGAAAGGTAGCAGCGTGCCTCCGGGAAAAATGTCTTGATCACCCTAATCATCTGAGTAACAAATTTGTCAAACTCATCCACGGGTTCATTTAAGAGGGTTGTCAAACCAGCCAGAACTACAATCTTTCTGACTCGTCTCTGGACCCCCACTTTTTCAAGATACTTTGACAAATTGTCAACTGTCCATTCCTCGGAGCCAATAAACTGCCACTGCCTTCTCATCTCCCAGCTCCGTTTAGCCAGAATAACATCCCCGAGGACAACATAAGGACTTTTGAGAGCCCCTTCTTTCTGATCACAAATTATTGCCTGATCTGTATTTTTAGTTTTTGATCTAGTTTGAATCTGTGCATCAGAAATGACAGTGCTATCATCATTCAGCATTTGGCGTAACTTCCTTAGCTCTTATGTAAGGCCAGGCTGTAAGCATAGCCCCACCTGGTGATGTCAGCTGGGCTCTCTCTATGCCACCTAGCCCCCACTCTGCACCAACACATCACTCAGCAAGCACTCACTGTCATTTTCACCGTACACAGCTAACAAAACACTGCCAGCGAGCCTCCTTCCAGCACTGTTCTTTTAACCCACAAATCACTCCATGCACAATGTCCCACCTCACGTGTTTTAGTAAAGAGAGCAACGTTGGAAGAAAGCTCACTCACAATGTTTCCACAGACCCGACAATGTATGCAAATTCAAGAATGAAGTGTAAATGAAAGAACCGATGTAATAGGATAATTGTTCAAGAATGATGTGTGATTTGAGTACCACTATATTGAAATGGTGGCACATGTGCTGAATCACATACACACACTGACACATATTGGATGTTGGGTAACACTTTAGTTTAGATACTGAAAAAATACACCTATTACTCATTTATACTTAAGGAATTAGACCTAAAGAGAGGCTGCTTTTTGTCTTAATTACAGTTTTAAGGCATCAGTAAATAGATTATTCATCTCTATGCAGTATGGCATTTGATATTCTGGCAAAATTACTTATGAGTATGAAAGATTCACACATCTTATAATGAAGTAGGCAATATCAAGGGACACAAGTTTCACATAAGTACTGTTCCAAAATTAATGTATTTTAGTAGGTCACATTGCACAGATGAATAGCCACTTTACTGAGGCTTTGTAAGTGTCTTTAGCACCAAAAGAAGGTCTTGTTACATAAGAGTAAATGAGTAATGTAAAAGAGGGCAAAGTCAAGATGAAGGTTTGGGGTGACACTACCACCCCATATATTGTAAAGGAAAAATAACAAGTGATTTTCAGCCAAAAAAAAAAAACATCTCTGAAGATGTGAGTCTGAAATTAGAATATCTGGTTGAATACAAGCCAGGCAGGAAGAGGCGAGTCCAAGTGGATGGACACTGGAAGTGACATCAGAGGTGGTGAGGCTGTCAATCATCTGCAGAATAGATCTGTAGAACAGAGGAGGTGTTAAAATACAGTGCCACCCTGTGGATCGGTGAGACATTTACCACTTCCAGAGCCTTTAAGCTGTCCGCCAAGGTGCACGTGTGTGGCATTTTGCACTCCCTCAACTAAAGTGTTACCATATGTTGCTACCCAAATGTGAATTTCTGTCTTTCTCTCTCTCTCCTCCAGAAAACTTTACAAGAATCACCAAAAACAATATTTATAATCGCTCATATTTTTTCAGTATATGAGATAAAAAAGATGATACACTACTCTGAAAACTATTGGAGCTTCATTTATTTAACTTGGCTAAAAAGGCATATAAACACACTTGAAATCACAATGTAATGCTTCTTACACAACTTGAAATACAAAGTACACCCCTCCAGCATCAATCTGAAGTGGGAGAACATCTCAAGGATGATTAAAGTAATCAGAAGAACCCGACCACAATTTGGAGTCCCTCAGCACAGGGACTGAATATTCTAGAAATGAGAGATTTTAGGTTTTGATTTTTAATACATTTGCAAACCTTTTAGAAAGCATCTTTTCACTTTGTCATTATAGGCTATTGAGTGTAGATTGATGGGCAGATTTACTTATTAAAAATTTTAATCTACCACACATTAAACCGTGCAAAAAGTGAAGGGGTCTGAATACTTTCTGAACCCACTGAACACCCTAAAAGCCCCTGGCTAGTGAATGACTACATCTCTCTCCGGCAACAATAGTTTCTATCTGGCACCAGTGTTGAGCAAAGTGCCAGGGCATTTGAGACCCAGCCACTGCCCAGTAAATTACTGTATGGCAAACCTCTGGCTGTGCCAGCTATGCATTCCTCCTTCTAAACAACCATTTAAGCAAGGACCACCAAAAACATAACAAGAAAGGATCTCATACTCTTAAGTAAGGAAGGCAACTGACTCATCTAGACTTTATAGACAAGACGTCAACCATCTCCTGCCCCACAGTCGTGGAATCTGAGGAGTATAACAGAATTGACCTAAATTAACAACTCAGTCACTTTGTATTTTATATAGTGCCAATCACAAAACACAATATCAAAAGGCACTTTGTTGATCACAAGACCTCACCATTCCCAACTACCATCATTTATTTCATGGAGGCCACTACATTTTGCCCATCTCCCAGAAGCATGCATTCTGACAAACAAATCTTGTCAAATGTAATGGATTACGCTGGCCCTGCAAACTAACCTACCTGGGTCTCCATTTTCTATAAGCAGCACTTATTATATTTAAATTCATCTTTCTGTCCTTTACTGACATTTACCTTGGAAGCATAATAATGCAGAATCTAAATTTTGGAGTATTTTTTCTTTTTTGGGGGGGTCCTTCAGGATTCAATCATCTTCCACTGATTGATTCCACTTCCACTGTTATGCCTGCCCTCACCTGAGCTCATCTCGGTCAAGTGACCATCAGTAAAATATATTAAAGATTTATGAAGGTGTTGTTAACTTTATTAAAGGTCATCGGAAGTGGGGAACAATATTGGCGGTCAAATCCAGCAGAGCAACCAGAGACTACAAAGGAGGAGGAGGAGCGAAAATGATTGGACAACTTGAATTTAATGAAAGCCGTCATTGTGACGGACAAGGCCAAGCAATTCCATTGAAGGTAGAACATTTTGTTCAAAAAAATAAAATTTGTGGATGTGGTTCATGTGAAATAACAGGCAGGACTTTTTTTTTAAACTGATGTGGAACTCCTCAGTATTTATACATGCTGTGTGTCGGGGGCTTCTTCAAGGCTGTGGGAAGGCAAGCACTACCACCCAGGGATGAGCGAGGGCGCTGTTTTCACAAGGTTTTCTTTTCATCTGCTGCCAATCAATGCCTGACCACAGCCTCATCAATTTCCAAAGCCCCGCCTCTCTTGGGCTAAGAGATATATATAGTCATCCCTTCTGAAGTGGGGGTCTTTAGTTTGACCTTGTGACAGAACAAGAGAAGGAGAGGGGATTTAGTAGAAATAATTTTGTTGTTATCAATGGCAGATGCTAACAGTTTTGTTGTACTTTTTTTCTCATTTTAATAATTTAATTTAAATGGGGTTACCAAGGTGGTTCCCCAGACACTTCAACCTGTGTCTGACCAGTCTGTCCACATCTGATAAAAATAAAAGCCATTTGTCACAAAAATGAAATGACACGTTCATAATTGATTTATGTTTACAAAAATTTCAGGATATAGTAAAACTTACTTAACACAATTATTAAATGTGTATCTACATGTGTAGAGTAAATATGTGAAACCACAGCAGACATCAAAGTTCCACTCAGGAGTGACTGACAGTTTTTCACACCAACCAGCATTCTTCTTTTGTTTTGAATTTGCACATATTTTTCTCATACAGTTCAAGTAATGCTGCCACTCTTTGTACTTTGCGTGCAGCACTTGTTTTAACTTATTGGCACTTGCACTGCAGAGCTATTTTACTGTTCAATCTTCCTCCCTTGACACTATCTATCTCTCTCTCTCTCTCTCTCTCTCTCTCTCTCTATCTCTCTCTCTCTCTATATATATATATATATCTATATATCTATATATCTATATATATATATATCTATATATCTATATATATATATATATATATATATATATATCTATACAGTATATATATATACTCAGCAAAAAAAGAAACGTCTTCTGACTTTCAACTGTTTTTACTTTCAGTAAACTTAATGTGTAAATATCTGTATGAACACTAAAAGAGTCAACACCATAAGACATAAACTAAAAATGTTTCACAATGTGTCTCTGAATGAAGGGAGGCTCAAAATCAAAAGTACCAGTCAGTATCTGGTGTGGCCACCAGCTGCTTGAAGTACTGCAGTGCATCTCCTCCTCATGGACTGGACCAGATTTGTCAGTTCTTGCTGTGAGATGTTACCCCACTCTTCCACCAAGGCACCTGCAAGTTCCTGGACATTTCTGGGGAATGGCCTAGCCTTCACCCTGCGATCCAACAGGTCCCAGACATGCTCAATGGGATTGAGATCCGGGCTCTTCCACTGCGAGGATGATCAGCTGTCCTTCCTGTCTCCCTGTAGCGCTGTCTTAGGCGTCTCACAGTGCGGACATGGCAATTTATTGCCCTAGCCACATCAGCAGTCCTCATGCCTCCCTGCAGCATGCCTAATGCACGTTCACGCAGATGAGCAGGGACCCTGGGCATCTTTCTTTGGGTGTTTTTCACAGTCGGTAGAAAAGTCTCTTTAGTGTCCTGCGTTTTTAGAACTGTGACCCTAAATGCCTACTTTCTGTAAGCTGTTAAGGTCTTAATGACCATTCCACAGGTGCATGTTAATTAATTGATTATGGTTAATTGAACATGCATGGAAAACATTGTTTAAACCCTTTACAATGAAGATCTGTAAAGTTATTTAGATTTTTAAAACATTATTGTTGAAATACACAGTCCTGAAAAAGGGACGTTTCTTTTTGCTGAGTATATATATATATATATATATATATATATATATATATATATATATATATATGTGTATATATATATATATATATATATATATATATGTACTGTATCTATAATAATAAAAGGCAAAGCCCTCACTGACTGACTGACTGACTGACTGACTCATCACTAATTCTCCAACTTCCCATGTAGGTATAAAGCTGAAATTTGGCAGGCTTATTCCTTACAGCATACTTACTATAGTTAAGCAGGTTTCATTTTGAAATTCTACACGTAACGGTCATAGCGGTCGATAACGGTCAACAACGTCCGCCATGTTGAACTTTATTTATGGCCCCATCTTCACGAAATTTGGTAGGCGGCTTCCCTGCGCTAACCAAAACCGATGTACGTACTTATTTCGGTGGTATGACACCACTGTCGGCCGCCATATTGAATTTTCCAAACGCCACTAATCCTCCAACTTCCCATGTAGGTAGAAGGGTGAAATTTGGCAGGCCCATTCCTTACAGCTTACTTACAAAAGTTAAGCAGGTTTCATTTCGACATTCTACGCGTAATGGTCATAACGGTCAACAACGTCTGCCATGTTGAACTTTCTTATTTACGGCCCCATCTTCACGAAATTTGGTAGGTGGCTTCCCTGCGCTAACCGAAACCAATGTACGTACTTATTTCGGTGGTATGATGCCACTGTTGGCCGCCATATTGAACTTTCCAACATCACTAATTCTCCAACTTCCCGTGTAGGTAGAATGCTGAAATTTGGCAGGCTCATTCCGTACAGTTTACTTACAAAAGTTAAGCATGTGTAGAAAAGTAGTAATTGCCCCTTGTTAAAAATCACCTAACTGTGGTGTATCACACCTGAGTTCAATTTCGTAGCCACCCCAGGCCTGATTACTGCCACACCTGTTTCAATCAAGAAATCAATTAAATAGGAGCTGCCTGACACAGAGAAGTAGACCAAAAGCACCTCAAAGCTAGACATCATGCTAAAGATCCAAAGAAATTCAGGAACCAATGAGAACAGAAGTAATTGAGATCTATCAGTCTGGTAAAGGTTATAAAGCCGTTTCTAAAGCTTTGGGACTCCAGCTAACCACAGTGAGAGTCATTATCCACAAATGGCAAAAACATGGAACAGTGGTGAACCTTCCCAGGAGTGGCGGCCGACCAAAATTACCCCAAGAGCGCAGAGGCGACTCATCTGAGAGGTCACAAAAGACCCCAGGACAACGTCTAAAGAACTGCAGACCTCACTTGCCTCAATTAAGGTCAGTGTTGACGACTCCACCATAAGAAAGAGACTGGGCAAAAACGGCCTGCATGGCAGATTACCAAGGCGCAAACTACTGTTAAGCAAAAAGAACATTAGGGCTCGTCTCAGTTTTGCTAAGAAACATCTCAATGATTGCCAAGACTTTTAGGAAAATACCTTGTGGACTGATGAGACAAAAGTTGAACTTTTTGGAAGGCAAATGTCCCATTACATCACAGTAAAAGGAACACAGCATTTCAGAAAAGAACATCATACCAACAGTAAAATATGGTGGTGGTAGTGTGTTAAACCCTTTACAATGAAGATCTGTAAAGTTATTTAGATTTTTAAAACATTATTGTTGAAATACACAGTCCTGAAAAGGGACGTTTCTTTTTGCTGAGTATATATATATATATATATATATATATATATATATATATATATATATATACTGTGTTTAATATATACATATATATATATATATAATATATATGTACTGTATCTATAATAATAAAAGGCAAAGCCCTCACTGACTGACTGACTGACTGACTGACTCATCACTAATTCTCCAACTTCCCATGTAGGTATAAAGCTGAAATTTGGCAGGCTTATTCCTTACAGCATACTTACTATAGTTAAGCAGGTTTCATTTTGAAATTCTACACGTAACGGTCATAGCGGTCGATAACGGTCAACAACGTCCGCCATGTTGAACTTTATTTATGGCCCCATCTTCACGAAATTTGGTAGGCGGCTTCCCTGCGCTAACCAAAACCGATGTACGTACTTATTTCGGTGGTATGACACCACTGTCGGCCGCCATATTGAATTTTCCAAACGCCACTAATCCTCCAACTTCCCATGTAGGTAGAAGGGTGAAATTTGGCAGGCCCATTCCTTACAGCTTACTTACAAAAGTTAAGCAGGTTTCATTTCGACATTCTACGCGTAATGGTCATAACGGTCAACAACGTCTGCCATGTTGAACTTTCTTATTTACGGCCCCATCTTCACGAAATTTGGTAGGTGGCTTCCCTGCGCTAACCGAAACCAATGTACGTACTTATTTCGGTGGTATGATGCCACTGTTGGCCGCCATATTGAACTTTCCAACATCACTAATTCTCCAACTTCCCGTGTAGGTAGAATGCTGAAATTTGGCAGGCTCATTCCGTACAGTTTACTTACAAAAGTTAAGCAGGTTTCATTTCGAAATTCTACGCATAACGGTCAACAACGTACGCCATGTTGAACTTTCTTATTTATGGCCCCATCATCTCGAAATTTGGTAGGCGGCTTCCCTGAGCTAACCGAAACCAATGTATGTACTTATTTCGGTGGTATGATGCCACTGTCGGCCGCCATATTGAACTTTTCAACAGTCTTTGTTACTTATGGGCCCATCTTCAAGAAATTTGGTACACAACGCTAACTGAATCCTACTTACGTACATATATACGTCCATAGCCTGCAGCTCGGTCGCCGTGTGAGGCGGCGTTGGGTCCTCCATCCCAACGCCTCCCACGTTGTTGGCTGCCTGCCTATATACTGTAAGACCTTCCATCGCTCCGGTCTCTACATTCCCTTCCTGGCTTCACCACGGGATTCACGTCTCCCTGCTGATAAATGCAGCCTTTTTATTTAATCCACGGCTTCTCTGCTGTTTTATTGTTTGTTTATTACAATTATAGTTATTGTGTAGGTATTTTACACTTACTTTACATTGCTCAGGTACCCATTTCCTTTATCATTCCAACCCACATTACCATGTCTATCGAGATGATCATATTGCACGGCCATATCAGGCTCACTCTTGATATCCAGAGGAACATTGTGTGAACGTTATGTATTGAATGACTGGGACAGGCTCAAGGTGTGGACTGATGACGGTACAGGAGATAATTATACTACACAGGAGCACTAGAAGAGTGAAATGCTTAAGCCCTTCACCTATGGTTCTGCATGTGAGTTGATGGCTGCCACTGAATTGTTCGGTTGTTGCTTTCAAGTGTACCGAAATGGCCAAATATTTTACACCTTTTGACAACCGCCAATGCCTCTTAAACATCTTAGATTCACAGGTGACATATCAGTAGTGCACACTTTGATGTTTATGAATGTTTAAACTCTCAAAAGCTGGATGTGATATTATCGATGAAACCGGTTGTGTGCTTACAAAGCTTGACAGATGCCGAATGTCACTTCAACACAACAAATCCTGCAAATACTGTCATAATTGAAACAAACCATGAAACTCAAACCGATTATGATAGCAGCAATCCAAGCTGTGAGATTTGAGACAAGATTACTGTTCAAATGGCCAACTGTACGTTGCATCCTTAAGAGTAAGCTCAGCACACAGCTTGGTCATGTTACAACCGGAGGGCCGAACTGACAACATGGTATACAAAGAGATCCTTAACAAATAATTATTGGCATATTTTCCCTCCGTTTAAAAAGGTTTACTTTTCTTCTTAATAAAAATTTTAATGCAGTACTTCGCCGCTGCGAAACGCGGGTATTTTGCTAGTATGTATATATATGTGTGTATGTATATATATATATGTATATGTATACAGTGGGTTGTGTGTGCACTTTGTAAATAGTATATCTATACTAATAAAAGGCAAAGCCCTCACTGACTGACTGACTGACTGACTGACTCATCACTAATTCTTCAACTTCCCGTGTGGGTGGAAGGCTGAAATTTGGCAGATCATTCCTTACAGCTTCCTTACAAAAGTTGGGCAGGTTTCATTTCGAAATTCGACGCATAGTGGTCATAACTAGAAGCTATTTTTCTCCATTTACTGTAATGGAATTGAGCTCGAAAGCCGTGGGGGGCGGAGTTTCATGTGACATCATCACGCCTCCCACGTAATCACGCATTACGTAGAAAACCAGGAACAGCTACAAAAAGCGCTGAAGAAAACATGCATTATATAATTAAGAAGGCAGCGAAACAATTAGAAGCGAGCGAGTGACATATAAAACCATATTCAGCGGCTCACGTGAACTGACGCAGTACGCAGTCATAAAGCAACAGTTCCAAAGAGTGCTGAACAAAAACCGAATTACACTGCTACACTCAAATAGATAAACCACACGCCGTTGCACAATGGTAGAGCCTTTGCCTCTAGCGCCGACGTTCAATTCCCGAAGGGGATGCACTAAGTATATACGCACGCTTCTCGATTCATTTTAGCCTCGCATCCCCTTGGTTTGAGACATATGAAAAAATATGCGGTTAATGCAGAAAGACAGATCACCAATTGAAGCTTTATGAATAATGGATACTTTATTCGCGATCAATGATTGTTTTGGTAAAGCCATACTCAGTGTATTCATTAGATGAACGTTAAAAAAGTAAGAGCGAGGGGAGGGTAACTTATTGAAGCACATAGGCAAAACCACAATAGCACGCGGGCTTGATGTACTGTAGTGCGAGTCAACTCGATCTGAATTGCACGATCACATTCGAAAAAATATTTTTCAAGTTCTATGTAGTCCATATGTGTCAAACTCAAGGCCCATGGGCCATAACCGACCCGCCATGTAATTATATCCGGCCCGCGAGATCATTTTATATACTGTATTATTGTTATTAATGGCCCGGGAATATGAAGTGCTGGTAACACAATAAACTACAGATCCCATAATGCAGCGCTTCAGCTGCCTATATATATATATATATATATATATATATATATACTGTATATAATATATAATAAAATGCTAAGGGCTGTCACGTGATTGCTCAAACTGCTGAAGCTAGAACCTTGATTTTGGCTTTGATTGAAACCTTATGGCCTGACACGCACAGGAATTGCCAAAATTTGGAATTGTTGGCAACTTCCAAAACTGATTTAAGCTTATGGGTTTATTATGCCAAAGTGAGCAGAATTTTGCAGCACTACCTATTGAGCATCAAGTGCAGAATACAAAATGACATAACCCCCCTGGACATGGTACATACAGTATGTGTTCAGAATTCACTCTCAAGTGTAATTATTCTGCTTATTAATCATTGTATGTCAAATTCCATTATACCTCCATAAAGGCTGGCAAAGTCTCCAGTGGTCTTCTGTTTACAAGAAAGTGTCTATCTATCTATCTGGTGTCCCAGCCGGGGTGAAGCATACTGGGGAAAGTGACTGATGGGTCAAGTGGTTAAGGTGGAGAACTTAGACGAATGACATCTGCGATATGATTGACAGTAATGGGAAGAAAAGGGGATGCACCCTGAGCAGAAGGGCAGGGAACGGAGGCAGGGATTTCTGGATGGTTTTAGGAGCAGAGAAGAAGATGTAGAAGGGGAGAGAGGGGGAGTTGAGCTGGGTATGTTAGGTGGGTTACGGGTGTGGAACAAGAGGGTTTTTTTTTTGTTCCATTGATGGAGTCTCTCAGAGTCATAGCAATGAGAAATTCATAGATACAGTAATTGTAAATTATTCAAGTTCAAAGTGGTTCATTTTGCTTTTACATTTGTGTATTTTTTCTTACTATTCAAATAAACTGTTCTGCAAATCCCTTCTTTGTCCTGCTGTGTTTTTTTTTCCTTTTTGAACTTGTCACAGTAAGATTGCTACAATAATAATAATAATAATAATTCTTTACATTTATATAGCATTTTTCTCACTACTCAAAGCTCTTTTTCCTAGTGAGTGAGGCACCACTTCAACCACCACTAAAGTCTGTTTATGTCTTCAAATGTGAATGTATAATCGATATTACAGAAAGATTTTCACTTGCAACAGGTTCTATTTATGTTTTACATGTGTGGTGTGCTCTATGTACAGACGACACATATTAATACGTTTAGGAGACTTTTCTGCTGTACACAGTTTATCCCAATCAGAAGCTTGCTCTCAGTTGGAAGAGTTAACAAGAGCGTCATTGCTCTTTCCAATTCAAAATCGCCACCCCTACTTAGAAATGTGATACTCCGTAAGCCATCTAATTGTTCCCATCCACTATTAGGTAAAATTCACTCCTGGTTTTCTCCAGACATACTGTGTGTATTATACGTCTGGCTGTGTGAGAGTAGGTAACCTCAAAAAGTCAATAAGCAAGGACATAACTGGAGAAGAATTAAGTGATGTTAAAGGGCAAGCAACCCATGAGGTGCCATTGATGCCTGATTTTCCATCTAAAGTGATAAACACATCGTAGTGAGTAGAGGTCAGCATATGGTCTCACACTGAGAGAGATGGATGATGCTTCCCTTTAAAAAACAAAGAGTTACAAAAAGTCAATAATTTTGCGCCACCCTATTAGATGGCCAGAGCAAGGTTCTTTTTTTAAGTAAGTCATCCCAGAGGGTATTTACAAAGTCTCATCCTTTAAAGTCTGTGTTATAATTTGATGGCTTCACCAAAAAAAAAGTTTCACCTTGAAAGTTGAACATAAAGCAAGCCTTCAAAAGCCTGCCCCCCAAACTAAAAAGCAGCTTTGCGGCCTACACATCAAAAACAGGCCAAAGCTTATAAGAAGAGAGGGACTGCAAAACCCCTGGCTCAGAATAACTTTGATTTTTACAGATTTTATTATAAAATATTCAAGAACAAGAACTAAAACAGAGGAAGAAGTGTCATAAAGGCTATGTGTAAAAGGCAAACTTAGAAGCAAACAAAATCTTTAAACAATGCCAAAGTTCAAAAAACAGAGAAAGAGGCACTTAAAAGTATAAATAAAAAATTCAAAAGCTAAAGAAAAGCCAATGAACATAAGAATAATCCAATATCACTGTAGCGGCAGAGTGTCACAAACAGAGAGATAATGGTTTGAGGCCTTCTGAAAGTCCCACAAAGCTGGCTTTACTGCTTTGCAAGAGACAGTAAAAGAAAACATTAAAAATGACCACGTGAATTGTAGTGAGGAGGTCAAGACCAAGGTCCTCATGTATAACGCTGTGCATAGAATTCACACTAAAACATGGCATATGGACAAAAGTCGAACTGTGCGTACGCACAAAAAAAAATCAGATACACAAAACTGTGCATAAGCCAACTTCCACGCACTTCCACTACATAAATCCCAGTCTGCGTGAAATGTAACGCTCTGGCACACGCCTGCCGCCCCTCCCAGACTCCTCACAGCATTACACCTGTTTGCATATGCAAATCAATATAAATATTCCCTTAAGTTCAGCATTCTGTGAAAAGATAATGGCAAAAGCACAAAGAAAAAAGAAGAATATCAGCAAATGCCAAGTGGAGGTAATGAAAAACGTCTATTTGTTGGTTTAAGCAGTGATATAAACAACAAAAGTGGTCAGATATCAAAGTCACCATGAAAAGGTGAGTCGTAGCCCACCGTTTAAGGGTCACATGGAAGCTTAGGGTACAGAGAAAAGAAAAAAAAATATGGACACAGTAGGAAAAAAAGTTCAAAATGTCAACTTTAATCTTGAAATTTCCATTTGAATCACATAGTTTATTTTGTCATTAAAGTGGAACGTCATAAACTTAATCTTAAAATCTTTTAATTTACTACTTTCTCAAATCCCATCTTAACTAAAGTAGCACCTTAAATGCTTTGTATTCTGTGTGTTCTTCTATGTACTCTGTGTGTGAATCACTACTTGCTTCTTAAATGGGCTTTCTCTTACGCCGACAGGACACAGAGTACATTACATTCATGATATTACAGCTCTTTGAACAATTTTAATACTAAGATGTATACTTGATATAACTTTAATGATGAAGTGAACAAAAGCATGTATTAAACATGGGGCCACAGTGGTGGAATGGTAGCGACGAGCTGGCACCCCGTCCAGAGATTGTTCCTGCCTGCCACAAGATGCTTGCTGTGCCATGTGTGACCCTCGATGAAATAATTTATTATGGCAGTTCTGCCTCTTTCAAACGTACTAACCTCCAATTCCTGTCCTGCCTTTTCTTTCTCCAAGTAATTAATCACCACACTTTCAACTCTGTAATAGATGTCAAGCCATTCTTCAAAACCTTTAAGGAACATTGAAATATCTTCATAGTGCATGTTCAATTATTCCATCCATCTATCCACCCAGGGTTGCGCCAGTCCCAGGAAGCATACAGCAAGAGGCAGGAAAAATCCCTGAATGGGGCGCCAGCTCATCACTACCTCTGTCCACCGTGTTTAACAACAGTATATATTATTTAAATTAAGTTAAAATGTACCTGTATAATGTAATATATATACTTTACTGCATTTCTTCTGAAAAATTTTATCAAGAGCTCCAAGATGATTTAGCGTGGAAATCTAAATCAACTTAGAAGCCAGTCATCATCATCTGTAAATACGCACTTCTTTTATTGTTATTGCATGGTATAATGAGATTCAAAATACAAATTCTCCATAAACTTATCTTCCTATAAAATGATAAAATAACAGCAATAATAATAAATTGATAAAAAAAAACAATGAAATATATATAATATGAAAGCATAAGTGGCTCAGGTTGTGCAATATTACAACTGTAATGCAAGTTTACAGTCAGGTAATGGTACTTATAAGTACAAACAGTTCTACCAGGAGCACTTAATGGACTGATTGAGTGAGTTTATATCTCTTGGGATGAAACTGTTTCTGAACCACGAGGTCCGTACAGGAAAGGTTCTGAAGCATTTGCCGATTGGGAAAAGTTCAAATAGACTGTGCGCATGGCTTAGGCAGCATGTACTAGAAACCGTATCCTGATAACTCTCTCCGCTCTCGATACAATCTGCCATAGAGCTTTTCAATTAGCTGCTGTAGAGCTGTGATTCCACACTCAGAAACGTTGGGTTAAAATACTCAGTGGTGCACTGAGAGTAGCAACGCTAAAGCAGCTATAGTATTTGGAATTGTTTGGCCATTCTGTGCACCCTTATATGTTTACAGGTTGTTTACAATCATATGCCTTAAACTAAAAAACAACATGCGCTTAATGTCAGTTTATGTGATAAAGCTGCGATAGGGATGTGAATCTAAAAAATGAAGGGAAGCCACCTAGGAACAGTATCACTGCTTTGACGCTGGGTGCCACCAGTTTGCTAAACCGAATGGAGAACTTGTGTATGCAAGGGATTGAGCTGGTGTGAAAATGTGTGTTTTTACGCTGTTTAGTTTTTATACATCATGATGTGAGCATGAAAACGGGCGTACGCAAAATTTTTGTGAGTACACACCGTTTACACATGAGGCCCCAGGAGATAACGTGATGGAGCATCAAAACCAAAACAAGAACAGAGATTAAATAGCCAAGAAGGACAAAAAAGGTCTTTAGCACAGTGAAACGGGGAAATTCTGGATCCATGGAAAATGGTCTTTAAGTTGTTGCTCCAATAATGACACCAGCAAACATGCTGCGTAGAATTCTAGGAACCATTGTTAGGGAGACAATAAATACAAAATCTCTAAAATTGCAGCGTTTATTGGCAAAAAAAGGCAATGTAGCAAAACCTGAACAAAATATTAACTTTTAAAAGATACCAGATACACAATTTCTAACCAAATATTCAGTCATTGAGGGGCAAAAGCCCTAATTCCATTTATGGAATAGATAGATACATAGATAATTTGTAAATATCAGAGATTATGACATAGGCCAGGACATTCACCAGTCTGTCCAGATATAGCCTCACGCAAATCAGACACAGGCAGACTTCAGCCTGTACAGACCTAAAATGAGGGCTCTGCTTTTTAAAGTTCAAAGTATACCTTAAAATGTCCCAAAAACCACCAATAATGTCCCACAAGGGTAGAGGAACTGAAAACCCCTGGCTTAACACTAGAATTCCTGAAGCCTAGGAAAAAACTCATAATACCGGCCCACCTTAAATTCCTTCACACCTCTCCGTCAGCGTCTTTTTTTTTGTAAATGCGTCGATCAGCACAAGCAGCAAGCAGTCTGCTGTCCCATCCCCTGCCATGACGGAGCTCAACTCAGAGGCAAAAAGCTCTCCCAGTTCAAGCCAAGGCTCCTTATCTGCGTGTAATGTGCCTGGAGTTGTATAGGGTAAATAATACAGTATATCCGTATTTGGAACACATGCATTTCATGTGTGTTCCATGTCTGCAAAGATCTGGGTAAGTGTAGGATGAAAGGAAATGCGAGAAATGCAAAAAATACTTAACACATACCTAAAGCAGAAAATTTTTCCATGTTATACTAATAATGACGTGAAGTGTATAATGTGTGAAGACTTTAGTTCAAATATCAAATAAACATGTGCACTTTTATTCAAGAATATAACCAAAGAAAAGAAATTCATTCGATTTACATGTGGCTGTCATTGAGTTAAAAACTCAAGCTCAGATGTCAATCGACAGGGAATTTGCATGTATTTATGAATGGTACAGAGGTAAGAACTGCTGCCTTATAACCTGAAGGTCTTGGGTTCGAGACTGGGCTCTTCGTGGTTTGAGTAGTGAGCTGCTATTATTATTATTTCTACAGCATAATAAAAACATACATTTGATTTGAATCTGTAACACCCAGTAAAAATTTTGGCTATTTGTAAATTGTTTTTTTTATTATTCCGTTTTATTGGTACAATCAATTTGTCTCTTCTTCTTTGAGTTGATTGCATTTATCTCCATTCTTTTCACAAGAGCAGTGCTTTGGCTGATGCCTGCTCAGAACTGTTTGTTGTACCAGCAATCAAAGATAGGCTCTCCCGTGACTTCTATCAGACTGGACAAAGGCAGGACCGTAACAACAGACAGCTTCTTCACAGCATTTTCGGTGGCTAATAGACTGCTGCACCGCAACTCTGCTTGGCACCATAAATTAAAATGGGACTTCCACTTGCAGCTAAAGTCACTTCAGCACGCGAGCAATTTGCCACACTAGTGTTTAGATCTGACGGTGTATGCGCCCAACTTCTTATTTTTGTTATAAGGCAACAGTTCTTACTTTGGCAGGATGGCCTGTTCTGGTCACAGTATTTCAAATGTACTGTGTGGTGGAAAGGCCTCCCCACCCACAAAATAAAGATCAGCACCTAACTATGTAGCAGTAGGAGTTCGGTCACATATACAGAGCACATGGACCAGTCACCAACATGACACCAGCAGCAGGACCAGAGATGCTGTGGCTTGTTAGTACTGATGACTTTGGTATTTTGCTTTATCCCTTAGCTCATCCTTCCCTTGTGTGATATTCTGTGATAAGCAGTCTATTTTTGTTTATTTTGGAAAAGTTTGCCATCATTCTGGATTGAGGGGAATCCTACTATGAGGGGGCCTCTATCTTGTTTGAAAGAACCAGGACTGTCAGCGATCCCCAAACTCCCCAAGCACGATCACACCAAGTCCTGGGTTCAAATAATGGAAGGTTTATTATACAATTCCTGCACAAGGTCGCACAAGCAAACATGTTTTCTCTCTCCACTATACCTCTCCTTTTACCACCGTACTTCCCTCCTCCAATCCAGTGTTGCTCTACATCCTCCCAGCTCCGACTCGCCTGGATAAGGAACTGCTGTCCCTTTAATCACGGATGCAGTGCCAGGGTGATTGCCCAGTGGAATTACTTCCAGGTCAACATGGAAGTCCCATAAATTGGGGAGTGCAAATCCCTAAAGCGCCCTGTTGTGGCACCCATGGTCCCCAGCAGGGCTGTATTGCCAGATTACATTTCCCATTATTCCCTGCCGGTTCCCGAATGGGCGCCTTCATGTAGGGCTGCTGCCTTTTAATATCTTGGGGGAGTAAAAAGCCCCCAGCGACATTTTCTATCTTCTTTGGGCTCTCCAACCATCCCCTCTGGTCCTTCCTTCCGGGTCTGATCCCCTTCTCTTCCCGGCCAGGATGCCTGTCTACCTACTAGGAGCCTCCTATCCAGGTAAGAAATCATCACCTCTTCTGGCTGGGATGCCTGTCCCGCCCATGTGGCACCTACACTTGATACAAAAAATGCAGCATGAAGACATGCACACACTGCCCAGCCGTATTTCACAAATTACTTTGCTGTTTTTGCTCTTTTCTACTTCTTCGCCATCCTTCATTTCATTCTGAGTCTGCTGGTTCTGGTGAGAGACTGAACAGGTCAGGGCAGACATTTCTGTGCCCAAACGCAGTCTGCAGCTCATTTTACCAGTGGATCATTCCCAATGCACCTCTTGCCGGTGGCAGGGTGGGTGAAAACAGGCTTCTCATCCATTGTAAAGTGTGGGGCATGAAAAATGAATGTGTTTTTATGCATTTTTAATACAAGTTATTATGCCTGTGCCTACCGTCTGCATTCTGGATGGCACTGGGTTTAGAAGTTTAGCTGTCGTTTTCTTTAACCTGCTTATCACTGGAGATATTTTACATTCAAATATTACAAACATCTGATTATAAAAATGTGGCATAAATTTGACAAATGAGAGGAGCTTGTCTGGACAACTCAGCTACCGCTAATCCTAAAGTGTCATCCACAACTTTTGCAAAAGTTGTCAGGTTTTTGCTTTAGCTGCTGTCACCATTTGTCCTTCCAGAGTCACTAACTACCTGCACCTCTTCTGTTTAATTCTTTGATTCACATATTATCCAGACACACTTATTTCAATACAGGGTCACAGAGGACTGGTATTTAGCCCACCCGCACTGTATAGAAGACAAGAAACAACCTGAGGTGGCATGGCAGCCCACTGCAGAGCACACTCACTCACACACACACACCGATATCCAGTCCTAGAGGGCCACGATAAAAACTTAATCTGCATGTTTTAAACATTAATCTTTATTGTGAGTAAATCCAAAATGGACATGGAGAGAATAAGGGAAGGCCGACACAGTGTGTCGCAACAGGGCTACTGACAGTCAAAAATGTCAAAATGTTGTGTGCGGTTGTTTTCACACTTGAAGAAGTTCTATCATTATGATGGGAGTGGAAGGTATAGAGCAACATTTCCCAAACTGTGGGCCATGACGATATTATAGGTGGGCCACAGCTGACCCAAGATAAAGTCCCGGCCCCACAACTGTTCTGTCAATCCCACTCATTTCATAGCGGCAGCATCACAGGAGGAAAAGCATTGACAATCTTGTTTGATTCATCTCACGCTCTGACACCCTGATGATTATAATCCTCACAGGTAGCGCAGTGGTAGTGCTGCTGCTTTGCAGTAAGGAGATTGTGGGTTCTCTTTGAGTAGTGAGTGAGAAAAGTGCTATATAAATGTAAAGAATTATTATTATTATGCGATTTCACTCCATTCACCGAGGAGGATCACTCCACTCCACCTCCTGATACCATCGTACTAAATTCAAGGAAGGAAACCAAGGGTGTGTCTTGCAAAATCCATGGAGGGGTACCTGCCCTGGTGAGTCGCAAACAAACTGTCCCGTGAAAAACTGGGGTTGTCACACCACAAAGGTTTGAAAAACAAAACACTGGTCTAGAGTTTAAACATTTTGGTCTGAAACCCTTAGGCTGTGGCAGCAAGTGACCTGAAGCCAGTCACTAAGGCCACTTACGCAGGAAACAGTAGGTCACACCGTTCTGCACCAGGCCAAAAAAACGCTGTACTGCATACATTAAGTTGTGCTGAATCCATTTCTGAAATTGGAATTTCTCAGCCACAAACACATACATTCTGAAAAAACAAAATGTGGATTTTTTTTCTTACATTAGTTTCATGGCAAAAATATTTTTCAGGCTCAAAATATTATTTAAAGTATGTTTTCGGCTGAAAAATGTCAGTCTTCTTTGTTCTTGAGAACAGTTAAGGAGGAAACAGCCCCAAGTCATTGGTATTTGTTGTTCTTTCTTCTTCTTCCTTCAAAATAGCCAGGAATTCATATTTAGCAGGTTAGAAAAATAGAGAGAACATTCTGATTGGAACTAAGGTGAAACTAATTGAGGAGCTTCTCTCTTCCTGCCTAGCACTTGGGTGTAACATGTCTTTAAAGGTCCATTTCCTACACTCTCATTTGGATTTTTTTACTGAGAACACGGCAGCCGTCTCTGATGAAAATGGGGAGAGGGTCCACCAGTCGTTATAGTGGAAGGTGCAGTGAGTCTATGATAGCAGGTCATTCCACCATGAAATGCCATTCATAGGATTATAAGAGGAGAAAACTACCGAGTGACTATATTTTGTAAGTACGAGGGATGTTCAAAAAGTTTCCGCACTTTTATTTAATTCTTTTTATTTTCAAATTACTTTTCTACATAGTCACCTCCCTTTGCATCGCACCAAATTTTTAATGCCATCAGCAAAAAATGTTTTTGGTTGAGTGCGTAGCCACTGATACACCGCTGCCTTCACATCATTCCTTGTGGTCGTGGCTGTAGCTGAAAGTCCTGAGTGCTCTCCATCAGTCACAGTAGTACAGCCATTTTCGAAAATTTAAATCACCTCATAGACGGCGCTACGAGAGAGAACTTTATCCCCATACTGAGCACACATGCTCCCAGCACACCTTCTGCCTGCAAAGAGCATATTCCTTTTTTTTTTGCAGCCATCTTCCTCACAGGGTGACAACTCTTATATTAAACTGCAAGGGCAGCCAACTTGCCAGACAGAACTAGTCACATGACACTCTCAGACACGGCCAATGACTACTCCTCCCGCCTTCACTGTTTCCAACGGAAATATAAAAGTGCAGAAACTTTGTGAACATTCGTTGTAATAACTACTAGCCATGGTTGTTGTTGGAGACAGATAATAGAGTAATTAGCACAAACCTGCCACCTCTTGCCCTGTGTCTATAAAGAGACAAATTGGCCCATCTTCAGTGAGAGTCTTTGAGACTCCACATTGGACCGTTTCCTTTTCCAAGGTTGTTTCTCCTTGAGCTTAGTGCTTCACAGACAGGCTCTTGTCTCCCAAAACCCTGAATTGTATTACAGAGTGTGGTGAAGATATTAATGCAAATGCTTAATGCTTATGATTTATGATTTCATTATTTACTTTGTCAATAAGTAGTCTAATATTTTTCACATATTAAGCAGTATTCATTTAGTAATTGGCATTTTCATTTGGGCAGCTTGCTCCCGTGTACAGTATTAGGCATGAATTCCCACACTTGGTTGTTACGCGTGTGGAGTCCACATGTTTTTTTCATCTCTGCATGGATTTTCCAGCTGGGACTCCGGCTTTCTTCCCATATATTCCAAAGATGTGACGGTTAGGTGATCCCCATGTGGCTGTGTGCGTGAGTGGTCCCTGCAATGGTCTGGCACTTTATCCAGGACCAGTCTGTGGTTAATGTCCAGTGCTGCCAGCATGGGCCTCAGCAACCCTGGATTGAAAATGCTATGCCAAGTCTTGTCATGGCCTCTTTTCACCTTTAACTTTTAATTGTTGTATGTCATAAAAGATTGCAGCAGCATACGCTGTATTAAATCGATCATTTTATAACGGCCACATCTAAAACTTACAAAAGATAAATGTTTCATTAATTGTGTAAAAGCCATTATAACTGAGCATTTGAGAGTCCCTTTCTAGCCAGTAGTGGATTTGATTTCATTTAATGGAGAGTATTTTGTTTTGTTGTCTGCGCCTTCTAAACTCTCTTTATGTCTTTGATTTAGCTGATGCCATTTCTACAGTCAACATTCAATAACTACAATCTGCATCTTAATGTTTCATGCTTGCCATATTTCCCCAAACGATAGGCCACGGTATATGCATTAATTTTACAAACCTGCGTATTGGGTGTGGCTTGCTTAAATGGGGCGGCCTATCTAAAAGCATTTCAGTCGCCATACCTCGTGCTTTCATTTTGATGGCTATTGTTGAAACTATCTGATTGTCCTCAAGCTGCACAAGAATCCATTCTTTAAGTCGTTTCTCCAAGTTTGGCCATTTTGCTTCCCTTGTACGCCTTGCACGCTTAGGTGATGGAAGCGCGTGGAAAGCGTCCTCATCTTTCCGCCAGTTTCTCACTTGTTTTTCATCTTCTTCAAAGCAGTGTCCAGCTGCACGATTGCCGTTTTCTTTTGCGAAAGCAACGACCTGAAGCTTAAATTCTGCAGCATAGGACTTGTGTTACGTCATGATATCAGCAAGTGCAAAATTTTATCAATTTAATTGTTTACGCTCAACTATAATGTCACTACAGAGTTGCAAAGGCCTACTGGGGCATGCCAAATTAAATGCTTTTACTTCAGATTGGTAAATTCAGTAACACCGCTGCTAATAACATGGGGTGGCTTATCTTAGAGTTTTAAAACATAAATGAGCATTTTCTGCAGCTTATATAAAAGGGCAGCCTATAATGTGGGGCAGCTTATCGTTGGGGAAATACGGTAGCATCTCCTAATGCCTCCACACTGTTTCCCATGATCTGTCATTTGGACAGCAGTTGTAAAAATGGATTGGTGGATTAATTCCACATTTTTTTTTTACATGAAATATCCGAAAGCTTTACAATAAGGATAAATACGAGCGAGAATCAAATAGTAAAAGCATAACAGTTCTCTCACTCCTCCACATAGTCTCCCCACAGGTCGATGCTCTTCTTGTATTGTTCCACTAACTACTACACTCCTTTGAAGAAGAAACTTTTTGGCTTCTCCCGAATCCAGACCTGCAGCGCCTCCTTAAGCTCATCATCAGAGGTGAACCTGCGACCACGCAGAGCCTCATTAAGAGGACCGAAGATGTTATAGTCGTGTGGTGCTAGATCAGGGCTCTAACAGGGATGAGGAAGATGTTCAGACCACGTGTTTTGCATTGCATCCACCATTGTAGCCCGTGCGTGGGGATATGTGCTGTCATGGAGCAGCGAGACAGTTTTTGACAGTATTCTTCTTCATCTTTTGCTGTGAATTGGTGAATTTCAGCAGGTTTCACATCCATTGCTAAAGAATTTTTACTACGGTGTGTTGTTCAACAATGATGCAACCCCACAGCGGAGCACCCATGTTCATTTGACCTTGGCTTTTTGGACTTTTTTTTTGTTACATTGCCTTTTAAGCAATCCCTTTTATATATTTTTGTTCTGTTGAGCATTTTCCTGTCTTTTTTAATTTGTTTCTGTTTTTCCTATTTTTTCTTCAATTTTTAAAGATTCCTTATTGTCCCTTGTTTGTTCACAGGCTTGTGGGGAGAGTGTTGGTTATCTTCCGTTTTTTGAGACATTTTAATACATTCATAGTCACTTCAAGTTGCTTTGCCAGCCCCCCATTTCTGGAGCCTGCTTCAATTGAACCCAGCAGGTAGGATTTGGGGCCCAGTTGAGCTTAGGTGAGACTCTTCTAGGCAGGCTAATCAAGGAAGGTCTTGGCCTGCTTCTCAGCTTATTCCCAGGGGTCTCATATCCATTTGCCTTTTTGAAAACAAATCTTGGATGGCAATGAGAATGAGTATAGAATGCCAGCTTTTAAAGTGTTGTACCAAAGACATCACCCAGTATAACTTCTGGAACATGCCCCCTAACAGCCACACATCAGGTCCCAGCAACAGGACCAGAAAATGATGGCACCCTTCAACAAACAAAATGGCATTGTGGTGAAATAAAAACATCCATCCATCCATCCATTATCCAACCCGCTATATCCTAATTACAGGGTCACGGGGGTCTGCTGGAGCCAATCCCAGCCAACACAGAGAACAAGGCAGGAAACAAACCCTGGGCAGGGTGCCAGCCCACCACAGTGAAACAAAAACATAACACAAAAAATGTTTACCATATGTCTGGGGACAATAACTTATAATAATACGCTACCGTGGCTGTCCTTTTGTCTGTCCAGGATTTTAAAACACCTGTAACTCACAAACCGTTTGACCTATCAACCTGAAATTTGGTACACAAATACTACGTGACGTCTACTATCCGCTTTCGGTGATGATTAACCTCCAAGGTTATTCTTCTTTTTATTTTATTGTAGAATCAACTCTCGGCAGTGGCCAGCAGAGCAGCCGTGCTCATCCCTACCACCTTCACTATCACTTCCCCTACCTCTTCATATCTTAAATCATTCTTGAGGCAGATTGAAGACTTATGTGCCAGCTTAAGTGAAAAATTAAAGAAAACGTACTAAGTAATCGCAACACAAACACTGACTTAATCAGTTTTAACGTGAAAAGATGCAGATGAAAGAAGAGAAGAAGCGGCCTGCTAGGGTGGAGAAAAGAAGATCTGCTCAGGAAGCAGCAAGCGCATCAACCTCTGAGTAAACGAAAGGTAAACGTACAGAGAAAGGGGATGAAAGCTATGGCTGCTCAAGTCAAGTGTATTCACTGCACATTATCATGCAGTGTGCCGTTACTGGTAACTTATAAAACTAACCAACCCAAAACTTTCCAAAATATCAAATTACCCTTAACTAAATTTTTTTGCAAAGCAGCATAAATGTATTTTCG
Source organism: Polypterus senegalus (assembly GCF_016835505.1). Classification (NCBI taxonomy): domain Eukaryota; kingdom Metazoa; phylum Chordata; class Cladistia; order Polypteriformes; family Polypteridae; genus Polypterus; species Polypterus senegalus. The sequence continues at coordinate 34,527,032 of NC_053166.1, read as the reverse complement.
TCTGAATTATTTCACAAATCACTTCAGCATAAATGCCTGTACTGTTGGCCTTTGCCTAGTTTTTCATTTGTTAGCCCCTTTCATGACAGGCCTTTTATTAAGCATCCTAAGGGAATTGTAAATTGCTTTACACCACAACTTTTAAAGAACTTGTAATAACTTCATAACTTTAGTCCATCTACCTGACAGCCACTAAAACAGCGAATCCCGTTAAAACTTTAAAATAGCATGCCATCGAAGGTCTGGAGGGATTTATATGACAGCTAAGCTATCAGCAGCTCTAAAGTGCAGTTGTAAGGTGGGTGGGAAATGCGTGAATCACTTGAGATAGTAGAGCTGACCCTCACAGTGGAAAATAAAAAGAAATGTGCAAGCCAAATGGGTTTTCATAACTTTTTCTTGCACGTTTCTGATTTATGAAACATGCCCAGCTGCACATATTCATAACATGTTGTAAAGCTTCAGTTTCTTTTATTTATAGACCCATTCATTAAATCATAGCAAAGTGTTTAGAGTTAGAATTTAAAATTTTTTGAATATATGAAAAAGTAAGTGGGCAGCACGGTGGCGCAGTAATGGCCCTGCTGCCTCGTGGTGAGGAGACCTGGGTTCACTTCCCAGGTCCTCTATGCATGGAGTTTGTATGTTCTCCCCGTGTCCTTCAGGTGCTCTGGTTTCCTCCCACAGTCCAAAGACATTGGCGATCTGAAATTGTCCCGTGTGTGTGCGTGCCCTGTGGTGGGCTGGCGCCCTGCCCAGGGTTTGTTCCCTGCCTTGCGCCCTGTGTTGGCTGGGATTGGCTCCAGCAGACCCCCATGACTCTGTAGTTAGGATATAGCGGGTTGGATAATGGATGGATGGATGAAAAAGTAAGCGAGGTGAATCAGACATTTAAAAGAAGAATGGATACTAGAATATTTTCATATTACATGTAATATTTTTACAAACATTTAGATTTTTAAATACAGAATCATTGTCAGTTTATGGTAGTACTAGCTGTGCTATGCATTATCAGTGAATCACCCTCTGGGCTCATCAGAGGTATGTACTACCTCACTGGGAAGAGAGGGGGCACTGGTACTAACAATCCTCTTCTGTTCCCGCCTCCATGCTGAGGAGACACCCAGTGAGGGCATTTGGCTCCGCCCCTTTTAGCTCCCCTGCACTATAACCCGTGGTCATAAGAATAAGACATCACTTGATACCAGAGTGCACTGCAGGACGGAGCTCCTAACTCAGTGACTGACCCAGGCATTACAAATCAAGAGAGATTCTCAAACTCGAGGAATCCATTTTGTGTTCATTTCTAGAACCATCAAGCATGTGTTTTTGTCTATTGTTTTCATTAATTATAACAGGGACTTCATGAGGGCCATGTCGTCTAAACCAGGTGGAAATCTAAGACCTCAGCATTACCATTTGCAGTACCCCATCTATTGGAATATATTTTGTCACACATGTAATGATAAAAAGCATTTCATTTGTCATTCCAACGGATGGCACATCAGAAACATTTTCCGTACAGTTTCTGTGCTCTCCTATCTTTCTCCCAGCTTCTTCTGTTTGTCACTTTCTGATGACTATTAAAGTTTTATGTTACAATTTTGATAATTGACTTTTCTGAACAGTGCAGTACATTACATAGAAAACAGCCACTCACAATGTAATATTAGTTTGTTATTGAAATGTCCCAGACTGGCTTGGCACGTCCCGATCACCAATAACAGAGTTGACATTGGTGTGAGTATTATGTGACAGTCAGTAAGACACAAATCTTGAAATGCTTTCAAAGTCACAAGTCTTATCAGTACAGAAAGAAATTGCTAATTTGGAGCAGGAGCGCTTTCTTGTGTGGGGACCCTACTTCTGTGCATATGACATGTAAATCCACTTCTGGGCACATTAAACCAAAGTATTATAAAATTTCTCAAAGAGACTAGAAGTGAGTTAGATATCTTTTCAAATTTTACTAAAAGGAAAGGCACATTAGACGGGCCAGAAACACAACTTCATAAAGCAAGCCAATGCCACAGCCCAGTTTAGTGGTCCTCTCGGGTGACTGGAGCCCTGAAAACTGCAGCACATGAGAGTCCTAAGGCTGAAAGAGGACCTGCCCCTGCAGACAAAATTCAGGGGAAGGGACATGGGAGAAGTAAAAACAAAAATGTAAAATAAAATGAAAATAAGAAAATGGAAAGGAAGGTGTGGTGGGGAGAAAATGATATAAAAAATGTAAAGAGGGATGAGGCACTGCTGTAATCCTAACACCATGATGAGTAACCAGTCGTGAGATATAAGGTTGCTGCTTGGATTGAGCAAACACTGAAACGTTAACTTTTTAAGAAAACAAACCTCATTAGAGATTATTACTTGAGAAAATAAAGCAATCGTTACAGAAGCTTTCATTTTTACTTGTGTTTTTGTTTTTCCTTAAGGATTTTAATAAAAGACTAGGTGGCTTTGCGCCCTCCTCGCTTTGCTTGTCAACTCCCCAGGCCTGCGCTATGTGGCAGCCGCTTCACGTCTCTGCCACTCACGTGTATGGATTTCACTTTCACCAAACAACAAATCTTTTAATTCTTGTGGATAGTCCCCTTCATTGGGAAGAAACGCTACTTTTCCCTAATGGCAACACGAATTAGACGATCTACAAGTCTCCGACTTAAAGTTTAAAGCCGAACACTATCTATATACTTCTGTAATATCATCCATGTCCATATATTCAATCTCTTTTCGCTCTTCCATTAATAATTTCCATTTGTTAGTCCTTATGCAATCTTTACTATCAGTTTTTTGAGACTTTCGAATTTTAGTACTTTCATAATCTCTAACCTGCTCTGCATGTGTATCACGGCAACATTTTTGAACCTCTTTGCAACATTCTAATTTGTCTTCTACTCTTTGACTTTTATTTCCGACTCCGGTTGGAGTTGAGAGCGCAGGAACTGTGTCTCACAATAGCATTCACATGAATGAGAAGTGAGTGGACTGTGGGCGTGGCTGTCAGTGTATGGGAGGAGGGCGGGACTTGGCAAAATCTCTTGGCAAAAGGTCTCGTCTCACGGGACCAGAACTGATCTCTCGCAGGAGTTGAAACTATCTCCGAGAAACTCTCATCTCGGGATTTCCTTTTATAATAGAGAGATTTAATGAGTGTTTGTATTACACCAACAAATCTTTTTCTTTGTCCCTAAAGAAAGACATTTTTTTTGTCATAAATTTTTTTTATAGGGGTTTGTGTACCAAATTGCATGTTCTTACTCTCGTTTTGGAGAGTTTTCAAGGCAAGGACTCTAACTGTAAGGTTTGTAATTGAATCATGGCTGACTTATGTATTGTAAGTTATTTGACGCTGTCTTCATCACCATTTTGTCTTTTCATGGATGCCCCCTTTTGTTTCTTCATTCATTGGGACAGCAACCCTCATTATTAGGGAGATGTCCCCAATGGTCGTAACCTCGTGATTACAACATGACAGTTTAGCAGGTCATCCTTTGCACTTCCTCATCCAAGTTAGCAGGTATAAAACCCCTTTTTGTCAAATTAATTTATTCTCTGAACTATTACTCAAGAGCCCTACTTGGTGCTCACTGTTTGCCTGTTAATTTTCATTTTTTCATTTTGTTTTCGCCTCTCATTACTTTTCTAATGAGTGATTTTTCAATCTCTCAGTTTTGACCCTATTATGTAATCTTGTGGTCCTACTCAATTGTATTTTTTTGCAAGTTTAACATTCTTAGTCTCTGCCATTTGCTAGACAAAATCTGCTGATAAGGCATTCATTACATCCTGTTCAGCTGTCAATTCCGCTTATTGTTGCTCCACCTTAAGGTGCAATGAAATGTCGTTTCTCCACGTCACAGAGAACCCTTTACTGAAGGAGCAACTGCACGTTCATTGAATCCTTTTAAATGGTTAGAATACCAACAAGGACTGCATTTCTCTACAACAATCTATTCATCTCCTGAACATGTTTATTTATTTTCTATCGAATGGTAACATGAAGCAAGAATCTCTTCTAGCAGTACTGGACCCAAAGCCTTGGAGGGGATTCCATTTTATTGCATCGCTCTTGCACGCATCCACAGTCATACACCCCAGGCATCTTCAGAGCTATTAATAAAACCGCCAGGCACAATCTTGGGAGGAAGCACTCGCACCAAGAGAAAACTCACAGAAAAATGGAAAGAACATGAAGACAGACTCCACACAACTTCAGAGATGAGGCAGAAACCATCTGAGGATAAACTGCCACGCCAAACCTCACTGGACCACTATGGAAACACCAGCTGAACCAAGCCCAGACTAAGTCTCCCATGAGCCCCTGGGTGTTGAAGCTCAAAAGGACCCCTTCAAATCACCTCATTACCCCACTTGACATACATACATACATACATACATACTCACACCCTATGAAAATCACGTATGTCAATAATAAATTAGGTACAGTGATTGTAGGAAAAAAAATCCCAAACTTTACATTAGGTCAGATTCTCCTTCCTTTTTCATTCATTAGTCTAGCACAATGAATTGTAATGGCTGCACAGGCTCAGCCGGGATGGACTCATTTCCCTTACCTAACCAGGAAGCCAACATAATGAATGGTACAGGACAACTGGAATCCCAACAGGCATGGTTTGGAAATCACATATCCAGCTGGAATTCCATTCTGCGAAAAAGACAAAGTGGACGGCGCATCCTACCTGGGTTAAGCAATGGATTCTTTCCTAGTCTGGAGACCACATATGTGGGACATTGAGAGACTACCTCCCATGCACAGCTCATTCCCCCCCATACACTGAGTGTCAGCATCTCTTAAGGCAAAACCTAGTATGGATGCCTGCAGGGCAGCATGGGAGTTGTAGTCCTGCAAGATTGCCCTGTTGGGTTCCATGAGGGTGACATTCTTGAAGCTGGGAGCTGTCAGGAACAGAAGGCTCGGGTTCTGCCGGACCAAGATGTGCTTTCTGCAGACAAGCGTTTAGCACTGGAAGTACTTCTGGGCTGGAGCTGCTTAAAAGGAAGTCTTCCATTTCACCCAGAGAGTCAGAGTCAGCAGAGGAGATGGACAAGACAGAAGAGTTCAGGAGAGAAAGAGAGGAAAAAGCAGGATTGTGCTGTGTGAAAAGAAGCCTGTTAAAGGTACACTGTTCAATAAAAAAAAAAATTGGCCTTGAACTCAGAGACTTGTGTCTGGAGTTTTGTCTGGGGTTTGGGGCTTGGTCGTGCCCCTTAGTGTTCACAGAATATAAAAATCAATCAGTCAATAGAACATCATATGTGCAGGACATCAGCTTTCATCGACTTGCGTAGTTAGAAAACACTTTGTGTCAAAAAGAAGACATATAACTGAACCTTTTGGGTTTGCACGTAGGCACTAAAAAGAGACACTTTGTTCAGGTTTGTCTTTATTTGGTGCATCATATCTCCTTCAGTGGCAATGTGGTCCTCCACATTGTTGCTCACCTGGAAGTCGGTGTTACGGGATGCCGCAGAATCGGACAGCAGATTACAACTACAATGATAATCCATTTTGTGTTTTTCTTTTCTGTGGACTGGTAGTACATGAAATGCTTGATCTCATAAAAGTGACCTATCAGACACCTGCTCTGATCGCACCCCATCCATATCAACCAACCAGGACGCAGAGGTTTGTATTTAGGTCGGATTGGATAGGTCCATAATGGTGAGGATTGAAGTGGGGCAGTGGTGTGTGCTGGAGAGCAGATTGTTGTGAATGCCCATACTTGGACTTTTTCTGTTATTTTCTTTTCTCGCATATTCTAAAGCTCCTTTCCAGGCAGGGCCTCAGATTGCACACCCAAGTACCCATGACGGTAGATCTGACCTTCAACTAAATTAATAATCCCTTCTTTGGGATGTGCCAGGAGTCATAGGAGGAAATCAACACAGACAATGGGAAAAATGTGCAGATGACACCCAGCAAGTACAACCCAGGGTCTTGTACCTGTAAGGCAGAAGCACCCCCCACCGCGCCACCATGCCAGCTTCCTACAGCTTGTCATTAAACCAGGAAAAATAATAATAAATAAAATGAGCTGTTTATGTTATTCTTTTATTACTTCTGCTAATTGAAATAACAAGCTAATTTCAGATAATGTATCTATCAGATGCACACACTTTAAAGACAGCTTCCTTAGAGCAAAAATGCATTTTAAAGCAAACATTGAAAATCCCCAGGCTTCAGATACCATGGTAACTACATTGGTTTTGTTTTACTGTCTTCTCTACACAAAGGCATATTTTAAAGGGTTAACAAGATAGCTGTAGACTGAGCTGAAAAGTAAATCCTTCTGCTGGTTACTCCATGGTTACAGTTTAACATAATAGTTGAAATGTTGGAATTATTATCTACAAATTTTATAATAGCAGTTAAATCTTCACTAGATTAGATTCCTGATTTACTTTGAAAAATTGGATCTGAAAAATAGAAACTTGACATTAAAAGAAGTTAAAGGATGTAAAATGATGCCTGTATGTTATATATATGCCCCAAATAAATATATAGCACATACATACATACATACATACATATATATAGATATATATATATATAATCATATAATCATATAATGATTATTTCCCACCAGAACCACCATATATATATATATATATATATATATATATATATATATATATATATATATATATATATATATATATATATATATATATATATATTAGTGATAAAATAAGAACACAGAGACACAGGTTAAGGGTTGGGTATTCTCCCTTTATACTGGTTGTAGGGTCCAGTTCAAAATCAAAGTAAAAAATGAATCAAAACATTCGACAAAATAAAGTTCCTGGCTCTTTTATGCAGACAGTAAAGGAAGGGCAATTAACAGGGAGGAAATGTGGAGAATAATGGAGCGAACGTTGATTGTAGTGGCTTAAGATTACGTCAGAAGCAGAGGCGTGAGACCGAGGTCATGGGGGGGAAGTCCGGAAGTGTGGTGACTCCATGGAGTGGGACGAGGAGTCTTTTGTACAGATGGGTTGTGATGACTGGTAGGACTGTTTTATTCGGTTGTGTTTTCTGCAGAATGAAGGAGAGAAAAGCATTAGTGCCTCGTTCCAGTCCCCGTCCTTTGTTCTTTCTCCATCTTTGAGGGAGCACAAGCAAGGCGAGCATGTTAGCAAAACAAAACCTCAGAAGAAAGACGTCACTTAGCCAGTAACAGCGGCAAACCGGTATGCCTTTTACTTTTCCTCCCGCCGCTAATGCATAACCGATGTAAGCATGTTGGCAAATCGAGTCCTCCTAGGAGAGAGATGCCCAGAGTAGCTCCTTTCAATAACCTGACATCTCTACATTTCAGTTTATTTTCTGACAATTTAAATAGTTTCTAGGACCACTGACTTTTTAAAGCATAGGCTTACATGGCTAGTATGAGGTCAGGCACAAACAAAAATGAGACTAACCCTATAGCCCTGGAACCAAGAGTGGGAGGGGAGAAACAAAGAGATGGTCATAGAACATGTCTGACTTGTCAGAAAATCTCAGCTCGATCGCTTCACTCAGTAGGATTGGACGCTTGTTCAAATCTAGATGATTTCTTACCCTCATTTGGCAAACGTTGAAGTGCAAGAGTGAACAGCGAGTCAACGTTAACTTTCTTGTGATGTTGAAGAAATCTGCGATGGAAACTTTTCAATTATTGCCTGAGACTTACAGTGAAGAGTGCATGTCTCGTGCACATGTTTTTGAATGGCACAAGTCAGTGCTCAAAGGAAGCCAGAAGACGTGAAAGCAAAAACGACGGAGATCCTCAACAGCCTGTCAGAAAATGATCTGTGGAATTGCTATGAATGTTAGCAGCAGTTAATAATTTATCTATTTTTTTTTAAATAAGCAGGTTAGAAAATGGATAGATAGAGGTTGGGTATATAGATAAATAAATGCTGGTGCTGGAAGGATGAAATGACTGGCTGTGAGGAAGCATGGATAGATAGGTGTATGGATGGATAGATGGATGGATGACTGGGCAGATGTCCAGGGTGAAAACCTCACTGCAGTCTAAGCTGCTGCCTTATTCTTTTATACAAATGGTAATCGGTATGAAGGCTCCTTGTGTGACTGAGACAAAGTAGACTAATTAAAAGTTACGGACACTAAAGAAGCAATTGTTTGGATGAGAGCTGGCCATTTTTGCTCTGGGACTGGAGCAATCAATGAGAGGACTGAGTTTAAATACTACCTGGCGAGAAGCTACTCAATGAGCAGGCAGCATTTTAACCACCATAACATCAGACAGCATGAGCTGAGTATGAATGGATGAATAAACAAATTTATGGATGAATTGATGGGTGGATGGATGGAGAACTGGACAAAGGGTAAGGTAGACAGAGGGTTGGTTGGATGACTGACCAAACAGATGAGTTGATAGATGCTGATGAACAAATGAATGGATAGATAGACAGGTGAGTGGATGGGAAGGTGGATGGACAGATGGATGAATGGTAGGATAGATAGAGGGGCTTTTAGGACAGATGAGCTGATATATGTTGATGAATAGTGGCACAGGTTAATGAACAGATGGGTTGGTGAATTGCTGAGTAGACAGACATGAAAGAAAATGCTGCTCTGGTCTTAGTCCTTCATGAGTTGAAATGCAAACAAGTAGTCACTCCTCAACAAACATCATGGTGAATTGTTGCAAAAAATTTAGAAACAATACAAATAAATCAAATGTAACTGGGTCATGAATTGTCTTCAACAATTTCAGCTTCAGCTGTAACATCCTCTGAAAAGCACATAGTGAGGAGCTTCAGCAGACTGCACATTTGGCTTTCCAGCTAACATGCCATAATGGCCTTTAAAATGCTGCATGTTAGCTCTAGCTTCTTGCCAGTCGGAATTTGAACTCGGGTCCCCCCATTGATTACCCTTCTCTATTTCCAGAGCACAAATGCCCATCTCTCATCCAAAGAATTGTTCCTATAGTGTGAGCAGCTTTTGATTGTCCAGACCACTGTACGTGGTCTCAGTCACTTGGTCACGATCACACAAGGAACGCCAATGCCCATTACAGTTAGTATGAATGAACATGGCAGATGCTTAGACTGCAATGAAGTCTTCACATCAGAGTCTTCAGGGTGGAGGGAATCTCTCACTTTGTAAGGGGAAATAAAATGTGGGGCAAAACAGAGCAGGTTGTTATTTTGGTAACCCTTTAGAACAGCAGCTACAGTACGTGTATCAGCAGTTCAATTATACTAAGAACAACTTAGTAACAAAGGTTAATTTTGTACTTCATAGCAATACATTACTTATAAACATGCATTGCAGATTAGCCTTTAAAGTAGGAACTTCCTGTACAGTAAACTGTGCTTAATGTCCATTCATTCATACCCCTTTAAAACCGCAGGATAATGAATCGTGGACCCTAACTCTCAGATAACTGATGAGGATTTTCATTGTAGATGACTGTAATTTAGCGGAATGGATGGATGGAAAATATGTGAATGAGTTACTTACAGATTGTCCACATTTGGCCTGAAATACTATCTAAAAAAGGTTACCTTTATTTTAATTTTAACTTTAAATGAATAATCATACAAGGCCAAAAGCAGAAAAACTGCAGACAACTGTCTTCGTCTCCTTGGCCTAGAAAGACCAATTAAAGCGTAATTGGGGACTAATGGGATCAGTGCGCTGATGTTAAAGTGACAAAATGAAACTGTCATTAAGCGACAGAAGCAAACAAAGCTGCTGGAGTGTTTCAGCCTTAACACACACATACACAGAGCCTTGGATTAAAGGAAAAATTTCGAAAAGTACAGCCATCGCGTTAGGAGGAAATCCGTCATTGTAGCACTCAGAAGAAAATCATTTAGTCATAAAGTACGTTTCGTTCCATGTTATCTAATATAATGTGACTTGCACAACAGGCCTCTGATCCTCCTGAGTCACAATTCCCCATTGCCAATCTCCATAAACACCCTGCTGTTAATTAAAATGAGAAGTACGCCTCGCTCACAAAACTCAGGAATATTAGCAGACGACAAAAAAGTTTAGCTGTGTTTTTATTCTTATTCTGTAACTCTAGTGGAGTTATGAAGTCTGACAAATATCTTTTGTCCTTCTGTAATTATGTTTCTTTCATTGTTACTGCATAGCGATGAGATTAAAATTGTTTAAAACACAAAAGAAGCACGATGGAAACAGGCAGGAATAAAACACTAAACACTAAGAAAATAATGGAGATTAAAGACTGAGATTAGCAAATTAAAAGTTATTCATATGTTAATATGTTCTAATGTATTTAGTTTTTAAAGTAATTTTGAAGTGGCCCGCTGTGATACTGAAATAAATACATAAATACAAAGCCTATTTAGGTTCTTTTTATTACCTTAGGAAGAGGTAAGCATTTAGTGTCAAAATAAACACCTTTAGTGTTCCAGAGCTTTTAACATTCTATCTATCTATCTATCTATCTATCTATCTATCTATCTATCTATCTATCTATCTATCTATCTATCTATCTATCTATCTATCTATCTATCTATCTATCTATCATATAGTGCCTTTTATATCTATCTATCTATCTATCTATCTATCTATCTATCTATCTATCTATCTATCTATCTATCTATCTATCTACTCTGAGAAGTGACCAAATTAAAATGAACACTTAAAATAAATACAGTGTAATGTGGCCTGGAAAGCAGACTAGGATAGGCAGTCAAAAGGCTGGGATACCACCCGGGTCGCCTCTTTTAATTATAACAAAAAGCCTACAACACAGTGACAAAAAAATCAGAAGTCAAATATAGCTACTGTCAGCCTTGTGTTTAGTAGTGGTGACAACAGAGTCTGAGTTCTTTCTTCCTTGAAAGCAGGTCAGAAACTGACATCTCCTTCCCCGGGCAGTCCCTTTTTGAGGCTTTGGCGTCTGAAGGAGCAGAGAAGTGTGGATGGAGCTGGGTGTCATCTTTGGGTGACCTTTCAGTCCTAAGTGAAAAAAGAAGTTACCATTAATGTCAATGCCCGCTTGTCATCCCAGATTGGCACTGCTTAACCTCAACATAGTCAGGAAAGTGAACTGCAGGCTTAGGTGTGTGACAACAGAAACATTCTTTCCATATGTACTGTGCAGTTTAAAGGGTTACTTTAAATATGGAAAAGCTGATTTAACTTTATCTATCTATCTGTCTATCTGTCTATCTGTCTGTCTGTCTGTCTGTCAATGCGGTTTTGATCTATGTATCTATATATAACCATCACTGGACTTATATACTGTTTTTGAAGGCAAAATAATTGTGGATAAATATTGGACTAAGGAACTTTAGAAATGTATTTAAATAAAATCTCACAAGGAAAAGGCGGCTTTACTTCTTTATGACTTTAATTTTAACCTGTTATTTTACATTTTATTTACATGCATGAGTAAGAGTTAATCCATCCATCCATCCATTTGTTTCCACAGCTTTTTATCCAGTTCAGGGTTGTGAGGTGCCAGAGAAAAACTCCTGAGGCTTTCCCAGCATAACTAAGTTTCTTTATTGTTCATCTTTAATTCTTGCATAGGTAGCATTTAATCAATCAGCAGCATCAAGGTAGAACACATTCGCTTGTACTCTCAGTTGTTATTTGGAATAGCGATCAATGCGGGTCTTGGCAGGGATGACAGAGTAACTGGAGAAAAGCTCATGTAGATAAGGACAGAGTATGCAGACCTCTCACAGACACAAGCTGGGCCCTGGATTCAAACCCACCCTACTGGAGTGGCGAGGCTGCATGCTGGTGACTATGCCACTATGCTGCAGTTCATTTGTAAAAGAATGAAGAGGTTTCTTCTTCAGTAGGATCTAGTGATCAGTGGTCAAAGTGCACTGCAGTGCACACATAATAAAACAAGAAGCAGGAGGGACTCTGTCTTGCTAATTTAACGCTACATCCTTACATCTTGTGTAAAAATGATCAGGGTTAACAGGAGCCTCATCTGCTCCCCACTTCCCACTCATTGTGCTCTGTCATCCCTGGTTCTTAAACTCTTAGCTCACCTCTAATTTTTTTTTCCAGATTATCACATTAACACAACCCAGGATATGTCAGCATATGAACAGAACTGCATAATGTCCTTATAAGCTATCTTAAAAATTTTTAAATTCTCTAAAAATTACTATTTTCTGTTGATTTGCTCTTTAAACAAACAGTAGAGTATTGCGTCTACAGCAGGAGCATATCAACTCTTAGAGCTTTAAATTAACACTGCCGATTTTACTGTCAACCCAAAAGGTCTAAGTGTTTTCCTTCGTTTGTCATACTTAATTGTTTGGCACCCCATCCCAAACGTAACCTATAATCTATGGGGGAGGAGTGAAACCTTTAGATTCATCAAAAATTTCAATCTCTGGTTTTCGACAGATCTCCTGATACTGAAAACATCAATATCTCGATGATGTGTGTCTGTCTGTGTGTGTGTGTGTGTGTGTGTCTGTGCGTCACAGTTTCTTGAGGATGGTCTAGAGCTAAAACAGCAGGATGGAAAAATACCAGACTCGAAACTTAAGCCTGATATGAGATGACGATGTGAGATTAGTTTATTGAGCCAAATTCTTAAAGAGAAAGAAGCATTCTAGAGGATCCCTCAAATACCGTAATTCTGCAATTAATTACAAATTCTTCTTGCCAATTGCCATTCAGCATCAGAGCGGTAAATAATTACTGAAATGTGATAGAATACTTTGGGTAACTTGGTTCCTAGGGCGCAAAGCCTACAAGCGCTCACATCTGAATTTTTACAATTAATATTAAAAATCTCTGATCAGATTGACTCAATTCAATAGACACTTGACATGTCTCACTCCTTCCTTTCCATTATGCAGTTCACTCCATTCCACCTCTTTATCTCTGCCTCTACTCCCACATTGTCCTTCCAATCGCACCTAAATGTTGGTTATTAACTTAGCTTGGAGGGAGGTGGGGCATTATCCTGGCCAATCAATGGCTTTCTGTTGTGGGTGGAGCCTAAGATGACCACATTTATATTGGATAAGGCTGTAAAGTCTCTGCATTACCTGGTCTCCCTTTAACTCAATTACTGGAGGAATATGCTGCAGACTGCAAATATGTCTACCTGTGTGTGTGTGTGTGTGCGTGTGTGTGTGTGCGCGTGTGTGTGTGCGCGCGTGTGTGTGTGTGTGTGTGTGTGTATGTGAAAACACGACTTCAGAGCGGGTGAATTTGGCACACTCTGAAGGAAGCTGTGAAGAGTTTAATATAAGCAGATAATGAAATTGCATTAGTCAGAGTTTAATGATCCTTTAATTATCACAAGGGAAAGCAAACAGCACACTGCTAAAAAAGATTTCATGCAATTTATTTTGTAATTGGAGTAAAGGGAATGTGAGCGTGTGTTTATTGGGAGGGTTAAGTTGTAGTCTTTAAAAGGAAAAAAAGTTAACCAAATTACAAGATGTCAAAATGTTATTAGTTATGTTCATAACTCAGTTTAGAGTTGGAATTGCACAGATGAGGAGCCTTAGTTGACATCAGTAGGGATGGGTGGCGGGCGTCTGCCATGTACAGGTCACAGAAGCATAATGGTCACAGCCTCACTCACAACCATCTCTAGAGCACATCTTTGAAGGGAAGGATGAAAGAAGAGGCACAGTCTGCCATTGAGCACAAAGAGAACAAAAAATACCACACAAAAGCCACCCAAGTTAAGCTTTGCGAGGCAGCAATGCTGCTTTTTAAGCCAAAATTTATTTTTTTCTTTCTTTCTGTAACACAAATACCATTGTTAGAGCCAAAACTTTGGAGACCTGATAACAATTAGAGAATACAAAAAATAAGTAAAGTAAATAGAATATATGCATAAAATAGTTAATGCAATCAATACATATAAAAATAAAGGCAGATATCAGTAAGATCCTCCTGGTACAGCCACAATCTATATATATAATTCACTAAGGCAAGACAACCATTGAAAGCCGCTGACAAATGAGACGCCCATGGCGCACGCAGGAAGGAGCCACACCCACCAACTCTAAGACCATTGGATACGACGACAACTCACAGAACCGCGCCCACCAACTCGGACGCGACAACACAGGAAAAACAGCATCATTTATGTTCGTCTGTCGTAGAGTCCACATGGAGCTCTGAGCCATGTTGACTGTTCATAGAGGCATGTTTCTCGTGGAAGTGAATCGCTATATGCAGCGTGTAAAACAGTTTGTAAGGGGTATCCCATTGGATCCTTAAAACAATCCTTTAAAAATGAGGTTAAAACCCAATGAAGGAAGCAGTCTTTAAAAACCAATAAGCCCTGTGCCTCTGTTTCATTACCGTCTCACCTGCTTCACCAATGCAGGCCCTGCAACAGTCGAGACGCTCTCTCAGCAGCTGATCTTCTCTGTGCCTGACCGGTTCACACAGAGGCACCAACGACGTGGCAGGACTATCTAAGAGGAGGCATGTTTGTTGTGGATGTGAATCGTTGTATGCAGCGTGTAAAACAGTTTCAGAGGGGTTTCCCATGGTCTTAGACTCGGTGGCCAGGTCTCTGTCAGTTGCTCTTGCAAGCGGGCACATGACCAGGCAGTGTGTTTGCTTCGAGAGCGTGGATGGACGCGACAACACCATCTAAGAAGATTCAAATTTGTTGCAGATGTAAATCGCTCAATGCAGCATGTAAAACAATTTGTCGCAAATGTGAATCGCTGTATGCAGCGTGTAAAACGCTGTATTGTATGTTGCCCTCTCCAGAGTTGCATCTTTTCATTCACCTACAGTCGTATACACAATGAAGTAAGCAGTCTTTAAAAACCGAGTTTTCGGTTGCAACGCACGACCGCATGCACCATAGCAAACTGTTTTACACGCTACATACAGCAATTTGCATCCGCAACAAACATGCGTCTTCTTAGATGCTCCTTCACTTTGTACACACCGCCCTCCCACCTCGCTACCACCGTGGTCGGGTGTCTTGGTTGATTATGTATAGAAAGGCAGCCAAAACCGCACAGAGCAATGAAAAGTCTACGTGAGTCACAGCTGCATCTGAACTGTGCAAAGACGACAACGACTCGAGTGACGAGTTGGAGGTGGGCACATGAGCAGGCAGTGCATACTGGACGAGAAATCAGCAGACTAGCATGACGGAGGGAGCGAGTGGACGTCCTTCTCCTCTCCTCCCGTTCCACCCTCCGCGCCTGAGCGCCGCACGGACGATTGTGTGTTGGTTCGTTCCGTGCATTGTTACAATGTTGCTTTTCTTGCTGATTTATTACATTTCTGATTTTTCAAATGTTAATTTTCTCCCTGTACTTAAAAATCGATAAAATACCGGCCTGATTATGCGACGTATAGTGCGCCGCAGGTTGGCTAGTAATAATAATAACTAGTGAAACCTACAGACCTACAGTCCTAAAATAAAGGCGGCTCATCTAGAGTAAGCTGAACTTTTCTGTTCTGTTTAAGTAGTGCTCACTTGTCAGCCTGCATTTGTCTTTTGTTCTTCTTCTTGTGTCCTGTGTCTTGGACTTGTCTTGCATGTTGATGAGCTTTTGTGTCTGCGTGCTGCTCATTTGCTCTTTTTTAAGTGCCTTCTGCAATGTGCTAGTTGTTCAGATGATGTTGCTGCTTTCTTTTTTCCTTTTTCCTTCTTCACTATGACGGAGTACTTTGCCACATTCCATAATTAATAAACACAACACTCACACTTGATTATTAATTCTAAGCAGTATGTGCTGTGTCCTGAGAGGTTATAAATAGATGGGTTTGCCCGGAATGTGCTTTTATTACAATTAACTTTTTTTGCCAACCAGCAAAGAGGCCACCAGTTTGTGCTGCTTTAAATTTTTTGATTCTCAAGAACACATCAGGCCATATTCAAGATTATTTCTTGTGTGTGTGTTACAGCATCTTGGCTGTTTATTATTTCTCGGTCCTCATTTCCTAATTACTTTCTGTGATTTGCTTGATGTTCAGCAGATGTCACTGCTCCTCTTTCTGTTTCTGCCATTTCACTTTCTCAATCACTTTGCCATTAGAAATACATAGCCGCAGGTCTCTTTGCCAAGGTTGCTCCATCCATCCATCCATCCATCCTCTTCCGCTTATCCAAGGTCGGGTCCGGGGGTAGCAGCTTAAGCAGAGAAGCCCAGACTTCCCTCTCCCCGGCCACTTCTTCCAGCTCTTCCGGGAGAATCCCAAGGCGTTCCCAGGCCAGCCGGGAGACATAGTCCCTCCAGCGTGTCCTGGGTCTTCCCCGGGCCTCCTCCCGGTTGGACGTGCCCGGAACACCTCACCAGGGAGGCGTCCAGGAGGCATCCTGATCAGATGCCCGAGCCACCTCATCTGACTCCTCTCGATGCGGAGGAGCAGCGGCTCTACTCTGAGCCCCTCCTAGATGACTGAGCTCCTCACCCTATCTTTAAGGGAAAGCCCAGACACCCTGCGAAGGAAACTCATTTCAGCCGCTTGTATTCGCGATCTCGTTCTTTCGGTCACTACCCATAGCTCATGACCATAGGTGAGGGTAGGAACGTAGATCGACTGGTAAATTGAGAGCTTTGCCTTACGGCTCAGCTCTTTTTTCACCACGACAGACCGATGCAGAGCCCGCATCACTGCGCATGCAGCACCGATCCGCCTGTCAATCTCACGATCCATTCTTCCCTCACTCGTGAACAAGACCCCGAGATACTTAAACTCCTCCACTTGGGGCAGGATCTCCCCCCCAACCCTGAGAGGGCACTCCACCCTTTTCCGGCTGAGGACCATGGTCTCGGATTTGGAGGTGCTGATTCTCATCCCAGCCGCTTCACACTCAGCTGCGAACCGCTCCAGAGAGAGCTGAAGATCACGGCCTGATGAAGCAAACAGGACAACATCATCTGCAAAAAGCAGTGACCCAATCCTGAGTCCACCAAACCGGACCCCTTCAACACCCTGGCTCGCCTAGAAATTCTGTCCATAAAAGTTATGAACAGAATCGGTGACAAAGGGCAGCCCTGGCGGAGTCCAACTCTCACTGGAAATGGGCTCGACTTACTGCCGGCAATGCGGACCAAGCTCTGACACCGGTTGTACAGGGACCGAACAGCTCTTATCAGGGGTCCGTACCCCATACTCCCGAGCACCCCACAGGATTCCCGAGGGACACGGTCAAACGCCTTTTCCAAGTCCACAAAGCACATGTAGACTGGTTGGGCAAACTCCCATGCACCCTCAGGATCCTGCTAAAGGTGTGAGCTGGTCCACTGTTCCGCGACCCGGACAAAAACCACACTGTTCCACCTGAATCGAGGTTCGACTATCCGACGGACCCTCCTCTCCAGAACCCCGAATAGACTTTTCCAGGGAGGCTGAGGAGTGTGATCCCTCTATAGTTGGAACACACCCTCCGGTCCCCCTTTTTAAAGAGGGGGATCACCACCCCGGTCTGCCAATCCAGAGGCACTGTCCCCGATGTCCATGCGATGTTGCAGAGGCGTGTCAACCAAGACAGTCCTACAACATCCAGAGCCTTAAGGAACTCCGGGCGTATCTCATCCACCCCCGGGGCCCTGCCACCAAGGAGTTTTTTGACCACCTCTGTGACTTCAGTCCCAGAGATGGGAGAGCCCACCTCAGAGTCCCCAGGCTCTGCTTCCTCATTGGAAGGCATGTTAGTGGGATTGAGGAGGTCTTCGAAGTACTCCCCCCCGACCCACAACGTCCCGAGTCGAGGTCAGCAGCACACCATCCCCACCATATACAGTGTTGACACTGCACTGCTTCCCCTTCCTGAGATGCCGGACGGTGGACCAGAATCTCCTCGAAGCCGTCCGAAAGTCGTTCTCCATGGCCTCTCCAAACTCCTCCCATGCCCGAGTTTTTGCCTCAGCAACAACCGAAGCCGCATTCCGCTTGACCACAATCGGCACACACTGGCAGCTGAGCACAGGCGCCCCCCAAGGCTGCGTGCTGAGCCCACTATTGTTCACCTACAACTGCACCTCCAAGTTTGAGTCCAATCTCGTTGTGAAGTTTGCGGATGATACAACCATAGTGGGCCTCATCAGCAAAGATGACGACACATCTCACAGAAAGGAGGTTGAAAATCTGGTGATATGGTGTAGAGAAAATAATCTTTCACTAAATGTTGATAAAACAAGATTATTGTTGATTTCAGGAGAACACCGGCTGACTAGTCCAACACTGCTCATCAGTGACTGCTGTGGAGAGAGTCACTAGCAACAAGTTTCTTGGTGTGTATAGTCCTGAACAATCAATACCAACTCTGTTGTCAAGAAGGCACAACAACGCTGTGGAGACTGAAGCAAATCGACTTGCCATAACCCATTTTTACCACATTTGACAGCAGAACTGTGGAGAGTGTCCTGACAAACTGTATCACTGTGTGGTTTGGGAACAGCAAAGCCCTTGAGTGTTAATTGTGTGGTGGGTGCAGCAACGCACATCAACCAACCATATATTATGTATGTGGATGAATGACAATGAAAGTTGAGTTGAGTTGCTTTGCTCAATGACCCATAGAGTGTCAATAAGAAATGGCTGCACTGATTGCTCTTGCATGTTAACCAGCAATCAGCCAACTTCCCCATTAAACACTCCTTGGCCACACGGCTTTTCGGCCACATGCACCCGCACCCAGCAGGTCTGAGCCGTACTGTTTTTACTAAAAGTCATAACTATTAACGCACTTTGCCACAGCCCCTTAATCTGCATTTTAGAAAAGTACAAGTTTAACTTTGTACCTTACGGTGGTTTGGAAGGTGCTCACAAGGTGCTACATAAAATAAAGCTTGTTAGTGTCTTTTAAACTCTAACATGTCAGTTTGAGACCCTCACAAGTGTAAACCTCATTGCAGCACAAGCCGCTGGTAACCATTTTGGACAGGGCATATTCAGTTCAGCCAGCCCCCTTGGGTAGAGCAGTGAGGCACAGCTGGACCCCAGATGGTAGGCAGCGAGCTGATGGCCATTATTGAAATAATACATTGAGACAACTTCTAAAGGGGATGAGAGCTCGTGTTTGGTGGGACAGAGAAGTGGCCTTTTTAGTGCCAGCCCCGAGGTGAGCAGTTGATTTGGGATTTGACCCTTTTTTGCTTGTCGCGTTTCTCCCAAGGATGTTAAACGATATCTGACCAGCTTGACTTTCAAGGTTGCTTTTTCTCTTTCTGTTTTTTATTATTGAGCCTGGCAGAGCTGTTCGCTCTCTAATGGCTCTATCATTTTCATCTTCTTTGCATTCCTCAGGGACATTTTCATTGTCAAATGCAATTTTGCTTGCACACGTTCCACCTCTCTGATTGTTCTGGGATACAACTTTTTTTTTCTGTCTATTACTTGTGTAATGTAGCCTGTCTAAGCAATTTTCCACTGTATTTGCCTCTCGTTATTTATGATGACAATTCTGAAGTCCCACCTATGGCGAGGTGAACTCTAAATTTAGAGGTGTAAAATATACGCAGATGCAGGGCGACGCACGAACTGAGCTGGTCAGAAGATGTGAGTTTATTTTGTTTGTCATGTCTGCTCATTTTGGGAAGTCCCCTTCCGTTATTATCACTCAATATTCATCAAGCCTCTAGGACTGTGATATGGCAAAGTCAAAAGAAAAGTTTCTGACTGAATGGAGGAGAAGACAGGAAAAGACGGCATGTATACATTTTATTAATAGTTTAACATTTACAAGTGACCCTGAATGGGATAAACAGGTGTGTGGTGAATGAATGGTTGAAAGAGATCCATCCTCTACATCTGTTTACTCCAAGGAGGATCAGAGATTGATCAGGTAGTATCCAGAATGTGACACCAGACCTTGGCAGAACACACAGTCCCCTATGCTGGCCCATTTTAGAGTCACCAGCCATCATAATGTGAATGACTTTAGGATGCAGGGGGAAAACCAAAATACCCAAAGAAAACCAACATAAATATGGCACAAAATGAATAAAGTGGCAAGCATTGAGACAGATGGCCATATTACTGTTCCACCTTGTGTTACAGTATATTATACACTGTGTAGAATGAGGAGAGGTGTCCCAGCTGGGAAAGGGGTTGATTTCGTACCCAGATGGGACATCAGAGAGGAATGACAGATGAATTGGCCAGCGGAACGAGCAAATATCTTTGCATCAACTAATGGAAGGATCAGCGATAGCCAGGAGTCAGGAGTAATTCCACCCCCCTACTCTAGGTGGCAGTAGCCCTCACATGGGAACTCAGCTGGGACACCCACAGGGGTGCTTGGGATATGGAGTCCAGAAATGCAGCCCTACGTAACAGTCAAGGGCACTGTCAGGGGAGGACCTCTCTTCTTTACTTATGGCCCGGAAGTGCTCCCCAGAAGACATGGCATGGCACAAGAAGCTTTCCTGGGTTTCCTGGGCATAAGTAAGTCCACTGCCTCACATGGTCGAGTCCATACCATCTATTTTGTATATTTGTAGATATCTTTACACATTTAATACATCCATGGAATAGTATGAGTGGTGTATGATAAGTGTATTAACTGCACAAGTGACATTAGCAATGGATGTCTTGTATTAAAATGTTCTCCTTATGTAAAATGAAAAGAGGATACAATCTGTTTAGATTAAACATTTGCAAAAGTAGGTCTATCCTTTAAGGACACGTGCATCTCCAGTTAGTAAAATAAACTACCACCCTTCATCCATCCCCGCAGACAGTAGATGATAGCAGGACGATGGAGCCCAGCAGCAGGCGCACAGCAGGAATCACCTTCAGTCCTGAGCAGTGCAGACTCCATGCAGGTTCATTCTAAGCTTTTACAGCAAAGGCAGTCCAGCACAATGCTTTGTGCTCAATCTATAAATGTGCGCTCGAGGACACCTGCTGGACACCAAAAGGAAGTGCACTCAGGAGCTGAAGCAACAAGCTCTCCCTCGCACCACCTTAGGCTACTGTGTAAAGTACAGCTCCGTAATGCAACACAATTGTTTCTATACTCCTACAATGGCAAGAGACGTGATATGACAACGGGGTTAAGTCACAGTTAAGAGACTCTTGCAGGAGGTCAGAAGTATTGCGTCTTACTTGGAGCCATATGATGGGACCCATTTCAGACAAATCCATTTTCTCTTTCTCCTGAAATGGTGATGAAAAATAAATGTAAATTGGGGTGGTGGTAGACCGGGGTGTTGACAATCCTGGGTGCTCCCTGCATGCAGTTCTCCAAGTGTTTGTGTCATTTTCCTGCAGGTGCTCCGGCTTCTCACAATCCAAAGACATGCACAAAGTTGGCTCCTGATGTGTCCATAGGTGTGTGTTTGTGTTTGTGTGTGTGTGTGTGTTCACCCTGTGATGGGCTGGCACCATGTGCACATTATTTCCCTCCCTGAATGGAGTTTGCATGTTCTCCCTGTGTCTGTTTGGGTTTCCTCCAGGTGTTCCACTTCCTCTCACAGTCCAAAGACCTACAGGTTAGGTGGATTGGCAACGCTAGATTGGCTCCTGATTTGTGTGTGTGTGTGTGTGTGTGTGTGTGTGTGTGTGTGTGTGTGTGTGTGTGTGTGTGTTCACACTATCCAGAGTTCATTCCTGCTCTGAGCCCAGTGCAGGCTGTGCCAGACTTCATCATCTTTACAGTATAACCCAGCTCTGGATCAGCAGATTTAAAAAATAAAATGGATGGATACACAAATGATAAGCTATATTATTGACATATTTTACAATACTTTCAAGCCAAATGAATCTTATATAATACTCTACCGTGGCTGTCCGTCCAGGATTATAAATCACCTGTAGCTCGCAAACCGTTTGACTTATTGACCTGAAACTAACTTGGTACACATGTACTACGTGATCTCTACTATCCACTTTCAGGGTGATGATTGACCTCCAAGGTTACTCCTCTTTGTATTTTTATTTTACTTTATTGTAGAATCAACTCTCGACAATGGCCAGCTGGGCGGCACATGCGTGCGGGCATCATTCTCTTTCCTTACCACCTTCGTCATTACTTCCCCTGTTTCGTCATATCTTAAATCATTCTTGAGGCAGATTGATTACTTATGTGCCTGCTTAAGTGAAAAATTAAACCAAACATGCTAAATAATCACAACACTAACACTGACTTAATCAGTATTAACGCAAAAAGATGCCGACGAAAGAAGAGAAGAAGCAGGTCTCTAGGGTGGAGAACAGAAGAGCTGCTCAGGAAGCAGCAAGCGCATCAACCTCTGAGCAAATGACTGGTAAACGTACAGAGAAAGAAAGTCAAGTCTATTCACTGCATGTTATTGTGCAGTCTGCCATTACTGGTTAAGTATAATTTCTAAAATTTCAAAAGAATTTTAAAGGCTGAAAAGAAATAGTTTTGCTCTAAATTTGCTTGATGTGAGCACATGTGGTTCCTGTGTGCCTGGCTGTGCCCTTTGTAAGTCCCCAACTTTCTTGTAATTCTTTTGCTGCTGCTGTAACAAAGTCTGATTTTTCTGAAAGTGGAAAAGCACATCCAGTAAATGGACAGATGAACCGAAATGGTTACTGAAGCACTCGTAGCTGGGAATTATTGAAGATGTATTTCTGTGTAGCATTTGCATTATTATAGTCTAAATAGGAAGATAAAAATCAAGACGTTTCCCTCTAGTGGACTGTCTGTGCATATTTCACCTAAAGCCAGTGTTGCAAACCTAGTGATGTTTAGTATAACACTCTCAAAGCCACCGGCTACAATTCAGGGTCACGAGAGGAGCAGAGTCCATCCCATCATAACTGGGCACAAGTGGTGGAAATAGCAGTGGACAGAATCTCCTGACACACGGCCATATTCATTCTCACAATGCAAGTTTAGAGTCTCCAAACTCACTTAACTTTTACACGTTTATGGTGTCGGAGGGAAGCTCACCAAGGCATGGAAGTGACCATTTCAGCTCGGCACAGACCTGGCCCAAGACCTTGGGTTTGAAAGCAGACCCCGTGGAGCTGTGAGGTTGTGTGTACTCCATACCAAAGACACATACAGTGTGGAACTAGCCCAGCTACAGACAGAGGTGCAGACTCACAATGTCCAGACAGCACACATCAATTTTATTTTGTTTTCTTCTGCACACAGCACAGTGCACCAAACAGCCCAAATAATGGTCAGTCCTTTCTTCTTTCCCTCTCTTCTCCTACCACCTCCACTCCTCTGCTGCAAACCTGCCGACTCCGGCTCGCTGAATGGAGTGAGGCAGCCCCTTTTATGTACTCCAGGTCCTCCTTGATGGTCTTCCAGCAGCACTTCAGGTGCACCTGGATTCTCTTCTCTTGGTGTGGCGGAAGTGCTGCAGTCCATGGCTCCAGAACCTTCCAGGTGCACGGGCCCCCACAGGGTTGATCTTCTAAGCTCCAAGCCCATTGGCCAAATGCAATCCAGGGGGTTGCCTTCTTGCGTCTGCGGGGAGATATTGCCCCTCTCTCCAGGTCCTTCCTTTCTCCAGGAGTCCCGGTGGGGCAAGGTTCCCTGACCAAAAGAGACCACTCGGCCATTGCCTGAATTTACTCTGGCTCTTCACTGTCCTTTAATGTAAAATGGAGATAAATGGATTTTTAACTATGACAATGATTTATGAATCTTTATTAATATTGAAAATAATGCATCACTACTTTCAGGTGGATAATTTAAAATTAGGATACTACCTGATGTCAGATAAAAATCAAGAACCAATTTCAGATAGTGTGCCGTAATAGTAATAATCATCGTCATCATAATAATAATAACAATCATCATCATCATCGTCTGCGGTGGGTTGGCACCCTGCCCAGGATTGGTTCCTGCCTTGTGCCCTGTGTTGGCTGGGATTGGCTCCAGCAGACCCCCGTGACCCTGTATTCGGATTCAGCGGGTTAGAAAATGGATGGATGGATGGATCATCATCGTCATAATAGTCCATTTTTCCATGACAAAGAGGAGCCAATACATGTAGCAAAGTGCTCAAGCAGAAAGCAAACCTGGATGTGACGCTGATGCATGGAGGCGTGTAAAAGGCCCAGCTCTGCCTTAGTGGTCATCAGCAGCTTCAAACGGGGCGTCTGGGGGACTCTTTGTGAAGGGGCAGGTTGAGTGTAACGTCTGAATACCTCACAGAGAGGGGAACTTCACCCAGCTTTGACCAAGCCAAGCCCCATCAATAAAGAGAATAACATGGAGGCTTTGCTCAATACAGCAGATGTATCTCAGTTAAGCAAACATGGGGCAGATGATGTCAAAAGGAAACAAGTTGCCTGACCGTAGAAAAACCTTCAGAGTATGTTTTGTGGCTTCAGCAATGTTTGCTGTAACTTCATGATCTGAAAAAATCTCCTTTGTAAGTAAATGTGAGCCTTTCAGGAAGATGGTGTTTGACAGTATGGACTTAAATCAGTATACTGTATTTAGCTGGTAAATCGACCAGGTCACATATTTTCAGTTTGTTATTAAATAAATTTGTGATTCAGTTTATTCAATAAAATATGACCACAACTACAAGAACCTGCTGGGGAACATCATCAGATTTCGGTCTTCATGTACCTTTACCTCTACCAGTGTGGGCTCCTCAGTATTTAAACACATGAACGCTGCTCTCTTCACCTCCCAGCATGTTCTTTTTAGCTTCTCATAGACCTCAGACACTGAAGTAGGCCTAGGCCCATGATAACCAAACTTGATAAACTGACCTGTAAATAAATATAGCCAGCTGTACTTCAAATGGTACCCCACAAAACAGTACAAGATAGAAAGTCAAATGTGTCTGATGTAGAACCTACTCCTGATGGTAGGGATTACCCAAAGTGTCATTCCCCTTAGACAATACCTGTGGATTGTCTTCCTACCACGTTGGATAATCGTCACCCGGGGGGATTGTTTTCTCCTTTCAGGTGTTGACCAATCACAGGGCATTCCTCAAACAGTTTGCGACCCTTTCCTATTCAGTGCTATTGCAATTCACACCTCAGTGCGACCCAAGTTCAGACATCACGCAACCCAGACCCATAGTTTAAGAAACACCCATCTAAATCATTCTAGATGAGGGCCTGTAATTTATCATGAACATTGTTATATGAATTGTCTTGCCACCTCATTACGTAGAATTCACACGCCCTCCCTGTGCTCAAGTGGGTTTAGTCTCAAGGTCTGGCCGTACTGTACGTTTCATTGGCAGCGCTATATGGCCTCAGTGTGAGTGTACAGTAGTGTGTCCTGTCAAGGCCTGGCGCCCTCTGCTGGGCTGGCCCCTGCCTTGCATAGGATGCTGTAGAAATATGCGCTAGGGTTCAAAGTTGTATCGAGGTATGACTGTTCATTGCAGTGCATAATTAAATACTGAAGAGTTTTGCCTGACACCTTAATTATACATTTAAATAATAAAAAAATCACTTATTATGTTCTGTTTAATGAATTGCTTTGTGCTTGAATCTGCATATTCATTATCAATCTATCTCGCTTTATGCAAAAGTTTTTAACTTGCTAGTGTTTCTGTTATTAATGATAAAAGGCATTGTTAAGTGGAATGGCTGGATGATGAACAATGTTTTTGTGTGTCATTATTTTATTGTCTCTTCAGGCTTCATTGAATATAAATTCAAGTAAGAGTAACTTTTGGAATCTCACAAAGCAACAAATGTAAAAAGAGAAAAGGGAATAAAAGCAATAATAAAATATCCATCTATTATCAAACCTGTTTACTCCAGTTTAGAGTCGCAGGAAGCTGCAGGCTTTTACTGTACGTGGGACACAAGGCAGGAACCAACCCTGAACCGGACGCCTGATAATTCAAATGTGCCACTGTTTTGATTTCAAATCTCTTTTTAGAAACTTAATGTTTTGTCACATATTAAATTTAGCATGATTTTGATTATAAATGTCCAGGTTGCTTCTTTTGTTTTCTGATTTGTGCATTTCTCATCTTCCTTGCTTTATTCGTTGCACCAGGAAATTCACAAATGCAGACTAACTGAACAAATTATTAGGGACACCTGTACACCTGCTTAGCCATGTGATTATCTAATCAGCCAATCATGTGGCAGCAACAGATTCAGGTCAGGAGCTTAAGTTAAGGGTTACAATGTCAATTTATTTATAGAGCACATTTAAAACAACATCAGTAATGCTGTAGGCAAAGTTCTTTACATTAAACATGCAATAAACATAAAATAAAATAAATTCAATAAAACATAATACAACCAGCAGTAAATTGAAACAAACAAATGGCCAAGAGGAGGGAGCCATCAGTATAACTGAAGGTCACAGAAAGCTAGAGAATAGAAGTTCACATCAAACACCAGAATGGGGACAAAATGTAATCTCAGCGCTTTTGACGGTGGCATGACTTTGACTGCATGATTCGATGACATCATTATAGGTGCCACATTAGGCTGCTTTGAGTATTTCTGTAACTGCAGATCCCCTGAGATTTTCACTCACAGCAATCTGTGGAGTTTATTCAGAATGATCTGAAAAATGTAAAAGATCCAGTGAGCGAAAGCACATTGTTGACGAGAGAGGTCGGAGGAGAATGGCCAAGCTGGTTGGAGGTGACAGAAAATCTACAGTAACTCAGATAACCACTCTGTATAACTGTGCTAGGCAGACAAGCATCTGCATAACACATTGCACCTTGAAGTTGATGGACTACAACAACAGAAGACCACATTGGGTTCCACTTCTTCCAGCCAAGAATAGAAAGATGAGGCTGCAGTGGGCACTCCCTCACTAAAACTGGAATGGTTGAAGACTTGAAAAATGCAGCCTGGTCTGATGAATCTTGATATCTGCTGAGGTATACAGATGGTAGGGTCCGAATTTGGCATCAACAGCATGAATCCATACACCTAACCTGCCTTGTGTCAACAGTCTAGGCTGTCGATGGTCGTGTAATGGTGTGAGGAATGTTTTCTTGGCACAGTTTAGTCCTGTTAGTACCAAACAATCACCACTCGAATGCCACAGACTATCTGAGTATTGTTGCTTACCAGATGCATCCTTTCATGACCACAATGTATCCACCTTGTAATGGGTACATCCAGCACGATAATGCACCATGTCACAACGCAAAAGTCATCTGAAGCAGGCTTGATGAACATGACAATGAGTTCAGTGTTCCTGAGTG
Organism: Polypterus senegalus; assembly: GCF_016835505.1. NCBI lineage: Eukaryota > Metazoa > Chordata > Cladistia > Polypteriformes > Polypteridae > Polypterus > Polypterus senegalus. The sequence continues at coordinate 34,499,948 of NC_053166.1, read as the reverse complement.
GCCTTCCCGGCCACCAGATATGAATGTAGTAGAACACCATTGAGATATGGAGACAAATATGCAGTCAGAATGAACCAGAAGATGTTTCCAGCATCCTGTGGAATTCATGCCACAAAGAGCTGAGGCTGTTTTGAGACTGAAAGGAGGCCCTACCAGTATCAGTATAGTGTTCCTAAGAATTTGCTCAGTGAGTGTATATATTGCATGGGTTTGTATTTTTGTTGTGACAAAAAATAGTTCCACTCAAAGCTAGGGTTCAGTTTGTATGGAAACCAGAATAAGAGGTCAACATGGAAATAGCTGAGCAAAAAGAGAGGTGCAAGTAAAAATCTTATTATACAGCAGACAAGTGACAATAAACCTGATCTCAAGATAACTAGGTTTGCACGATCCTTATAAATACAACTGTCATTAGAGGGCTACTAAAAGGGCCGATAAATGGTCATTATGAACATGATGACCTCAGAACATCACAAACATCTCAGCCAAATTTGAACAACTGAGCAGATTTCATGGGGGTCAGGTGGTTAGTTTGGATGATACAGGGTGGCACGTGTGACATATCACAAAACACATTGGCTGTACAAATGTGGCAGCTAGACAATGCCTACAAGTGAGTTTAGAACATTCATGGCAAAGTTACAATAACATTGGAAGAGTCCTTGTAGTACTTTCTGCCATAGATAAAAAGATCCTGCACTTGTATCTAATGTTCCATGACCACAGGCCTATGGACAATCTTCCCCAATTAGAGCACCTGTTATGTTTTCTGGCACTGATAGATCACTGCCACACAATGACCCTGCTCTAGTGCCTGTTTGTCCACACTGATTGTTTTCAGGATTCTTAATGATAGCCATTGTTTCCAGCAATGGAAATGATACAATAATGCAATGCAGATGCTATCTATATGCCACACAGCTAGAGCGTCATGAATAAATTGAGAGGTTTGACCTCTCCATAAGTTATGGAGATGTTTTCACTAATTGAATGACCTTTGTGGAAGGCTTGCCAGCTGTCAGTTCCTACCACTCATGGCTGTAATATGCTGTAATGTCAAGAACCTTAACTGTCTTTGACAGAGTTCACGGATTACTGTGGGATGTCAATTTCAGTCTTCTCCTCCCTAAAGTAAGTGAGCCTGACCAAAAGTTGTGTAGGTGCGCCAGAGGACACCGTTCAACACTGGCATTGATTCTTGTCACAACATACACCTACTTCTGTGCACAATTTTCACACCAAGTGTCTCCATTTTGGATCAGTAGGCCCCACTCTGATTCCTTCTGATGCCCCAACAAGCTGAATTGGACAAGTGGGTATAGAAGATGGATAGATGGATGGATTGACACATTTCCAGCTTTGTATACTGATTGTCATGCAGATTAGAAAGCTGGTTTTGTCACAAGAAGTTGTGTAATATTTGAGCCCAGTAGCCTCCTTAAGGGCTATTACATATTTTAGTCTTATTATCTAATACTGCATGTTCTCTGTAAACAGGACTTGGTGTCTATACCTCTAGAGACTGAATTTAGATTTGTACTTGTTTTGAAGAAGTTCAAAGCATCCCCATCCTTCCATCCATTCTCCTAATCCGCTTATCCAGGGCAGGGTTGAGGGGCAGTTGAATCCTTTCCCAGTTATCATTGGGTACAAGACAGGAATACCACCTGATCAGAGCACCAGTCCATTGCTGTTATGATTGATGTACGGTATTTTATTAATTCTTCCTGCCTCATGCAGAGTATTTCTTTGGTCCCTGAGGGGTTTAACACATTTTTTACCTCAAGGAATTCGATTTTGGCATTCATTTCTTGCTATCTTCTTTCCTGTCTTCCCGTGATGTCACGTTGGATTCTTGTGAACGCCAGCATTTTGCAAGTCTCGTGTCGGCCACTACCTAGGGGATTTCCCAGGATTCCAAGGTAGTGTGTGGTGCGTGACGTCATCAGCTCGACTGGTTTAAATGGTCTCCAAAAGCCTTTCTTTCTCATGCAAGTTTGGATCGATTTAAGCTTTCGGGTCGGATTTTCTGTCCCTTAATGTTTTTTCTTTTTTTTTTTTCCTTTTTTGTTGATTCAGCTTCTGACTAACAGCTTTTCATTTTTATTTAGCATTTAGTGCTTCGTTTGAAAGATCTTGTTTTTTTCCTCACTCCGATATCAACCCTCACAAGTATTTCTGACTTTGCTTCATCTCTTTATCCATTTATTTTAAAATTTTTTTCGAACTTGTACCGAGTGAGAACAATTGCAGGGCAAACGTTCAGAAATACGGACACCAAGAGCCAATTTAGCAGCACCAATTCACTTAATCTGCTCTTGTTTGGACTGCGAGAAAAGAAAAACAGAACATCTGGCAGAAATGGGGAAAACATGCAAACTCCAGGCAGGAAGCCCCTTGGACACGATCCCCAAACTCCCAATTGTGTCTCAGCAGTTCTACCACTGCTCCAAAATTCGACCCTTTATTTCTTTCTTTCTTTCATAAATTAATATGTTTACTTCATTTGCTCAGAAGTGCAGTGATTATGGCAAGCCGCCTCAAAGGAGCATCGTCATGGGTTCAAGCCTGGTCACTGTTTCTGTGGCATTCGCAGGTTCATCCAGGGCTCGCACCACGTTTTCTGCCGATATGTTATTGACCCAGCGTGAGTAAGACAGTGTGCTTGTTTGGTTAGTGCTTTGTACTCAGTGGCTTCAGGATTGACTCTGGCTGTCTTCAACCTTGTAATGGAAAACACAGGCTCAGAAATTTGAATACATATTATTGTTTGTTCAGGATAATTCTTCTAGTACAAAAGAGGCTTTTAAATTCAATTTGTGTTTATTCAACTGATCAAGCAATCCAAACACAAGGAGCACAGCGGTTTGCAGCAGACATGTCTCCCATGACCTGTACTGGCACCTATTATACAGAATATGAATAGCTCCATTACCCCACCAGCTTCTTTCTTTTGCATAAACTCACGCACACTGGACATAAGACTCTTTCTCTCTTTTATAACAGCAAAGAGAAGTTAAGCAAAATGACACCTTTTATTAAAAAGATTACAATATGCAAGTGTTCGAGACAACTCAGGTCACTTTTTCGGGCAATATGTAAAAAGATGTGATTAAATCTTGCCCTAAGAAGGGGATTGAGTTGTCTTGAAAGCTTGCATATTGTAATCTTTTTAATAAAAGGTGTCATTTTGCTTGACTTCTCACTATATCCATAATGGCTAACACAGTAAAACACCCTAGTAGTACTTATAACAGCAAAGAAACATATCAGTATTGACTGTACATGAACTATGTCACTTTTTCCTGCTTTGCAATGCACACACATTTCTGCCTCTGGGTTTTACAAGCTGATATTTCACTTTTGAAGAATTTTCTTTTACTTAACAGCTGAGATCACCACTGCAATGGTTCCAATGGACGGCCTTTATTACAACAAATCTGATGGAACCTCTGCCATACAAACATCCTGAGTTCACAATGACAAATGCTGACCTAATGAAGGGGTGGCACGGTGGTGCAGTTTTGATTCCCAGGTCCTCCCTGCATGGAGTTTGCATGTTCTCCCCGTGTCTGCGTGGGTTTCCTTCCATAGTCCAAAGACATGCAGGTTAGGTCGACTGGCGATCCTAGTATGTGCTTGGTGTGTGGGGGTGTGTGTGTGTGCCCTGCGGTGGGCTGGCACCCTGTCCGGGGTTTGTTTCCAGCCTTGTGCCTTGTGTTGGATGGGATTGGCTCCAGCAGACCCCCGTGACCCTGTAGTTAGGATATAGCATGTTGGATAATTGATGGATGGATGGATCTAGTGAAGGGAGAGCTAACTTATACAGGTAATGCTTTTCTATACAATCCATCACACACCATGGTACCTCTTGTACAGTGGGTACAAAATCTCTCTCTCTATATATACTGTATATAGAACATCCAACATACGTCTGTCTGTCTGCATGTCTGTCTACTTTTCACGAGAGAATTACTTAATGGATTTAGATTGGGTTTTTTTCTATAATTCGCTTGAACATTCCGGTTGATTTTGCGACTTCTCTAATCGCGCTAAGAATCATAGTTTGCTTGCAGTAGTGATACATTCGCACTAATCCGAGACAGGTGCTGCAGGCTGAGGGGTGGGGGAAGCATGACGTCAGGAGTCGGGAGCCAGGTGGGGCTCTCCTCACTGTCCTGTTTCACTACTACTTGGACAGAGCCATGAGGGACGGCTAGTAACTCTATAAATGTCTGTGCGTGGAAGTGTGTGTGTCTGTCTGTCTGGCCCGGAAGTGCAAGTCTACAGCATGAAGCTCAAAGGGCCAGCAAGGCAGCCCCAAGTTAACGAATCAGGAGAAGAATGAAGTATGAAGCTACAGCATGAATCTGAAAGAAAGCAACTCCGTCGCCAAAGTGAAACAAGGTGGTCGAGCACGTCCACAAAATGAAACCGCCGACTCTGCGTTTCATTTTTTTTGCTGACAATTTCAATAGTTTCTAGGAGCCTGGGCTTTTTACAGCATGGGCTTACACAGCTAGTATCTTATAAGAGAATTTCCCTTACAGTAGCCCTTCCCCTCCCTAGAACCCATCTTGAAGTGTTCCTCTGCTTTTCTTTCACCACTGGGATGTTCTGTAAGACTCTCATCAATATGATATTCTGTTCGTCTGTTATTAATGGGGTGTTCAGAAGCAGTACCATAATGCAATGTTTGGTGGCTCTATTGGTGAGGAGGTGACCTGCAGCTCTCTCCTCAGCGAGATGTTCTGGTTCTACAGTCATCACTGCGATAGTTTAAAGTGCTGTCGTCATTACTGTTGCTCTGTTATCATTAGGTCGATCAGTGAGATTTTCATAGCTCACACATCAAAGGTTTATCCAGCAGCTCTAACATTTCATAAAATGATTGTTTTGTAGTTCTGTTGTAGTTCAATTTGATGTTCTGTAGCTCCCTCATAAATTGAATCAAAGGGCTGTTTGGCACTCTTTGGAATGCCTACAAGGGCAAATGGGAGGACCGGGAAATAAACGGGCGTGAAAACAAAGGTAAATCATAATCGGGAGGACAGGAAACCAAAGTGGCAAAACCTAAAACAGAACCCAAAGACGTAATCAGAATTCAATGAGTACCAGAAAACCCCAAAGAACTTTGAAAATACTTCTGTTTTTCTTTGAGAAACAGACAATTAGGTGACCTCAGGAAGCACATTTTATATCCTCAGTCCCCAGATGTCACTACTCCATGGCCTCTGATGAAGACACAAGAAACCACACAGCAACCAGAAGACGCAATTCCTGTTCCAAAGAAGGCACCTAATGACTACACACAAATGGCACTTACAGCTCACATCATGAAGACCTTTGACAGACTGGTCCTGAACTGAAATGGAGGATGTAATTAACTCTTAATTCCACAAGGCTTATTGTCTCCTAGGACAAAGCTGGCAGCACTGGGAGGATTATGTGAGAAAAGCGCTATATAAATGAAAAGAATTATTATTATTATTATTATTATTATGCTTTTTGATTTCTCCCATGCCTTCAATACAATCCAGCCTTTCCAGTTGTGGAGACCAGCCTCTACACAGACAGGCAGACACCGATGGTTCAAACACCACACATGGTTTATTATACATATTTACAAACTAACAATTACCATGCACAACCCAGTGCCACTGCACCACATACCCTCAGTCCGGGTCTCTCAATGTCCAAGCCTTTTACTGCTTCCACTCCTCTCCTCCGAGCCCCGTCCTCTTCCACCCAACTCCTACTACTCAATGGAGGGAGGCGGCCCCTTTTAAGTCCATCCGGCCGTGCTTCAGGTGCCTCCTGATGAGCTTCCTGCAGCACTTCCTGGTGTGGCAGAAGTGTCGCATGAGCACCCGGAAGCACTCCGGGTGTCCCTGGTAATACTTTTGCCAGCACCTCCTGGTGTGGTGGAAGTGCTGACGTCAGGGGCTTCTCAGGCATTCGGGCACCCCCTGCAGTGACCACAGGCCCCAATAGGGTTGAGCTTCCATGCTCCGTTCCTTTGGCCCCCATACCAACCAGGGCAGCTGCCATCTCGTGGTCCAGAGGAGGCGTAATCCTTCACCCAGTCCTTCCAGGCATCCCAGCTAGATACCACCCCCAGCCACTCACCACACTGCCCCACCACCAGCTGAGAGCCATAGGGGCCAGCGGTCTGTCCCACGAGAGCAGGTCTCCCACGAAGCGGATCCTACACACGCACCTCAAGGGTCTGGTCCTGCAACACAGAAAGCAGAGACAGGGGCAGAGACTCTGCCTGGACACCACCACCTGGCATCCTTCCACGTCACACACAGGCAAACTCCCCCCTCCAACCGGCACCCCAGCATTCGCCACTTTGGCATCCCCTCCGAGGCTTCCGTGCCCCCCTAGATTGGGACATCAGACGGGACCGCTCGCACCCCCGTCTTCTCAGCCGACTTCGGTACTCCCCTCTGACTCCGCAGAGGGCAGCCCGTCACCAGAGTGTGCTCCCAGCCTCACGTCCTTCTTTATCAGACGAGCCGGCTCTCTTCCTCCGGGTCTTCCTCTTTCTCTGGATGCCATGATGATTTGGGTCTCCCTATGGGAAAGGAAGAGACCCTGCACCATCTGCATCCCTGTAGAGCGATGTGAGAGCAACGCTGACTTGGAGCATAGGGCCCTTGGACATCCAGCCGGTGTCCTGACTGCTCTTTCACTCTCTCCACCCTTACCATGCAATCGGCCATCAGCACCGCATTCACAATCGGAGCCCCTGCTACTTGATTCCAATCATAAACATCATGGATCTTTTCTCTAGGGTCTCCTTATCTTTGTACGGTGTCAGTCTCACCTGCACCACCACGCCACTCCGGCCGGAGAATCCAGTGTCGCGCCATTCTGGCCACTGTCGCAGTGTCTTCACGGCACAGCCGCCATCCCCTCCAGCTCCTTCAATACGTTACAGAGGGCACGTATTACCTGATATAGCGACTCTGCAGGCTGAAGGCAATCCTCCAGCCACTACGGGCCGGCTACGTGCTGTGGGGCCTTCTCCTCTGCCCAATCAGGCCCTTCCCCAGCTCAGGACGGATATTTGTTCATCCCACCTCTGTCCAACCATCGGCAAGCACACAACACACACCGTCGAATCCCTCACCTGCCTTGGGGAGGGACCTCCGGTTCTCCACCATCTTCTCCTTCCTGCCCCTGATGCGGTGGCGAGCCTCCTGGCAGCTCCACTGCTGCAGCGGTTCCTCCTCCCCAGCTCTTTCTGCTCCCGCCGCGTTGACGAAGCACCACGATTCAGCACACATCTGCCACCGACGCGGATCCGGGCAGTCCCTGCCTGCAACACACAAACAAAGTCCGGCCACCCCAGAACCAACTGCCGTTGGGCAGGGAACTCACCTTCCGGATCCTGTCTGTCCGAGGGGAGTTCCGTGGCATGGCCTTGCCAGACGCAATGCCATCCCGGGTGTCCTCAGCGATCTGGGAGTCCGCTGCTCTCCCGTCTATGCCAGGTCTTGTCTTCCCGCACCAGGTGGAGATGGCACATCAGCGAACCATCGGTGGTCTTCGGGGTGAGTCGCACCCGCGGGGTTGTGTGTGTACCGCTACCATGGTCCATGTGTGGTTTCTCCTGCTTTGCCGGGCTGTCCACAAAATTATTTGTGCTGACGGGACACTGCCTTGAAACAGGCGGAGAGTGTCATCTGGGATGCCATTGTGGAGACCAGCCTCAGCACAGACAGGCAGACACCGATGGTTCAAACACGGTTTATTATACATATTTACAAATTTACAATTACCACGCACAACCTAGTGGCCCTGCACCACACACACACTCAGTCCGGGTCTCTCAATGTCCAAGCCTTTTACCACCTCCACTCCTCTCCTCCGAGCTCTGTCCTCTTCCATCCGACTTCCAGCTACTCAATGGAGGGAGGCGACCCCTTTTAAGTTCACCCAGCCATGCTCCAGGTACCTCCCGATGAGCTTCCTGTGGCACTTCCTGGTGTGACGGAAGTGCCACATGAGCACCAGGAAGCACTCCGGGTGTCCCTGGTAATCCTGATGTCCAGGGCTTCTCAGCTGTTCGGGCAGTGACCACGGGCCCCTATAGGATTGAGCTTCCATGCTCCATTCCCGTGGCCCCCATACCAACCAGGGCGGCTGCCCTCTCATGGTCTGGAGGAGGCGCAGTCCCTCTCTCGGTCCTTCCAGGAGTCCCAGCTGGGTACCACCCCCAGCCGCTCGCCACACTGTTAAGGGGTAAACTTTGGACCCCAGTGGAGGTCATTGCAAAATTTGAAGAATACTGCACATCCTCTCTCTGACACACTCGCACTTTGAGCCAACAAATTATTCAGCAAATAAAAATAAATAAAAAGATAAAAAAGATCGCTGGGACTGGGTGTTGGGCACTTAATAAATAATGTAGGACAAGCTCAGACTTTTAGTGCAATTCCTAGATTTGATTCAGAAATGCTTCATAAATACAGACACTGATCTCTCATTGTTCATGCGTTGCAGCTTTCCGAAATATTTTGGACTCTTGACAACAGAGTCTGAAAACCACATTGTGTTTCCTATATCAAATATCAGCTACTCTGATGAAGATTCACTGGATACATGAGATCTTTCTCACTAACAGAAATTGCACATGAATAGATGAAGGAGGATTTACAAAAATCAATGGCACGCCATATTGGTAGTTATGAGTGGATCTGAAATTCTATAGTTGGATTTGGAGCTGATCTGCATGATGGATTGGTTTATGTACATAAGAACTAATAAAATTAGAAAATGTACACATCGTGTAATATTCAGGTGCTTTTGGAGACACTGGATTCCACTGTAATTATGTTGTTGGACTTAAGTGCAGCGTTTGACACCATTGACCATTCTATTTTACTGCACAGGCTAGAAAACGATGTTGGGCTTACAGGCCCCGTGCTCGCTTGGTTCAGTTCTTATTTATCAAATCGATTCCAGTATGTACAGAAATGTGCAGACAGTACTCCATCATTATACACAGAAGTTGAATATGGTGTCCCGCAGGGCTCAGTACTGGACCTTTACTGTTTTCACTTTACATGCTTCCACTGGGATCTCTTATTAGGAAACATAATGTTAATTTTCACTCGTATGCAGATGACACCCAGTTATACCTTTCATTTAAATCAAATGAAGTTTCTCCGATGTTGTCTTTAATTAGTTGTGTTAGTGAATTAAAGGAATGGATGAATGAGAACTACTTGTCTTTAAATACAGATAAAACAGAGATGTTAATTGTTGGAGGGAATGACGCTGATCACAGCAATATTTTGTCGTCATTTAACTCAGTTGGAATCCCAATTAATTTTACTGAATCAGCCCGCAATCTAGGTGTTATCTTTGACTCTAGCATGTCATTTAAAGCGCATATTACAAAGTCGTCCAAAACATGTTTTTCCATCTTAAAAATGTTAGGAAATTAAGGCGCTTTCTAAATAAACAGGATTGTGAGAAATTAATTCATGCATTTATCTCTAGTAGGATTGACTACTGCAATGCGGTGTTCACTGGCTGTTCAAACTGTTCTCTATACAGCCTCCAGTTAATCCAAAATGCGCTGCAAGAATTATTACAAGAACAAGAAAATATGAACACATAACCCCAGTTCTTAAATCTTTACACTGGCTCCCAGTTAAGTTCAGGGCAGATTTCAAAATCCTCCTTTTAACATATAAAGCATTAAATGGCCAAGGTCCGGCTTACTTGTCTGAACTTATCATGACTTACAAACCTGAGCACATTAAGATCTCAAGATGCCGGTCTGCTTAGGATTCCAAGGATTAATAAAATAACAGTGGGAGGTCGAGCTTTTAGTTACAGGGCCCCTAAACTGTGGAATGGTCTTCCTGCTTCCATAAGAGATGCCCCTCGGTCTCAGCCTTTAAATCCCGGCTGAAGACTCACTACTTCAGTTTAGCATATCCTGACTAGAGCTGCTGATTAACTGTACAGACTGCATCTCTGTTGTTAGTCATTAGCACTATAACATAAGTAACATGATAATTATATTTGAATACTAACCCTCACCTATTCTGTTTCTTTTCTCGGTACCCAAATGTGGCCATTGGTGCCACGGCCCACCTGCCAAGTTGTTTGCCTGCCTATGGTAAAGTCATCCCTGATGGAGGATCACAGGAATCATGGGAAAGAGGCAACGTTTCAGCCGTGGCATGGCCAAATGGGGAGGCAGCTAGATGGATGAGGTCTCCAGGACTCTAAAAATATCCAAACCTAATTATGTCATATCATCTACTGTTAAACCGTAATTCTAAAATTTTTATTATTATGCTGTCTTAAGGAATTGTTCTGTTGTGTATATTGTATTGTATTAACCCCCTACTTTTGACACCCACTGCACGCCCAACGTACCTGGAAAGGGGTCTCTCTTTGAACTGCCTTTCCCGAGGTTTCTTCCATTTTCCTACAAGGTTTTTATTGGGAGTTTTTCTTTGTCTTCTCAGAGAGTCAAGGCCGGGGGGCTGTCAAAAGGCAGGGCCTGTTAAAGCCCATTGCGGCACTTCCTGTGTGATTTTGGGCTATACAAAAATAAACTGTATTGTATTGTAACTGTATGAGTAGCTGGTCTGAAAGTAGGACCATTTTAAAATTATCTAGTGACTTTTTATTATACTCTTATACATGGCTGCCTGAGGATCACCTTCCACACAGATATGGTATGCAATACCCCGTCGGGCCACGAGGAGGCACCAAAGCTAACAAAGCTGTCTCTTGTCTCCTCTGTAGCTCTCAGAAGCCACCCAATGAGGGAACCTCAGCCACGCCCCTGTTCAGCAAAACCACACCTCTTCTGGTCGGGACAACATAAATTTGAGGGTTCCCAGAAAATGCCGTCTCAGTCTAAGGAACAGAGTCCTGCATGACGGAGCTCCCCGACCCAGATACATTTGAAAAGAGACAACTGTTCTGCCTGATTTCTGTTCTGCCGAACACTCATTTTTGATTTTATTTCAGACACTGGCAAAAAATAGAGTGAACCCGTCGGCACCCTAGCTTTTTTTTGGTTTTCTTCTTCTTCATTTGCACCCCACAACATATTTTTTTATAGTAAGTCATATTAAAAAAGTGATAGCAGAATGTAGTTTAATGCACCAGTAGTTTACATAAAATGTTTTTAATATCATTCTACAGTATCACATGGTTGAAATTGTTTTCATAGACTGCAGATTCCAACTCAAGTGATATAACAATTCCTGCACTGTTGTTAGTTGTTGGATGTGGAGGGTCTCTGGCTAATTGTAGTTCAACTTTCTTAAGCATACAATTTTGCAAAGAAGTACCCAATGGAGATTTAATGTCTGTGCTGTAGTGTCAAGCTGAAATAACTGGCTGATGTTGAACTTGACAGATAGTGAGTCCTTGTGGCTGAGGTAGAGCACATTAAAGGGTCCATTGCGATGTGAGTTTTTAAATAAAAACAGTGTGCTCAGGCTATGCAGATAAATATGTCTGAGGATGCAAAGCTACAAAGCCCTGGAGGCATTAATGAGGAAATTGGCTTTTCATGTTTGCACATGAAGGAACGATCAGCCAAACCGATATCCTCATTGACACTCCTCAGGTTGCAATCAAGGCACCTGCATCCACAAGAGTTTAAAAAGAGCCTGAGGTGAGTCACAGAGAGATCGAAAGAGTTCCAGAAAGGGTTTTAAAAGAGAAGAGGACAAAGGGAAAATGGAGGTGACATTACAGTAGAGAAAAGGAAGTGAACACAAAAGTCAGGATTGTGCAAGAGCTGGTGTGCTGGAGAGGAAGAACGTCAATCGGGGAAGAAGTGGCAATTATGAGGGGTAAAGTTGCTCCTACTGAATGCTACATCAGAGAAGGAAAAGCCAACCGCTCTGAGAGTCTCAAGGGGAGACTGGGGAGACTGGGGAGACAGGAGCAGGGATCACAGCATCTACAAGTACACCAAGGGACAACAATGGGGACACAACCCCATAAGTGGTTGACTATGCTTGTCCTCTTGGTCTTGAGGAGACTTAAGAGACAGGAACAACTCCTGACTTTGTTTTGTCTTTGGTTTTAACCTATTTTTAGAATATTTATGGATTGATTTTAACCTCCACCATAAAACTGTTTTATGGAATTGTTTATTAATTTATTATAAACTGCACCACACTTTTTTGCACATTATTTGGATTGTTGGCTTTTAAATAATAGCACTAAACGTTCTTTTGCACCACTCTTGTTGTATGTGTCCTCATTGCCCACGCTATCCTTGGTACATGACTATCGATGACTTGGGTTCAAGAGGAGTATACAAATTGTAGGCAAACTGGGCGTCACAATGGTACTTAGCCAATAAACTAAGAAAATGTATATAATGTAGCTATGAGTTTGGTTTTAGTGTAATGGAAATACTGAGAACAAGGTAAGTCATAATTACATCTGTCATCCGTTTCTACATAAGTTAAGCTGCTTTTTTTTTCATTTTATGGACATGAACATCATGTCTTTATTCACTTTGACTTCAATGAGCAGGAGAAGTGAGCTGCTGTGACTGAGGTTTGCACAACGTGCCACACAGCCATAGAGGTGAGTGGTCAGACTGCCAAACTGCATACAATGAGACCTACCACTACATTCTGGTGCACTAAGAGATGGTGATGGTGATGAATAAATAAACAATATCATAGCTACTGTGTTGAATAAATAAACAATATGGATATTAGAGATTGTGAATCTTATTAAAAGCCAAAATTCCCCTTGGGGACAAATATCTATCTATCTACTGTATATGTCTACCTATCTATTGTAATGGATAGCTGGGATTCTTACCAGGCTGGGACGCCTCCATAATGCAAGGGCTGGGGAAGGAGATTTTATAGGGCAATACCTCCCCTGGGACAACAGAGGGCAGTCACTCTGGCATGCTACAGTGCCACGGGTTTGGAGCATGGAAGCTCAGCCCTGCTGGGGCCCGTGGCCACCAGGGCACACGGCGAACAGCTGAACCCTTCTTTGCAGGGCTGCCAACACACGCAGAAGTGAAGCCAAAAGGAGATTCTGGAACATTTCTGGGTGCTCTATAAAAGGGGCCGCCTCACTTCATTCGGGAAGCCAGAGATAGGAGGAGCAGAGAATTGAGAGGAAGAGAAAGGACAGGGTATTTAATATTTGGTGCTTTGTACTGTGTGCTGCTGGGAGAGCAAGCATTTCCCACAGCTGAATAAAGGTGTGTTGTGTGCAACACTTGGCCTCTGTGTCTGTTGTGTCTGGGGTTTGAGGAGCTGTACGCTCCCTAATTATCTATCTATCTATCTATCTATCTATCTATCTATCTATCTATCTATCTATCTATCTATCTATCTATCTATCTATCTATCAGTGCCTTTCACATCTATTTATTATATAGAACCTTTCATATCTATATTAATCATCATTGTCCAACCCTGCCCACATCTGACCCCATCCCATTCCATGTTCTGCACCAAAGTACAATTGTTTCAGCGTACACAACTGCAGGCGTTTCATTGTTTTGGTGTCGGGAGCAGCTGTCAAATGATTAAAAGATTAAAATATGGAAGTTGAATTAATCACTCTCAAGGTAAAACTAAAACAGTCGCACAGAAAGTTTCTCTGTCTTGAGTTAGACAAGTTTTCAACTTTAGCAATGCTTTTCAAATACCAGATTTTTAAATTTCAAAAATGTGCACAGAGCATATTTGAGATGTTTTAACAAAAAATGTACTGTCTCAACAAATTTCTAGGAACTAGGCTGACCCGCCTTTTAAGACGACCAACTTTTAAGTTGACCACTTCTTAAGGCAATTCAATATGAAGATCAATTTGATATTTTATACAAACTCATTAATTTGGTTATGTTGCATTTGAGTGGTATTACTTTAATACTCGTAGTTTCTGTTATTTTTGTGATGAAATTTTAAACTTTTTTTCTATATTGAGGTCGCCCTTCTGAACCCGCCTGATATTTACTACGCAGGGTGGCATTTGTACTCCATCAACATTAATTATTTCCAGAGACATAATTTTGTCTATTTTTCCAGCCCATCGCGAACAAAAGCAAGGGAACGATGGGAGCACCAGAACTCTGCTCACATCATGTCGCTTCGTACTGCAAGCTGCAAGTAGTAAGTCTGTGATAAGCGGAATACCGCGACGTTTTCCACTCACGGGACGGAAGGACAATCCCGACCGCTTTTATATAGTAAGAAAGAAGAAGAAGATATCGCACAGTCTGGAGTAGAAAATTATCTTTTACCTGGAAAAACGAAACTACAAATCCCATCGTGCATTGCTAAATGGACGGGGCGTGTGTGAAACTCCACACCTGCGTAGCACTCACGGGACGGAAGGACAATTCCGACCGCTTTTATATAGAAGGATAAGCGATTTAAAAAATCACTCATTGGGAACTGAGTTTTCTCATGTGGACAGACAGACAGGACTCTAACAGCAGGTGCTTTATACATTTGATGTGAATACACATAATAAGGATCAATGCTATATAATGGAAGGATGCTTCTCAAAATGTATGAATGATATCACACCAGCACCTCTTCCGGTTCTGGTTCTTGCCTTGTACCCAAAGCTGCTGGGATAGGCTCTGGCCCCTTGTGACCCTGAAGTGGATTAAGCAGGTTGGAGAATGTTTTGTTAGGCTATGTTGGTAAAGTGTACAGGTGGATTTATGGGTAGTTTTTATAAACATTTTTTATAAACTATATATTTTATAAATAAACAGACATAATGTGCCGTAAGCCAACCCACCCTCTCCCACTCAGCTTGAGCCAAGGGATTATTAAAACGAAAAAAGCGGAGGCTTATACAATTGAGCCATAGCAGACCAGGATTCAATTGCATTACTGGAAGCCCATTAATCTGTGGTGCACACAACTCCAACGGTTTTGCCAAACAAAAGGAAAACACACTAAGGGTCAAGGGGGAAATGAATGGCAGCTCCAAAGTGGGAGAACAGGTGATAATAGTTCAAGGAAGAAAAGATGTAGAGAGAGAGAGAGAATGGAAATTCATGAAGGTCAAGGAGAAGGCAGATGTACAGGCCTACCCTGAGCAAGCGATGGTACAAGTAGGCCTATTGAGAGCCTTAAGACACTTTATAGATAGACTTTCATACACTTACTTCATCAGTGTGTGCTTGTGTGAATCTTGGCAGGTCTCTGCCAGTTGTCGACAATGACAACAATAACAACAGCATTTATTCATTTAGCATGTTTTCATACAAATGATGTTAGCCAAAGTGCTATACCTGTACAAGATGAAGAAAGTTTATAAAAATAGCTTAGGCAATACTAAATAACAAAGAATGAAGTAAGGTCCAATGGCTGGGAGGACAGAAGAAACAAAACAAAAAAAATTCCAGAGGGCTAGAGAAAAAAAAAACAAAATCTGCAGGGGTTCCAAGGCCATGAGACCACCTCAACCCCACTGGGACCACTGCGACGCATTCAGGTGTGTTCCAGTGGGAGGCAGTAATTACTTAAAGAAAGAATGGCTGGATGGATACATTTCAAAATGTATGAATGTATTGGTATGGGTGGATTTTCTAAAATGTTTTGGCTTGCTATATAGATGAATCAGGTAATATCTGGATGGATAGACACATTTAAAAGTGGTTGCCAAGGTTAATAAACTGCTAGATTTAATAGGATTTGAAAAACAGCTGAGGTGATAGAAGTGTTTCAAAAATATTGACAGAATGCCGCAATACACCAGTGACACACGAAGCAGGAACAGCAAAGCTTCCTTTCTATGACTCAAGCTCTCCTGCTGGGCCGTCAAGGTCGGGTGAGTGTAACTGATTCAGATTTCACAGATTGGTGGCAGTGCCAGCAGCAGGCAGGTGAAGAAGGAATAGGCTCTAAGATAGACAGCCTAGATTTTATCAGATCAGCCGTGGAATCCTACCAGACTCGATTGTTTAGGGAGTGATTATTATTCTTATTAGTCTATTGAGTTTGCTACATTTATAATTTATATTTATTTGCTTAGCAGACACTTTTTTCTAAAGCGACTTACAAAGATAGCCAACATAATCGAGTAACATCAGCCTAGGGATTGCTTTGAACAGGTTTAGCAGGGCAGGTTACATCGAGCCAAGAGCTCTAAAGCTAATATAACAAAAAATCATTTAACAATCTGACAGATATTCACACAACAGCAGGGTTTCCATTCACTTCTTATACATATTGAGGGAATCGGGAGTTTCGGTGGAGGTGGGCAGGTTCCTCCATTGACTAGGAGATACATTTGAATAGAGTCTGGATTGAGGTTTGATAGCACACAAAGGTAGCATCACCAGACGCTGTTCATTGGCAGACCTGAGTGAGTGAGAAGGAGCATGGCACCTCACCAATGTCTCCATATACACCGGTGCTGACCCACTGACTCCTCCATAGACAGGCATCAAGGATTCTTCAGATTAGGTGGGCTACTACTTGAAATTCACCCTGTTTTAGCAGGTCATTGTCATTGTGATTTGTATTAATCGGTTCAGCTTATTCATATAAGGAGGGCCATTGTCTGATGTGTACACTGTGTGTGGTAAACGTCATTTGCATTGCGAGTATTACTGGACAAGTGACAGGATGATCAAAGGGTCACCCATAGTGATCCAAAGGATGTTTTATTACTAAATAGTCTGATTTACTGACCATTCTCCATTTTCTCTTTGTGACCTTGTATTTTGATTCAGAAGAAACCTACCCACCATATCCTTATCCAAGAGTGTTTCGTCATTGCAAAAAACTGTACAAGATGGTGTTTACAATTGCCATGGGGATTGTAATTAATAAAATGACAAACGTGATAGACTTCCATAGAGAAGGTAAGAGTTGTTGCCACCGTAGTGGCATAGCAGCTTCATCCACACCAATGCTGCACTGTTGGTTTGCCAGCAGTGAGAGTTGTGAAGGGTGACACTCGATTCACTGTTCCCATTTCCATTAAAGCCAGCAATATCCAGTTGTTTATTCACAGACTCTCCAATCATCAAACAAGGTACTCCAAATGAACCAACGCAGTTGTGGTGGGATATGGACAGGATCATGTAGATGATATTTGAGAAGAAGTTTGAGTAAAGATCATAAGCTGGATCTTGACTGGCCAAAAGTGAATAGGCAATGGACTGTGGAATGGTCACAATCCCAACAACGACTCCAGATATCACATCTCCAAAAAGGCTCTCCTTCAAGTTATAGCAGGGAAGCCAAGTAAGAACAGGGAGAAGGCCTAGCAAAGCACTGGGAGCAATAAGATTGGGCTTTGTGTCGCACCTCCTCCCAGGCTCTACTTAGTGGAGGCTTCTCTTGCTCTTCTAGGACAACATGGGTGTAGCAGAATGGAGAATCTGTGTTTGTATCTTCTGTACATTCCACTTCATCATGGAAATTATCGAATCCTAACTCCACCTTTTCTGAAGTTGGTATAGGTTGGCCAAAAAAGGAAATATTGTAATTATGAAAATGTAAAAATATATATGGTGTAATGAAAAGACAGGAAAGAATAAAAGGTTTGGGGATTCCTCCCAGTATGATAATAGACAACAACAAAACAGTCACGAAGAGTAGCCAAAAAAGAAATAGACTAACTAAGGAAGGTAAGTGTGGGTTTTATAGTTGTTGTAGAGGAAGAGGCGGGTCCGAGTGGGATGTGAGGTCAATAGGAGGGCGTGTTCTGGACAGAAGAGCGGAAGTTTGTACAGTTAACATGGGTTTCCCTTCTGCGGATCTGTAGAAGAGGAAGAAGAGAGCTTAGTGCACTTTATCAACCCTCAAGCTGAACTTTTACCCTCTATTTAGCCCTTTGACTGCCTCCCATGCGCACGTGTGGGACAACGGATACAGCCTTTGTTTGGCTCTATTTTAAATACTGAACCATACAGTTTCCATGACCCAAGGTTGGATTTTGGGTCTTTACAGTGTGCATAAGGAATAAGAAAGAAGGCCGCCTCAGGCCATGATAAAGATGTTCTTAACATTAGATATGACGGGTGAACAGCACCAAGAGTGTCTTTGATCTGTTATAATGTGTAATTGGGGTTCAGAAAATGAAAGAAGAGAAGTGAACTGCTGGACTGATGTTTGTATGTGGAAACAGAGGACGTTCCTGATGCTGTCAGGGTCACAAGCACATTTTGCAAGCAACAGTCATAATATTGGTCCTTTTCAGGACTGCCAGTGCAACAGATACCTGTATGAGTGCCTGTATCTTTAAATGTGTTGTAGCACAGAGGTGTATTGCTGGACTTTGGTCAGTTGGCAATATTTTATGGAGATTTGCCATTCCAAACACCAGAGAAAAACGCACTAAAGGACAAGAGCGAAATGAATGGCAGCTCCGAAGTGGAAGAACAGGTGATAAGAGTTCAAGGAAGAAAAGAAGTAGAGAGAGAGAATGGAAATTTAGGAAGGTCAAGGAGAAGGCAGACCTGTAGCCCTACCCTGAGCAAGCGCTGGTACAAGTAGACCTAGTGAGAGCCTTAAGACACTTTATAGATAGACTTTCATGCACTTACGTCATCTCTGTGTGCTTGCGTGACCCTTGGCAGGTCTCTGTTTCAAATAGTTTTTGTCTATAATGTGATCTGGATTTTATTTTTCTAATGATACACACAAACACTAGGTCTACCATCAATAGGCCTGCTTGTTATCTCACTATCGTACATTTGTTGACTCACGCCAATGAAAAGGCATACTATTTTATCGTGCTTTCCTGTGACCAGTGACTTCTTTGTGGAGTACAGCATTGTATTAATATTTTACATTTGCTGATATTGGGCATTCACAATGGGTCTGTCCATCCGTATTTATCACTGATAACAACACACAAGTAATAGAGACCAATTACAAGAATTGCGGCCAATGACTTGCAATAACAAATTGTGTTTTGCCGGCAGGTGAAAGTAACGCAATTTGTTGATAATGTAATCAGTAGTGACTAATGAATGGATGACGGCAAACAACTGCACGCAGGTTAGAGGGTCTGCAGGTCACTGCTCGGCTGTTGAAATATGGACTTTCATCATCAGCATGATAAGTTTATTCTACTTCTCCAGCTTTTCTGGTTATTTAACCCATTTAGTCACAATGAGCACACAGTGGGACTAGCGCTGGAGCAGTTACAGCCTTTCATCATTCAGTGTCAGCTCTGCTTGGTGTTAACTGTCATTACTGGGATGCAATTAAGCAAGAAAACTGCAACGAAAAAAGGCAAATTAATAGGAAAACACCAAAAGAGAATGAACCACTTAAAGCTCTAGCAAAAACGCAAATATTTGTTATATGTCATGCCATTTCTTACCCACTTAATATAGACTAATTGCGCTGAATTATAGAACGATGTACAGATACACCATCTGCAGGTCTTTGGAGGTGATCTGTGGCTTGTCTGTATCCATTCTCACAATCCTGCACATATGCCACTCCTGTATTTTTCTTGGTCTGCCAGACCTGCTGGGTTTAACAACAACTGTGCCTGTGGCCTTCCATTTCCTGATTCCATTCCTTACAGTTGAAACTGACAGTTTAAACCTCTGAGATAGCTTTTTGTAGCCTTCCCCATCAACCATGAGACTGAACAATCTTTGTTTTCAGATCTTTTGAGAGTTGCTTTGAGGATCCCATGCTGTCTGTCACTCTTCAGAGGAGAGTCAAAGGGAAGCACAACTTGCAATTGACCACCTTAAATACCTTTTCTCATAATTGGACACCCCTGTCTATGAAGTTCAAGGCTTAACAAGCTAATCCAACCAATTTGGTGTTGCAAGTAATCAGCATTGAGCAGCTACATGCATTCAAATCAGCAGAATTACAAGGGGACCCACATTTTTGTACAGCCAGTTTTTCACATTTGATTTAATTTCATACAACTATATACCGCTTCACTAAAAATCTTTGTTCAGAAAACACCCCAGTACTCAGATGTTCTTAGGAAATGAAAGACCTACCACTGGTATCCTTTTTGTTGAAAGTAAATTATTATGCAGGCTTTTTCATATGTATATCTGGGTGGCGCAGTGGGTAGCGCTGCTGCCTCACAGTAAGGAGACCTGGGTTCACTATCTGGGTCCTCCCTGCGTGGAGTTTGCATGTTCTTGAATGACAGATTTTAGTTTTTAATTTTTAATAAATTTGGAAACCATTCTGAAAAACATGTTTCGACTTTGACATTATGGGTTATCAAGTATAGATTGGTGGGCAAAATTGGAAAAGTACCCATTTAACATTAAATCTACAACACAATAAAGTGTGCAGAAGGTGGAGGGGTCTGAGTAATTTCTGAACCGACTGTATCTGCCAAACCTTTTGCAGACCACCGAATATTCATTTAAAGGTAATCCATAACCCTAGATAATTATCTACTTTTAGAGACTCGTTTTCAAATAGTCACCAGTCACCTTTCTATGCCACAGTCAAAAGATGGGTGGCAGAATTCTGCTGTGGAAGAACGTCTTTTTGATGACGACCAATGTGTGAATGAATTTTTAGCATTGCTGACAGAAGAAAGTGCTGCCACTATGGAGCAAATCATAAAGAAAAATCAGAGTGAAGGTGAATGAAATAATAAATACTCTAGGAGTTAGGAACTATAACAGTGGAAACACAGTGCTTCTGCAATACCAATGGACTTCAAGGTCCAAAACAGTGCCAGCAAAATCATGCAAACAAGTTTTTATGAAGTTGAGAGTGTAGTTTATATTGATTACATGTCTGCAGAAGAGAAAATGACAGAAAAGCTTTTCCACGTTCACACTGCTTAATTTCCAAACATAAAACACTGTCAGTGTTAGTGAGTCCACGGTGAGATGGACCACAGACACACATTTCGTGCTGATATCTGTCTTGTTTCCAAGCTGCATGGCAAAGCACCATTGTGGTAGGTTATTGGGAGAAAAAAAATCAAAACTGTTCCGCACCTTTGGAATTATTGTTTTTGCCAAAACAATACTTCTGGGTGTGTAATTCAGTCTGTTTTGCAAAACATTTTGAAATGCTTTTCTGAAAAAAAAAATATATAGGGCAAAGTTGAATATGCTTAAGGAAAAATAAGCGGCTTAATTATTACAGTAAGACTGTGTGGAAAATTACATAAATATAATCTCGAAAGGAATAACAACTGTATGTCCCTATGATAAGAGTACATTTCATTTTGGAGAATTCTTGGGTTAATTTCTTTTTAATTTATCCATTTGTTTTCAGTATTCACTAATCCAATTCAGGACTGTAAGGTACAGGAGGAATTCCAGGCAACACTGGGCACAAGGCAGGAGCCAACCGTGAATGGGATGCCAGTCCCATTCAGCCAAACCATTTAGCCTAACACGTGTATCTCCAGGGTGCTGGAAGTCAACCCGGACACCTGGGAAATGTACAAATTCCACACTGATGTTGAGAGGACATGGGAATCGATTCCAGTCTCCAGGAACTTTGAGGCAGCCGAACAAATCACTGCTCTCCTGTGCCACTGCCTCACTTCTACAAAAGAAGCTCCAGTAATTTTTCAAATTATTTCTAAATTTCTAAATTAATGTTGACTTATGTTTATTTTTTATTGTGTCTTCTATTTTTCTATTCATTTTGTAAAGCACTTTAAGCTACATTTATTTGTATGAATATGTGCTATATAAATAAATGTTGATTGATTTCTAAAGTATTAATATCTCAAATCATGTTTAAATACTGAGCTTAATGAGCCAAAGCAGACAATTTCTGCAAAAAACACCACATACAGTAAAATCTTTTTTGTACTGAACTTGATTTTATTTAAAAAAAAACTATTGTAAATCCTTACCTACATGATCCACATTTGACTGAAATCAATCTAAAAATGCAATGTTTTTCTAAACTCAGGACTATGAATCAGCCACACCAGGACAATAACATTGTTGCTTATCATCATTCCCATGGAGCTTTGGCTTTATGCTTGATTTTGTTTGGCTGGAAAACAAATCTTCTCCCATGCAGACTCCATCAGGTTTTCCTCCAGGCTCTCCCTGTATTTTGTGGCAGTCATTTTTTCCCCTGTTCTCTCAAACGCCTTCCAGGGCCTGTTGCAGAGAGGCATCCCCACATCATGACGATGCTGTATTTTTGATGATGTGCATTTAGTCTGATCACCAAAAACCTAAAACAGACCATAAGATGTTCATCTGGCTGACTTCAGAGTCTCCCATTGTTAGAATGTTTGTTTTTTGTCTTTGCCACTCTCCCATAAAGCTGTGATTGGTGAAGTCCCCGGCAACAATTTTTGCCTGCACAGTCTCATTACTCTTAGCCATTGTACCTCCTTCAGAGTTCTCGTAGGTCTCTTGCTGGCCTCCCTCACTCATCTTCTTCTTGCATGATCTCTCAGTTTTTGTTGATGGCCTACTCTATGCAGCCCTGCCATTCTCTTTCCTTTTCCCAATGATTATCCCATGAATTGTACTTTTCAACCCCATCTACACAGACTTGCTGTTTTTGACTTCATTGTGCAGGGTAAGTCACCCCATTAACCCCCAACAAGTTGTTTCATTCCAGATGAGGTGCATTTATACTACAGAGTGAGCCAAAATGAAGTACCATGTTTCTCAAGGTCATTGCGTGAGGTAGAGGCAGCCAAGTGGGTTAGAGTGGGGGTCCCTTGATAGACGATCCCTTGTAGTTTTCATTCGGAAACATGCCCTGGTCTTGTGCGCACCGTGCTTTCGGTGTCTTTTTTAAAAAAAACATCTAATCCATCATCACTATGCAATGCGCCTTCCTAATGCACTTCAGAATTCCTCCGAATGGACAACAATTCTTCGGTGGGTGGCTAAATTTAGACAGACAGGTATAACATTGAACATAAAATCTCCAGGCCGTCCTCGGACTGTACGAATGCCTGTAAACATGTAAGGGTATCAATTTTGCAGATTCCTAGATATTCAGTGTGCAAACATGTTTCTGCCTTGGGCATTTCCAACACGCCTTTGAGGAGGATTTTGCATGAGGACCTTAATTTCCATCCATACAAAATGATGGTAGTGCAGGAACTCACTGAGTGAGACTGGGAGAGCCGTAGAAAGCTGTGAGTGAACATTCTGTAAACCGTTCATCAAGATGCCATCGTCATGTACAGCAACGAGGTACATTTCCATTTGAATGGTTGTGTAAATAAGCAAAACTGTCGGTATTGGGCTGAAAGCAATCCTCGTAAACTTCATCAGAGATGCCTGCACAGTCAACGTGTTACAGTTTGGTGTGCCATTGCAGAAATTGGCATTGTAGGCCCTTACTTTTTTGAGGAGGGGGAATCAATGGTCACCGTCACTTCAGAACATTAAATTGGAATGCTAGAGAACTTTTGCAGCCCCAACTGGAAGAAATGGATGTGGTGGATGCCTGGTTTCAACAGGATGGAGCAACAGCTCATACGGCGCAGAGATCAATGTAAGTTTTGCAGGAGATGTTTCTGAGGATGCTGATCTTCCTGCACGGCGATGTCGGGTGGCTTTCCCGTTCGCCTGATCTCACTCTGTGTGATTTCTACTATTGGGCATATCTGGTCGAAGGTATACACACACCGACCTGAGAAACTTGAAGCCTTCAAGGACACTATTTGCCACAAAATCGCCACTATTCTCCTTGAAATGGCCAAGCGATTCATGCAGGGGTTCAGAAATCGTCTCAAAGAGTGTATCGCTAATGATGGCCTCCACCTTGAAGACATGATTTTTAAAACACAGTGAAAGATTTTGTATACCTTTTCTTGTGTCGTAATGAAATTTACTTTATCTTGTAACATGTTGGCAGAATAAACGTTTGAAATGTACTTCTTTCTAGCTCATCCTGTACAATTAATGGAAACCTCGGACAGGTGATCTCCACTGAACTAATTCTGTAACTTGTAAAACCAACTGGCTGCACCAGTGATGACTTAAGTGTGTGATATTAAAGGAGGTGAATCTTTATGTGATCGGTTATTTTTGTGCTCCATAATTGTAAATGATTCAGACCACAATGCAGAGACCTGCTTTCATTTTGACATTAAAGAGTATATTTGTGTTGATGAGTGTCAAAGAAGCCAATAGAAATCTGCTATGATTCAATGTTTTATAAAAATAAAATGTGATAACTTCCAAGGGGGTGAATACATTTTTTAGGCTCTGTAAAGACCCTCCTGGTGTGTACCTGGATCCTTCACCACTAGGTACCATGTGCAGGAGACAAGGCAGGCCCCCACCTCTTTGAATAAGTACATTATTAAAGTGTGTCACACACATGCACATGGAAGGCAGCTAAAGGGTCTAAATGAGTGTAACTCCACACCAGACCAGGGGGTGGCAGAGCGCACTGACCTTTATTCTCACTTTCCTGAAGACCATACACAGGAAATTCCACCTAGTCCTGATGACATCACTTCGAGTTGCAACCTTGATGATGTCACTTCCACTTACAGAACCTTGCATGACATCACTTCCAGTGAAGAACCCACGACCGAAGAGACTTCCACTTCCAGCCTTTTTGATGACGTCACGTCCGGGTCCAAACTTATGGAAGTGGAAGGGTCAGTGCACAGGGGTGGAAATACTCTCATTTACACCCAGGGAACGACTTTCTCTAAGTGATGTATTAAACGCTCCTACTGGAAGTCCTCATGTGGTAAGGCATGGGTGTCAGACTCTGGTCCTGGAGGGTAGCATTGGCTGCAGGTTTTCATTCTGACCATCTTCTTCATTAGTGACCAGTTTATGCTGCTAATTAACTTCTTTTGCCTCCGTTTTAATTAACGACTCAGGTCCCTTAGTTGTTTCTTTTTCCTTAATTAGCAGCCAAACAATAGTGAGACACAAAACATGACCAGCTGACCTGTGCCCATCACATAATATCTGAAAATAAACACAGGTGATGGTCTCAGTAAGGCTGATCTCTCAGGTCACCAAAACATTTTGACATTGGTGTCAGAAAAATCAACAGTTTTGGAAATGTCTGCTGTGGCAGAATGAGAGCAGCAATAAGCCATGGAATTAAATAGCAGCAAGAATCAGCTTCTCATTAAGAGATTAGTTGGAGTGAAATTGGTTGGAGTTTGAAATCCCAGCTTAGCTGTTGGCTCGATTTACATCTCATTTTTGTTTGGCTGCCATTGAATGAAGAAACAAATCAATTTAGAGGACTGAAACCTTAAAAACAGGGCTATTAAAATGAAGGGAAAAGGACGTAATTAGCAGTGAAACGTGGTCACTGATTTGGAAAAGGGTTAGAATGAAAACTTGCAGCCACTGTGGCCCTCCAGGCCTGGAGTTGAAGTACGATGACCAATCCAACACTACTCACACCACGGGCAGGCATGAGACAGTCCAGACATCCTTACAGGTTTGATGATCCAGGAGGTATTGCAGAAGAGACAAACAGGTGAACACAAACACAAGCATCAGGTCTTCTTTACTGCTTAGTCAGCTCCCTTTTAAGATTCCCGTCAACACCTTTTATCCACAGCGGCCCCTGATTTCTCCTCAAATGTCCAATCAGGGCCATACCCTTGGGGCAGCTGAGAAATGGAGTCCTTTAAGTTGTAGTGCTGCTACAAAATTTTCTTTTATAAATTCCGACTTTTGCATGGAACATTGTATACATACATTTCAAGCCTCTTTATACGAATATGCAAGGATCCTGATTTGGATTAAGGAGGTCTGAGAATAGCCTGTCATGAGAATTTAAAGCATAAGAATGCAGTGTGGAAGAAACCCCCCCCCAAGGAAGACAGGGCACGTTCAATCAGTTGGATTTTTTTTCAGTCACAGATGAGTACAGGAATTCTACATTGCAAGGCAGAAGAGCAAAGTTACATTTTTTTCTACTGACTTTTTATAATCTTTTCTTCCTCCCCCTTCCCCTTATTTATAACAAAATACATAATATCATTTACTTAAGCATTTTATTTTATTACGCTAATGGGCCATCTGTTCTTATTTTTTCGCTGATCAGATAGACTCTAAAAAAGGAAAGGTCATCTTTCCTGTGTCAAATAGATGCGCTCCTAAAGAAACTGGAAATTTTCCAGGGTCAGCTTACTGCACCGTCTTATGACAGACGCCTGTATGAATAACCTGCCGTTATAGCAAAATGGCTTTGTCAGCTAATAACCCTAAGCAGCTTTCAAGCAGATAATTTTTCTTTCATAGCAGCATAAGAAAAGAACAATTAAGTTTGACAAAAACAGTGCAGCTTATCAATTTCAGCTTGACCAACATGTCTATGATAAGGTCACACTTAGATGTGAAGGATTCCCATGATGCTACACCACAAACCGCTTGGTCTATCGTTGACAAATACATTCTAACATCTCTCCAGACATCTGCAGCATTCTTAATCCAAGTCAGTGTCAAAGGTTCAATATTTGGCACAAGACAGGAGCCAGTTTTGGAAAGGGTAGAAGTCTATCACACAACGGTATATACTACAAAATAACTTTGTCTAGCCCATTTAATCTAAAATAGGATTGAAGGTGGCAGGACTCCGAGTCGTATTGGAAGTCTGATGTATGTTGGCTGAACAGGACCAGAGAAAGTACAGTCCCCTGCAGCGCTCCTGTGTTGCTGACCACAATGTCAGACCTGCAGTTCCCGAGACGCACATATTGAGGTCTGTCTGTAAGATAGTCCACGATCCATGCCACCAGGTATGAATCTACTCCCATCTCTGTCAGCTTGTCCCTAAGGAGCAGAGGTTGGATGGTGTTGAAGGTGCTAGAGAAGTCCAGAAATATAATTCTTACAGCACCACTGCCTCTGTCCAATTGGAAGAGGGATCGGTGTAGTATATAGATGATGGCATCCTCCGCTCCCACCTTCTCCTGGTATGCGAACTGCAGAGGAGAGGAGCAGCTTCAGTGGCAGACTGCTGTCACCGTCCTGCTCCACTGACAGACTGAGGAGATCGTTCCTCCCCCACATTATGCGACTCTTCAATTCCACCCGGGGGTTGTAAACGTTAACATTATACAAAGTTATTGTCTGTTATACCTTCATTGTTTTCACTCTTTAATTTAATATTGTTTTTTATCAGTATGCTGCTGCTGGAGTATGTGAATTTCCCCTTGGGATTAATAAAGCATCAATCTACCGTATTTACTGGTGTACCACGTGCCCTTGTGTAAGACGTGCACCCTACTTTTACAAAGAAAATCGCGAAAATCGTTTTGCCCCATGTATGACGTGATTGTATAGGAAGCATTTAGAGAGAGCGAGAGAGAGAGAGAGCATGAGTGAGCGAGAGAGAGAGAGAGAGAGAGAGAGAGTGCGAGTGCGCGAGTGAGCGAGAGAGAGAGAGCATAAGTGAGCAACAGAGAGGGAAAGAGAACACGAATGCACAAGAGAGGGAGAGAGAGAGAGAGAGCGAGTGAAAGAGAGAGAGAGAGTGTGCGTGAATGAGAGCGAGAGAGAGAGAGAGTGTGCGTGAGAGAGAGTGTGCGTGAATGAGAGCGAGTGAGAGTGAGCGAGAGAGAGAGTGCGAGTGCACGAGTGAGCGAGAGAGAGAGAGCATGAGTTAGCGAGAGAGAGAGAGAGAGCACGAATGTGCAAGAGAGGGAGAGGAGAGAGAGAGAGAGAGAGAGTGCGTGAATGCGCGAGAGAGAGCGTGAGCCAGCGAGCGAGCGAGCCCAAGCAGAAGAAGTAAACATTACAGAATTACATTTCCTCATGTATGACGTGCACCTGATTTTCTAATGCTACTTTTCAGGAAAAAATGTGCACGTGGTACACATGGTGGTACACATACGGTATCTATCTATCTATCTATCTATCTATCTATCTATCTATCTATCTATCTATCTATCTATCTATCTATCTTTTATTTATCACCTTTCCTTATCTATCTATCTATCTATCTATCTATCTATCTATCTATCTATCTATCTATCTATCTATCTATCTATCTATCTATCTATCTATCTTTTATATAGAACCTTTCTCTATCTATCTATCTATCTATCTATCTATCTATCTATCTATCTATCAAAAGTCCCAGACATAAAGCAGTAAACATGCCAGGAAATTGAATCTCCATGCTGTCAACAGCTACGCACAAGATTTGAACCCAAGATGCTGGATCCAGGAGGCAGCAGCACAAAGCACAGCATCACCATATCTCCTTGAATAGAAAAGAGACCTGTGATGTTTAAAGTTCTCAGTTTTGATTGGCCAGGGGATGTCTGTTTTGAGTAGGCCTGATGTGATTGGTGATTAAACATTCATGTCCCTAGTCTCCTCTGTTTTAGCCTGTCCCTAATCACTGCCTGTGGTAATTTGATGTTGCTTTACCTTCTCAAATACTTTTGCAGAGTCACCGTTGATAGCATCATGAACTTTCCTGTTATTGAATAGCCTTGTTGTTTTCTCTTAAAATTCCAGCATATTAATGAAACAGGCTCTCCCTTGTCTAATCTTGTGCTGACTGTCTGTGAACCCGCCTGCTCTGGTCTGCTGTTTTGTCTTTTCTGTTTCAGTTGCTTCCATTAACTTACCTGTTTACAAGTTAGGATACTGTCACTGCCTGAGGTCAACGGTATCATGTTTTTAACAGAATGGTGCATTACAGTTTTTCTCGATTGGTTTGGCTCATTTCTTGAAACCGAGATGACATTCTCAAAACCATAAGGTCATTTGGCCAAACAGTCTTACAGTGCTGCCCAACATTATAGCTCACTAGCAAAACAAATATCTTACCCCAAACTCTTCGTCCATGCTTCAAAAGCAGATTCCTTTCCCATATAAAAGGTCAGTACAGTCAGAATAGCACAGATCCTTCTCAATTGCCTTGGCACATGTGCATTCATTTAGTGCTTTTGTCAGAATACCCCGGATGGTTTAGCACAACACCATGGATCCCCTGCAAAAGCTCATATCTCTCCCAAAAGAGTTTATCCATGTGTCAAAACTAAATATCCTTCCCATATAAATAGTCAATGCCCCCAAAATGCATTATACCTTTGGCATTGTTTAAGCACTGCAAGTCAAAATGCTTAGACGTTTTGTCACTGAGGCACAGGTCTAGCAACAGAATACCACTATGAATAAAACCAAAAGATTTTACAGTAAAATCAGCCTCCAATAAACCACTCATACTCAAGGAAACTGTAAACATTTTTATTCGTACAAAGAAATGTTAACATTAGAGAACATACTGTGAAAAGAAAACATATACAGGATTCTGTAAATATGAACAGTTATAAACACAAACAAAAAAAAACAAAAAAACTCTAGCCCACCATACTGTAAATAAAGTCTCAGAACTATAGTACAGTAATATTTTCAGTGGTCGCCATTGTCACCCTCTCTTTCCTGGCCACCATCCTCATCCTCCTGGCCATCGATGCGCTGCTGTCTGTCAGGCCATAAATTCTCATCCACATCGCAACGGATATTTTCTCGTGCGATGCAGCGAGGGAAGAAACGGCGTGAATGTCTCAACCATCCCCTACATTGATCCCCTGTGATGTCCTCACATGCAGCATCCATTGCATGCAGCAGGGCCCTCTGGTCTTGAGCCTGATGCTCATACACCCTCCACCTCCAAGCTGAAAAAACTCCTCAATTGGATTCAGGAAAGGAGAGTAAGGTGGAAGAAACTCCATTAGCATCCGGAGATGGGTGGTGAACCAGGTTCTGATGCGTGGGCCGTGTGGTAGCTGAGGTCCTTCTACACCTCTCTCATTTTCTGGGATCAGATCAGTATAAAGGTGGTCCAAAAAATTGAGGAGCTTTTGTGTATTGTAGGGCCCTAAACTGGGAATGTGTGTGGCCACACCTCTTTCTGATATAGCGGCACACATTGTTATATTTGCTCCTCGCTGGCCTGGGACATCCACAGTGGCTCGGTGGCCAATGATGTTACGGCCACGCCTTCGACCTTTGGCCAGGTTGAAGCCAGCTTCATCAACGAACACTAGGATGTGAGGGGTTTCGTTGCCTTCTAATGCCATAATTCTCTACAATAGAATAGAAATAAATCTAATCAGTCAAGTAGAGACAGATACTGCAGGGAGGATCTAAAGTACTGTACAAACAGGGAGTGGGAAACTGAAGACAATTTCTAGGAAAAATGCTCTAGTCACACAAAGCTGGATTCTGAAGGTGAAAAGGATAACGCAAAACAAAAAAACAGTGGTAACCATGTCTTACTGTAATAGTGTTACAATGATAGACAACCAGTAGTTGACTTACATGCACATACTGGTACCGCAGCCCTTTCACTCTGTCAGAGTTTCTCTCAAATGGTACCCTGTAAATCTGTTTCATGGTCATCTGATGTTTCTTCAATACCCGGTCTATTGTGGAGATGCTGATAGAGTTTATATTTTGGAACATTACATTGTCTAGCAGGATTGCATTACGAATCTGTCTCAGTGTGATGGCATTATTTGCAATGACCATGTTGCATATTTCTTGTTCTTGTTGTTCATTTAGAAGTTTTCTTCTGCCACCCACTTGAGGCTGTCGTCCAATCCTAGACATACAAGTCAAAGGTCAACACTGTAAATTTGTTACAAAATGAGTTACCAATGTAATTGTACTGCTGTCTTATGGTACTAGAAGTGTGATGCACTGCACAGTGACTGGAATACTATTCACAGTATTTTCTCCATTTTTTTGTCTTTGTCATTTTTATAGTATCATATAACATCACATGACGATATTACAGTACTCTAGGCCTACACACACACCAACACTGAATAGTTCAATAGCATAGTTCTGTACCTGTTTTCCCTGCGAAAGGTTTGGATGATGGAGGAGACTGTAGACCGAGGCACATTAGGCTGCACTCGGCGACCTGCCTCTGCCATTGTGAGGCGATGGTTTATGACGTGGTCAATAAGGGTGGCCCGGATTTCATCTGGGACATCATGGTGCCTCCGTGCTCCTCGGCCTCTTCCCCCTATTCCTCCACGCATTCTCACTCCTCCTCTTCCTCTTCTTCTTCCTCCTCTTCCTCGAGCAGGAAGTTGCTGTTGTACTTGGCGAGGTGCTTCCATGTTCACACTGCAAATGAAACTGGCCCCGCCAAGCTCTGTCTATATACTTTTCGCAGCAGTCATAATCATAGACAACACCTGTCAGGTATCTGAACAACCTGTTTGATTGGTCATCTGAGATGTGGGAAACTACTCCTTCGTTAGTTCTAATTTCACCTGATTGATTGTCAAGTACTGTCATAACTTTATCAAATGTTCCAAGATATTCTTTCATGGTATTATATCTTTGACTAATTTTGACAGTTGAACAGACAATTGTGCATATGATGACTTACACAATGAAACCATGCTGATATGTTTTGGAGTGAGTGACCATTTCACTGAAAAATCAACTAATCAGTTTAGATCGGCAAGATCTATTTATTTGGAAAATGTGCTAAATGTGGGCTCATTGTGCTAACTGTAGCTACTTGTACATAATCATTTGAAAAGAAGCACAGAGTCACTTGAGACATGTACTAAAGCATTTGCAATTTGATTAAACCAATGAAAAATGACATTCTGTTGTGAACAATTGCAAGGTGGTTTGGAGATTTGTCCATGTTATTTTGAGAATGTCATCTCGGTTTCAGGAAATGAGCCAAACCAATCGAGAAAAACTGTAATATCCTTAATTAGTAGTGACCTCCGATGAAGACAAATACAAACAGGTACTGTACATATACTGTGGACGGGTGGGAGTACAGGAACCTGTAGAAAACGTTGGGGTGCCAGCCGGGTTGCTCCTTTTCATTTTAAGGCAGTGAGCAACAAAACAAGTGATTGATGGTGCAAACTGTTAACATAAAGTAGCCCTTAAGGCTTTTCAATGCAATGGTTCTTGTGAGCAGGTAAGTAACTTTAGGTTTGCCCTGGTCTAAATGAGACCCCCCTCCTCTGGGAGCGTCGGGCTTTTATAGTAGTCCAGATTCAAAGGGGTGGGGTAAATTGCCCTCAACTGGTGTCTTCTTGCTGCTAAAGCAGAGAAAAAGGGCAACACTGTCAGCGGAGGCTCCCCCTCTCACTCCGGTGGGGTATCACATACCTTGCTTGAGCTCTGAAGGTGTCCCTCAGATGTGTATGCGTAAAAGTATTGGATGCTGCATGTATGTGCAGTGGATTCAGGAAGTGTTCAGACTTCTTCATGTTCTCCACACTTTATTGTGTTGTAGATTTAATTTTACGTGGATGAATGAGACCATTTTTGCCCATCAACCTATAGTTAATAACCCATAATGACAAATTGAAAACATGTTTGCAAATTTATTAAAAATCAAAAACTGATTCAAAACCCAAGTTGTGGTTAGGTTCATCCTGTTTGCTCTTTTGGGATTTGTCCAGAAACTGGCTGGAGTCCACATGTGGCAATCTGACTTGATTGGACAGTTTAGAAAGGCACACACCTGTGTATTTAAGGTCCCACAATTTACACTGACAAAAACCAAGCCATGAAGTCCAAAGAACTCTGTAGACCTCTGTGATCAAATGGTGGTGACATGTAGATCAGAGCAAGGGTAAAATAAAATATTCTTTGCATTCTCCCAGAAGTACAGTGGCCTCAATAACTGTGAAATGGAAGAGGTTGAGAGCCACCAGAACTACTCCTAGAGGTGGCCGTCCAACCAAACTGAATAATCAGTCAAGATGGGCATTGGTCAGGGAAGCAACCAAGATCCCAATGGTCACTCAAGCAGAGCTTCAGAAATCCTCTGCTGAGACAGGAGAACCTGCCAGAGGGACAAGCATCCAAGCAGCACTCCAACAATCTGGTATTTATGGTTCAGTAGATGTCTGTTTCTAATGTGTTTGCTGACTTAATTCTGGATTATCATTTTCCCTTATGTAATTACTGTTATATTTGTTTATGATTTAATATTTATGTGCTTAAATGTACATCCATTCCTTGTATTCTGTGAGTAGAACTCCAATGGGTGGGGGGATGTGGGGGGGATTTACCCTTATGTCACTCTCTAGCTATATATTGAGTCTTCTTGTGTTGGAGTAGTTGTGTGTTGCGAACCTGGCCCGGACACAGACAGGCGGACATCTTGTTTCAAACCACCACACGTTTATTTACACTATTTACAAATATATAACGGTCACAAAGACCCCAGTCCATTTGGTCACACAGACCCAGTCACGTGCACAAACCCCAAATCCAAAGTCCTGGCCACAAATGCCTTGTCTTCGGGCCGCCTCCACAACTCCTCTTGCCTCGTCCGTCTTCCACCCGACTCTAGCCCCGAATGAATGGAGACAGCCCCTTTTATAGAGGACCCGGATGAGCCCCAGGTGTTCCCGGCAATCTTCTTCTGGCCACGCCCCAGTGTGGCGGAAGTGCCGGCTGTCCTCCCGGCTGCTCTCCGGGCGCCGTCATAAATCTTCCCCCCCAGCACTTCCTGGTGTGGCGGAAGTGCTGGGGTAACAGGTCCCCAAGGCACTGGGGTGCCTCCTGGCGGTGACCACGGGCCCCTACAGGGAAAGGCTTCCATGCCCTTGACCCGTGGCCCCCAAAGCAACCCGGAAGGCAAACCACACGTGATCCAGGCAGGGCTCTGACCCTCTTCTTGTCCCTCCTGGCGTCCCGGCCGGGTCATGGCCCCTGGCATCCCTGACAGTGTTTCATCTGTTATTTCTGGTTTCTGGATTCTCCTCAGATTACGTTGTCTTTAGGCAAATCCTATTGCCCCTTTGTGCTTTTTTCCTTAGTTTTCTAGTTTTGTTAATAAATCCTTTATAAATATTCCTTGCTTCAAATTGTCTTTACAAGCCAGAGTTTTGTGGTTTATCTCCCTTGTATGACATATTTACTGTAATATCCAAGCTGTTGTATCACCCCAGAGGAAAGGGATAACCCGGAGAAAGGGAAAGCCTCCCTACAGGAAGCAGCGTTAAGTCAGAATATGCACACACTATAAAAGAGTGCTGTCCGAAAGGACGGAGAGAAAACCCGAACCTGGCTGGGAACAAGGAGGAGCAGAGATACCCTGCTTGTTTCCATTCCTCGAGGTCACAAGTCAAAAGGAGTGCATCGGTGTTATGAGTGCCACGGGACTGACCATATATGGAGACGCTGTCCACATCAGGTTGCGGAGGACACCTGGAGGTGGTGTTGGTGCAGCGTCTCAGCGCCATATTTCTCTTTTACAGGAGAAGACCGTGGCCTCCAGTATGCCGACGTCCTCACAAAAAAAGAGCCACTCCTTGTGGGATGAGCCGCTTCGCCCTATGGGCTTCAGCTGGGGAAGGGGCAGTGTGATAGATGGCTGGGGACCTTGCCCCACCGGGAGGCCTGGAGAAGCAGAGGACCGAGAGAGGGGCAAATCCTTCCCCAGGACGCAAGAGGGCAGCCATCCTGGATTGTGTGGGAGCCACGGAACTGGAAGGATCAACCCTGTGGGGATCCGTGGACACTGGCATGGGGCGCCCGAAGGACTAAGGAGCCTTGGACCACAGCACTTCCGCCACACCAGGAAGTCCTACCAAACCAGAAAGCAGGTACACCCGGAGTGCTTCCGGAGCCCATGCAGCACTTCCACCACACTAGAAAGTGCTGCAGGGAGATCATCAGGGAGCACCTGGAGCACTGCACTGGATGCATTTAAGTGTATTAAGTTCGTATTCCCAGCTGCACATCCATTATTAGATGGCAAACTGTTACCACCAGAATAGTGAAGAAATGGAGCTTGGAGGTTGAAATGCCCTTGAATGACTGCTTCCAAAAGACAGACTGGAAAATAATGTGCGAGTCACATGTGGATGATATCGAAAAGCTCAGTCACTGCATTACAGACTATTTATTTAACTTTTGTGTAGTACCCTCAGAGACAGAACACTGCTTTCCAAATAAAAAAAACCCTGGATAACCAAGGAGCTAAAAAGTCTCCTTAATGTGAAAAGAGAGCATTCAAATCCGGTGGCAAAGAGGCTCTGAAGGACGTACAGTGTGTCCTAAAGAAACAGCTGAATGAAGGAAAGGAAGCTTACAAAGGTAAAACAGAAAACAAACTCACTCAGAATAACATGAAGGATGTCTGTAAAAGGACTGGGCATAACTACAGGACCCGAGCAATCCAGGGCTCAGGTTGCTAGCAAGATGTGGACAAAGTTAATGCCCTCAACTGATTACTTAATAGATTTTCCATCACAGTGTCACCTTCTTCCAATGACCAGTCCCCCCCACTCAATCCCTACTAAATCAACAGCTTCTACCACATCAACTGGAATGGCCAGTGACAAGTCCACCTCTGACCATTAGTATAGCCCGTCCATAACTGAAGACCAAGTAGTAGCAGTAGTAGTTTATTTATATAGCGCCCTTCACAGGGTCACAGCAAATACAGTACAAATACAACAGTTAAAACAATAAAAACAATAAATAAACAAACTGGAACTATTCAGCACTGATTAAAAGCTTGTTTAAAAAGAAATGTTTTTAGTTGTTTTTTAAAAGAATCAACAGACTCAACTCCACGCATACCACAAGGCAGGCTATTCCATAGCCTTGGTGTCACAGACTGAAGGGCTCGAGTGCGCGGGACAACGAGAAGGCCCTGTTGCCCAGATCTTAGAGTCCAGCAAGCTGTATGGCGTTGGAGCAGGCTGGTTAGGTACTCAGGAGCTTGTCCATGCAAAGCTCTGAAAGTAAGCACCAAAACTTTAAAATGAATTCTATAAAACACTGGGAGCCAGTGCAGTGTGTGCAAAATGGGGGTGATATGGTCACTCCGGCTAGATAGCGCGAGTTAGGAGCCTGGCAGCTGCATTTTGAACTAACTGAAGGTGTGAGAGAGAGGACTTGCTCAAACCTCTAAAGAGAGCGTTACAGTAATCAAGCTGTGAGGAAATAACAGAATGAACAAACATCTCCAATTCTGATTTTGAAACAGCACTTCTTAGTTTTGAGAGATTTCTTAAATGAAAGAAACACGAGCAGCTGACTGACCTTACATGTTCATCAAGTGTCAGGGACTGGTCAAAAAGAACCCCAAGGTTACGTAGACTCAACTTAATAACAGGAGAGACAGAAGATCATTTTAAACTGATCTCAGAATGAAGAACAGGAGGAGCAACAATTAGTACCTCAGTTTTTCCTGAATTCAACTGCAGGTAATTACTACTGAGCCAGTCGTTAACCTGAGACAGTCAATCAACCAAAGTGACCAAAGTATTAATTTGGTTAGGCTTAAATGAAAAATAAAGCTGTATATCATCTGGATATAGATGATACGAGATGTCACTAAAAGAGTTAAGAACCTGTGATAGGGGAAGAATATATAAAGAGAAAAGTCCAGGTCCAAGAACCAAGCCCTGTGGCACTCCACATGTCAAAGGAGCAGAGTCAGATGAAAAGCCATCCACACCGACTGAGAAACTCCCATTTGACAAATAAGAGGAGAACCAGTCCAAAGCAGAGTCAGAGCCACCTAACAGCTCTAATCTATTAATTAAGATCCAATGGTCCACTGTATCAAAAGCTGTGTTAAGATCTAACAGTACAAGCACAAAGCACCTTCTAAAGATATTTAGAAGAGCCATTGCTGTAGAATGTTGCATCCGAAAACCAGATTGAAAAGAATCAAAGAACCGCTGCTTTTCTAAGAAGGCACAAAGTTGCTGTTCATCCACCTTTTCCAAAACTTTGGCAATAAAAGTGAGAAGACAACTGAGGAAGCTACACATAGGAAAAGGCGCTGGACCAGATGGTGTCAGTGCTTGAGTTCTTAAGGCCTGTGCTGACCAACTTGGTGTTAGTCTGTCTCTAAGGCTTCAGAAAGTGCTACGCTACCTTCCTAATTTAATAATATTGCTTTACTTTAAAATTCTACACTGTTCATACATCTTAGGTGACTCAGGTACATATAGGGCACCTTGTGTGAGTGTATAGCCACTTCTTTCCCTCAGGCTTAGCAGCTGAAGACAGATGCTTCCAACAGTGAGTAGCATGTCAAGAAGCAGTACATCATTATCAGCCTCCAGTGTCTATAAGACACCCAGGGACAGTTGTCTGGTCTATTCAAGCCAAAGCTCGGAGTGCTGAGGAAGCAGCACATATAATCAGTGCTTAACTGGGAGTAGTGGGGGTCTTTTTGAGTGTCTGTGCGTACTAGATTTAGGATGGGAGAGAGTAAGCCAATTTACAACTAACTTAGTGAGTCCCATTTACTCCACAATACTACAGCTACTTACTCCAGTAGCAACACAGAATAAAAATTGCACAAAGACATGATGCAAAAAAGTTAAAACAATGAGCAAAACCCAGAATGATATATCCAATATAACCAATTTACATTTAATTGGTGGCATAAAATAGAGGTGTAGTAACATTGTCACCTGTACAGATTACAGTGAAATTCTTAATTGCTTAAAGTGCTTTTTAATTACTTAAAAGTCCACCCAACATAACACGTTGCCACTCTCCAGGCCCAAGGTAAACTTATAGTATAGTGAAATATAATGCATAGCATTTACAGACCCTAAAATTGTACTAACACAAAACTCAAGAACTTAATTACAAAAGTCACAGATTCACAGGCTAATAATGTGACAATAATATATGGTATTTATCGTAAACAAAAGCACCTGGGGACTAGTGATGAGCGAACTCCACGTTGTTTGCTTCGCGTCGAATTCGCAGAAATGACAGAAGTGTCCTCGAAAATATTGCCGAAATGCATTGAAGTCAATGGGGAAGGACTACTTGAACAAGATTTGACTGGATTGTAAGGGTGCAATCATCGTTAAAGTGACCCTGAGGACCCTGCCAACTATACTGGACCAATTACAGTGGCCAAAAAGGTGAGCAGTGTCAACCACTGCACCACCGTGCCTCCATGAGATCAAAGAAGAAAAACACAGTCAGAGACACGCAATCATACATTCTGTCAAAACAAAACGGAAATGATGAAATTGTAGTCAAAAGTTACAAAAAAAAAATATGTAGGAAGAAAATTCAAAATGATGTGTCTTGATTGAAACCGCTCGCTTGTTCTAAGTCACACTGAAGGGTCTCAAAACTGTCTGTGCTGTGCTTGTAAATAGTAATAAATCTTTCATTGTTATTATTATTTCTTAGAGTCTCCTTATGTTGTGTGGTCGTCAGGCTACTTAAAGTTTGGTTTTGTTATCTCCACATGGCTAATTATGCATGTATAAGGCACATGTCTCCTTCTCTTGTATCAACATGGAACCCGAAGTTCAACCTGCACATTTGGTGACAAGCAGAGATAATTTGTCATTTATTCTGTATATGTTTCATACAGATAAAAATTTGAGAACCTCATTATTTACAAATCTGTTCTACCACTAAGTCTGTAATGCAAATGATCTGCATTATGTACCTGGGGAGCAATCCCATCCAATGTTGGCTGTTACAGCTCCGGGGGATGTCGTGTTGGCCTTGCAAAGCATTATGGGGCACTGGAGAAAAAGTTCTCCTAAACTGGCCGAATTATCATTTAATTCTTCAACAAACAAGGGTGAAAGTAAATGCAGCCAATATGCTGTGAAATTCGCTGATGAACACTACTGTAGAGTAACATAATGTCTGTAAACGGAAACATGAAAAATAATCAAGTGCCAATGATAAAGACAGAACTCTTCTTACCTGAAACAAAAGATGAACTATGCTCTCGGTGCACCTGCCCAGCCAGTTTAGAGTAGCGGAGCTTGTCCCACCAACATTGACATGATCTTCAAAAACAACTAGTCACTGTTTAAAAAAACTTTATTGTGCATATATATAAAGAACACATATTTGTCTCTTTATATCCACTTAAATAGTATAAGTGCACATCAAAAACACATGACAAGATGTAATCTTGCTTTTTTGTTTTGTTTTTCCCCTCACTTATTTTTTCTAAGAATAATACACAATAGTAATCAGTATTCATTTAATCCTACCCATCCTATTTAAAAAAGCAATGAAATAAGGCACTTAGTTGAAGCAATATTTGTAAACTAAACTCACAGAATTCCATAATCTGTGATATTTCAAATATATTGCCAGAAATAAATATTTGATCCCTTCCTGATTTTGTTTGTTTTGAAATTTTTGACAATGACTGTTATAAAGTCTTCAACCAAATTCTAATATTAGAAAAAGAGCATCTTATCGCATAAATAAAATGAATTTATCTAATGAAAAAGGTTATCAAGCACTGACTGGATCTGTAACTACCCCCAGTTAAATCTGCTAAATTTACGGGATAATTAGAGTCGGCTGACTGAATAAGGTGGGGTAGATATGCTTATCAAACTTCACTTATTTTGACCTTTACCATCATAGTTAAGTTGCTAGCACTGAGAAACAACAAGTTCATAATGCCAAGAAAAAAAGGAACTACCTTAAGACATTAAAAATATTGTAGGTACCTATCAGCAAGCAAAAACCTGCAAAGACATTTCTAAACCTGTGCCATAATCACCAGTTCATGTTCTGTATTTTTTTTATGCTTCTTTCTATGTGTTTTCTGTTTAATTTGGAGTGTTTTTATATGTTCAAAATATTTATTTATTTTATGTTCATATTTCAGTTGAATGTGATTTTGTTTCTTTGTGGAAGTATCTGTTCTTTGTGTTTTGTGGGTGGTTCCCCAAGAGGCGGGGCCACCTGTCTATCTCGACCTAAGAACTGTGTCCAGCCTTATAAAGGCTGTGGAGACAAGCAGTGTAATTGGATACATTGTTAAGTGTTGGTCAGGGCTCTTTGTGTTACCCTCTCTTTCCTAGTGTTTGTCCCGTGCTAACACAGGCTCCACTGCTTTCGATGCCTTCCTCTACTTTTTCCGATCTAGACCGTCTTCTGAGTCGATACATGTCCTCCTTGATTCTGTTGAGCTTTTTGGGTCTTCTACATGGGCTCTTTGTGTTATTGCTATTGCTTATTTTGAAGCAGACCCCCGTGACCCTGTGTTAGGTTATAGAGGGTTGGACAATGACTGACTCACTAGATTTTGGCCTTCTTTGCTCTGTTTTTTTGACCTTTCCATCAAACTATACTGGGACATTGTTTACTTCTGGATTGCTGATTTGTAGGCAAGTCTGTCTGTGCTTGTTTGAGGTCTTGTTTGCTAAAAGTATTTATGTATTATAATAACACTTATAAAGATTCTTTATTTGCCCTTTAATAACAAGCCAAACGTTCACAGTCATCCTTCCACTTGTAGGGCTTTTGTGATCTTTTTTAAATTATTATAGTTGTTTTGCTAGCTCCTCATTGAGCATGCTTCAACAGAAGCCAGCAGGTTGCCTTGGAGCCTGGCAAAAGTCAAGGTTGCCTCTGCTGGGCAGACTAGGTGGGTTTCTGGCCTGCTACCTAGCTTCTTTTTGGTGTCCTCACCATATTTTACTCTTTGAAAAAAAAAAAAAAAAACTCTAGATCATACCACCAACAGTCAAACACGGGGAAGGAGACGTGATAGTGTTAAAATGCTTTGCTTTCCAAGGATCTGAAGAACTTTCTTAAGTGAAGAACTGTGTATTCTGCACTACATTAGAACTTTTTTCATCATAATTTCCAGTAATCCCTTCATGAGATGAGGTATAGTTGTCCACATTAAAATGGCTGAAAAGAAGAAAAATTGTAAGTTTTGGACTTGCATATTCAATGTACAGATGTAATTGTTAAAAAAATGGTATGGCAGGGTAATGCTTGAACCTGTACCAAAATTACTGACTTGAAGCAATTCTGCAAGGACAATGAGCAATGTGCAAAGCTGATAATGAATTATAAAAAGTGTCTGGATACTTCTGGAGCAACCAGATCTTACGTTGTAGGTGATACCAATATTTTTTTCACACACTGCCATATGGAGTTGGATACCATCATTCATTCATTAAATAACAAGGTAAACAAAATGTGTTATCTGTTCACTCGGGTCTCTTGTATCTAAAATCACATTGTAGTTGAAGACTTGAAAACATTCAGTTTAAAAATTTGCAATAATAAAAGAAATCAGAAGGGGGTAAATACCTTTTCATGACACTTTATCTATCTAGGGCGCTAGCTATAATCATTTAACCATACGTAACAATTAAACTTTGGCGTTCAGTACTCTGAAGAACTTATTGAAGTGCTACTTTAAAACTCAAATTTTATGCCAACAACTTTAACCAAGTTACATATTGTGAAATGTATACTTACACATGTACCAAACATGATTTTATTGCTAAGTACTTTCTATATATGTTTTAGAGCTGCCAAAAAACATATTGTAATTTCTAAATATTGATAGGTTTTCATTAATATGGCTTTAACCCATAGAACCCAGGTTAGATGAAACCTTAATCCTTCCTAATATAATTTGAGAGTTCTGTTACACAAAGTTCTCAGGCTTTCTGAAAACTTCTTGCTTAACATTTACTTAAAGGCAAACCCTGTGCCCATTCAGGCAAACAAACCAGAATGAAGACCAGGTGGTAATATAAACATTCATATACAAAGCAGCATAGAACTTTCTTCAATTTTTTTCTATATCATAATACACATAGAATAGCAATACTGTTGAAATTCAGAGTATAAATAAAGATCTGTATTAAATAAGGCACAGTTAACAATAAATCATTTGCAAAGAATATAAAGTGTATAAGAGTGCAAATATAAATAAAATATTTGATCATTTTGTTATTATTCTTTGACGAGTGTCAGCAAGAGCTGAGAGTTTCATTTACTCCGTTTTCCATATGCAAGGTTTTAGCAAACCTTACTGCTTCACTGATAGTAAAAAACACTCGCTCTGTAAATTCCTGCTCCTTTTGCTTCAGGTAGCCACCTCTGTGAAGAGAATCCAAGACTGAGCTATTGCATTGGGCTAAAAGTACTCGAACTCCAAAATTTTTATAATCCACATACAACTCTTTTAAAGCATTTAGTCCAGCAGTGTCTATAAAAAACATTGGGGCACAGTCTATAATCAGGGTGTTTAAGTGGGGTTCCTCAGGCATAAAGTGCTGAACTGCTGTAGCTATTTCATGGTCATTTTCTACAGCAATGTTAGTTTCTACATGTTGTTTTACTTTTGCCTTCTGTTGCTTTTTCTTGAGGATTGTCTCCTTGCCAGGCTCAAATCCAGTACAGCGATACACAGCTTTTTTAAAAAGAGACTGGTTAGCATAATAGACAGGTGCCTCAAAACGCATAATGAAGATGCCAGATTCAACATGCAATGAGTTGTAAGAATTCAGATCTTCATAAAGCTCAAGATCACCAGCACGGCCCAGCTGAACAGCCCTTGCCATCTGTGTACGCACCAGAACACAGAGTGCAGAAAACACAACGCCAATAAGAAGACCAAGCTCTGTATTGAGGAATGCTGAAGTAGACATTGTAACCATCCAAATAATTGCGTCAATGCGATTCACCCTCCACATCTGAGGCAGCTCCCCAAACTTACGAAGTGCTCCTCTGAGGTTAACAATGATGATAACTGCTAAGACACACCTACAGTATGGAGAGAAAAAGTGTTTAATTAACAAGTAGAATGTTGTAATAATAACATTTCCACATTCTGTGTTCTGTTCCTGTCATTTTAACAATTTACATATCTGACTACATTTTACTGATACGAAGATGATTCTGAATTTGAAATGCAAATGGATTTATCAGTAAGTCTGCGTTTACAGCTATTCAGTAGAACAAACAGTACTGTTAGCTACATCTTCTTACTAATACAATTAGGATTAAATCTTTAGCTTTCTTAGCATCCAGAGATTAAGACTGCTGCCTTAAAGATCCATCATCTTGGGTATGAATCCTCTGTATGGTTGTTGTTATCTGTGTGGAGTTTACAGGTTCCCAAACATTCGCCCAATGTGAATGCAAATATGGATATGTATAAGTAGACCCTTCAATAGATCTGTACCCTGCCCAGAGTTAGCTTCTGCTTAGCCCACTTTCTTCCATTGTCTTAAATACTTACTAAGTCTAGAGTCACTGAGAGCCATAGCCTTTCCCAACAGCAACAAGTTCTAGATGGAGTGTTGGCCTTTTGCAATGCACACTCATGTACATACCGATATCTTCAAATTTTGAACTGCCCATGAAGCAAATATGCATATCTTTAAGAAATGGGGAGAAAACCTGAGCAGGTGGATAAAAGGCAATAAGTCAAATATGCAAGCTCAGCTGGTACTTAAGGTTGTGAGCACTGTGCTAAAATTCTACCCAGTAAGTGATCTATTTTAGTCTTTATTATTTAATTCATCCAATCCTCTGAATTGTCCCTGTTTCCCTTTTTAAACAGCCTTGCACAGGCCAAACATGATGCACAGAACTATGAAACTGTGAGGCAGCAGTGCTGATTACAGTGTCATTGTTCCACCATGCTGCCTCATGAACTAGACCAGAAATTCAGAATACCTGATATTCATTTTTTTAAAGTTACCTCCTGAGAAAGGTCACAAGTATCTTTTTGCTGGACTTACCTTTACAGTAAAATGTAGTTTTTCTCTATCAAATTTTAGTAGTGGTGACAGTACTTAGTATTCCCCTCTGTAAAAACGTCTCATAGTTCTTTTTCTGTTCTTTACTACTGTTCATTTTCCATTTACTAACAGGACATAAATGCATTTTTTAAAAATAACATTATGATGTAGCATGTAGAAATTAACGTGGACACTACAAGAAGTGTTAAAAAATAACTATTCAACAAAAAATATACTTACTTCTGCAAAGAATAGAACACAGGGGCAATAACAAGCAAAACTAAGAGCAGGACCAAGGCTGTGACAAGTCCAGAAAGCTGGGAATGGCACCCTGTGGACTCTTTGACTAAGGTCTTGGTAAGAGCAGCACTGGTGGTGAAGCAATGGAAGAAGGCAGGAATGATGTTACAGAATCCAATGGCATACATCTCTTGATTTGCATCCACGGTATAACCATGTTTTTTTGCAAACATCTCAGAAAGTGATACTGTAATAGCAAAGCCGATGATTGCGATTGAAAGAGCATCCAGGGCAATATTTGGTATTAGTGACCAGTTAGGCATCTGTGGAGGGAGAAATCCTGTTGGAATAGTTTCAGCCACACTTGAACCAAAACGATCTTTGAAATGTCCGAAATGAGATGCCAAGGTAGCGACAATGACTACAAGTAGTTCCATTGGAAAAGGCACTTTCATCTTTGACTTGAAGTGTTCATTTAATTCTTTGGTTGGCACTAGAACCAGCAGACAGAGCAGACTGGTGATGAGATCACATAGGTTAGTGTCAAGCAAGTTCTGGAATAGATAGATCCAAGTGCGGATGAGTGAGCCTATGCCATTTGCCCTTGGCAATCTAAGTCCCAGAAGATATTTAATTTGAGAGGTAAGAATAGTTAGAGAGGCTCCAGTTGCAAAACCACTCAGAAGAGCATCTGACAGGTAAACTGAGACAAACCCAACTTGAAAGAGGCCCATTAAAATCTAGACAGAAAGTAAAACATTAAAAAGATTTTAAAATTCAAGAAAGTTAAAATTGCAAGGTTTCTCCAATGATAATAGATGCTATCCATCCGAAAATACCAGTAGGTTGTTCCTGGAAATGTGGTACAGATATAGGCAATCTAAAAAAAGAACCTAAAACATCCTGCACTGCCACAAACTGTGTCTGAAGCAATGTGAAGCTGAGTGGAGAGATCTGAAACTCGCAAATTAATTTTAAATAGCTTATTTTACCTAAAGATACAGTATATTTAATATTTTAGAGAATACTGTATATTTAATATTTTATAAATATGACTTTACAGGAGGTGC
The DNA here is from genome assembly GCF_016835505.1 of Polypterus senegalus. Classification (NCBI taxonomy): domain Eukaryota; kingdom Metazoa; phylum Chordata; class Cladistia; order Polypteriformes; family Polypteridae; genus Polypterus; species Polypterus senegalus. The sequence continues at coordinate 34,455,204 of NC_053166.1, read as the reverse complement.
CCATCAGTCCCTTAACTCTCTATAGCAAAAACATTAACTTTTTCATGTGTTGTGTTCTACTTTGCATACATACACACTTGTGGGGTTTGGTGTCAGCAGAGTAGTTTTCATCAGATGAATGCTGGCTTCACCATATAATAAATAATGCTGATTAAAAATCACTGCAATACCATGACTGCAAAAAGTAAGTGAAAATGTGTGAAAAGTTGTTCATACTTTGAGTTACTAATATATTATGTACTAAGGTATACCTAAGGCTGTTTTCAATGTTTGATTTTATTTTTTTCTGTTTTATTTTACATACCTGATAAACTCCTGCCATAAACGTTACAGTGGAGCCCACTACAATAGCATAGCATCCTCGGTCACAAGTTACATTGTAGTTGCTGTCTTTACTGATTCCGGTCTGGTTTACAGATGTCTGTATGAAAAAGTCAACATTTTGTAGTTCTCTGTCCACAACTTGCCCAATAAGAAGAGACAGTACTCCAAATATTCCAACTGAAACATGACGTGATGTACCCAGTACAGCATAAATGATGCAGGAGAAGAAAGAAGTGTACAGACCATAGATGGGGTCCTGCCCAGCCAAAAGTGAGTAAGCAATAGACTGGGGTACCAGAAGGATGCCCACAATAAGTCCTGACATTAGGTCTCCCAAAAGCCACTTCTTCAATTCATAGCGGGGCAGCCAATTTAAAATTGGAAAAAAATCAAAAACTGCTTTTTTTGTTTTCACTGGATTACATGCACAGAACAAACACAGCTTCTTGATAACTGCAGATTTTAGGTCTTCATCCTCCTTCTGGATTTTTTCTAAAACTATTGGTTTATAGGGCTTTTCAGAAGGTAAGGTCAAGGAGGTCAGCTGATCCGGGCTGTTTTCATTAACTTCATCGGCCATTATCTTTCCCACTTCTACTCACGTTCTATAAAACAATAAATGCTATTACAACATTTCCATCTAGTTCTACATCATGTAGCATATTATCACTATAATGCATATTAATAAGGTGTAAACAGGAAAAACATTTTTGTTGGTCACACAAGCAATGCTGAAAAAGTTCTGATATAAATATATAGAAAAGCTTATTTCCAGCCTTGATATAAAATCATATATATCTGGCCAGTTATTAAAGAAAGGGCACATTTAACATGGTAACATGACATAACATTCAGAAAACGATTTATCTAACTTGGAAGTCACAGTAGGCCATGCAGCACATCCATATGGGGACCATTTAGAACCACCAAGAGATGTGTTAAAAAGTGGAGACATGGACAAAATATTCTTCTTGTAATATGAAATTTCTTACCTTTATAACAATCAACACTTTATTTTGTGTAATTCAGCTTGAAAAACACATGACCAAATGACAGCAAAGAAGCTTATTCTAAAGATCTGTGCAGTTTAAATGGAGTAAAAATGCAACCAAATGTCAACAACAGTGCATTTAGTAGGGTAATAACACAAATGATACAATCTTCAGACTCAGACAAGCAGTTGTTACTAATTTCTTTTCTTTATTGCTCTTTAAATCTCTTAGATAAACCAGAGCAATTTTATTTGTTTCAGACTCCATTTTTTCCAGAACAACTGATCCAACTTTCACCATTACTCATGTTGCAAAGCGTAACTCTAGTAGATAAGGAGAACTGAAACAATGATGAATGAGCAATACAAGTACCTTGTTAGACCTGTTTGAAGGACTTTGAATGAATATCTGTAACTGATCTCATCATGAATGTCCGCTTATATACTGGAGTTTGTAGGGTTTTTTGGCCATTGTTTCTGTCTAGCATTTATAATGCAATTTTTACTGAAATACTTTTTGTATATTGCATTAAAAATCCGAAGATTTACATAGCTGTTAGCATTCACATCAATCACTATAAACTTCACTTTTGTGTATGCAGTAATGGAAAAAAAATATACTGCTGGGTGATGAAATCTGTTAACTTGTTTCCCTAAGTGGGCAACTTAAAACTAATTTTTAACTTTTACCCACTAAAGTACCTGTTTCACTTTGCAATCCCTTAGGAAAAGAGGACTAAAAATAAATGGTGGATGACCACCATTTCTATGCCTGTTTATTTCTAACAGAACTTGCTAATTCTTTAAATCAGATTATGCACTGTGCAGTGAAGTCACTGTCTTTGTATAGTTTTAGTGCTGCCCCAAGTTCTGTGTGGGTTTTCTTCAGTCACACTAGACTTCCATCCAACTTCAAAAGAAGTGCAATTTAGGTCAAAGCCTGGTGCCTCATTCCTACTTTGCTCCTGATTTTGCAAGGACAGACTCCGGCTCCCTATGATTATAAGATTGAACTGTACAGAATGATTCAATGAAATTAACTACTTCAGATGGTAGCTGAAATTAATTACTATGCAGTATGAATCCCACTTTCTCTAAGTGGACATATCAAAATTTGATCTTCATATTAACACTACCTTTACATACAGGTTATATAAATAGAAAAAAAAACTTTTAACTTTACAATGAAAAATGGAAAGAGATTCTGTTGAAAAAGTAAGTACAACCCTTAGCTCTAATTGCTGGTATTGCCCCTTTGGCAGAAACAACCTCGGTTAGACTCTGACATCAACTGGGCCAAAGCTTTTCCAATCCTCCGAGTAGAATTCTTTCAGCTGGAGTGTCTTGCATGTACAGCCTATTTCAATTTCCCCCACTGCATTCCAATGGGATTCAGATTCAAACACTGACTTGGACATCTTAGAATCATTTCTTCTTTTCAGCCATTCCTTGGTGGATATAGTGGTATGTTTAGGGTCATTGTCATGTTGTACAGTCTACTTTTGGTTGAGCTTCAGTTTTCTGATTATTCTGCAGTATCCTCTGGTATAATGAAGAATTCTTATTGGAGTCTATAATGGTAAATTGTCCAGGGACTGATGCAGCAAAGTAGCCTCAAACCAGAGCATTTTCACCACTGTTTTATAGTTGGTATCATGTTCTTCTGGTCAAATGCTGTCTTTGGTTTTCGCCAAACCTGTATAATTTTCTGTGTCCAAATAACTCTCTTTGCTCTAACTAGAGCACATCGTTTCAGAAGTCTTGGACTTTACCTAGATGTTCATGGTCAAACTTTAGACTTGCCCTAATGTTCTTTCTGGACAGCACAGGTTTCCTTGTATCACACTACCCACATGGATCTTGTTTAAGCTGTCTCTTTCTAATGTAAGACTCATGCACTTTGACATCTACAGTGGCAAGAGCTACCTAAAGATTCTATAATGAAATTTTGGGGTTCTTAGAGACTTCGTTCAGCACTTTACATTCTGCTCTTGGGCCAAACCTGCAATGAACTGCCTGGCCTGGACAAGTCTCCAATTGTTTGAAATCTCCACTTACAGATGGCCTTCTACACAGTGAATGGATGATTTTGCACTGCTTAGAGGTCTTTTTAAATCCCTTCCCAAACTCACAGGCATCTATAAATTTCTTTGTGAAGGCCTCAGAGGACTCCCTCAATCTAGGTATTGTAATAATACACATAACAAAAAGCAAACCAAAGTAAATGTATGAAGTTTAAATAACACAGGTTCCTGTTCCTCAGAGGTCTTTTCTTCTGATGTTCTAATTACTCACACCTGATCTGACACAGGTGATTCTAATGTTAGGTACTTGAGGGAGTGATAAAAGTAGGGGTTTTCTTACTTGTGCAAAATGTGCATTTGTTTATTGAAATTACACAATAGATGACAAAATGTAAATGTGACATGATGTTTGTTATATCCTCTTTATCTATAGATACTGTTTAGACGATTATCAAATCCTGATATGTTCATATATGCTAAAAAAATTTTAAAAAACATTTCAAGGATCTATTTCATTCAAATAACTCTAGATCTTAGATACAGAAAACTGTGCAATGGCCATCTCCTCTCATATATACGTACCTATATATATATATATACAGTATATATATATATATATATATATATATATATATATATATATATATATAAGGTATAGAAGAGTTGTGTCCAGAAACATCTACAAAAAAGGAAGAATGTGTGAACTTCATGGGTGAAAATGATATTTTTTTGGATGAATGCCTTTTGTGACACAACTCAGACTACTCACTGTGAGTTTGATTAAATACAAAGAAACTGCTCACCGGAGATGTCTTTAACACTGTTGTGCTCCTTCAAATGATTAACCAGCCTTCTTCATATTTCACCTATATAAATTTCTGAATAATTTTTACAAAGGAAAACAGAAACTAATGTCATTAGGCAAACAAGTTTTCCCTGTTATAATAAAATGTTCAGATGTACTACTAGATATGACTGTTGTTGTAGAGTCAAAAGTAGTTTTGCCTGGGCAGAAGCATTTTCTGACAAAGTCAAATTGACTATGCCATATCCGCGAAGCACTGGAAAACTGTGTTCTTTAATCACTTTCATTCATCATTGTTCTGTTTAGAAACAACTGATATTGTTCATGAACTATGTCGCACAGAGAGTGACATGAAAAAAATGCCTTCATTTTTAAAAATCCAATTTCAGCATTCATGTACATGTCATATTCTGAGAAGAAGATCTGCAATTATATGAATATGAATTTCACTATTACTCAAGGGTCAGAATTCTTGAGTCTTTTTCCCTTTGCACGACCAGGGACAGTGTGTCGTAAATAGGACAATATAAACATGGATTAACTAAATATAAACATGCATATCACTAAAGTTTCATTGCTATCAGTTTTTTTTTTGTTTTTAGCCCCTTTATTTATTCTTGCAGAGCATAGAGCCTGTTCAAATTTGCCAGTATTCACAGTGCTTTTAACAGGGATTTTATTAATGCTCTTGTACAACTTGATGGACAAAGTGCACAAGCTATACATTTTTATAAACCAGTTTCTGTAATCCGATCAGCATAGTGTTTAGAGCTGAGGGCTTATTGATCCATGGCCAGTCACAGTCTCTGCGGATTTTTCTCCAGGTACAGTGTTTTCATGTTTTCATCCCAGAAAATGCCCATTTTATGTTAACTGGTGATTCTAAATTTTCTCCACACATTGGTCCCATAATGGACTTGTAACCTGCAGATTGTATTTCAAAATATACTTCCTTTCTTTAATACTGAAACAACTTATGAGAAGCTGAGTCACATGTGTTTTGCATAAGTTTACCTTAAATTAGTACATCTTCAATATTTTGCCACAGTGGCTAGTGTTGCTGCCTCATGACTCCAGAAGAATAAACAAAGATCCCAGGCCTGTCACCCTCAGTGTGTGATTGTACATTCTTCATGAGTTTGAGTCAGTTTTTTTTCCAGGTACTCTGGTATTCTTCCCACAAAACCAAAACAAATTATATTGGTTTAACTGGTGTGGCTATTGTTGTATGGATGAGCATAACCTGTGATAGATAAGATACCCCATCAAATGCACCAAAGTTCCGACCCCCTTGTGACCCTTCCCTGGATTAAGCTGGGCTGATTATAGATGGATATTACCTAATATTTACAAGTGATGGAAAGAGAGCTGTCATGCTCATTCACTCTTTCTGTTCCCTCTTCTTTCTCTTCGCCAAGTGTTTCAAATGAGTCATCGGTCACCAGGCCTCTGTCCTGTGCCTACTTATCTTTTTCATTCAATCAGTTATACAAGGAGGATTAAACTCATGCAAAAACAAGTACCTAAACTCAAAATGAAAAGATTTCTGAAGACCAAACGTCCTAAGCTTAGCTTAGCTTAGTGGCCTACAAACTATGATTGCCAGATTGAACTGTAGTCACTATTTGTCACTATTTAAAAAGTCTTCATCAAAGACAAAAATTAATAATATTAATAATCAAATGTAAACAAACCATTTTTTTACCTTAAACTAACTTTAGCACTGTGTTACTCAAAGCATTCTGTGCAACACTGCAGTATTCTATACATCTGTTTTTACAAATCCCTTACACAATCAGCCTTTTTGTATTTTACACGGTTACCTTATTTTGCCATTAGTAAAAACACTCCTTCACAACAGATTTCTGCACAGATATTAATAACCTCAGTTCCACTCTCTTTACTTTCCTCCTCTCCACCTGCCTCCAGACACGTCTCCCCCCTCTTCTTCTCCTTCGGCCAACAGTAGCCCAATTTCTGCCACCACCCTTTTGGCCAACAGTACTGGTGGTGGTCGTTGTTAACACAGGGCTCGACCGTTTCGGTATGGAAATTTCTATTGTTGTCCGCATATTGATTTGGCAAAATTTTACACCAGATGCCCTTCCTGACGTTACCCTTCCCATTTATCTGGGCTTGGGATCGGCACGAAGAAAATAAATAATGACTGCATAATGTGTCTGATCAGTAACATTTCTTAACTGTATTACAGGCCAGTTTTCTCTTTGATTTCTTTCTTACATTTTGTGCGTTTATAATGTTTTTTATTATAATGGCAGTGTTTTCAAGTGACACATTTTTTGAAAGCTGCAGTTTTTCTCCTGTGTCTTTTAAGAAAAGTGCATAAGTCATTGAGCACTTTTGTTACAGATGCTCCATGTGAAACAGGTACAAAATAACATGATAAAGATATAAATATGTAAGGAATAAATGTAAATGTGGGACCCAGAATTATTAGCCTAACCTCCAATATCTTCATATATATATTCAAATATATATGTTCAAAAATAAATACAGTATATGTTCTAACCTTCATTTCTGGCTTATCTGATGGACTTACCATGCACACAACTGTAAAATCACTAGGTGGCCACATCCATCTTCACCACTGGTTGACTATGTGGCCCTAAGCAATTAAGACTTCAACTGCAGAAATACAGAAATAATTGTACTATAAAGTATCTAGCAACAAACTCGATCTCAGATCAAAATTGTTTTTTGATCATTACCACAGTTATAATATTTTCTGCATTATTTCCAGATGTATAATTTGTTTATCATGTTAAATTGAATACAGGAGAATGACAACTCTACCAACTAAAGTGTGTACTATGCTGCATTCAGAACTTGTTGAACAGAGCTGAGGAGGTAAAGTTCAGTCCAGCAGAACATACTGCTTTTTTAATGCAGGTCATAGGTTAGAGCCTGGAAGAAACTCATCTTGTAGCATGTGCCACACAATATTGTCAGAATAGAAGTGCCACCATAGTAGACAGATTTAATCCCATCATGTTCATTAGGAAGCGCTGAAGGTGCATCACTGATTTTGGACAATTTAGGCGTATGCTGTATCTGAACAATCATATAACACTTAGACGTACTATGTCAGTGATCCTCAGATTTGGTCACAGAGGATGTATGGCTACATATATTTGTTATAATGAACCTCTGCTTTTAACTGTTTTCTGTCATTGTTTGAGCAAGCTGTTATTTCCCTGTTTGCACATTTTAGTGTCCATCAAGAAATTACAAAGCTCGGACTGGTAATTTTTTATTAGAATGAAGCAAACATTTACTGTATGCATGTTACATGGGAATAATTTGGGGTATTTTTTACTTCCTCATTTTAAAAATTATCATCATCATCATTGTTATCACATTCTGAGATAACTAGAGTGAAAGAAAACAATGGAGCCTAAGGAAAAATTCAATGTGATTCTGGTTTTACACAGGGGAAACAAAAATTATAGCCACAACTATAAAACATAAAGATGTTAATGCAGAGCGTAACAATGAAAGCATACATAGAAGACCCTAATATGGTGTAAAAGACGGGGGCTCCACTGAGCCCCAAAGCCCCAAACTAAACAGTCCCAAGTGGAATTTTCACAAAATACCTCAAACACAGGCAATCCACAATCCTCAATCCTCCCTTTCCTCCTCCAGGTGAGCTTTGCCTTCTGCCTCCCGAGTATGACCTCCTGGAGAAGGCTGTATGGCTTGCTTTGATGTCAGATCCAGAAATATTTCCGATAATGAGACATAGCCTGATGGAAGCACTTCCGGGACTGATGGAAGTCTCCTGAAGTAGGGAGTCATTCCTCCTGCAGGGTCCTCTGGCAGCACCCTAAGACTCCAAGGTCCCTCAGGACTACAACTCCAATAAATCTCTGCAGGTGTCCTTACTAGGACCACACCATTGCAGCACTGCCATCTATACTGGGGGATGAACTGACCTGGATGCACCAACTCCAACTCATGCTCACCTGAGGTATGCAGTACCACTCCGGAAGAAGATAGGGCACTGTTGCTGACAGTCTAGTCTACTCTGTCCCTCACAGTGCTGGGAAGACGCCCAATGAGGTCAACTAACTCAGAGAAGCCCTGTCCCTTCTTGTCCAGATGGTATAAAAGCGGGCATCCCAATGAGGTACTGTCTCATTTTTGGACCAGAGCAGCCAAGAGACTGTAGCTCTCCCAAAGATTGGCCCATTTTGATTTAGATGCCATAGGAAGATGAATTCTAAGGCGATTGCCAATCTTTTATGCTAATGGCCCAATTTTGACAATCGGAATACAGCACATACAAGTAAAAATTTCACTGGAATCTGTACATATGACAATAAGGACCCTATAAACCTATACATTCTTTAGCGCATTACCCAAGTCTTCCACGTGCCACAATGCATCTTAAGGATGTGTAGATTATATAAGAGTTTGAATAATACTGTATACAGAGAGACACTTGAACAATATAAAATATTACACAGTAAGAAAATTACTTGTCCATTGATTCATTTTCTTTATTGTTGCAAGTTTTCTTAGTAAATATATTTAGATCTCCAACCAAAGCCTACTTAAAGATAAATAGGGGGGTGGGGGGAACAGGTTATAAGCATGCGCTGACCACCTAACACACGACAAACCATCTGGATTGGGACCCGAGTGCAGTGGGTGACACCTCAGCACCACAGTGGAACAGTGTGAGTTTTTTTTTTTTTTTTACGGTGGCTGGAGAACACACAATATAAAAAAGTAAAAAATATCAGTACTTACAGCATGTAAGAGCTGCTTCAGCTTTGTGATTTTTGTGTATTTTTGAGAATGATGAGCATGATCTGCTCATTTTAAATCCTGCCAGGAGGTCTGAACTTTGAATAGGGTATTGCAAAATTCAACATTTCTTTTCCCTCAAACATTCTGATGTACACATGTTTTGCTTTTTTCTGGATTACGGACCTAAACACTATTTATCCTTAACTAATGGACAGCTGGACTAACATTCTTCATAAGAATTTTCTGATACAGAGCAAAATTCATTATAGTATAGGAGCTGTTTAGGTCCTGAAGACAACAAAGCGTCCTTAAACAATGATACTACTCCCACTGTGTTTCACTGATGATATGCGATTCTTACTGTTAAATATACTGTAAAAAAAGTTCACCTTTTAGCTGATTATTTGTTTTTTCAAGAACTCTTGAAGATCACCAAGGTCTATTTTGACAAACCTGAGGTGAACACTTTTGCCCTTATTAGTGAGCTGTGGTTTATACCTCTGTAATCTGTCCAAAGTCCTGCTTTTATCCAATTTATTACTGATAGAGGAGTCAAGAAGATCTCTAGATCAATTGCTTCCTTGAGACTCAATAGAAAATATGATGTGATGAACCAGCAATTATTAGAACAACCACTCTCTTTTAGCCTGGCTGAAATTTATATTTTTTGCAAATTTTTAAACATTGTTTTTAGCAAGGTATGATGTGTCTTTAGAACCCATATGCTAGCAATTTCATTCTGGTACTAAATGGCTAAGTTAGCCAAATTTATTTTGGGCAAAGGTGACCTAAATCAAGACTATTTGCTACCTAAAGTATTCAGACAGGTGATCCTAATAATGATGGGTACATTTTGACAAATGGAGATGGCATGTTTGATTGTCTTGAATGTCAAAAAAATTAAAAAATGACTATGTTTGGGTGTATTTCTTCCCTTTAAATTGTCCTGTAAATACTGCCATAGTACAATCTGTTGATAGCAATGACTAAATTCACCATAATAAAGCAGAAAATCATATAGGGAAAGGTTTAAAAAATGAATGGCTCACAGTTAGTGAATAGTGTTATAAACATTCTATTCAAAAGAAAATATAAGGGCCAAAAACATGTTTGTTCTACTCTATCGTAGAGGAACAAAAACTTGTTTGTTGTACTCTGTCTTATAAATACATGTATCCTTTGACATGACTGACTACAAATGCTGTTATTAGTGTTCGTACCTCTTCTTTCCCCATATATAATGACCACTAACCTATTAGCTAGCACAAAATTAATAGCATTTTTTTTAGATTCTACTTTAAAACCCTAATATGTACATATAAGGCCATTAACTGAAACCCCCTAAATGACTGAATATTATGTCTGGACCCCATTCAAGTTCTGTACTTCAGGTTTTTGGCAAGTATAAAAAATGGATGAAAATCTTAAGAATGAGATCTTGCTTCTCTTCATTTACCAAACCAAACACTTTCACTTTTAAAAAATCCAAAGTATATATATATATATATATATATATATATATATATATATATATATATATATATATATGAATAGTAATTTCTTGCATTGTAACTTGTTATGAGTAAAATGAAAACATAATGTGTTATTAATATTTAAAACTTTATCAAGTATATGACAATAATCAATGTTTACTCTGACATGTCAGGCTCTATTATCTCAAAAACTTCCCTGAACACTTAGACCATTTTTGTAAGTAGGCTACTGTCATATATTAGATGTTACACAAAAAAATCACATTTTTGCACCTTGCCACACCAGGTTCCCAATGTCTGTGTGATTATTCTCTGGGTATTCCAGTTTCCTCCCACAGTCCAAAGACATGCAGGTTAGGTGAAATGGCAACACAAAATTGGCCCTGGTGTGTGTGTATGTATGTATGTGTTTACCCTGCAATGGACTGGTTGCCCTGTCCAGAGAATTGTTCCTGCCTTGCGCCCTGTGGTTGCTGGGATGGGCTCCAGCACCCCTCTCTACCCTGTTAAGAAATAAACAGGTTAAAAAATGACTGATTTTCTGTTGTTTAGCTCTCTTAACTGAGCTGATATTGTTGTAAAGTACTTTAAGCTACATTAATTTATGAAGATATGTTATACAAATAAATGTAGCTGTTGTTATTTTAGTACACTGTATCCTGTCTATTTTTGATGAAAAAAATACAATTCACAGCAAAATACAATATTGTCATAAGGATGAAACTCAAAAATCAAAGTGGGAAGAATACCATGGAAAACAAGTGAGGTCTTCAAGGGAAGCACATGTTGAAAATATGATTTAAGGACACTGAAGTCATGGAAAAGTGACTTAAAATTGTGCAATTTGTTCCACTCTCTCTGGCATTCCGGACATTACTCCATACTACACCTTTCACATGTCATTATCAAAAGAATGAGCAAACTTTATAATCTTTACTTAACAAACCTATCTCTACATTAAATACAAGGAAATATGTGATGTGTATATCAGCTCTAGTACTCTGAGCTGTAAATTATAAAAAATAAGAGAAACAGAATATTTCAGATTTAACATAACATTTGTCATACTTAATTATTAAAATGATTAGGGTTAGAAAAAGAATTAATCAGTTACTTTTACACCTAGTAATTCTTTGAATAAAGAAGTAACATTGTTAAATGGATAAGATATGGGAAACACACAAGTAAAACTACAGTAGATTACTGTCGTTGAATACTGATTTTTTGAGCTGTAATTTTTCCCTAAAAATGGCCTCTTTCATAAGAGTATGACTTTATACATTTGTCAAACAAAATGCAAATATGCCTGTTTGTGATTCTAGTATTGGTTGAATCCTTGTGCCCAGTGCTACTAAAATAGGATCCAGTTGCTCCCACTTTGCATTCAATTAAACAGGTACAGGTACTGGAAGGATGAATGACTGTTTGATAGCTTTCTTTAAACCATCCATCCATTTTCTAACATTTCTTTTCTATAACAAGGTCATAGGAAGTGAAAGACTATTCTTGGAAGCAAGGCTGAAATCACGTCTCCTTGGAATGCCAGCACATTGTAGGTCACATTCACACATGTGGACATTTGAGTCTCATAAGTGGGTCAATTTACAGTAACCATCTCTGGAATGTTGTGGAACATCATTGTACTCAGAGAAAATGAGTACAAATTTTAAAAATTCCATATTGCTGGAAACTGGACTCACATCACTGAATGGATGGAGCAAAACTAATTAACATGGTAAATATAACATTCTCAAAGCCTCTTTATTAAGTTTAGGTTTGCTGACAAAATTGGGAGCAAGTCAAAAAACACTTAGGAGCCCACTAACATTGGATCAATCTAAAATCGCCAGTCAAATAAGCAGAAGAGACCAGCACACAGAGGCAGCATTTCACATTTCTCACGACTGGACCCCTGTCCCTGGATTTATGAAACAGTAGCGCTACCCACTGTACTACACTTAAAACAATATTAAAACTGTTATTTAAAAAATATATGTTCGGGCATAAGAGCTTTTGGCATTTTGTACTTGCTCCTGTTTCGATTACATACATTAAACATACAAGACCACGAGAATGTCTGTATTTGTGAATTCCGCCAACTATTTGGCCTTCTGTCAAAACAGTTTAACGTTAACATCGCCCACATGCTACACCGGCAAAGTCTCTAACGGCCACCACTAGTATTTCTGTGAGCGTTGTTTGCTGAACATGATCGAAGTACAGGTCTGAAAGCGTTGTTTGCTGAATATGATCGAAGTACAAGAGCAACCAGTACTGTACTTTTTAAACTTCTGTATATGAATTCAACTCTCCGACACAGCATAATCAGCGCGTATTCGTCCGCCGTAGTCGTGGCGCCCTCGCGTTCAGCAGACCCAGCCCAGTAAACGGTGGCGCGCGCATTCATTGGACTTACATGCGGATGCCGGGGTTTTCCTGCTCGCTTCGGCTCTGCTCTGCTCGGCTCGGCTCGGCTCAGCTCGGTTGAAGTTTGCGAAATCCGCTTGCTTCGTCTCAAGTTCACGGTTAGACATGAAAACTTTTCTTTATCTTTCACTGGTGTTTGACAATTGTCAAGAACATCCGTTATACGCTGATAATGTGGCACTAATCCATTTTTCTTTACTAGCGTGGAGCCTTGATTAGTGCGCGGGAGTACACATTAATTGCATTGACTGTACACACTGTTCTCCCAAACCGGGGATCAGCGACGAACTGCAATGTGTAACGTGTCATACATGGTGACATAATCTATTAAAACTATTTAGAACTCGAATTAAACAACTTGCTACTGCTTCATGAAATACCTTCGAACTAAAGTGGGAGGCGAATCTATAAAGTCAACTCTGGAGGCGCTTATGGCGTGAAACTTCCTTCATTGTTAAGCAGGAAACGTCAAGACGCATTTGTTGCTTGTTTCTAAGTAACGAGAAACGCATTAGTTGTACAAAGAGCATTGTACTGGACGAAGGAGCAAAAAACTTACCCCCGCCTCCGTTACTCTTTTAGGTAGATGCCGTATGTCATTAGCATAAACAACGGTCCTCGCGCACTCATGCACTTCACTTCTAGCCCTCGTTCATACAAATGTAACTTGAGCGAGTCCCAGTTCAAGGGGAAATGTCACTGACTCGGCGATTTGCATATTTAGTCGGGGGCAGCCATGGTGCGCCTGCGTCACGTGACACTGGTGCGCGCGCCCACATCCTTGACACTCGGACGTTTGCATTGACTACAGAAACTGCCCCATCATCTGCTGGTTATATTACACCGCCTTTTAAATTCGCTCAAGTGCGAATTATTTCTCTATTTTATCACGATCAAGTGACCATTTTCAGTATGACACATAATATGGCAGCGCCGCTAAAATGACCATCCTGTTTGAGGAAACGAAAAAGTGTCGTATACTTAACGATACTAGCATCTTTACAGGTACAAGTTAATTACGTCAAACAACTTTCGCTTTCCAGACACTGAGAAATACCTAAAATAAGGCAAGAGGGGCTTGAAAAACAAGTTTAACCCGGGAAGAAATAATAGTCCTGTGTGTAAAGATATCCAGGAAATGCAACTGCCTAAATGAGTTTGTTTTGATGTAAAGTTGTTGGATATAATAAGTGACTAATGCAGGTGTGAGTGCTAAGCACTATATACCAATGACCAGTCTTTGTGTTTGTGCGGCTGGCATGTTCTTCTCGTGTTAGTTTTCCAATTTCTCTTATCTCCTCCCATATGTTTATAGGTATGTTAGGTTAATTATCACTTCCTAATTGTACATGCATGTGTTGGATGGAACAAGTGTACCCTGCATTCTGTTGGCATTCCCTTCAGGGCAGGTTTCCACTGTTTTATTGAGAGGAACGTCTGCTCCCAATGAACCAATAACATAGGAAAACACTTTTTAAAAAATGCTTTGATTATTTTGTTTGATTTTTATATATTTTGGACATTGAATTCAAAAATGAAAAACAATTTATCAAGTAACATTTTTTCAAAAAGTATTTTTTTTGTCAATTATTGCTTCTTGGTTTTTTTTTATTTCATTAATTAAACATCCATGTTTTATTTTGATGTTAACTTGTTTGAAATTTAAATTATTTAATATTAAAGTCTATGTTTGAAGCAAAAGTTATTTTCATAGCAGTAACTAACTACAATGAGCAACTTTGGTTTCAATGTCAGGACAGTCAGGTCTTCCAAAATTCCCAAGCTCAATTCTGTGAGTGGGATAGCATAGCCAAGAATTTACTTTTGGTTCAGAAGGAATAAAAAATATCAACAGATTTAGCATGATGGATCCAAATAAAATGCTGCCACCACTGCTTCATATTAAGGTTGGTTTAAAGAAGCAGTTTCTCAAAGCCCTACCTAATAATGGAGCCTGTTTTAGGCATTTGTAATGATAGTTTATGGGTTTGTGTGAGGCTAAATTAAAGAGGGCATTTTTGCCAGACCTGATATTAGAAAAGTGATTTCTAATGCAAAATTTAATGGTGTGATGAACAACCTTTAAAATGAGGCTTGAATATCATTTAAATAAGTAATCGGTAAGTTTTTAGGTAACAATAAAGAATCAAATTATAAAGAAATTGTGGAAAATTAGTTAAGTTTAATGAAGTTCAGTGTTTGGATTCACAAGTGGAATTTTACCCTGAACAGCAGGGTGAAAGATTTCATCAGGATATCTAGAACAGGTAAAGAATGTACCAGAGACAATGGGATGTCAGTGTGATGCCATAATACTGCAGGATGATTCATAGACATGCACCAGAAAAAGTGTACAAATGATGGGCCACTAAACAAAGTTTTGGATCAAACAAATTATTAAATAACAGAAAATAGAGAAGTCAATGAATGTGTATTTAGACCCCCGTGACCCTGTGTTAGGATGTAGCGGGTTGGTAGATGACTGACATTATTGTATACATGAATACATTTTGTAATTTGTTAAATTTTAATTATGTTTCTTTTCAAATTTGTAATTAAATATGTGATGTATAGATATGATGTAAACATTACAATTATATTTTTATTTTATTCTTGAATGCAAAAAAAATATCTATTAATGATTAAAATGATTTTTATGAGTTGTAAAAAAATAGGTTTTACACAAAATGATGAATGGTATAGAAAGAAAGAGGTAAAAATTACTTTTATAGAAGTTGGGGTAAAAAATGAATTTGCAGATTAAAAAAAAACTACAGTTTAACCTATTAAGGAATAGACAAGGTTCAAAGCATGTCTAAAGGCATAAAAATAGTAGGAACCAAAAAAAGTGCAGAAAAATAAGACGAGAAACATTTTAAAAGGACTTAAAATTTATAGTATTTGGATTTACAAGAGAATACTACCAAGTGACATAAGTGTTCAAATCCTGGAAAAAAATACCTGTTTAGACTAAAAAAAATAGAAAACATGTTAATTGTATAAGATTTGGATTTTAGCTACAAACAGATATACTTACACAGTTTTCACAGTCTAACTTTGTTTTATTGTCTTTTCCAGTCTCATTCACTGTCCTGGGGAGTGGGTACACCTTTCCAGATGGTAACACTGGTAACGCATGGTATCAATGAGCTCCTGACAAGATGTGAGTGGAGCAGCTCTGCTGATTTTATTGAGAACACATGTAGTTAGTTTACTTTTAAAATTATAGTGTCCTGTGCTTTGTTTATCACTATGATTTTGCCTAATGTACACTTTTAATCTTTTTTTCTCATTTCCAAGCACCGTTATCAAATATGAACTGTCTCAGTACAGTTTGAGCTGTCAACATTATCATGTTAAGCTTCCCTGCCTGCTTTCTGTGCCTGCTCTTTAAAAAGTACCATAACATTCTGAATATAGCTTAATGCAATTCATTATCACCTGAGGCCAAACCTTTTCCTAGCAGCATCTCATACAAGGCTGAAATCAACTCTAGACTAGGTACCAGTCCGTTGCAGTTCTGCCAACGTTAACACTCACATGGGGCCTGTTGTGCTGTGAAATTTTACATACGACTTGATAAATATTTTGTATGTCTTTATTTGTAACTTAGGCAAAGCTGTGTAATATTAGTGTTACATTAGTTAGAAACATTCATGTTTACAGACACCGGACTAAGTCAGGAAAGTGAATTTCAGGATAGGGTTGGGGGGGGAGTGCCTAAAACCAGTTTGGCAAGTGTTTCTCTGCTAAAGTCTCTCAACCCCCGTAGGAAAGCCAGTCTGCCTAACTGCCAAGCTTTACCTTAACATATGGTTTTGGGGGCAGGTATGAAGATGTTGGTCTGAAGTATGGCTGTTTAGAACTGGCTTGTATCACAAGCCTTTAAGTACCATGATGTCCTATTGGCTCAAGGGATTGGACAGAATGTGGTATAAAAATAAGGGCCATGTTTTAAGTCCATATAGCTGTGTCATTCCCCATGGGTGCAATTGCATGACCACGGGGAGTTAATGAGGTAGTTGAACGAGTCGCACGTGATTGCCTCATTGGCTTCCTGCGGTGTGTGTTTAAGGTGCTGCGCTCACGGAGGCACAGGTGGACGTGTATATATACGGATCGGCACCAAGAAAGGGGAAATGGATAGATCGATCGAAGTGAAGAAAAGGAAAGAGGTTAAAGAAAGTGAAAGAAACGGAAAGGCAGTCTTAGCAGGAGGATCTGGCCACCTGAAAGGAGGAGAGAGCATGAGCCGGGGCCACGCAAAGGAGAGTTTGGTTGTGGTGCTCTAGGGGCTAGTTCGCCCCACTGAATGTTCAATCAAAGTGGGGTGAGCAAGGCAGGTGTGTCCTCCCAAGGGATCTGAGGAGCGACTAATTGTGGAGCACTGCACTTTGGACACTGTTTTGTTGGTTTTAAAATAAAATCACTTTTGCACTATCCCCTGGCTTCATTCGAGAATGGTCTTCATTTGTTGGCTCATCTCGGTGACATTACAGACGGAGTCAGGTTTTAGAGCTCCCAGCAGATTGTCACACAGAACATCTATATATTTACTCACTCCCTCACTCTCTCTCTCTTACCAAACTGATGAATGAACTGACAACACAATGAAGAACACAGCTCGACAGCCATATTGAGACAGGCATGCAGCCTGCTCTGAAAAAAGCTGACCACAAATGAACTGGAGACATTTTTAAGTAACTAACAAGTCTGTGTGCCACCTGAAACTACACATCACCATTTATCCGGTTGTATGGTTGCCAATATTCAAATGTACTTTCCATACTGTTATTATTTATGAATATTACCAATAATACATTGTTTTTTAAATTGTAACTTAACTCCTGCTTGTCTTTTACTACACCTAATTGCCTGAGGACAGGGCGCTTTTAGAATTGTCAATTACTCTAACATGCAGTATGAATCTTTGTGATGTGGGATATACTGTAAATGATCCTTACCTATAAATATTACTGTAAAATGTTGCATTCTGATTTACTCAGTCCTTTCTTTAAGCAGCATATTTCAATACAGCATCACTGGCAAGCAGAGACCTTTCTGACAGCACACATGCTGTTATAGAAATTACTAATCAACTTAACTTGGTTGTCTTAGGGATGTGGGATGAAAGCTAAAGTCCTACAGCAACAACAGCAAATGTGGGCAAAGGATGAGTATATAAGATTAATTCTGACGGTTAATCAGGTTAAGATTTAGTCAAGTTTCTTTGAGCAGGTGATATTAACCACTGTGCCACTGTGCTGAAGCAGAAGTAGACTGTAATAAAATAAAATTATGGTTCAACCATCATTTGCTTGTACATGATTTACAAATTCTGGGATACTGCAGTAATGCTATTTATTGTAGAGATTATGTGACAAAGGTCTATTTAAGTTTGACAAAATAAAGAGAAGTAAAAGTAACTGTTTTATTCATTATACTGTAATTATGATTATTAGTATTAGTAGTAGCATTGTCACATGTACAATGAATTTATTACTTTCCTGTTCATGTTATTCAGTTTTAAATGATCTGTTCTAACATAGATCATTTTTATACATTTGTAAACATAATTCTGTTACAGTAGAGCAAAAATTGCATGTTAATAATTTTACATATCTGTACATTGTGTACATAGACAATTATAGATGCTATAGGTTCTTGTAGTCTTACTTACACATTCTTGAGGCAACCTAGAACATTCACATAAGATAAGGTAACATCAGCTGGCAAATAAAAAGTAGCAAAACAAAACAACAATAAGTAAATTAAAAATCGGAGGATTTCCGTCTTTGGGAAGATGCAAAGTCAATGATTTCCTGTCTTAAGCCAACTGACCAGTTTGCTTTTCCACTGACATTTTTCAGTCCATTAATGCTGGTGTCCATTACTGTGACAGAATTAAATGGTCTAATACTAGAGTTTGTTTATATTGATTCCATTGTTTCCTAATACATGGTCTCCATCCCAGGGGAGAACAATAATAACATTAGACTATAAATGAATGGAGAAAATAGAAACGCCCTACTAGAAGGTTGCCATAATTAATCTAGAAGAAAAATGACAGACTAATACAGTATGTATGTTTGTATGCTAAATGAATGTGGTTTTAATCCTTTATTTTGATGGTGTGGAAGCAACCCCCAAGGAAGACAGGATTAGTTCAATCAATCAGTATGTATTCAGTCACAGATGAGTAGTACATGGATTCATGCTTTGCAAAGAGGCAGAGCAAAGTTTCCTGGTTTCAATCGGCTTTTAATATTCATTTTCTTCTCTCCCCTTTACAGTTGTGCTTGAAAGTTTGTGAACCCTTTAGAATTTTCTATGTTTCTGCATAAATATGACCTAAAACATTATCAGATTTTCACTCAAGTCCTAAAAGTAGATAAAGAGAAAGCAGTTAAACAAATGAGACAAAAATATTATACTTGGTGATTTATTTATTGAGGAAAATGATCAAATATTACCTATTTGTGAGTGGAAAAAGTATGTGAACCTCTAGGATTAGCAGTTAGTTTGAAGGTGAAATTAGAGTCAGGTGTTTTCAATCAATGGGATGACAATCAGGTGTGAGTGGGCACCATGTGTTATTTAAAGAACAGGGATCTATCAAAGTCTGCTCTTCACAACACATGTTTGTGGAAGTGTATCATGGCACGAACAAAGGAGATTTCTGAGGACCTCAGAAAAAGAGTTGTTGATGCTCATCAGGCTGGGAAAGTTTACAAAACCATCTCTAAAGAGTTTGGACTCCACCAATCCACAGTCAGACAGAATGTGTACAAATGGAGGAAATTCAAGACCATTGTTACCCTCCCAAGAGTGGTTGACCAACAAAGATCACTCCAAGAGCAAGGCGAGTAATAGTCGGCGAAGTCACAAAGGACCCCAGGGTAACTTCTGAGCAACTGAAGGCCTCTCTTACTTTGGCTAATGTTCATGTTCATGAGTCCACCATCAGGAGAACACTGAACAACAAGGGTGTGCATGGCAGGGTTGCAAGGAGAAAGCCACTGCTCTCCAAAAAAAAAATTGCTGCTCATCTGCAGTTTGCTAAAGATAATGTGGACAAACCAGAAGACTATTGGAAGAATGTTTTGTTGACGGATGAGACCAAAATAGAACTTTTTGGTTTAAATGAAAAGCGTTATGTTTGGAGAAAGGAAAACACTGCATTCCAGCATAAGAACCTTATCCCATCTGTGCAACATGGTGGTGGTAGTATCATGGTTTGGGCCTGTTTTGCTGCATCTGGGCAAGAACGGCTTGCCTTCATTGATGGAACAATGAATTCTGAATTATATCATAGAATTCTAAAGGAAAATGTCAGGACATCTGTCCATGAACTGAATCTCAAGAGAAGGTGGGTCATGCAGCAAGACAATGACCCTAAGCACACAAGTCGTTCTACCAAAGAATGGTTAAAGAAGAATAAAGTTAATGTTTTGGAATGGCCAAGTGAAAGTCCTGACCAGTTAATGTGAGGAAACCCACCAACATCCCAGAGTTGAAGCTGTTCTATACGGAGGAATGGGCTAAAATTCCTCCAAGCCGGTGTGCAGGAATGATCAAAAGTTACCGGAAATGTTTACTTGCAGTTATTGCTGCAAAGGGGGGTCACACCAGATACTGAAAGCAAAGGTCCACATACTTTTGCCACTCACAAATATGTAATATTTGATAATTTTACTTAATGAATAAATGACCAAGTATAATATTTTTGTCTCAGTTCTTTAACTGGTTTCTCTTTATCTACTTTTAGGACTTCAGATGATGTTTTAGGTCATATTTATGCAGAAATATAGAACATTCTAAAGGGTTCGCAAACTTTCAAGCACAACTTTACAAGCACGTAGGGGCCATACAAACTACTGAGTATGATTTTGAGTTGCTGCAGTGACATTTTGGCAAAATGGACTAGCCTTCTGTATCATTTTATCACTTTGATTTTCAGGGTTTCTTTGAATTCAGCCCCCCTGTAGGTTGATAATTTTCATTTCCATCAAACGATGTGGCATCCTTTCATTCCTAACACATTACCCAGTCCATATCAGTATAGATATCCAGCATGATTTTTTTTTCCCCATTTACAGTAGATCTGATGTGTTTTCAAAGTGTTCCTTTAATTTTTTTGAGCAATATATGTATAGTCAAGTTAGTCATGTTATTGATTGGTGGTCAGTGCTAGCAATGAAAAAAATACACATTGGTACAGTTTGGATAGCTAGTTTCCTGCTCTAGTCAATGCTTGGAGAGCCTAACCTGCCAGTGCTTGACTACAGGTATGATAGCCAGCCTGAAAAAATTATCAAGACAGAAAACATCACCATCATGCTCGACTTAGCCATGACTATCGTTCATGCCACCAGAGTGAATTGACTGAATGCTATACTCTATTATTATACTAATCTATGCCTTTCAAGCCTGCCATTCCAGATAACAAAATAGTTTCTCTTAAGCATGTAGTGAGAAGTCAAGCCAAATGACACCTTCTATTGGCTAACTAAAATGATTATAATATGCAAGCTTTCGAGGCAACTGAAGAAGGAGCCTGAATTGCTTCGAAAGCTTGTATATTGTAATCTTTTTAGTTAGCCAATAGAACGTGTCATTTTGCTTGACTTTTCACTACATTTGTAATGGCTAACATGGTACAACACCCTAGTTCTTAAGCATGTAGAAAAGCTAAACAAATACAAAAAACCTTGAGACAGAGGCTTCATTTACTGTATGTATAAGGATTGTATGATTTCAGTCATGATTGGAGCTCTTAAAACTATTGGAAACATTCTTCAGAAACACTGTGATGAATTGCCTGTAAAAGCAAATGCAGCTGAGGTTTCAGAAAATTGCCCTCCTCAAACAGCCCACATATTTCGTAAGCTGCTGGCCTAATTTGTATTATTTGCATCATTATTATAGCAATTCAGTATCTTGAACTCCATAGTTTAGGCTACCTTCCACAAAACCTGGGGCAAAATGAGTAAGAGAACCCAGATTTGTGGAAGTCTGCTGCCCTTGCAGTCCCAAAATTTGTGGCTCAAGGACTGGAGTTCTCAATCATCTAAAGTGTCACAAGCTAAACTGAGAGGGATCTTTCTTATTTAAAGTGATTGATGAAATGGCAATGAGGAAGAACCAAATCTTGGTTGATGTTTACAGTATGCTTTGGAATATGAGCATTACTTGATTCTACAGTGTAAAAGCTGGCACAGCTTTATACCTAAGAAGATGTAGTTTGAAACTGGCCGAGAACAGGAAGTCAGTGTACAAATGTAAGAACAGGAGTTATATGTTTGCACCTTATAGTCCTAGTTATGATTATTGCTGGACAGTTATGAAATTCCTGCACATTATTTTAGCTATCATTTAATAATAAAATGGCACACCATTCCACTTTACAATAGTACATTTTTCTATATAATTTTTTGGGTCCAGTTAATTAAATTAATACCAATGTCCATGGGAAAGGCTTCACATCAAATACCTTAAAACTGCGTACTAGAAAGAAGTTTATTTTGTATATCATATCTATTCAAAATTGTAGTCTAAAAACCTCTTCACTCTTCAGTTCAGTATTGTGTGATTGTGAAAGTGTCTTCTTGGTACATATTGGCAGTACAGTAATTTAAAAAGCACTGTAATATCAACCAGATCCAAGAATAAAGATATTATTATCTTTAATAATAATACTACTCTTATGCATGTATGGTGTTAACAGAACACACTGCAATCAAAGGAGAAACTAATCTACCTCTAAGAACAAATCTGTAACTTTGCTGTCCTGATTGGATTATTTTTGTCACAATAATCATTTATAACAGTTACTAATTGTAGTAGTATTATCATGTATACAGTGAAATCCTTACTTGCCTTTTCAATAAGTGCACAACCTGTCACTGCTCTGTGGTGCAATGATCAAGAAGTATCTGGTAAAATATATCACTTTGCTTTAATAAATAGTAAATTGGTTTACCTGATGTACTACTATTGTTTCTATTCTGAATCTTCCCAATGGCTTTATTTCTTACATCTTTTTATCCATTAATGTTTAAAATATATTCATTAGAATCCAGTCAAAATGATGTAACTAGTATTTTGTGGTTGTACTGTTAATTTCACATCTATATGTACTGTTTGAACTGTGTCTTAATTCCCTGATAAAGTGATTCAGAGGAAATTCATATAACATTACAACCATAATAACTCTTCTGATGTGGTAAATAATTAACTCTTTGGCTGGAATTGTTTTATAACATGTCCTTTTTTAAATAGGCTGAACACAGAAACGTAATCAATTAAGATAAGCTATGTGTATTTTGCTGTTAGGAAAGAAAGATTTATGGCAAAACTATGAATATGTCAAGGGCTTTTTATTTGTTTTCTTTGGTCATTTTACAGTAGTCTCAAGTTAATGTTAAAATAAAAAACTGAAACTGAAAAATGGTAAACTAAATTCACAGTAAAATATGGTAGATAACTTTTGAATGAAACATAGGTTAAAGATAAAAACCTAAAGTTATTTTACATTTTTCATGTAATAATGGAACAAAGACAGTTTGCATATTAATCATTTGTACTGAACATCTATCCATCTATCCATTTTCTGATCCAGCTGTTTGCATTACACAGTCATAGAAAGGCACAGGCTATCCCAGCAGTTTAGGGCTATTCTGTAAAGCATAGGGAGAAGAACACACATACACTCACACTCTCTTGCACCTTGTCTAATTAGAATTGCCTATTAATCTTATACATGTCTTTTGAATGAGGGAGAAACATCAGACAACCTTGAGAAAATCCACATAACCGTGGGAATAACATGCACACTCTGTTCTGACAGTATCTTGGCCAGCATTTGAGTTCTAATCTGTAGATTTGTTAGGCAGCAATGCCTGTTCTGCCCATTAGCTAAACAGATAGACATAAAAGTGTCCCAAATCAGATAAGTCACTTTTGGACAAAAACAAAAAACAAACATAAAATTAAAGTAGGTCAATTTAGAGATGCATTACATGGGTTTGTGTGGAATCTTGAGTACAATGAGAAACCCTATACACATACAGGAAGAGCATTCAAACTTTACAGATAGTGACAGTGTCTAAAATTGAAATCTTTGGAACTCTGAGACAACAAAGCTAACTTTTGAGTCACTGTGCCACCCTTTAATTAAGCATATAATAGAAAACACAATTCGAAAGCATTCAATTTTACTGATCTTTTTGAGATGTTACTAAAAATTTTTAAAAAATTGTTAGAATCTTACTCTAAATACATCCAGAATATTTGTGTATTCTTACTGGTACAGAGTTAACTAAAAATCTCATAGCAATACAAATTTTACTTTCAAGTAAATATTCAAACTGATGTATAGTTGTGCTTGAAAGTTTGTGAACCCTTTAGAATTTTCTATATTTCTGCATAAATATGACCTAAAATATCATCTGAAGTCCTAAAATTAGATAATGAGAAACCAGATAAACAAATGAAACAAAAATATTATACTTGGCCATTTATTTATTAAGGAAAATGATCAAATATTACATATTTGTGAGTGGCAAAAGTATGTGAACCTTTGCGTTCAATATCTGGTGTGACCCCCCTTTGCAGCAATAACTGCAACTAAACATTTCCGGTAACTTTTGATCATTCCTGCACACCGGCTTGGAGAAATTTTAGCCCATTCCTCCATACAGAACAGCTTCAACTCTGGGATGTTGGTGGGTTTCCTCACATTAACTGGTCATGATTTTCACTTGGCCATTCCAAAACATTAACTTTATTCTTCTTTAACCGTTCTTTGGTAGAACGACTTGTGTGCTTAGGGTTGTTGTCTTGCTGCATGACCCACCTTCTCTTGAGATTCAGTTCATGGACAGATGTCCTGACATTTTCCTTTAGAATTCTATGATATAATTCAGAATTCATTGTTCCATCAATGAAGGCAAGCCGTTCTTGTCCAGATGCAGCAAAACAGGCCCAAACCATGATACTACCACCACCATGTTTCACAGATGGGATAAGGTTCTTATGCTGGAATGCAGTGTTTTCCTTTCTCCAAACATAACGCTTTTCATTTAAACCAAAAAGTTCTATTTTGGTCTCATCCGTCAACAAAACATTCTTCCAATAGCCTTCTGGTTTGTCCATGTTATCTTTAGCAAACTGCAGACGAGCAGCAATTATTTTTTTGGAGAGCAGTGGCTTTCTCCTTGCAACCCTGCCATGCACACCCTTGTTGTTCAGTGTTCTCCTGATGGTGGACTCATGAACATGAACATTAGCCAATGTGAGAGAGGCCTTCAGTTGCTCAGAAGTTATCCTGGGGTCCTTTGTGACCTCACCGACTATTACTCGCCTTCTTGGAGTGATCTTTGTTGGTCAACCACTCCTGGGGAGGGTAACAATGGTCTTGAATTTCCTCCATTTGTACACAATCTGTCTGGCTGTGGATTGGTGGAGTCCAAACTCTTTAGAGATGTTTTTGTAACCTTTTCCAGCCTGATGAGCATCAACAACTCTTTTTTTGAGGTCCTCAGAAATCTCCTTTGTTCGTGCCATGATACACTTCCACAGACATGTGTTGTGAAGAGCAGACTTTGATAGATCCCTGTTCTTTAAATAACACAGGGTGCCCACTCACACCTGATTGTCATCCCATTGATTGAAAACACCTGACTCTAATTTCACCTTCAAACTAACTGCTAATCCTGGAGGTTCACATACTTTTTCCACTCACAAATATGTAATATTCGATCATTTTCCTCAATAAATAAATGACCAAGTATAATATTTTTGTCTCATTTGTTGAACTGGTTTCTCTTTATCTACTTTTAGGACTTGAGTGAAAATCTGATGATGTTTTAGGTCATATTTATGCAGAAATATAGAAAATTCTAAAGGGTTCACAAACTTTCAAGCACAACTGTACTTCATGTTAGTCTTTCAATCTGTTCTATCTAACTGGTTACTTGAACTGAATTAAGTGGGTTTCAAAATGGATGAATGAATGGACCCATTACAAAGCATGGCTTATTTTTTCTTTTAAAAAAATTCATTATGTTTCATGTTTGAATTAATGAAGATTATTCCATCACCCTCATGTTATTTTTTATGAACCCAAATTTTGTCATAGTAGATCTACTGTAAATTTGTGACATTTTTAGTGTGTGTTTTTATGCTTTTGTATTATTCACTAATGCCTACTACATGCTGCATTCTTCAATTATTGAATTATTAATTCAATATACCTACTTTATCATTCAAAAATCTCAGCGCGGGGTCGAACACCACTCCACCCCTTTAATAGTATATACCTCTTCTATCATTTTTAAATATCCAAATGGGACTACACCTTGTCTCTTCAATAGAATAAACCTAATCCAACACTGTCACTTTGTCTGTGTCAGGTATTGGGGTAGTTTTTTAGGCAACTACACAATTTTTGAGTTGTCCTTCGGCTATACATTTGTAAGGACTTGGCAAATCCTGCCCCAATGTACTTTACTACATCAGGTTTTTTACATGTAACTTTTGACCTTGGAGTTGTCTTAAAAGTGGTGCTAGTGGCAAGAAATATTACAGTGTGATTCTATTGACAGATAAAAAGCGGGTTGTGATAGTGGTGTGGCTGTTAGTACTTTTGCGTTTACACTAAGACATGCGTGTTTGATTCATACACCATCCATCCATCCATCCTCTTCCGCTCATCCAAGGTCGGGTCGCGGGGGCAGCAGCTTCAGCAGAGAGGCCCAGACTTCCCTCTCCCCGGCCACTTCTTCTAGTCCTTCCGGGAGAATCCCAAGGCATTCCCAGGCCAGCCGGGAGACATAGTCCCTCCAGCGTGTCCTGGGTCTTCCCTGGGACCTTCACCCGGTTGGACGTGCGCGAACACCTCACCAGGGAGGCGTCCAGGAGGCATCCTGATCAGATGCCCGAGCCACCTCATCTGACTCCTCTCGATGCAGAGGAGCAGCGGCTCTACTCTGAGCTCCTCCCGGATGACTGAGCTTCTCACCCTATTTTTAAGGGAAAGCCCAGACACCCTGTGGAGGAAACTCATTTCAGCTGCTTGTATTCGCAATCTCGTTCTTTCGGTCACTACCCATAGCTCATGACCACAGGTGAGGGTAGGGACGTAGATCGACTGGTAAATTGAGAGCCTTGCCTTACGGCTCAGCTACTTTTTCACCACGACAGACCGATGCAGAGCCCGCATCACTGGACGCTGCAACGATCCGCCTGTCGATTTCACGCTCCATTCTTCCTTCACTCATGAACAAGACCCCAAGATACTTGAACTCCTCCACTTGGGGCAGGATCTCTCCCCCAACCCTGAGAGGGCACTCCACCCTTTTCTGGCTGAGGACCATGGTCTCAGATTTGGAGGTGCTGATTCCCATCCCAGCCGCTTCACACTCAGCTGCGAACCGATTCAGAGAGAGCTGAAGATCATGGCCTGATGAAGCAAACAGGACAACATCATCTGCAAAAAGCAGTGACCCAATCCTGAGTCCACCAAACCGGACCCCCTCAACACCCTGGCTGCGTCTAGAAATTCCGTCCATAAAAGTTATGAACAGAATCGGTGAGAAAGGGCAGCCCTGGCGGAGTCCAACTCTCACTGGAAACGGGCTTGACTTACTGCCGGCATTGCGGGCCAAGCTCTGACACGGGTTGTACAGGGACCAAACAGCTCTTATCAAGGGGTCTGGTACCCCATACTCCCAGAGCACCCTCCACAGGATTCCCCGAGGGACACGGTTGAACACCTTTTCCAAGTCCACAAAACACATGTAGACTGGTTGAGCAAACTCCCATACACCCTCCAGGATTCTGCTAAGGGTGTAGAGCTGGTCCACTGTTCCGCAACCAGGATGAAAACCACACTGTTCCCCCTGAAACCGAGGTTCGACTATCCGACGGACCCTCCTCTCCAGGACCCCCGAATAGACTTTTCCAGGGAGGCTGAGGGAGTGTGATCCCTCTGTAGTTGGAACACACCCTCCAGTTCCCCTTTTTAAAGAGGGGGACCACCACCCCGGTCTGCCAATCCAGAGGCACTGTCCCCGATGTCCATGCGATGTTGCGGAGACGTGTCAACCAAGACAGTCCTACAACATCCAGAGCCTTATGGAACTCTGGGCATATCTCATCCACCCCAGGTGCCCTGCCACCAAGGAGTTTCTTGATTCATACACGTTACATTTAATTATTCTTTAATCAATGATTTCCCTCACTGTTTTTCAAGGGTTGGGAACACATTTTCTATAGAGTTATTTATTGTAATTTGTGTTTGCAAGCATGGCCATCACAACTTCCCTGAAACTGTTTTTCTGTTGTATGTGAAATTTCATTAGTTTTTGACATATAAGTTTGGGCATGGCCCCACTAGCACCTTTAGGAAACAGCTTTGGTTTGGTGTAAGTGATCATAAACCCACAACTCATTAAAAACTGATGTCACCAGTTGTATTTAAACTAAACACATTAATAATTTTCACACTTTAAATTTACAGTGAAGGTTGTTAACAAAAGCCTGACAAAAGCTGGAAACAAGGGTACAGTTTCAAAATAGTAAGTCATATGATATGCTAGAGTACAATTTATCAATAGAGAAACCACACTATGCAGGTTGTGATTGTGATGTGATGGTAGGCATATCCGTGGTGAGTCCTGTTCTGATTCCTGCCCCTTACATTTTATTTTGTCTTTAATGAAACATTTCACCCTCACTGTTTTTGTCACAGCCCCAATTAATTGTGTCCAGGCATATTTATTGCAATTTGTGATTCTTTGCACCAGAAGGAAAACCAAGAGTATTCTTTACAATGAAGCTTTTCAAAACTAGCCAATAGTTGTGTACTTAAAAGCAACACATTTAAGAGTATGGAAGAATGTTCAGTATAAAATATTTGTGCAAGTAATACAATCTGTAAATGCTGTGTGAACTATTCCACAGCAATATGTCTGTTTGAGTTGGCATCACTGAGTCAAACCCATGAGAAAAAAATGCATATTTGCAATTAATGAATACAAATTAAAAAGATACATGTGCTCATAGAAAAAATGGGGATCAGTTAATGGATGGAAGAATAAACAAATGAATGGCACAGCCATGCTATGAGAAATTATACCAAAGGGCAGAGATGTCTTTTGTGTAATTTTAAATCAGGAAAAACAGATTTGAAAGTTCAAGTCTGTATTATTACTGGTATTAGATTTTTGTATGTTTATTTGAAATTAGTAAATTATCTAAAGCATTAAATAGCATAATTACAATATTAAATCTTAGATTTAAGTATTGTTTATTTCAGTGTCTTTCCCAGCTGTATTTTTGCTGATAACAAGCTGTGCTCTTTTTATTGTATTTATTCAGTTCCATTGGTTACATTTTAGCTCTTAAACTGTTTGGCCAGATAGACAAAATGGCTGCATATTATATGCTGAAATACAATTTAAAGCAACAGATAGGCAGAAGATATGCTGTACAACAGAAACAGTGATTCTGTTCATTATATTATATATGAATAAAAGATAAGAGCAAGCTATAAGTGATATAAGCTATAAGTGATTGAAAAACCATTGCATTTTTGCCTGTATACCATTTTTCACAGCAGTTGATTAAACATGGCAAAGGCCAGGGAAAAAAAGGTAATATTCCTAAGAATAAAGTATCTGTAAAACACACCAGATGTAAATTTCAGTGATATCAGTATGCAGATGACATCATTTATTTGACTACAGCAAATTTAGTGGAAACAATAATTATATGCACATACAACTGGTTAATCTTGCTGTAAAAGCATAGATTAAGAGGAACCAAGAGTATAAAAGGTAAGACCTGAAAACAGACAGATTTTCCACATGGTTTATTAAATATATACTTCTATATTAGTGCTTAAACATATGTGTTTTAATGTTGTGGACGCTAGAGGCACTGTTGCCCCGTTAAACCTACCAGACAGACGTCCAGGACACATGTTTAAAAGCACCAAGAATAATTTCTTTATTATTTTTCTTAAATAAAGTGCATAAAGCACCGCACACTCTACAATTCAATAATCACAATAAACACAATAATCAATCCTCCACTCCCAGCAGCTTAGTCACCCAGCCTCCCAACTCCGGCTCTCCCTGCTGGGTCTTGACCAGTCCTTTAAATAGTCCATGACCTCCAAGTACTCCATCTCTTATTCCGGGTCAATGCCACATCATCCTTCCTTATGTAGTCCAGAAGTACTTTGGGCTTCCGTCCTCGTGACTCCAAAGTACTTCCGGGTTGTTGTAATAGTAGGAGTCCCCAGGTTCTTAGTGAACTCCCCCTGGCGGCAGCCACGGCACCCAACAGGGCTTAGGAAACGGACTCCACATCCCAGGATGCTTTGAGGAAATCCGGGGAACCATTGCCGTCCATGGGAGCTGCCACCTAGCATCCCAAGGGATGCAGTGCCCTGAAAAGCCTGCTCTTCCTCCTTCTTTCTGTTGAGGGACATCCCGGCCAGACTGATATGGCAGGTGTCCATCACAATGTATTTTTGTTATTTGGAACTGATTATCTGTTGTAGTGCCATTATGGAAAAGCAATAAGTATTGTAATGAGAATAGCTTTGTTTTTTGTGTTAATGCTTGAATAAAACATTTCTATGAGTCATGGGTGACAGATTTAATTTTTTATATGCAAATTACTAATAAAGAATAATCCAAGCAGTCTCCTGTCCAGGTTGGTACTGCAACACATTGATTTTTAGCAAGGTCCTTCAATTTATCCTTTTATTGTTCTGAATTCATCAGGAATTTTTCTTCAAAACTAGGCCAATACTTGGAAAATGTATTTTGAATTAGAAAAGTGCAAGGTGCTACACATGGTCAAAAGGAATGTCATTTATAAATACCAGATGGGTGACACTGTCCTTCAGAAAACAACCTCTGAAAAAGCATTTCAGAGTTTATTTTAACACAACATTCTCATTTATAAGCACTGTGTAAAAGCAGTTCAAAAGACAAATAAAACTTTAGCTTATATTGTAAATACAGTTAAATACAAATAAAGCGACAGTTTACTTAGACTATATGACACTCTAGTGAGTCCACAGCTGGAACATTGTGTGCAGTCCTGGTCACCATGCTACAAGAAAGACACAGCAGCACCTGAAGCTGCATGCACAGGAGAGCAATCAGGTGCATCCCAGGACTTAAGGACATGTCCTGCTCCAGCAGACTCACTAAATGATTCCTGTTTTGTCTTGAGTAGAGGAAACTGTATGGAGACCTAATGTAGATCATGAAAATTCTCAAAGGCGTAAAGGATAAAGTAGATCAGGCCAAATTCATTTGATTAAATGGCAAGTCATATACACATGGACACCAGTGGAAATTCAGGGGAAGTGTATTTAAGACTGAAGCCAGGAAGCACTTCTTTGCTTAAAGAGTTGTAGGAATATGGACCAAACTACTGAGACATGCAGATGAATCAGAAACCCTGACAACTTTTAAAAAGTATCTCTATTAACTCTTTGAGGGCTGAATATTTTTTCCAAAAAACATAGTTTCTGAAAGCAATGGTTTCACACAGAAATCAACATAAAACGTCTGTTGCTGCATGCTGTGCCTGAAAGTTTGCCAAGAATGTGCGGCAGGCTTGCTGCCAGGCTGTCTTCATTGGTCGCTGTGAATTGCAATTTGGTTTCTACCTCTTATCATTATTAAGTGGCAGTCCTCCTGGCGCACATTGCCATAGACGTGTCAGCTGCATGAACCTGTTCAGCATCACAATTAGCTGGGGACCAGTCAGCTGAAGCTGGAACCTCACATTCATTTTCGATCACTTGTATCAAAATCGGAGTCCGAAAAGTCATAGTCCAGTTCAGAGAGAATAGGCAAAACTTTATCCGCAGAGTATTTTGCTTTACGCATTCGCTTTGATCTCTCGCCATTATGTCAGTGCCATTTTTGCCGTTGTTTGTGCCTTACTACTCACACGAGCAAAGGAAATCAATCAAACCAATGAAGCTAACTTTCCTTCTTGCAACGAGAGTCCAACTAAAACATAAAAGTTGGTTTTGTCATAGTTTACAGTTGATTACCATCGTCAACTCCTCCTTTTGACAAAAGTCGACATCAGCTCTGAAACAGTTAAGGTATTAGGACAACTTAGCTATTACCTGAACAAACAATGGTCTCGTCTCGTTTGTCAATTTTATTACGTTTTTTTGTGCCTTACAATGAAGTGGGGCCACATAACGTTTGTTACTGCCTTGTATACCTTACATTCAGGGTAGACAAAATGAATGAGTGGTTTTCATGCTGTTAACTTTATTGTTAAAAGGTGGTTAATTTTAAAATATCTGCATTTGTTTTTAAAGGATGATTAACTACATTGGGCAATGTAATGAGCTGATGGGCACATGTCAAAAATAAACCGTTGTTGTAGCCTAGGACACAGCTGTCCAAGCTTCATTTTAGATAACTGCTGTGACCAGTGTTCAATTTTTAATCAGCACCCAATTCCTTTATGTAATTGGTTAAAGGAGACTAGTTCATCAAAGCTTCAACATGTCTTTATTAAATTCTTTAAAGAAATTGACTGTACAAATAAGATGCTAGTTTTAATAATGACATTGTGGCTGCAATTTTATATTCCTATCAATTTAATCAATTATTTAATACTGGTGGGAAGCTAGTTGGCCATAGTCTAAATAGACTATGTCTAGTCTGTTAAAATTGTGTCCTATGATGAACTGATGCCAGTTTCTGTCCCCACAACCCAACATTTGTGCTAATATATTATGTGGTCATTCTAGTTTAGTCCATTGTTAGTGAGTTGGTGTGTGTGCTTTAGTGTGCTCAGCCAGTAGAGTGGTGCAGTATCCAAGAGTGGGTCAGTATTCAGGACTGGTTCAAGCTATGCACTCTGAATACTATGGTGCAAGCTAATGTACGTGACTTTTGTGGAGTCTATCACTGTGTCTGTCATTACTGACAATAACTATTCCTATCCTCTCTGAGGTCTCATTTCCAGGACAGTAGGGATAATTTAATTAATGCATATATAACTACAATGTCAAGTGCCACTGGAGGACACTGTGAAGAGAAAAAAACATGTTTTTTTTTTACAAAACATTCCAATGATTGCCACAGTTATTAAAAAGTCATTTAAGTAGCCTTAAAACAGATAAAAATTAATACTTTATGATAAAATAAGCAGGCTTTTGCTTTGATTTAAACAGTGCCTTTCTTGCTGTTAATGTAGTGTGCACTTTAATAGGTAACTTGATAATACTTTCATTATCATCATCAGTTCCTCTTAGTGTAGATTTAACTTTCCTGAGAAAAATAAAATATACTCTTTGGACAAGGGTGAATTATTATTTCTAGGTTGTCATCTTTTTTAATTCTGCTTCTTTCTTTCCTTCTTTGAAACAGTTTGTTAATGAAAAAACTGACAAATTAAAAAGATCCAGAGGTCAATGGTCTGCTTTTGTTTATACCTCATTTTTAATTGACCATTAGTTATGAAATAGGAAAGAGTTAAGAAGTCAACAGAAAAGTGACATGAAGTGAAGCAAAACATGGGAATAACGGCCACAGTTGCCTTCCTTTGGTTAGTGGCATAATGTCAGCTAATCTTGCATAATGGAAGTCCCAGGTTAGCCAAGGTTACATTGAATACTGAAATTACCCAGCCCTTTTGCAACAAATTTGCTTCATATTATGGAGAAGGAACTTGTGTAATCTGAAAAATTACATGGTGATAAAATATACCTTTCTGTTTCACTTAATTATAACAGTTAAACAGCTATCACTGCTGTGCTTACAAACGCAAGGCTTGAAGTTCAAATCCAATGCCCGAGCATTGCCTATGCAGAGTTTTCACCATATCTGAAAAGGTTTTCCTACATGTACACAGTTTTTCTGTCACGTCTTGAAAAATTGTGTGTTAGATTTACTAGTGATTCTATATAGGTCCCGCAGGATTGTTATCACATACACGGTTCCTTTCTTCTACCAGATTCTGCCATGATAGTCCCCACAATATGAATTATTGAATTAAATGAGTCTGAGAATATTATATTATATTATATTATATTATATTATATTATATTATATTTGGGGCAGGGCATGAAGGTGATGTAGAGGTAGAACTGGTGCTCTTCAACAAAGAGATTGGGGTTTGTGTCCTGGATGCTCCTTTTGTGCAGTTTGTATGTTCTCTCCATGTACATGTGGATTTCCTGTGGGTGCTCCAGTTTTCTTACATAGTCCAGAGACATGCAGGTGAAGTGGGCTGGTGATGATAAATTGGACCTTGAAATATGTGTATGTGTATTTTCACCCTGCAGTGGGCTGTCACCCTCTCCAGGGAGTAAGCAAAGTTTAGAAAATTTTTGAATGAATGGATATTTGGGGAGAAAATCTACATTTTTGCAGAGTTAATGATACCCACATCAGTTTAGTTTAGATTTATTTTCTGTGAGCCCATATAACGCCTTTTGTTACAATATATATAATATACTAAGAGGAAACTATATGTGTGTATTTAGAAACAGTTAGATATGTCAATTAACAATATGAAAAATATGTTTTATGGAAAGTGAATAAATAGCATAAATAAATTTTGTCAGCAAATTGTTAGAATTTCCTGTACAGACTTAACAGAATGAGGAGACAGCAATGCTTGCTATTCTTAATTTCTTACAAAAGACAATTACACATTGAGAGTTATTATTGACTTAGAATCAGATCAGATGTAAATGATATAAAAGCAAACCGTAACCTGAAAAAAGAAATTGGTTAAAAAGGATTCTCTCACTCTTGTCAGTTATATTTCTGTAGTATCCCTCCCTCTAGTGGAGATAATGTGAACATTTCAGTTCTCTCTCTCTGTATGGATCTACTTTAACCACTGCCTCAATTTTCAAAAGTTAGATTTAACAAATTTTACAGTCAACACTTAAATTTAAATTATTAATCAAGGATGACCTCTCAATCACATTTGGTGATTTCTGGAACATTTTGGTGAGAATGAGGTAAAAAGTGAAAATTAAATGAAAGTAACTCTTATTGTAGTAAAAATGAATCCTTACTTCCTCGGGATCCCCTCTATTAATTTTCTGAACCCATTTCATCTATTATTAGGCTGCACTTTTTTGCAGCAGAATGCAGTATTATCATGCAAAATGGAATGAACCCAACCATACAGAGAACACTGCACAAAGCTCCTAGGCATTAAACTGAGACACTGACAGGCAGCATTAGTCATGGCCCTATTCTGTTGCTCTCTCAAGGACCCAGTTGATCACACTAGATGACCTGTCTTGTCCAATAACAAATTAAAAGTAAACACTTTGTGATGTCTCAATGCTTGCTCTGTCAACTATGTCCTTTTCTGTCACAAGAAATGCTTTGCTTTCTAATTTTGTCATCTTACAGTGATTCACCTTTTTTGGACCAAAGTGCCATTTAACAGAAAGCCTTTGAAAAACAAGGTACAAAACTAACCAATTATTTTCCTTTTATAGTCATGTGCAATCAGAACATTAGTCTTGTTGGGCCAGACACGATTCTTTTATAATAAGAATACACATCTTGGGACAACCTGTTAAAAACTGTGTAGTGAATAGCAGCAAAATACTGTACAGTAAATGCTACACCCACTGGGCTTCTTCCTAAATCACTTTCCCCCAATTCCTTCTGTCTGTCCATTTTGAAACACTGCTGGGATATTAGTGAGAGAGCAAAAGATGCTGAACAAAACACTTTTAATTAATGATTTTTACCATTCAGGATCTCAATAATGCAATATAACTGAAGCTTAATAATTAATTTGGACATTTTAATGAGATAGTTGAGACAGACACACACACACACAGTAGACCAACGCAGCTGCTAAAATATTTTTCTGTCATTTTAACTGTTGCATCACTATATTAAATTTGCAATTACTTTAAAATAAATTCTTCAACAACAACATGGTGGGAATCGGTTAGAAAATTGTTAAGGACAGGTTTACACAAATCTTGGGAACTTTATCTTGCAAAGTACCAGAGACGCCTGTAATAAATTACCAGATACTGTGGTGGAAATTAAGACTGTAGTGTCCTTTAAATTTCAACTTGATGTCATTTTGGACATTTCAGTGAAAAAGATGGACAAACATGTTGGGCTCAATGGTCTGTTCTAGTCACAAATGTGCCAATGTTCTAAATGGCAGTTATGCCACAATAGTTTCCAACTGCGCTGTATATAAAATGATAAAACCAAATATCAAGCCGGATAACCATACAAAAATAATAGTAGATTTATGTTAACATGTTCCTGTCCTATCAAATTATAAGAGTGGTCATTGAGGTCAGTGGTTTAGTAAGCATTTAAGTACTTTTCCTAATTGTTTCACTGATTCATATATTTAAGGAAACAATATATTAATATTTGCTTTAATAAATGGTCAATTAATTATATTCTTAGTAAACTGAAAACTTATATGTACAGATGCTTTAATTTGTTTATCTTAAAAACCTAGATTTTTCATTATCTTCGCCTTCAGCTTTACAGCATCAGAGCTTTAGGCTACTGTAACAACTTACAGTGGTTGGCTATGCTTGTGTAACAGCCATTCTGTTGTAGCTTTGTCAGACTAAGCCGCCTGCTTAAATGGATTTAGAATAATGAAAACAGAAGGTCTGCTTTCACATGGCCTTGAACCCTGCTGCTCAAACTTAAATTAGTGCATAATCCATATATTTTCAAGGGTCTTCCACCCAAATTAAACCTAGAGAGCCCAACGTAGGGCTCTGCAACTCCCCTTGGCAGCTGCGATGGAACCCAACAGGGCTGTGCCAGACTCCCAACTCCCGTGGAGCCCTGTGGGGATGCAAGGTGCTGTTGTGACCCAGGGTGGCTGCCATCTAGTACTCCGGGGGAGGCAGTTCCCTGTGTACATGTACACCCCCAGTCCTTCCACTATGACGGCCTCTTGGCCTGAAAAGGAGCTTGGTCAGTCACACACAGACACATATATATATAGTATTTAGCACTGTTGCTCCTTGAAACCCGAATTGTATTTTAAATCCTATGCCCAGTTTTTTTTTTATAGAGTCTGCATGTTTCTCCCAATATGTGCATGAGCTTTTCCTCAAGGTACTTCAATTACATGATATTAGTCCTTTGTCAATGCGCATATCAGTGGGCTCCTACCTTGTGGTTTCGTTCTTGCACCATACTGCTGGGATAGGCTCTGTCTTCCTCAGTTTTCAATTAAATTAAGTGGGCTAGAGGATTAAAGCTACATATTTATTTACTTAGGAGTAGTAAGGGAAATGTAAGCACCACAATCAAAGAAGCTGAAGGTAGGTAGTGTATGAAAGACCTATAAGATATCATAAACCTTTCCACACATATAGGAAGAATGGTGGAGCAGTAATTACCATTGTTGTCTAATGGTTCAAGCATCTTGACTTCAGCTCATATGTGTGGCTGCTTTATTTTTGGATTTGTCAGCTTCTCATAATATTACTATATTATGTGCCAATGACACAAAGAGAATGTTGTAATTAAGGAACATCTTTTGGAAAGTGAAATTATTGACTGTAAAATAACTGAATACATTTTTTTCATTTCACATTTTTTGTGGATTTGTTCCAGGATTGTGTGTCATGAACATTGTGCCGAATCTCCAAAGCCAAATGTTTAGGTTGTTTGCCAATGAGACCTACTTAGTGAAGGCAGTAACTGGAGAAGGAGTATGTCATCAGAATTACTAAATATTCATCTTGGTGATGGACAAAGATTCCAATGTAAGATGCAGACATTCTTCTAGAAAAGGTGCAGGTCCTCAATGACCCATAAATGGATTAAAATGGCTTGAGAATATACTATTGTATATTTACCCACATCAATCCATCTGGTTTTTTTACCTCTTTTTACAGTTATGCAATGCTATGCATTTTTATGTTGTGTTAAATTATGTATTTAGGGGAGAAAGGAAATATGTAAAAGTGAGCACTGCAACCAAATATGCCTAAACAAAATTAATTTATCACTAACCTGCTTAAAATATTATACTTACCAAGTTAACCATTTTATCTAAAGCAACTTGTACATCACAAGTGTATAACATCATTGATTTATATGTTTATAAACAAACTACTTGCATGTAAGTTGGCATGCTGAGGGTCACACAATGAATGCCATATATACATGATGTGGTTTGAACCATCACCTTAGTCAGTAAGCCACTGACCTAGTTTCACTTTGAACATTAAGTTTGTATTGTTAAATATTGTAAATGGCTGTCAGTTAAGATATATGTCTCCTTGTTATTTTTGATTTTTGCATACTCTTATTGCAAAAAAGGAAGTTGTTTAAAAATGAGAAAGACAATAAGAATAACAACAACTCATACATGTACAAAGTGGTGAATGGGGTAGTTAATGGTGAGTCTCCCCAACAGCATTTACTTACGTAATGATACAAGTATATTATATATTATCTAAAAGTCCTTCCTAATCATATTTTATAATTAGGATTAATGTGTTGACATTTTCAATAATGATGTTAAACACAGTATAATATTTATTTCAATTTATAATTCAGTCTTTTTATTGGATATCAGATAAGGGATGGTCACATGGTAAATTAAACACAATCTGTTAATCCTAATTTTCACTCCTCATCCAATAGCCCAGGGAGTCACAGTTGACATACTTAACTAAGATAAGCATTATGATTTGGATAACATGGTAATACCAACTTGATCTGTTCTTTGGAGCTGCATGCTTTTGTAAAATTTATTTCTGCCATGTTGACATCTGATTACAGGTAGATCAGAAGAGACTATGGGCTACTATACTGGGTCATAATTATAAAAAAGAATACTGAAAATTGCTTGCAAAAGAAGCAAGAGTTTTTATCATATCACATTCTGAATCTTGTAAGTAAATATTTTTTACATTTTTATTATAGCTGAATACAAAAGGGGCAAGTGTTTTAGCCATATCACGTGCTGAATTTTTAAGTGAATATTTTCAACCATTTTATCATAGCTAATAACATTGAAAAATGGCTGCCATCACTTCAGAAGTGGCAGAGAAATTTTTGGACAGTAATCCAAAGTTTGCTAAACAATACTATGACTCCAAATTTCGATCGGGTGTGATTTCTGCTATGCTGGAAAAAAAGGAGGCAGAAGTGGATTTTACCAACTTTCATGATGTGAACCAGTTGGAAGAGAGTGAGATCTTTTTTGACCTGATTCGTGGCATTCAAGACAATCTGCAGATGGAGCGCTGTATTTTCACCCTGTTGCGATGGCTCAGTTTCTTGCTTCGGGCTGAACACATGAGCCTTTTCATGTATCGTATGCGCAATGGCACTGGTGAGCTTGCGACACGCCTCTTCAACGTTCACAAAGATGCCAACCTGGAGGAATGTTTGGTGCACCCTGATTGTGAGATTGTTTTTCCTCTGGACACTGGCATTTTGGGCAGTGTGGCCACCACGAAAAAGACTGCAAATGTACCTGATGTCTCTCAGGTAATAGATTTTATTTTTAAAAAACGTTTGCTGAATTTTTATTAATCTCTTTGATTTCTGAAAAGTAAGTATACTGATACGTATATTGTATGTTACTGTTTGACAGTAAGTCTGTTTTTAAGGATCATCAGTATCTAGTCTGTTGTGAAATGGTTTGTAAACGTAATCCATGCTTTTTCACTGTGAATGATGAAAATGTTGCTAAATGATCATTAATTAATAAATTCTACTGGTCCTTTCTCTCCAGTATTGGGCCAGAAGATGTCCATGCCTCTTCCAATGGCATCATACACCAAGCATGGATACCAGTCCCTTCCAGGACCAACTCATATATACACCCATTTTTAAAGATCAAATATGAGATGGAAATTAACCTCACATGTACAAATAACAGATGAGAAAGGAAACTAAAGCATATTTATAAATTCAGTACAAATACAGGGCAACCATGCAACTTTCACACACAAAACAGAATTGATTACAGGTGTTAACC
The DNA here is from genome assembly GCF_016835505.1 of Polypterus senegalus. Classification (NCBI taxonomy): domain Eukaryota; kingdom Metazoa; phylum Chordata; class Cladistia; order Polypteriformes; family Polypteridae; genus Polypterus; species Polypterus senegalus. The sequence goes on along the minus strand of NC_053166.1, from coordinate 34,415,334 downwards.
ATTATCACTTTTTATTTTTTGCAGAGGACATAACAAGCTTTGTGTTTATCATTTCAGCTGACTAATGATATGTGTCAAGTTTTCATAAAACTATAATTAATGGGGTTGTTTATGCCACACTCTACTAAGGAAACAAAAGCAACACATTAGAATTCTGGTACGATCAATCATTTTTAGTGTCATGGTCTAGGAGGCAGTATGTTTTAATGTGAATGGCTACTTCTGACAAAATAATTTTCTGTCAGTTCCAAAACAGCTTTCAAGAAGTAATTTTGTCTCCATAAATGGCCTTTTCTCTCTTTCCTCAAAAATCCTTGAACATTCACTTTTCAAAAGAAAACTGTCTTTCCTGGAAGTGGAATTTACTGTTTTCATATTTGTTTGATTTTATTTCTGTTGTTGCTGCATTTTCGACTCATACTACTAAATTAACAATACAGACAATTTGAAGACTCAGATTTTACAACTTGCTAATTTCTAAAGCCAGTGGCACTTGTGTCCGTTTAGTAAAGATATGGAAGATGACAGGGAACTTTCAAGGTTTAATTGGATTTATTACTTAAAGACTCCCAGAGAGTCTTATATGTAAAATATTTTTTATATCTTTTCCCCTATGATGAATGAACCACAATTGAAGGAGTGAATCAGAAATTTAAGATGATTAGTGAGTCTTTATGATCCATATGGTCTTCATTTACTCTTGACATGGAAGTTCAGACCTTCAAAACTGCAGGATACCTTTTCTAATGTTCTTATCCAGTTCTGGGCACAAGGTAGGAACTAGTCCCTAATGGGACACTAGTCCATTGTTAGGCACAATAATACACACTCTTATTCACTTATACTGGAGCAATGTAGGATAATTACTAGTGATAAGTAAAACAGGCAACTCTTCATTTGCTTACAGTTTTGTGGAACTGACACTAAAATTTGTTTCACAGGCAATTTCACAATTGCAAAACACAAAACTCATTAAAGAGTTGTTTGGGATTTCAATGGGATATATTCAGTAGAAAACATGGATTACTGCTCTTTAAAGCCATGTTCTTGCTTCCATGCTTTCCATACCATACATGTAAAATTATTTCTATTTATGGCTATTGATCACATTGCTGCAGAGTAGTGCAGTACTTTTATTAAAAAATGTGACATGCTGTATATAATATATGGCATACAAAAACTTAACATAGTGCACATTACTGTGTTTTTTCCAGAGGAAACCCCAAAATACAGAAGGTGGCTTCTGCCAAAACCTCATCCGCTGCCATTACCTGGCAACCTCCTTATCCTTGTTAAGGAGAATGCCTATTTTCAAAAGAGACATTTATTTAGCTACTAAATGGCAAGCAGATGCATTAATGCATGAAATTGCTCAAAGACAGGAATTAAAGACTTCTTTTCTTGTGTGAATGACATGAAATTCACTGGGAGCAAAACAGTTTATTTTGATAAATGTTTTGTAAAGTGAAACACAGATTTTTTTGCTGTTTCACTCATCACTAGTCATTGATTAACCTAACACACATCTTTGAGATGTAAGAAGAAAGCTAGTGTAATAATCTGTCTTAAGTGTGAAATGGTTCATTTTATTGCATTTATTTTATTTCCTTTAATTCGTTGTCAATATATAGTTTTACATTTGTCCAATTTTACATTCTTTTTTGTCTAGTGCCTACTACTTGTCTAGAGTGGGATGTACGTTTTTCACTGGAAAAACTTACACTAAGCCAATTTAGGGTCTCTAACTTAACATCATTTCTTTGGCCTGTGGAAGAAAAATGAAAGACATAGATAACTCCAGCTAGGTCTCCAAAGTAGTAACACTACCTGCTGTGCTCTTTTCCTATCATATTTCACTTTTATTTTATTTATACATTATTACATTAAGTATGTCCAGGCACTACATCTAGGGCTGATTCCAGCTTCATTCTATTATGTTGAAGCCCCTGCCACCTTTAATATGTTGGTTCTATAATGGATGGATGTCCGTGTGTAATGTACATTTGTAAAGTACAAGACTTTAGAAGTGTTTTAAACAAGTACATTAATAGCAGATTAGTTTTGCCTACTGCCAGAAAGGGTACTGATTTGAAAAATATTTTATATAAGTCTTCTACAATGGTTAATTTTTCAAAATGTTAAACCAAATGGAATTTACACCAGAACGGAAAAACTCTGTGTTCTAATGCGCACTTTAGAACAGAAAAACACTTTGCCAATAAACAAATGCCCTTTTGTTCAATACTAGACCAAAATTGAAGTTCTCTGAATTAATTTCTTCATGCAAAACATTTATTAACAAAGAGATCTCATTAGGATAAAGCAACAGCTTTACATGAGGGTTCTCTGTGCTTTTCTGTTCCCATTAACGCTGTGACCAGTGACATGTACAGTATGTTTAAGTGCTTCTGTTAGCACTTAAATAAAAGCTCACTTGTTTCCCTTATATTAATTTTAGCTTTACCTTTAAGCCTAAACTCTTCAAAAATTGTACTTTTGAAAATCTGTAGTGTATCATTGGAAACATATTTTTCTGTTATATATGAAATGAATCATGGAAAATGATATATTGATTTTGCTGGATTATAAAAACTATGGCATCCATTATAGAAACTTACCTGGATTTACTGCACAGAGTAATTTGTGAGAGGATTTTCATTTTATATCAGCTTCACTGAATTTAATATAAGCAATGCTTAGGAAATACACAATTTTTTGACTGTTACTTTATGAATGTTATATCAATAGCCTATCAAACACATATACAGTATATTCTGCTATTTAGCTAATAGAATATTAGTTTTAAAACAGGAAGATAAGACTAGAAGTAATAAATGGAAAAGTCAGTGTGTCTGATGCAGACCAGAAAACAATCATTTTATCCCCAAATCATGCCTCAGCCTCTTTAAACTGTTTAAAATACTTTATTTTTCCCTTCTAATTTTTTCATATATTTTCTCCTTTCCTCTGCTGCAAATTTACATTGTATCTTCAAGCCATTGTTTATGCTTTTAAAGGTATCTACACTGTTGCCTCATCTGCCACTAAGAAAAATGTCTTAAGGGGTTTTGTGCTCCCAGACCGTCTTAATTCCATCAGCATCCCACCAACATGTGGAAAATCTGTCTCCACGGGGGGATGATGTCTAATCTTTATAAAGGAGTCAGATACTGTATCTCACCTCTGACAAAGGTAATTCTCTCAACACAGTTCCTTGTGCTAGGGTCTCCTATCGCTTCTTGTTCAGGATCCTTGGCTAGAAATGCAGTGGTACAACTGACTATGCACTCCACAATATCTAAAATCCATAAATTGCTTGAGCGTTTTATCTTATCACAAATAAAACCAACAAAGTGTTGTTCTTCTCAGGCATTTGAGTCATTGAATGCAGATAGGAAGTACTTGTTGTTTTGAGCAAACTTTATCTTATAATTATTCCTAAAATGACAGTCGCCTTAAAAAATTAATCCTTCTTATTTCAGCCAATAAATTATTCAGCAGGATTGTGTCAAGCAATGTTACTGGGGCTCCATTATGCCTAAGCAATGTACCTTTATAATGCCTCACTGTCAATGCTTTCTTATTTTTAGCCAATTTGAGGAGTTTGTTGTTGTTTGTTATAATACTCCTTGAGCTTCTAATAAAGCTTAATTTATAGCTTGGGAAAAATAAAGTTACATCTTTTCTGAAAAGACTGAAGAACAAACTGTAAGACATAGTGTTTTAATATGTGCACCCAGCATGTTTTACATGTAAAAGTAAAGTGAACTGTGATAGATAGATAGATAGATAGATAGATAGATAGATAGATAGATAGATAGATAGATAGATAGATAGATAGAGCAGATGAGGTTGGAAAGACTGCCAGAATGGCAGAAGACAAGACTCATGTAGTTTCAGGCCGGGGGAGACTAACTATCAGGATAAGGACTCCACTAATGCCCTAGGTGGCAGCATCCCTTTACTAGATCATCCACGCCCCTGGCCATGTGTCGTTAGGCGGTCCTTTGAGAGGCTTTAGGTGCCTCCTAAGGAAGCTGCTGAAAGCTGGTATCCCTAATTTGAGGGGCTTCCACAGGGGCCAGAAGTGCTTCCCCTATGCAGTTTTGTGGCTCCAGAGGTACTACAGTGTCTGGCATAATGGGAGCCACCTCACCTCACTTTGGGAATTTGAGAAGAGAGGAGCTAGATAAAGCTCACATGCAGGGAGTGAAGGAAGGATGTTTTTAAAGTTATATAGTGCAATATCTGTGTAAAAATAAAATTGCATTTGTTGATCAAAAATGGAAGTCAGAGGCTTAGATGAATATTAAGAAAATAACACGATTCAATTATAAAATTGAAAAAGATCACGACTCTAAGAAGGCTCCCACATGGCTTAATCAGTAAAAATGCTGTTCTTCATAAAATCAAGGTTATGAATCTCAAGAGCCTTAAATTTTAACAGTCTCAGATGTGCTGAATTGCCCTGATTCAGCTAAGTGAGGACATTTCAATAATTTCATAAACAACCCAGGCAACATAAAACTTGCCTTTGAAAAATAAATTAATATTACTTAAGCAAGTATTTTGTATCAATGCTGCATTTTTTAAATTAGGTAAATATGTAATATATTGAATATCAGTTGATTCCACAGATTTTATGAAAAGTCTAAAATTTGACAGATTGCTGCACTATCCCCAATCTGAGAAAGGGTCTGAACTCTAAAGAGTAACAGCTAATGTTCATACATCCAATGGTCAGAAAACAAAACAAAATAACGTTAACTATATTTTTTTAAAGTGCATTTTCAACATATCAACTACAGTATGTTAAGTACTATTTGTAGTCATTCAATCTTTAATTTTATAGCATCATTCACAACAGAACCCTAAACTAATTTCTATGTCTAGGAGAAACACACTACAGATCAGCTATACTAGCTTTTATTACTATGTTTTTCTCTTATAATGGCACTTTACCTTACTTGCTTTAAACTATATTGAGAGGCAATGGTATTAATTGTGACCTTCTGACTCATCATCTTAGCCACTAGGTCAGTTGCCATAGAGAGTCAGTCAGTCTCTAACGCACTTAGTCCTGAACAGGGTTTTTTGGCGTTGCTGCAGCCTATCCTAGCCACCATTGGGCACAAGGCAGGAACAAACACTGGACAGGGAGTATCCATTGCAGGTTGAACACACATAAACAGTCACACACTAGGGCCAATTTAGTATCTCCAATCTATCTAAACTGCGTGTCTTTGGGCTGTGGGAGGGAAGTGGAGCACCTGGAGGAAACCCACACAGACTCTGGAAGATCATGGAAGCTCCATGTAGGGAGGACACAGGACGTGAACTGCACCGCTGTGCCACCCAGTCCCTATAGTTATAAATTCAAATATTTTGAATGTACAAGGCAAAAATTTAAACTAAATCTAGGAAGTGATGTTCAGTTAGTATTTAGCTTATTAGAAAATGTATTTTATTATTTATTATTCCATCTATACTAATAAAAGGCAAAGCCCTCACCGACTGAGTGACTCACTGACTGACTGACTGACTGACTGACTGACTCATCACTAATTCTCCAACTTCCCGTGTGGGTAGAAGGCTAAAATTTGGCAGGCTCATTTCTTACAGCTTACTTACAAAAGTTAGGCAGGTTTTATTTTGAAATTCTACGCTTAACGGTCATAACCGGAACCTACTTATGTACATATATACCGGCCATAGCCGCAACTCGGTCAACGTGTGTGGCGGAGTTACATCCCTCATCATCACGCCCCCCACGTGATTGAGTGCCTGCCCATATAACGCCGTCCATCACTGGCAATCCAATAGAAACACTCTACCGCTAAATATTCACGGGTGAAGGGCCGTGTTTATGCAGACGAAGATGAGATGGTCAGGGTGGTGTTTGGCACAAACTCAGCGAAACTGCGAGAGAAACTTTTAAGTGCCGGGTCTTAGCTAACATTAAATAAAGCCATGGACATTGCACAACATAGCACAAGCACAGCTGAGAACCTTCGATGTACTGTATGCACACCGTGTGGCTCACGTGAACTGACTGTGAACGCAGTACGCAGACAAAAAGCAACAGCTTCAAAGAACGCTGAACAAAAACCGCATTACACAATTGAGAAGGCCGCAAAAGAATATGAAGTGAGTGACACATACAAGCATATTCATAAGTGCAGCTACTGCGGAAACAAAGCACATGGTGGAAAAAGTCAATGTCCAACTAAAGGAAGACAGTGTAAAAAAAACCCATGCATGCAATGTGTCACGTCTCAGATAGAGAGGAAGACGAGCTGTTTATTGATGCAGTAAGAAAGGAATCGATGAACGGTTGACAAACATGGAATGTAACTTGAACACAACACTCATAACAGTCACAAAACAATTACATTGACAATCATGTTACGTTATTTTTTAAAATGTTCCCATTTCTTTTTCATATATATATATATATATATTTACTCTAAAATAAATGAACTACATGCCGTGGCGCAATGGATGAGGCTTCGCCTCTAGCGCTGACGTCTGAGGTTCGATTCCTGAGAGGGGGTGCAGTGAGTGTGTATGCCTGATGAGCCCAGAATTAGGGCGAAACACGTGTCGCGTACTCTTTGCATTATTTGACAGTAAAACTATTTCAATATATATATATATACACACACACATATATATATATATATATATATATACACACATACATATATATCAGCGCTTCCCGATTCATTTTACCCTCGCACCGCCTGTGATTGACGAGGCTGATTTCGCACCCCCTTGGTTTGAGAAGAAGTATGAAAAAATATGAGATTAACGCAGAAAAACAGATCACCAATTGAAGCTTTATGAATAATGGATACTTTATTCGCCATCAATAATTGTTTTGGTAAAGCCATACTCAGTGTAATCCTCCTTCCATTTTTAAATTTTTTCACGACTAGCCATGATTAAATGTGTGTGTGTGTATGTGTGTATATATGTCGATATGTATTTATATATGTATATATGTGGATGTCTGTGTGTATATATATATATATATATATATATATATATATATATATATATATATATATATATATATATGTATATATGTATGTGTATATTGTCACAAAGATGAGACATACTCAGTTGAAGGTTTGGGGCAGCCACCCGTATATTCTGGTATCCTAGCTGCAAAAGTCGTTATCTCTTACAAAAACAGCACTGATGTGCATACCACAGAGTCCAAAACAAGACTGAGGGAAAAGGGAAAAGGGGCAGGCTTTTAAAGGGGAAGACAGGAAATGAGGTCATAAGGATCGGGCACATGGTCTTCAATCATTGGATCACACCCGGACGTGACATCAGAGGGGCCGGAGCTGGTAAGGTCTACTTCCATTGGCTCAGTCCCGGAAGTGATGTCAAGAGAGCCAGGTGGAATCCCCCGGGAATGGTCTACAGGCAAGAGAGAAAAAGAGTCAGTACACTCTGCCACATCCCGGCATGCTTCCGGACTGCCTTCACTCAAGCCCTTTAGCTGCCTCCCATGCGCACGTGTGTGACAATACAGTATATATATACAGTATATGTGTATATGAATATATGTAGATATATGTATATGTGTATATGTATATATATGTTTATATATATGTGTGTGTATATGTAAATATATATATGTATGTGTGTGTCAGTATGTATGTGTGTATATATATATATGTATCTGTATGTATATGTATGTGTGTATATGTAGATATGTATATATATGTATATATATGTTTATATGTGTGTGTGTGTGTGTGTATATATATGACAGCAACACTCTTAACAGTGACAAAACAATTACATTGACAATCATGTTACGTTATTTTCAAAATGTTTCCTTTTCTTTTTCATTATTTCTTTAACACACTACTTCTCTGCTGCGAAGCGCGGGTATTTTGCTAGTTTTCAATATACAGAAGTGCAATGAACTTAAAAAAGTGATACAGCCCATCACCCATTAGTGCTGTCTGTTTTGATAAGGCCTATAGTTTCTCACTGCTAATTTTTTAGTCTTAAAGAAGTTATCACAAGAGTCCATTTGTTTATCTTTTTCTTAGTCATAGGTACATTAATATCTGTGCAAACAGGCTTCTGTTTCACTTGTTTGTTTTGTGTGCTGAGTCAGCCTTTGAGGCATACATTAAATGTTTTGTTGTTTTTCCAAACCTGTTATATCTTTTACAAAAAAGCTGTTAAAATCGTAATCTTGTAATTTCTTAATGAAACTCTAGGCAGTTTTTTCTAAAGCTCTTATGTAGCCAATCATTGTTATGATATGTAGCCAATCATTGTTATGATCTGCTAGACTTCAGCCTATCATAATAATCAAACCAAGTAAATATTATATTAATTACACTGAATATACATGTTCATATTCAATCAATAACTTTTAACACAGCATTTACTAATTTGCTTCCTTCTTTCCTCTATGATTTTAGCTTTTGTGTTCAATTCGCATTATGTTCTGTCTTCTTATCTGCTGCAGTGGAACAGACGCATTGTTTTATCACAGACTTTCATTTTACTTCAGTATTACCCTCTACATGTGTGTTCATTCCAGATATAAGATGTTCTGTGTGCATTCCTGGTATTTTTCTCTGTGCCAAAATTAAACTGCAGTTTTATCCATCCACCCATTATCCAACCTGCTATATCCTAACTAGAGGGTCAAGGTGGTCTGCCGGAGCCAACATAGGGCGCAAGGCAAGAAACAAACCCTGGGCAGGGTGCACACACAATTTAGAATTGCCAATGCATGTCTTTGGACTGTGGGAAGAAACTGGAGTGCCTAGAGGAAACCCACGCAGACACGGGGAGAACATGCAAACTCCACACAGTGAGAACCCGGGAAGCGAACCCAGGTTTCCTTACTGCGAGGCAGCAGCACTACCCACTGCACCACAGTGCCACCCACTGCAGTTTTAGTTTATACAATTTATGTTTCATTCTCAAATAACTCTGATATCTAGAAGGATTCTAAATGTCTGTATGCTGTATACCAGATATTACACTCTAGTAGTGGAAGTTGTGGAGGCAATTCACCATTCTTAAAGAACAGGAATTAGTGTGAGGTTAATTAATAGTTTTATTGAAGAAACACATCAAGGAGCCATGACAATTTGACAAGAATTTCTGATTAATTAATGAAAGGCACATTGCTTCATAGGCTGGATATCTTATGCAAGATTTTCAAACAATTTAATTTCATTTAAAATCCTTACAGCAGAAACATTACTCAATATTGATCCAGTAAAAATGCAGAACAAACTTATTTACAACTTACCTTAACTATCGCTTTATGTTCTTTTCTTAGCAGTCTACTGTTCAAGCTCTTTTAGCAATATCAATGCCTTACTTTTGAGTAACTGTTGTGACATGACTTTAGCCATATTTTAACTGAAGGCTATCAGGCCCAAAGCCTTATAATAATAACTGTGTCACAACATGGCTTAGAAGCCAAGACACTGGACTATAAATAGAAGTGCTAGGTCAGTCTCTAAGGCCCCCATCCACACTACTACATTTTCATTGAAAAATGCAAATATCAGTCATTGTTTACACCTGTTGTCCACACATCTCAGCGTTTTCAACCCCTGAAAATAAAGAGCTCTCCAATGCCATGTCATACTTCTGAAAATGCGGGTTTGGCATTGCAATGTGGATGGGGAAAACTCAGTATTTTTGAAAACGCAGACTCTATTTTGTGCTCTGATTTGTTAAAGCTTATTAAGTGGCCCTTCCCTGATTAGATCCTGATGAGTACAATGTCTCATCCCTGACTGGTCACCCTTCATGGAAGAAAAACATATTCCAACATAGTGAACAGAGAAGTGTTATTTTCTATGGTGCTTGCTGTGTTTTTTACCTGTATATGCCTCTAAAGTCCATCTTGTACATTTTGACTGCTGCATACATGCACAACAGTCAAACAATTAGTGGTTACTACAATTTTACAATAAATCCTGTGGCTGGCTGTGTTACCACCTCTTTAAGGATTTTTACACAGATGCACACATGCACAGTGCAGGTGAACATCAATGTCATATGCATTTTCGGTTATTTCAGTGTAGATGAAGATTCTTTCATAAAAGATGCAAAGACTCTAGTGTGGATGGAGATCATTTTGGTTTAAAAATGGCATTTTTAAATGAAAATATAGTAGTGTGAACGTAGTCTAATAATGCTTCACTCTGTAGGTCTGAGTTAGTCTTTTAGTTAGTCTTTTATCACACTTTTTAAAAATTTGCATACAAATGTATGATATGTTTAAAGCACCTTAGTTTTTTCACTAGAAAGGAGCTGCATGAAAGCAAAAGGTTGTAGATTTAGTGTCCACAACTTCATGGCTGCATTATCTCAAGAGTAATAAAAAGTAAAAGTTAATGTTCATCCATCCAATGGTCAGGAAAGAAAAAATGACATGTTAACTATATTTGGTGCTTTTTAAAGTGAATTTTAAATGTATAAACTACAGTATGTTAAGTACTATTTGTCGTCATTCACTCTTTAATTTTTATAGTTATTTCTGTGAATAAGAGAAAGACACTATTGAGGAACTATACTAGTTTTTATTATTATTTGTTTCTGTCATAATGGCATCTTACATGCCTTGCTTCAGACTGTATGTGGTGAGGCAGTGGTATTAATTGTGACCTTCCGGCTCATCTTCTTAGCCACTAGGTCAGTCTCCAGCATAATAAATTCAAATGTTATGTTTTGAATTTACAAGACAAAAATGAAAACTAAACCTATAAACTGGTGTTCAATTAGTATTTAACTTGTTAGAAATGTTATTGTATTTTCTGCTTAAATTCACGGCTGCATTATATCAAGATAATTATAATTTAGTATTTCTCTGACACTAATTTATCAGGAAAATACTACAATGATCCTCAATCTTTCATGTTTCAATGAAGACAAAATTTGAGCTTTAGACTTTAGGAAAGATTTTTAATCTCCATTGAGTACTTCTTTGAAATATTTTATGTTTAAGAAATTTGAACAACAGTAAGCCAAAAGCCCACCTCATCCAACAAACTAACAATAGCACATGGATTTCCACATCACTTAGGCTGGAATATGCTGTATATGAAAGCAATTTCAGACACATGATATTGTAAAATGGTATTAAAGTCATTTTATGTACACTACTAATACATGTAATTATATTATCAGTTATTTTTGAGTATGACTCACTGTAATAAAATATGTCTTGAACAAAGTTATACTGACAAACTCTTTGATGAAGCTGCTAAAAACATAATAATGTTCCAAACGCACTAAACAAGTCCCTGAACAATCCTAAACGTGAGTACATTTTCTGACTTGTTTGTTATTTTCTTAAAGCTTTACATTTGGAAGTTTGTGAACTTTTTAAAACGTTGGTGCCATTTTTGATTTTGCTTACAGCTGAATTAACAAACCAGGATCATAAGTGTGCCCATTTTTTGCATGCTAAGAAGCAGAGTGTTTATGCAGCAAAATCGGATTTGAAGTCTATAATCTTGATTTAATGAGATCACCTCAGGATTATTTTGGAGGTCACACACAGGGGTTGCCTAGATATTTACCTGTCAGCAAAACTATTTAAAACAACTTTCCTTTACAGGATTTTCTATATTTTGTTTTTTTAAATACTTGCACGTGCCAATGGAAAAAAAAGAGTTTTATTATCATGAATAGTAATCAATGGCTACATTATGAAACAGTCTGGCCTTCCAGAAATGTACAGTATATCTTATTATGCATTATGTGACACCAATATGCCTGAGTGCTTCATAAATAAATTGGTAGTTGAGTCTTTTACAAGGTAATTTACTGTACCTTACATTTATTATTTAACATTTTGCTGAACAACTGAATCACTTTGCTCAGTGGCTTTTTCTTAAACACATCACTAGACATCATGACCATGTTACCACAAATCTGGCTGACCTACGAATCTTTTCAACATACTGTATATGAGGCAATCAATGCACAAGAATTTACACTTCAAACTGTTTGCACTCAGGTTGTTCAGGGACTGATTTTCTAGTATTCAGACATCATCTTTCACTGTTCTCTGAAATTCTGAGTCTATGTTTGTTAGAACAGACTAGAAGATGCAATTATTATCTTTGGCCATGACATTGTCTATTGTGTCATATTTACTAATTTATGTATTTATTTGCTTTGATTTATTCCACTTTATCTTACTTATATTTTATTTTGTAGTCAACTTCAATCTAAATATGACTATCAGGTTTTGATATTTGAATCAGGCAGGTTTGCAAAAGGGTGGGTGGTGGATTTGATGAATCTATCTCTATAATGTGTTTATTAAAGGGCTATTATGATGTTTTTCCTCAGTTCATTTCATGAAATATTGCTATTTGCCATGAAAGTCACTATTTAAAGTGTAAGGGTCAACTAGATTATCAGGAAAGGTATTGCAGGTAGCTATGTAAGCGGTATCAATGGTTATACTCTGTCACAAGAATGACAAAAAATCATTGCAAAGGTTTGGGGCAGCCACCCATGTAATGTTTCCTGGCTGCAAAATTGATTAAATTGAACAGACATGTTCACAGGTATGAGTCCAAAACAGAACTGAATTGCTGCCTTAAAATGGTGGCTTTTAAATACAAGCAGAGGAAGTGATGTAGATAGGGCCGGAACCAGAAGTGACATTGTGATGTCTGTGCAGAAGCGGATGTGGGAGGGTTGTAAGAGGAAAACAGAAGTATTGGTTGTTGGTGTGGATGTTAATAAAGAATAGATTTTACACGTGTGTGAACCGCTATTTCTGATACAACAGACGTCATTGGCAGCGCCAGAACTGGAAGTGACCTCATCAGTGGCGCCGGAACCGGGCGGGATTTCCCAAGAATGGTCTGTAAAGGAATGAGAGAGACAATTAGTGCACCCTGCCGCCCCCTGGTCAGGCATGGAATTATTATTATTCAGGCCCTTTAGTTGTCTCCTAATCGCACGTGTGTGACAACTCGTACAATGACATGTATTTATTAAACAGATGCATTAAGCCAAGAGACATGAATATGCCCTAAAATCACAGAAAACATTAAACTGAAGACATTTTTTTAGTGCTTAGACAAAAAAGAGGTAAAAATTCAGCCTAGGAATGAGGCACCTGACATTTCCCAACTGGAAGAAATAATCTAAGAAACAGGTAACTTGAGTATTCACTTTGGAAGCATTAGATTGTCATGCTACAGAAGTTAAGTACAGCTTGAAGAGGTGTGTTTTAGTTCATCTCAGAGACCAAAAATGGACTGTTAAAAGGAGAATGCCACCCTGCAATGCTGGTAAGGAGCAAGTAACAGATTTCCAGCCACAGTTAGGGTAGCATCAGACAATCATTGGAGGCTGACTGCAGCTCCAGAAAAATCATCATCAAAAAACGTATTCTAAATGACAGGAAGCATTTTGATGTTGCAGGAGTGCTTCCAGGAATGAGTTACAGTGTTTCAACTGTGAAGTAAACAGCACTTAGACTAGGAACTAAACTGGATGTGTACTCAGAAACAGAGATTTCAGATGAGGCTGAGGAGGATTCTGCAGAGGGAGGAAAAAGTGAGATTGAGAGCCTTTACAGCAGGTATATCCAGGGGCTGGGAGTATGAAAGGGTGTTGAGTACAGTCCAAAGAATTAACTTTGACATGTGTTAGGGTTGCTGTTTTTCCTGGTGGTCTTGGACACACATATAGAATTCAGTGGATATTTTACTTAGGAGAGTTTCCTACTTGAAGCTGTGCTATCACTCCCTAAACCGACCAAAACATCATTCTTGCTCTACCCCTTTTACTTGAGTTTGCATATAATACGCAAAGCACCAATTGCAACAGGTCCTGGTCTATCTGTCTCCTTTCTGTGTGGCTGACTGTTGTTAAGCATCACATCTTAGCTGCTAACCCTGATGTCCTTTGCCCACACCAGATGCCCTATTTATCTGAATCACCCAAGATGTGAAGGCAATATAGACATTTTAAACAAAGCAATATTTATTAAAACAGAACAACAGTATTAACAACAGAAAAATTAGATAGAAATTAAATAAATTATAATTAATAATATCAAAATCTAGATACAGCCCTAAATACACCCTTGTAAAAAAAAAAGCTTAAATAATACTTTTCTCAAGGATATGGAAGTTGTCTGATAGCACCAGAGAAAATCTTTCTGCAGGAGAGTTAGAGAAAAACAGAGACCAAGAGCTTGTCTTTAATGCAGCTCTTCTTGTCTTAGAAGTCTATACGTAGACGGGTGTCTTCAACTTTCAGGTGGATGGTTCTTTCTCTGCCTCTCTCTCTCTCTCACCCTCTGGTGGTCCATCTATTATATGAATAGCACCACATAAGATTCCAGACCTTGTGATGTTACACACAGATAATTAGCTAACTATTCTGATGATGGACAGATTGTGCCAAAAATATTGATCATAAAAGTATTTGCAAAACATTTTATCTTGGCAAGGGTGTTTATGTATTTGGTATCCAGTTCCCTTGGGAATAGTTACTCCCATCTGAGTTATAGACTGAACAGTCATTCCAAAGAAAAATAAAATGTGAGTTCTACCCTGAGAAATACTAATAAACTGAGACAAAATACAAAGGATAATAAACTACACTATTAAATAAAGTATGTTTCTGAATAAAACATCTGTGAGTAAAGTTCCAGAGTTCAGCAACAGTTCAACATGGCTTATGTCTGCAGTTGCAAAATGGAGATATTACTACTTTAGGACATTCTACAGCCAACTACAGTTCAGAAAACATTTCTAAGTAAAGCTAGCTGCATCCTTAAAGTATAGATTTTTCAAAAATTTTAAAGAGCATAGCATATAACTATTATAAACTTGTACATTTGCAATTATTAACGGTCAAAATTATTTAAATTTATTAATGTAAATGATATATATAGTCTCACCTAGTCAAGTATAAATTTTGCTGTTTAAAATTGATATGAGGTGTATTTGATGCAATTTGTCCTACAACCGCTGACTGTGGCTACAGTTAGAGTAAAACTGAGCAAGTTTAATAAGCAATCAGAGATTTACTAGTGGATCAAGGAACAGGTAGGTTATGTGGCTTTAACATGCTATTATAGTTATACTTTTTTTTAAATTTTACTTAATAATTTTATTGCGAGAAACTAACCATAGTATATAATCAAGCAATTAAAAGCTGCTGTACTTTGACAACAAAGTAACTTTTAAACCCAACAGAGACAGAATTAACCTAACCCCAAGGCCACCAATTTGCACCAATAGGAGAGCCAAGAGCTTGGTAAAAACTAAATCAAATAATAAAAAATACAAAAAAGTGAAAACAACCTTCTACCCTTAAATGAATGCCTATTCTGTTTTTCATGAAGTGTTGCAATGTTTTGGACAGATACTCTAAGTAAGAATTAGATTTTTTCCAATTTCAAATAATACAAAATGTCAGTTACCCTGTGACTTTTCAAAAATAGGTTGGGATTCTTTCAGTTAAGCATGTTAAGTCTACATGTTACTAGTGTAGTATAAGCAATTACAATCAATTTGTCCTTTTGCCCTTTAAGCCCATTATGTTCTCCCTGTGTCTGTGTAGGTTTTATCCGGGTGCTCCAGTTTCCTCCCACAGCCCAAAGACATGCATGTTAGGTAAATTTGCAATTCTAAATTGGTCCTAGTGTGTGGATGGGGTGTGTGTGCACATGTGTTGAGGTATGTATGTGTATGTGTGTAAGTTGCGATGGACTGGCACCCTGTTCTGGGTTTGATCCTGCCTTGCACCCTATGCTAGCTGGGATAGGCTCTTACAGAACCCCGTGACCATAATCAGAACTAAGTGGATTAGAAAATGATTGACTGACTGAAAGTACACCAAACACAGCTGATAATGGGTTAGGAGTGATTGTGACACCAAGGCTGTCTGATATGTATTTAAACATTTTTCCCCAAAATAATGTTAATTTGGTGCTCTCGCAAAACATATGGCCCAGTGTGGTTGGAGCTACTGCTGGAGCTACTGTAGATTGCAATGCTCACTTGTTGTACCTTGCTCTGGATACATTTTGGACTACATTTAAAAAATGAGATAAGTGTGATCGATAGAAGGTTTTCAGTAAAATTTTTGAGTCGTTCACTGAGTTCCCTACTTTATCTGTGATGTTAATTGGCAGGTCATTTCCCCCCCATACCCTAGGATTGTTCAAGGGAAGATTCTTTGAGATGTTTTTATATATTTTTGAGATGTTGTCTGAGGCTTCAAGACTGATCAGTATTTCTTGCTGCTACTTCTTTTTCTTGTCTTCGCACAATGTCTTGTCTTGTTTGTGTTTTAATTTTAAATTTAAATTTAAAATTTAGTTCTGTTTTTTAATGTATTATTTGCACTTCATGTTGTTACACTGTGGACCCTGAGCTTTGCAATTTCGTCTGTCTGTATACTTGTATATGGTTGAGATGACAATAAAGTTCACTTTGACTTTGAGAATGGGTAGGAGATGTGGGAAATTAGATAGGTTTCTTTCAGCAAAGCTTCTGATTTGAAAGTAGTGGAAAAATTGTGTTTCTGGGAAGTTACATTTGAAGCATAATCTATAATAATAAAAGGCAAAGCCCTCACTCACTCACTCACTCACTCATCACTAATTCTCCAACTTCCCATGTAGGTAGAAAGCTGAAATTTGGCAGGCTTATTCCTTACAACTTACTTACAAAAGTTAAGCAGGTTTCATTTCGAAATTCTACACGTAACGGTCATAACAGTTGATAACGGTCGACAACATCCGCCATGTTGAACTTTCTTATTTATGGCCCCATCTTTATGAAATTTGGTAGGCGGCTTCCCTGCGCTAACCGAAACCGATGTACTTACTTATTTCGATGGTATGACGCCACTGTCGGCCGCCATATTGAACTTTCCAACGTCACCAATTTTCAAACTTCCCGTGTAGGTAGAAGGCTGACCCCATCTTCACGAAATTTGGTAGGTGGCTTCCCTGCGCTAACCAAAACCGATGTACGTACTTATTTCTGTGATATGATGCCACTGTCAGCCGCCATATTGAATTTTCCAAATGTCACTAATTATCCAACTTCCCATGTAGGTAGAAGGCTGAAATTTGGCAGGACCATTCCTTACATCTTACTTACAAAAGTTAAGCAGGTTTCATTTCGAAATTCGACGCGTGACGGTCATAACGGTCAACAACGTCCGCCATATTGAATTTTCTTATTCATGGCCCCATCTTCACGAAATTTGGTAGGTGGCTTCCCTCAGCTAACCGAAACCAATGTACATACTTATTTTGGTGGTATGACGCCACTGTCAGCCGCCATATTGAACTTTCCAACGTCACTAATTCTCCAACTTCCCGTGTAGGTAGAAGGCTGAAATTTGGCAGGCTCATTCCTTACAGCTTACTTACAACAATTAAGCAGGTTTCATTTCGAAATTCTACGAACGGTCTATAACGGTCAACAACGTCTGCCATGTTGAACTTTCTTATTTACGGCCCCATCTTCACGAAATTTGGTAGGTGGCTTCCCTGAGCTAACTGAAACCAATGTACGTACTTATTTCAGTGGTATGACGCCACTGCCAGCCGCCATATTGAACTTTCCAACATCACTAATTCTCCAACTTCCCGTGTAGGTAGAAGGCTGAAATTTGGCAGGCTCATTCCTTACAGCTTACTTACAAAAGTTAAGCAGGTTTCATTTCGAAATTCTACGCATAATGGTCATAACGATCAACAACGTCCGCCATGTTGAACTTTCTTATTTATGGCCCCATCTTCTCGAAATTTGGTAGGCGGCTTCCCTGCACTAACCGAAACCAATGTACGTACTTATTTTGGTGGTATGATGCCACTGTTGGCAGCCATATTGAACTTTTCAACAGTCTTTGTTACTTATGGGCTCATCTTCAAGAAATTTGGTACACGGGTTCCCAACGCTAACTGAATCCTACTTACATACATATATACGTCCATAGCCTGCACCTCGGTCACCGTGTGAGGTGGCGTTGGGTCCCCCATCCCAGCGCCTACCACTTTGTTGGCTGCCTGCCTATATAAGACCATCCGTCGCGCCGGTCTCTACATTCCCTTCCTTGCTTCGCCACGGGATTCACGTCTCCCTACTGATAACTACAGCCTTTTTGTTTAATCCACGGCTTCTCCCCTGTTTTATTGTTTGTTTATTACAATTATAGTTATTGTAGAGGTATTTTACACTTACTTTACATTGCTCAGGTACCCATTTCCTTTATCATTCCAACCCCCATTACCATGTCTATCGAGATGATCACCATCGATCAAAGAACTGTCACTTACCGAGTGGTTTCCATGCCCGGAGATGGCACCTGCCTTTTCCATTCTCTTTGTTACATATTGCACGGCCATATCAGGCTCACTCTTGATATCCGGAGGAACATTCTGTCTTATGTATTGAATGACTGGGACAGGTTCAAGGTGTGGACTGATGACGGTACAGGAGATAATTATATTACACAGAAGCACTATAAGAGTGAAATGCTTAAGCCCTTCACCTATGGTTCTGCATGTTAGGTGATGGCTGCTGCTGAATTGTTCGGTTGTCGCTTTCAAGTGTACCGAAATGGCCAAATATTTTACACCTTTCGACAACCGCCAATGCCTCTTAAACATCTTAGATTCCTAGGTGACGATTTCAGTAGTGGACACTTTGATGTTTATGAATGTTTAAACTCTCAAAAGCTGGATGTGATTTTATCGATGAAACCGTTTTGTGCTTACAACGCTTGATAGATGCCAAATGTCACTTCAACACAACAAATCCTGCAAATACTGTCGTAATTGAAACAAACCATGAAACTCAAACCGATTATGACAGCAGCAATCCAAGCTGTGAGATTTGAGACAAGATTACTGTTCACATGGCCATCTGTAAGTTACATGATCAAGAGTAAGCTCAGCGCACAGCTTGGTCATGTTACAACCGGAGGGCCGAACTGACAACATGGTATACAAAGAGATCCTTAACAAATAATTATTGGCATTTTTTCCCTCAGTTTAAAAAGGTTTAATTTTCTTCTTAATAAAAATTTTAATGCAGTACTTCGCCGCTGCGAAGCGCGGGTATTTTGGTAGTTGCTCATAAAATGCAAATACATTATCTATATGCAGTGTCCAAATCCTGAACTTTTTCCAAAGATTAAATACTGAGTAGATTTGAGGGGGTTGAAAACAATGATTATCATGTAGAGGGGCAACAGATACAAGCTTCTCTGCCTTGAAGTGCTTCCTGCATTGATTTCTTATTGGTTTCAGGCCATATAAAGAAGTACAGCAGGATTCTATTTCCATTGCTAAGCAGGCTGGTGTACATTAATGACTGTGTCAATTTCCATGTCTTTATAGCTTGTATATTCACTGCCCAGTAATAAACTTTAAAGTTAGGTAGTGCAATGCCACCTTCTGCTTTAGGTCTTTGTAAGGTTGTCTTCTGAATGTGTGTGTGTCTTGAATTCAGATATTTAGATTATTATTAAGTGTAGATTCTTAAAGTATGATTTCTATAGGGATGCTTTTAAACAGAAGTAGAAGCTTAGGAAGAATGTTCCTCTTGACAATGTAAATTCTCCCTGCTAATGTGAGAAACACCCATAAATTAACAATTGATCTTAAGGTGGAGTTCAGAGTGTTCTCAGCCAAATAGTGCTTTTGGGTAATGTTCCCCTGAGCAGTAGAATAATGCGGGAAGTCATTATTCATCAAATTCTTGGCAACTTAGCATTTGGATGTGAATTGGGTGTAACATATTTTGCATGAATTGGTCTCCTCTCAGTTGCTTGCAGAAAAATGGACGTGGTCTTAGCAGTGTTCATAACATTTATTTCTGTCCTTAAATCACTTTCTCAGAAAGATATGGATTCCTACTTCATTTGCCTTGAATGCTTGTAATTTGATCAAAAGTGCACATTATTAACAGTTGATCTCAGAAGCAGTGGTTCTGTGATCACTGAATGATTATATATTACTGTAACTGCACAGAGATTGCAGCATTAATACTGGGATAAGGAATCAGGAGATGAATTGTGGTTAAAAGTAAGCCAAGAATAATAACCGGAAAATCAATAAGCATGTAATGAGAACCAAAATGCTAAAATTAAATCAAAGTCACTAACTAGAGCAGTAATTCTTGAAACAGAAATCAAACAAAGCATCAAAGAAATGGTAATTAAAAGGTTTTTGTTTTCCACAATCTTGGGCAAAGTGTATCAGTGAAGAGCTAGTTCAAATATTGTCATACAGTTATAGGACGCACTCTTGACCCTCTGAACCAAATAGTAAAGGAGAGATTTAAAACAAAATTGAGTGCTATTATGAACAATGCTGCACATCCTCTCTGTGACACACTAACACTGACGACTTTCAATCAACAAATTATTCTGCAGAAGTGTGACAAGTCACACTATGGGGTCCCCTTTATACCAATAACAATAATCTAAAGAATAGAAAAATTATGTAACATTAAGATCAGAGCCAGCTGACACTTCCTTATGTTTGTTGCCATATTTTAAGCCTTCTGTCCTGACAGTAAAGAAGAGTTCATTAACATGCACGTTTGTCAAGTTATATCTTTACTTAGTTTAACTTTACAGATTCTAAAGCAGACATTTTATTTTTTCATGGTGTTACAAAAATTGCTGGTAATGCACTAAATTTGTTGCCAGTAGTTCATTGTCAAATACTGCACTCATGCGTTTGTTCTGTTATTCTGTTCTCTGTAGGACAGTCGATTTAGTGACTTTGTGGATCAGCTCACTGAATGCCAGACCCGCAACCTTTTGGCCACTCCTATCATGAATGGTAAAGATGTTGTTGCTGTGATTATGGCTGTCAACAAAATTGGAGCACCACACTTTACTGCTCAAGATGAAGGGGTAAGACCAACCCTTTAAAAGTTACTTTTTGTAAAATATGTATCTCACCAGGAAAAGAAGTGAAAACGTCAGACACTTACTTCAACATCGCAACAATTGTGCTGAACTATGTTAATTTAGAATGAAATTAATTAAATTAATAATTACTTTAACAGTGATTAATTTAGCCTTCAAAATTCAATGCTTCTTTCACTCCTAACTGTGCAAGCAAGGCACCTATCAGTAACAAGTTTACCCATATTAAACATTACAGTCTGTCAAACAGTTAATTTAAGGAAGTCTCCCTAGTTTTCTCACTGTGTTTTGTCCAAAGTCAAACCATCACCTATGCTACACCTGTATAATGTAAAATATATGTTGTGTTTTGTGTTGTACAGCTGTGTTCATAAATATGAATATATTTCAGATTTTAATGAAATACCTCCATTTTGCAAATCTGGTTTTGAAAGTCTTTCATCTAAGCTACCTTCACAATTGTGAGACAAGAAGAGGACAGGTGAGTGAATTATATATATATATATATATATATATATATATATATACTAGACATTAAGCCCGTTACAATAACAGTAGTGCATAAACATTAGTTGGAACAGTCTATATTAAATGGCATGGGACCTTGTATGTGGCTGTAATATGCGTCACTGTATTGTGTGCCTTTAATTTTACCTTTAATTTGTATTTCAGTAAAATGCCTGTAATTTTCTCTGACAGTAATACAGTGGAACCGAAGTAATTTCCCCCATAGGATTGTATGTAAATACAATGAATTCATTCTAGACCATACAAACTGTATGTAAATATATCATTTTTTTTAAGTTTTTAAGCACAAATATAGTTAATTAAACCATAGAATGCACAGCGTAATAGTAAACTAAATGTAAAAACATTGAATAACACTAAGAAAATCTTGAACAACAGAGAAAAGTAACACTGCAAGAGTTCACACTATAGCGCTACGAACCGCTCGTTAAAAACACTTTTTTTTTTATGAGTTTTAAGCACAGGGAAAAAAATGAACATTTGAAAAATCCGTAATTTAATAAACAACCAAGAAAAGTAACATTGCAACAATGCACACGCACACCTGTCTGTGTGTCTCTCACGCGCCTCTGTGTGTGTGTGTCTCTCTCTCACGTGCCTGTGTGTGTGTCTCTCTCGTGCGCCTGTGTGTGTGCGTGTGAGTGTATGTCTCGCACGCCTGTGTGTGTGTCTCTCTCTCGCGCATGCGCCTGTGTGTGTCTCTCTCTCTCTCTGCACAGGGAATGCACAGGGAGAGACTGAACATGTGTGGCCACCAGAAGACACACACGTACTCCTGGACGCACACAGGGATTTTATTAAAGAGGATATATATATATATATATATATATATATATATATATATATATATATATATATATATATATATATATATATATACTGTATATGATGCATTCTTTTTTGGTAAGCTTGTCTATCATTTCTTGTAAGAGAAGCACGCATCACTTTTCCACTTAAAAATCACAGCATTTATGTAAATGTTACTGATAATCATGACTTCTTAGAGATGGTTTGAATGTCTGGTTGGTTCCAGTGGCTGTCATGTAATATAATAATATAATAAAGTAGTGTAGGGGCATGAAGGCTAGCACTGCTGCCTCACTGATCCTGTATCCTGGATTCTAAATTCTTTTAAAAAGTGTCTTAACTTGGCAACAGTTCACCATCTCTAGCTATAAAACAGGAGGCCAGACAATCTTCCTTTCCAATAAAACAAGTGCCTTAGTTGCACTAAATTTGTCAGAGTACCAGCAGTAGTAATATTGCTTACCCACATCCATTACAGAGAATATAATAAATGAAAGCGTCTACAACAAAAAAGAAAAGACAAGGGAACTGATAATCACAGCAGTCACTTTACGGGCAGTTGGATGTCACACTTCACAGATAAAGTGTGAAGGTAGTAGTACTTGCCATAAATTGATGCAGTCAGCAGTTCTCCTTGTTTTGAGGAGGTCATTGCACCACAAGGTCTGAGTAATTAGTTCAGTAGGACATTGGGTGCTTCATAGTAATAACATCATTACTTAACAACCAGTGAACACTAACTATATGTTCGCCAAAGAGGTGGAAAACTGCAGGCAACTAGAGGAAAATGAAACAGGGTCAGAAGATGAACCATAAGTGGAAAAACAAGCTTAGTGGAAAAGTCCAATCAGTGAATATCATCTACATCAGTACACAATCATAAGTTTGTTGCCTGGAACACTTTATATTACACTAGGAAGCAGTCATGCTTGGAAAGTAAATGTACTGTGTCACCAGGTTATAAAATGTCGTCACTTGATATGGCTTGCAGGGTCAGCTACCTAGCAACTGATCCATATGCAAAATGACGACACCCTATCAAAAACAAAATGGTATCACAGTAAAATCAAAATAAACAAAACTCATTTTTTAGCTTGCCACAACACTAATTCAAAAGGAAAATCAAAAATATTTGAAATTTTCATATGCAAAAATGTGGAATTTAGTCAAAAAATTAAAAAAAAATTACTGACGGCTAGAAATTTTATAAAGTCTGGAATTCACAACACCATAGTGGCCTAGCTGGTACATCTAGTGTGACGCAGATCTGGAAGTACAGTAGTATATATTTCCTAGCCATGCAGTGCTTCACTAAAAGTTCCCAAATTTGATGCAAACTGCATCTGCAATGAAACTAAGGGCTGATTGTCTGCCAAACTGACAGGATCATAATGGGTACTGAAATATGAAGAAGTGCAGAGTCATAGTGGCTTTGGAGATGGCGGTGTAAAACAAAAAGGGTGGAAAAAGCAGTGTATGATTAATAAAGATAAGAACACAATCAGCCATGGTGGGATTGCCTCACAGTATTTATACTGCCGGAAATGCTGTCAGTGTCAGAATGGGAAAAAAATATGCAAAGTCAGGAAAACAAAAAAGTCAGCAACCATGAAGATAGATCCAAGAAAGATGCCAAACCAAAGGAAGAACCAAGAATCATAGTCAACAGAGAATAAGGCCATAAACAGAGAAATTCAAGTTGGAAGCAAAATATAGGAGTTTTTTGGTTTCATAAATTCAGATGATCATATAGACATACTTGGTGAGTGTGAGGGGGGTTTAAATACCATTGCAGTTAGAAATGTCAAAATGGCAGGACTTCCGGTTTAAAAAAACCCAATAAATAGTTATTGTGTCTTATTGATGAGAGTTGAAAATCGTGTTGCGGCAAAACGGCAAATAATTATATTGATAATAAGAAATGAAAATGAAATCATAATCTCTGATACAAGAGGGATCTAAGTTAAATATGAAAAAGATTTCTTGAAAGAGCAAGACATTTATAAGCTTTAGTCATCTTTTTGACATTATCATAGAGTAATGTCCCAAAAGACTAGGAGAATAAGTACTAGTAGTATTATTCTGGACAAAGAACACTGAATGAACCTACAAGTGTCAATCAGAGGAAAAAAAAGTAGTTTAAACCAAAGGATAAGAATATTTTAATTATCAAGGATAAGGGTAGTTTTTGCGGTGGTGTAGATTTCTAAAATTTACTCAGAGAAATTTAATGTACTGGAATAGTTTTAGTGAGGAAAGTAATACTAAATACAATTAAAAAGAAGACAGTTGAAAACAGCAGATGTGCTAGTAGCATAATACTGTAGATGAGAATAATGGGATA
Source organism: Polypterus senegalus (assembly GCF_016835505.1). Classification (NCBI taxonomy): domain Eukaryota; kingdom Metazoa; phylum Chordata; class Cladistia; order Polypteriformes; family Polypteridae; genus Polypterus; species Polypterus senegalus. The sequence goes on along the minus strand of NC_053166.1, from coordinate 34,390,706 downwards.
ATGCATAAAACTGTAGATGGGAAGCTTCATAACTAAGTAGGATCATAAGGATCGTTATATCAATGAAATTGCTTTTTCGCATTCTAAAAAATCTCTGTTACTTACTCTGTAGCCTTGAACCTTGGTATAAACAACAGTGCTACCTTTTTTGTAAGATTCGTTCTGTAAAGCACATAATAGAGCACCTAATCAAACTTTTGCCTTAGATTTGCCCCTTTTTCTACTTTACTGACTTCTGAATTAAATCTGTAGTGACAAGGTGCACTTACTCTTTTTCTGAATTACTATGTATTGCCTCTGCAATTGTCTTGCAGGTGCTGCTCTGGTCTGCCAGCAAGGTGTTTGAAGAGCTGACTGATATTGAGAGACAGTTTCACAAAGCTCTGTATACAGTCCGAGCCTTCCTCAACTGTGATAGATATTCTGTGGGCCTGTTGGACATGACTAAAACCAAGGTATTATGATGTTCAGTTGTCCCAGGAGCAGCTCTTGCATTTGCTTATTACTATGTATGTTTTCAATTTTGTATGCTATATAAAGGTAATCTGGGTAGCAATATACTTATTGAACAAAAGAGCATGTTACCCTCATAGCAGAGAACACTAAAAACCTTATGGTCAACAGGAAAATTTCTTTTAAAGTGTCTGAGGTTTCAAGGCCACTAGAAAGTAATATTTTGAAGTCTCACATGGTTATTGGCTGAGGAGGACAGCCAATCTGATCCTTTCCTTTACATCTTTATGGTGAGGGCGGAGTGTTGGCTCTGAAGCTAGGGATCTGCGCTGGCAATCGGAAGGTTGCCGATTCGATTCCTGCAAATCCCAAAAGGAACTCTGCTCTGTTGGGCCCTTGAGCAATTCCCTTAACCTGCAATTTCTCCGTCCTGGGTATGATGTTAATCTGCATCCAGCCCTGCATGAAAGCCCTCCAACCTGCAGGGAAAAACTTGGGGGTTGGCAGCAGAACTAGCACTCCAGCCACCATATAAAAACCTCACACTGGTTCCACTCCATCTGAACTAGTGTGGTGCTGAGGTGTCACCCGTTGCATGGCTGCACTCAGGCTCTAATTTGGATCCTGAGTTGGTTTGTCGTGTGGTGGGTGTGGCAATGTGCTGTATCAGTGCATGCTCCTAACCTGTCTCCTCTCTCTTTATGGTGAGGAGAACCTGCAAAGACACTTTTTATGGTGGATGGGTCTGGAAGTTAGGACATTAGAGGTTGATGAAGTCATTAAGGACCCAGGAAGTGCTTACTGTGGGGAAATTGAAAGTAATATGGGCTACATCTTAAAAACCTTCTCTCAGTTCTGTGAATGTTTAGTTGGGAGGTGACAGTTGAACCAGGGCTCATCCAACTAAAGGAAGTAAACTCAGAGAGGAAAAGGGGACAAACACACAGTTGTGGGTAAGTGGACCAGGCATCCCCTGGAGAAGGAGCCTCCTTTGCTCAGTTAGGCCCTAGAAGCTTAGGCTTTCATTGTTTTATCCTATTCTGTTTTGTTCCTTTTTTTGGTTAATAAATTCCCCATTTCTGCTTCTCTTTGGGTTCTGTGGTTCTCGGGTCTAAATGTGCCTGTTGAGCACCACTTTGAAGTCCACAACAACTATAGAAAAACATAGTTTAAAGATGGGGTTAGACTAGAATTCCTAGCATATACAATGCCGCTACTACATTGTACACCTAAATTTTCAGTTTTAAGTGGTATAGTTCATTCTAAGAAAATTTTCAGTAGTTCAGTATTTTGTTGAAATGTAAGTGATCTGTTTGACCTGTATAAAACAAAGGTAAAATTAACTGTTTGTGATTGTAGGAATTTTTTGACATGTGGCCAGTCTTAATGGGTGAAGTCCCACCCTATGAAGGTCCTAAAACTCCAGATGGACGAGTGAGTATCACTATATTGCATTATACAAGACTAAACATTCTCTGGTTGAATTTAAAATCAGGATTATGTCATAGTGTCATGAATTGTATTTCATAATGGAAAATTAAGTAACTTCTGCAACTGAGCTGAAGGAGTACCTGTTTAATAGTATTTATGTGGTTTGTTAATGATTGTGAAATTACACATTAATAATATTTTATTCTATTCTGTTCTACAAGTGAAACATGTGTACTTCTGGTTGCATCTATTTCTCCAACTTTGTCATTCTTTCATTCAGTATGACACTTGACACTCAGAGGATGGTGCTTCTCCTCTTCTTCTTTTTCTTCCTATTATGGTAGTCCTTGTAACATCATCAGCCTTTGCTATTTGCTTGACGCCCAACAGATGGCACTGGTCTACTATATCTTTCTGCAATGTCAGTTTTTTTTGCCTATTAATTTCTTGTAAGAAACACACAAGCATAAGTCATTTTGCTGAGTTTCTCAATACCTGAAATGTTTTGAACTACCAGAACGTATCAGGTCATAAGCTTTTTTCAGGGCTCTACTGCAGTAGTTTGTAAGTAATCATGTGACAGATGGACAGACCTTAGCATATATATAGATTATAGTTCTAAAGTCATGTATGGTGATGAACACAAACCAAAAACCAAGCCTGGATTAAACACCAGCCCATCACAGACATACACTTTAACACACCCATACTTATGCTTGTACATTATAGGTCAGTTTTCATTTCCAAATTTACCTACAGGCTTGTTTTTAAGCTATGAGGCTTAGTAGGACCCTATAATGGGAAATCCATGTGAATACAAACTGATATCAAAGCACTTAATGTACATTTTGTGCACCACTACAGTATGTTACTAAATTAGAAGAGATTATTGGACCTTGCCATGGACTGGTGTTCTGTCTAAGGCTGGCTCTTGTTTGTTGTATATGCTGTAGTCTCTGTGACCATGAGATGGCTTAAGCTGGTTTAATAAAGAAATTATGTTGTTATTTTCTACACCTACTTATTCCGTTACAAAGATAATTGGGAGCCAAAGCATTTCCCTGCAATATTAAGCGCAAGAAAGGGACCAGCCCTGAATGAGGCACCAGTCCAACAAAGAAGATACTCACACAAACTAACACCTCAGTAACACCAGTCTACTTTAATGTGCAAATATTTGCAATGTGGAAAGAAACCAGAGAACCCAGTGACAACCCATTAATTAACAGTGAGAAAACTGGAAAAATCTGCATGGACAACAATCAAGCTGGTGTTCAAACCTTGATCCCTACAGGTCTGATAAAGCATTACTAACTAGTGCACCACAGTTCTGCCCATGTTATATTTTATTATTTAATGTAAAAGAAGATTATAATGAGGCCAGTATCTGGTGAATGTGCTAGATAGTACATTTTAAATGATTAATTCTGTAGAGTGCATAGGAAAATGGGCATATGGCCCTAACATTTGTTTACATGTTTAACAAATACTCTGTGATGTTTGATGACTAATTGGTCTTTCAAGGGAGAAAGATAAGATGGAGTGAAAGTCACTTATCATAATGATCTGGTCTGGGAACCTGCGTAGCACTAAATAATGAAAACACAATCTAATATAAAATGGCATCCATTAATATTTTATTTCAAATAATATGCTCGACTTATGAAAGATTGGAATCATATTTACAACATAAAATAGAGTAGCTGGCATCTCAATCAGATCTATGTTGTAAAGTGTAACTGAGACATCCAGATTCTCTCTTTCCTGATAGCCAAAGGTCTTTCCTTTGTTTTGCACACTGACAGCCATCAGAAACTGGAGAAACTCAATACTTTTATTATATAGAGTGCAGTGTAACACACTTATCTGAGAAATGTGAGAATTGACTTTCGCAAGGAATGGGATGTGAATTTATAATATTATTGTTTAATAGTATTTATCTTCATCATATGGCAACAGAGTCTACCTAATTACACAGTCTTGACTGATAGATATAGGAAGAGTTGTATAAACCACAATTTATTCTTAACCATCTTCTGCTTCTCCACATTAATGCCTATTAATAATCCAGAATGAGACTTCCTCTTTAAGCTTCCTTATGAGAGTAGTGTATAAACAGTCAAAGTCCTTTCATAGTACACTTCTGTTTTGTGGATGTGAGTATGAAGAATTCAAATAAGCTGAAATAGTCAAACAATAACAATAATTTTGATGACCATAAATGTTACCTCTCTTAGTGAAGAGATCAGTGGAACTGGTTGACAGGCTTCTTATACTGCTTTACTAAACAGGAGGAAAATATCATTCATTTTGTCCAGTCTTCTTTATTCCATCAGGTGTCATGAATGAGTCGTCTTATAAATAGCCACTCTACAGTAGTTAATTCAGGTCATTAGACAGGAAAGGGATCATTCTAGCCTTTCTGTTTAGCTCCAGGGATTCTTAATATTTGTTATTGTGTAATGCTGTATAACTTCCAGGGGTGCAAGAAAGCAATATGAAATACAGTATGTTATCAGTGTGTTCATAAGTCAATTTCACTATCATAGTACTTAAAGATTTATAAAGATATCATGTAGTCTGGAATAAATAATTCATACATCCGAGTGACTGAAATGAGCTAGGTAGTACTAAAAGTCAATCCACATTGATTCGTAAATATTTTAATACTGTTTAGCTTAAAGTTTGAGTAACTTTAAAAAATCGAACCTGAAAGCCTCATTAGATTAAATAAAATAAGAAAGTTCATGTTATGTTTAATTTTAATGAAACCACTCTAATAGCTTTAAATGATGCATTGTGTAATTTGCAATGTTTTCATTATTTTGGAGTAAATACAGTTTTTTCCAGATGTGCACACCAAGAAAGGAAACAATAATGATTTTGGTGATGGAAAATGTGATGTGGAATTAAGTGAGTATTGTTACTCATACAATGTAAGAAATGGAGATTTATAAACATCACCTGATGTGCTTTGAAGATTTATTGGTTCTCCTTGTACAGAACATAGTTATTTAACTAATAACTTGTTTGACACATTACTAAGCAGATTTTGAGTTAATTTTTAAAAAGATTGATTATTGTTTTCTTTGAGGTGAGTATAAAGTTGCAGTGGTTAGCGCTGTGCCTACAAGGTTAGCTCTAGCATCTTTGCTGCACTAGGTGGAGCTGTAGAAGGTGCAACACCTTGTTAAAGTCCTTAGCAATTATAACAAGTTAGACAATGTACATATGGCATAACATTCAGGTGCATTCAGCGACTGATATAAAAGTTAGGGAAGCGTTTCACATTTTTTATTCCTTCATCTAAGAGTCAGTTATGCCATTTTTGCATATTAAATAGTTTTGTAACAAAGAGTGATATTCAAAAGGTAATAGTGAAAAGCGAATGTAACTATGTGTGTTAGATTGCATTAAATATGTACCTATATATTTAATTTAATATAATACACTTATAATGGAATTAAAAACAGAGCACAAACAGGATTGTGTTGGCTCAATAGCTTTTATATGCAGCAGAGTCCAATTCAAGTGATCTAAAAATGGCATCAATTGAAATTTGTTAGTGGTGGAGGGTCTATGACTAACTTTTGTTCAGTTTTCTTAAACATAATATTTTGGAAACTATAAACAATAGAGGAGTATAAATAATTAGTAATTGAAAAATATTTATTAATGAAAAATGACCAATGATAGTATAAAACTTGTATCAATATAACCTTGTGAAAGGAGAAAATGAACTGAAATAATTTTCCCATCTTGCTAGTAACATTACTTAAAGCACAGAAAATTCAAAGTATATATTAAATTATAAATAAGTAAGAACCTGGAAAGGAACCGATTTACTGTATGATGGTAATACGAATGGTGCACAATAAGCGAGCAGGTCAAGGGCTTGCCATAATTACTCGTGTTTATTGGGGAATGAAAGATATGGTGGTGGGCATCAGAGATCAGGGGCTTAAACCGCTGACGCCTCCCACCTCCTGATACCTCTGCCCATTTTTAAACTCATCATTTGTTTATATCAGTTTTGGCAGATGCACCTTTCCTGTGTTGTTAATAAGTTCAAACACCATTAACAGTAGATGCAGGTTGATAACACCAGATCTTAATATAAGAATCTGAAGATAGTATTGTTCAATCAATTCGGTCTTATATAATGTATACCTACATAATTTCTTTCCCTTTCCATTTATTTCTAGAGAAGAGACTTATTTTTTGTTCTCTAATGGTTAACTTACCTAAAACAGCAGGAGAATGGTGCTACTGTGTTAGCCGTTTGCACACACGCTCTGCCTGGTGTTTGACTGATTTGCATTGAACATCCAAGCAGCTGTCAGACAAAAAAAGAAAATATACACATTCAAGCAACTGCACTTGAGGTAAAATTGAAACAGTAAACTAAATGCTAGTTGAAGTTGTACAGAATGTTCCTCTGTTTAGACAAGTTCACAAATTGGCCAGTTCTTTTCAATTTTGAAATTTTAAAACTTCCTATAATGCAATCTGTTTGTAATATCTGAACAAAAATTGAACACTCTCATCAAATTTCATTATAAGAATAAAAATGCCAGATCTCAGAAAAATTGGTTCTTGGGGAGTTGAGTTGTTTAATGTGGACAGACATTCAGACAGACATGGAGCTTTTGCAATAGATGCTTTGAACATTATATATGAATACACCTAAAACTAGAACTCACTGAAATTAAAAAAAATGTTTTTTTCTTGAATTCATCTTTGCAAATGTAGAAAAAAAATTGTTTTGAATCCAATGTTTGGTCTAGTTCTCTCTGTACTGATAAGGTTGCAGAAAATTATATGAATCAAAAGGACATATGATATATATGTGTATGTATATTTTATAGATTTATATATAATTTCAAATAAAAATTGCCTCTGCAAACAACAGAAAGGGTTGGTGAACCCAGCAGACCACTATTTAATCATGATGAATGAAAAAAAATAACGAACACATAAGTGTGCCTGTCCAGAGCCTTGAAGATTTGTTCAGTTCATGTGTGCTTGGCAATATATATATGTGTATCTGTGTGTGTATGAGAACCCCACAAATGAATGCTATTTTTTATGATGAGGTTTTTCAATAATTGACCTCATGTGGCTCAGAAGTGCAGTTAGGCAACAGGCATTTGTATGTTGTGTTTTGTTGGAACAGTTATAAAATTCTAGTTGAATTCTTTTTCTTAGGATACAGGAAAAATCCTCCTTTATGCATCAAACCCCTGAAAGTGTTTCAGTAATGTTTCCTGTGTAAATCATGCATACCGTATGTGTGCTTAGTACTTTTCACTCCAGAAATGTTCCTGCAGATACCCACTTCACAATATATTTGGCCAGTTTAGGAACACCATTTTTGGGATGGGAATGGAAGCCAGAGTCCCCAGCTAGCACATAGTCAAACAGAATGTGTAAATTCCACACAGATAGTGTAAAATAAAACTCTGAGTCTGAAAGGCAATATCACTATGTAGTGCTACTCTGCCACCCCAATAAATGTTCAAAGTAGCAAAAATTACATTTGAGACCTGCTTAGGCACTTATGATTACAGATGTGCTTAAACTACCTAAATGTCCAGAATGTTTTGGATATTAATTCAGACAAGGCAAAATATTATTTATACACACTTTGAAAATAATTATAATGGTTTGCTTCTGAAGTGATTTCTGTCTTAAACATTAAGTAAAGAGATAAAATAAAATTATTATTTAACTGACAGGCCTAGGCCCTAAGAGGCTGGTGTAAATTAGGACATCCAAGAAACTACTGAATCAGCCATGAACAATTTGTTTATCTAATAAAATGAGTAAATGAATAAAAAATCTATTGTTAAGTAAGCATCCACAAGGATTGTATATGATAAGCTTATTTGTTTGATTTTTTTTTTTGTGTGTTTCGCCCCGACTATGATGGGCACATTATTAAACAACCTAGTTTATTCAGGGGTGGCCAAGCAACAGTAAAATATATTATTTCTGAAATGAAATGTGATGTACACCCTGTGACAAGGGACACTGGTACAAATCCAGTCAACAGAGTAAGATTGAAATGATTGTGTGCAGGATCTGTAGCAGGAATATGAAACAAAAATCTCAGTGGAGAGGTGAGCTGAAGTAAAATATAAATTGAGAGACGGCTCTGCTCCTTGGACACATCTAGCAAGTGAATCACATTACGTAATTCAGAGAGTCATATAAAGAAAGAGTATATGGAGAGCAGTAAACTTGGATGTGTGTGGTAAACAGAAAAAACATTATAAAGGTTTATGAAAGAGACAGAGCCTTGTGTTACAAAGATGGAAATCTAATAGCTGCTGAAGTGAACCAATGTGTACAGATGACTTTGTTACTTTTGCTTCTTTGGTGGTGTAAGGCAGACTATGTATGTGTGGCAGAATGGTTAAGACTTTGAACCTCATAACCCTGAGGCTGTGGGTTCAAATGCCACTACAGACACTGTGTGACCAGGAGCAAGTCCCATTACCTGCCCGTGCTTCAATTAGAAAAACAGAAGAAATGCAACAAAGTGTGTCTCAAATGTTGTAAATCGCTTTGAATAAAGGTGTCAGCCAAGTAATAATATACTGTATAATTACTAGTTTAAACAACACTGCATTTCTCTATGAGTCATGTATTCTCTTTTTATTGTAGGAAATTATATTCTACAAAGTTATTGATTACATACTTCATGGCAAAGAAGAGATCAAAGTTATTCCGTAAGTCTTCAAAAAAAGTGGCTTTATCAACTGACTTTCTTTTAATTAGTTAGTGAAGAAATATCCACATACCTATTTATTTGTTGATTTTGTAACATACTTAAAGTGGAGTTTTAGATTACCAAAAAATGGATTACATGAGTCTTTCATTAATGTAGTATGAAAAGTGGAATATCATTATGGTGCCATGGACGATATAGTCTATAAATTAATAGGCCTATAACTAGCAAAACTAACTGGAAAAAATGTACTGATACAAGTAGCCCATTTTCTCTACTAATCACCTGCTCCATTTTTTGGGATCAAGTTATTTTCTGGCATAGAATCACTGAAGGATGAACATCATATACAGTGTCTGTAAACAGTATTCTCCCCCATGAAATTATTTACATTTTATTTTTGCCTCTTTTGACCTTAATCAACAGAAAAAGGTTGTTTAGTGTCAAAGTGAAAATAGATATCTGCAAATTGGTCTAAATTAAATGCAAATATAAAACACCACAAAACTGCTTACATCAGTATTCACCCCAGTCCTCAAAATAATGTACAGAATTAGTTCAATGGAGATCACCTGTTTGGAGTTTCCGTCGATTGTAGTATAAATGCTCCTGCATCTGGAAGGTCCAGCTTGTGGTGAATCAGAATGGTGGCCTAACCTACACAATGAAGGCAGTAGAACACTCCAAACAATCCCCTGAAAAGGTAATTGAAAAGCACAAGTCTGAAGATTGAGTCAAGAAAATATCTAAGTCACTGAATATCCCTTGGAATCCAGTTTAAGTCAGTCATTAAAAAATGGAAAGCATGTAGCATGGCTAGCTATAAATCTGTCTCGAGAAGGCTGTCCACAAAATGCTAAGAAATTGTGCAAGACATTGAGTGAGGGAGGCCACCAAAAGATCGATGATAACTCTAAAGGAGTTACAAGCTACATTTTAGAGACTGGAGAGAATGTGCAGAAAACCCTTCCCTACAGTTGTGCTTGAAAGTTTGTGAACCCTTTAGAATTTCCTGTATTTCCGCATAAATATGACATCATCAGATTTTCACTCAAGTCCTAAAAGTAGATAAAGAGAAACCAGTTAAACAAATGAGACAAAAATATTATACTTGGTCATTTATTTATTAAGGAAAATGATTGAATATTACATATTTGTGAGTGGCAAAAGTATGTGAACCTTTGCTTTCACTATCTGGTGTGATCCCCCTTTGCAGCAATAACTGCAACTAAACGTTTCCGGTAACTTTTGATCATTACTGCACACCGGCTTGGAGGAATTTTAGCCCATTCCTCCATACAGAACAGCTTCAACTCTGGGATGTTGGTGGGTTTCCTCACATTAACTGCTCGCTTCAGGTCCTTCCACAACATTTCGGTTGGATTAAGGTCAGGAATTTGACTTGGCCATTCCAAAACATTAGCTTTATTCTTCTTTAATCATTCTTTGCTAGAACGACTTGTGTGGTTAGGGTCATTGTCTTGCTGCATGACCCACCTTCTCTTGAGATTCAGTTCATGGACAGATGTCCTGACATTTTCCTTTAGAATTCTATGATATAATTCAGAATTCATTGTTCCATCAATAAAGGCAAGCCGTTCTTGCCCAGATGCAGCAAAACAGGCCCAAACCATGATATTACCACCACCATGTTTCACAGATTGGGTTAAGGTTCTTATGCTGGAATGCAATGTTTTCCTTTCTCCAAACATAACGCTTTTGGTCTCATCCATCAACAAAACATTCTTCCAATAGTCTTCTGGTTTGTCCATGTGATCTTTAGCAAACTGCAGACGAGAAGCAATGTTTTTTTTGGAGAGCAGAGGCTTTCTCCTTGCAACCCGGCCATGCACACCATTGTTGTTCAGTGTTCTCCTGATGGTGGACTCATGAACATGAACATTAGCCAATATGAGAGAGGCCTTTAGTTGCTTAGAAGTTACCCTGGGGACCTTTGTGGCCTCGCAGACTATTACATGCATTGCTCTGGTGGTCTTGAATTTCCTCCTTTTGTACACAATCTGCCTGACTGTGGATTGGTGGAGTCCAAACTCTTTAGAGATGGTTTTGTAACCTTTTCCAGCCTAATAAGCATCAACAACTCTTTTTTTGAGGTCCTCGGAAATCTTCTTTGTTCGTGCCATGATACACTTCCACAAACGTGTTGTGAAAAGCAGACTTTGATAGATCCTGTTCTTTAAATAACACAGGGTGCCAACTCACACCTGATTGTCATCCCATTGATTGAAAACACCTGACTCTAATTTCACCTTCAAATTAACTGCTTATCTTAGAGGTTCATATACCTTTGCCACTCACAAATATGTAATATTCGATCATTTTCCTCAAAAAATAAATGACCAAGTATAATATTTTTGTCTCATTTGTTTAAGTGGTTTCTCTTTACCTACTTTTAGGACTTGTGTGAAAATCTGATGATGTTTTAGGTCATATTTATGCAGAAATATACAAAATTCTAAAGGTTTCACAAACTTTCAAGCACAACTGTAGGTGCTTCACCACCACCACTCACATCTTTGTGGGAGAGGGGCAAAGAGAAAACCACTGTGAAAAAAAAACACATACCCGTATAATATCTTTGCTCAAGATTGCCAGAAGACACAATATTGAGAGTCTTTAAAGTCAGTTGGGATAATGTTGGACATAAACACTATGTGTTATTAAAAATACACCATCCTCATAGTGAAGCATGGTAGTGATGAGCATCATGCTTTGAGAATGCTTCTCTGCAGCAGGCCCTGGAAGGCTTGTGACGATAGAGGGTATACTAAATTCAGCAAAATATTGGGAAATCCTGCAGGAAAATCTCAAGAAATCTCCATCTTGGGAGAAGATCTGACTTCAAGAAAGACAACAAACCTAAGCATAAACCCAAAGCTACACAGGGATAGATTCAAAGCCACAAAGTCAATGTCATGGAGTGGTTGGGTTAGAGTACAGATGTCAATCCAAATGATAATTTGTGGCTGGACTTGACAAAAGCTGTTCACTTATTATCTCCATGCAGCCTGACAAGATTTCACAGTTTGTACAAAGAAGAATGGGAAAATGCATACAGACTCAATACTACCAAAGGTATATCTACTAAATACTAGCTTTGAAGGAAGTGAATATTTTGTGTTTTATATTTGTAATTAATTGAGGCCATTTTGCAGATATCCGTTTTCATTAATGTTTCTTTTTTCTGTTGATGAATGTCAAAAAAGCCACATTAAATCCACTGTGACTCAATGTAATATTATGTTATATTATGATAAAATATGAAAACCAAGTGGAGTGAATACCTTTTATCAGCACCTTATATATATTTTGTTTGTTGTCTGAGTGGTTTCATCTGTGTGTTACTTGTATTTCTTATTTCAGACAGAAGGTGTCACTGAAGAACAGATGTGAAAGTATGTTCATAAAGTTCATAAAGGGAAAGATTTAATGTTGATGTCAAAAGAATATTTTATTGTATATGTATTGTACATCAATTGAAATGAGTGCAGCTGGTGGTATGGCCCATCATCTCAGCAATAAAAAGCTCTGATAGCAAAAAGCAATGTACCAAGAAAGATAAAAAAAAGTGAAACACAAGAAAATGCAAAAGAGCATCAATTTCAAAATTCTGGAAGGGTAAGGGCATTTCACCAGACAGTCACAGTAAAGAAGTGTTAGCAGCAGCGTCAGAACTCATTGCTTTGCAAAGGTGGTTTTCACAAGAAGCAGAAAAAATGAAATGGTCCACATCCATATAACTAAAGTCATTCAAATTAAACGCTCAACGCCTTTTATTGTTGTTTCTTTTAGCCCATCATTTCTCGATGGATATTTTAGTAGTATACCACAACATTTTGAGAGTCACATCAATGGAAAAAAAGGCAAGAACTAACCCTGTAAGGAGTATTGATAAATCTCAGGGCTTTCACACACACACATCCTTAATAGAGCAGTGTAAAACTGTGTAGAATTAACCTAATTTACAAGTTTGTGGAAAAACAAGAGTACCCAGAGAAATACCCACACAGAAATGGAGATTGTGTAAACTCTGTTCAGGTAGTGACTGGGTACAGAATTTGAACCCAGGCTGCTGAATGCGTGAAGTCATACTGCCCATCATACCATGTTATGATAATTATTAGAAATTCAATGTACATTATTTCTGAAAAGCAAGGATTAACCAGTCTAAGATATTGAGTACACCCCACAACTTTGAATGGGATTTAGTGAGCATATTAGGGTGACTGTAATATGCATAACATTATGCATTCTTCCACCTATATAACATATTAAAAGTATATACTACAGTATGTGGGTAACAAGTACACTTATTTCTATAATATATGGTACACAATAATACCTTTATACTGTATATTTAGTATAGCTGAATAGTTTAATTCTTCCTTGAGACCATCTGTGGGTTGTAGTCAAGTCTTCCCACAAAAGTTCTTTTGAATTCAAAGCTGCACCTTCACAAAATTTTTTTGTTTGCTCCTACATTGTTGTTTTTGCCTTGATAATAGTATATTTTTTTTGCTGAAAGCTGAGTCTCCTTCCCAGCCCCAGGCCTTTGCCAAACTAAATGTTGTTAGCTTTGTGTAACTAAGGAGGAAGAGAAATAAGCTTGTATTTTCTGAACTCTTCACTTGTGATGACCAATTTTATAATCTTGTCCTATTAACACTTGTTCCCGTACAGTCCCCCAGACTGATTTTATCTGATTATGTTGGCCTTTTTTGTAAGTTTCTTTAGACAAAATCAGAGACTGCAGACATACAGCAGTAGCCCCAGATTCTAGAACTACCTGCCACAGAATGCTGTGGGGTACACAGTCATAGGTTTTTACAAATTCCACAAAATATATAATGACAAGATAGACAAATTCCCTTGACTCTTTACATACTGTATATGTCCAAAGATAATCTGACTTTGACTTGTGTTAAAGCCTAAATATAATGGTGATGAGATTTCACTCTCTGCTGACCACATTCAGATGGATGATTCTGTTTCATTTTCACAGAAATCCTGCATCTGACCATTGGGCTCTGTTTAGCAGGCTGCCTACTTATGTTGCTGAAACTGGATTGGTAAGAACTTTTCATTTAGGCCTGTTATCAATCAGTTTATCAACCATTATGTTATGTAGCACGCTGTATACAGTTTACCATCACAAAATGCTTTACATGAAAAATAAGAATTAAGTTCAAAATTAGCAGTAAATATACACCTTTCACTTACATGTTGCAATTATAAGGTGGTGTATGCATAAGTGAAACAGCAAATAGTACAGTGGGCTGGAAAAACAGCAAAGTTGTTCCAGAAGAGTGGAAGTCACTTTGATTTTAATGCTAGTGAGTAAAGGTCAGTCTGTGACCTCTGTGGGTCCAAAACCTGTCTCTTAGCTAGACAACCACTCAGAAAGGCCATTATGTTTTCATTCACATAACTGGCAATCAGTAACCAAGTACTAAGTCTACATTGTCTTCAGTGTTTTGAACTATTACATTTTAATCACTTAAGCAAATTTTCAGAGATTGTAGAAGAGATTGTTTTAGTACAGTGGCACTCTGACAGAGTAGAATGAACAAGGAGATTGGGGTTCAAGCCCAGGGTGTTGCATGTGTGTAGTCTGCATGTTCTCTGCATGTCAGCAATTTCCTCCCACAATCCAAAGGCATGCAATTTAGGTGAATTGGCAAAGCTAAACTGACCCTGTGTCATTGTGTGTGTGTGTGTGTGTTCACTCAGTGATCGACTGCCACCCTGTGGAGGGATTGTTCTTGTCTTGCACCCAAAGCTTGTTGAGATATGCTTCAGCTTCGCCATAACCCTGCTCTGGATGAACAGGTTTAGAAAATGGATGAGTGGAGTGTTTTAGTACCTAACACGAGATGCGCAGTTTCAGGGCAAGATCTCCATTTTAAAGACTTTGTATTTGTCCTCGGAATAAATTTTTAAAATCTGGTTAAATTTGATTATGCACTACATAATGTGTAATTCAAGTTATTAGAGCATTTTCACAACCACTTCACACATTAATGTGACCTACTAATACACTACAAGGCTCTGTGATGAATATTAGTGCATTATGCACTACCTGGCCAAATTACGCGGAACACCTGTACTTCTGCTTATCTGTACAATTATCTAATCAGCCAATTACGTGGCCGTAACTCAATGCATAAAATAATGCAGATACAGGTCAGAAGCTTCAGCTCATGTTCACATCAAACAGCAGTATAGGGAGAAAATGTGATTTCAATCGTAGTATGGTTGTTGTGACAGACAGGCTGGTTTGAGCATTTCTTTAAATGCTGATCCCTGGGATTTTCACTCTAGAGTTTCTTCAGAATGGTTTAAAAAACATTAAGTGAGTGGCACTTCTGTGACTGGAAATACCTTTTTGATGAGGAGAATGGCAAAACTGGTTAGAGCTGACAGAAAGGCTACAGCAAGTTTAGATAAGCACTCTGTACAACTGCATTGAGCAGAAAAGCATTTCCAAAAGCACAACATGTCAAACTTTGAAGTTGATGAGCTACAACAACAAGAAACCGCGTCAGTTTACACTTGTGTCACCTAAGAACAGAAAGATGAGGCTACAGTGAGCACCGGCTCACCAAAGCTGGACAGCTGAAGACTGGAAAACATAGCCTGGTCAGATGAATTTCATTTTCTGCTGAGGTACACAGTTGGTAGGGTTAGCATTTGGTGCCAATGAATCCACGCAACCAACCAGACTTA
Source organism: Polypterus senegalus (assembly GCF_016835505.1). Lineage (NCBI taxonomy): Eukaryota > Metazoa > Chordata > Cladistia > Polypteriformes > Polypteridae > Polypterus > Polypterus senegalus. Next base: position 34,375,342 of record NC_053166.1, on the reverse strand, counting down.
TGTCAACAGTTCTGTCTGTTGGTGGTGGTGTGATGGTGTGGGGAATGTTTTCTCACTTTGGGCCTGTTAATACCAATCATTCATCATTTGAACACTATGGCTTATTTGAGTAATGTTGCTGACTATGTGCATCCCTTCATGCCCAAAATGTACTCTTTTTTCTATTGGCTACTTACAACATGATGATACATAATATCACAAAGGAAAAATTGTCCTAAACTGATTTCATGCACATGACAATGATTTCAGTGTTCTTCAGTGGCCTCCCTAGTCTCGAGATCTTAATCTACTAGAGCACTACTTTGGGAGGTGGTAGAATGGGAGGTTTGCAGCATGAATGTGCAGCTGACAGATGTGTAGAAAGTGCATGATGCAGTCATGTCAACATGGACCAGAATCTCAAAGGAACATTTCTAACCTATTGTGGAATCTGAGGAAGATATAGGCTGTTTTAAGGGCCCTATCCACTATTGTATAGTGTCCCTAATAATTTGCTTAGTGAGTGTATATGCAGTATTCATCATTTTAATCTGTGTTGTGTGTATTCCTACCAGAGGAGGCACTATTGTTCATAGAACTATCTTTTAGATCATTGCAATTCACATATTTTTGTATTGATTTCACAAACAGGTATTTTCAGTTACTTAATAATTTTTGGTCTTTTATAGATTTGCAACATAATGAATGCAAGTGTTGATGACTTTTTTGATTTCCAGGTACTGTATCTATTATATTTCACATTTTTATCATTTTATTCATATTATGGTAAAAAACATTTAAATGGTACATTTACAATCCTATCAGAAAGGTCCTGTGGATGACTCTGGCTGGGTTATTAAAAATGTGCTGTCCATGCCAATTGTCAACAAAAAGGAGGAAATTCTGGGTGTAGCAACATTTTACAATCGTAAGGATGGAAAACCTTTTGATGAAATGGATGAAACACTTATGGAGGTACTCTGTATATGACATTATTGACATATTACTGTCTTTCATTTACTGAAAATACTAATTTTACTTGCAAAATATTTATTTATATTTAGTGGTTATTATTGTGCTCTTCAATGCGACTCTTCAATTCCACCCGGGGAGATAAATGTTAACATTACAATGTTATCGACTGTTATACCTGCCTTGCACTCTCCACCTTGCATTTTTTAACTTGCACTACATTTTGATTTAATTGCTGGAGTATGTGAATTTCTTATCTATCTATCTATCTATCTATCTATCTATCTATCTATCTATCTATCTATCTATCTATCTATCTATCTATGTATGTTGGTACAATAAACCAGTATTTTATGAATATTGTTACTTCCTCTGCACTCATTTCTGTTCATTGAATGTGTGCATGTTCTTCATGACCTATCTTTCTATCATCAACTTGTTTGTTGTATTAAGCTTGTCTTTCTTTGGTGCAGTCATTGACTCAGTTCCTTGGTTGGTCGGTTCTCAACACTGACAGCTATGACAAGATGAATAAACTGGAAAACAGAAAAGACATCTACCAAGACATGGTCAATTATCATGTCAAGTGCCGCAATGATGAAATTCAAGATATTCTGGTAGGCAAATTTACCAATGAAATTCTAGATTTTGTGTGTCATTGTTTCTAGTTGAATGTTTAGTTTATTTAATTTAGATTCTTTACTTCAGTACACCATAAAAGGATTCAGTTATTTTTGTTCAGCTTGTCCTTATTAAAGTAAACAAATATATAATTCACTTAATAGCCTTTACATTTCACAAAATAACAACATAAATGTCTCAGTACAGTAACAGATAAAATGTACATTGGTCAGCAGTTCTTCATTGCTGACTTTGAAATTACACTCTGGAAAAATCCAGGAGCTCATTTCGTAGAACAGGTCTAACCAGGTCATAACATGGGTCCAAAGCAGCAACCTTTTCTTGGTGGTGTAGATTGTTGTATTTTTCCAAAAATATTACACACTAGTTTTCACACCAGCCACCAAAGCAACTTGTCCAATTGGGCAGCAGAAGCAAAGAGAGTCAAACGTGCACTGCAACTTGGGTGATTGACAGGAGAACCAGTTCATATTCAGAGTGACTGCAGCAAGCCAAAGTCAGCTGTTCTCCCCAGGAAGCAATAAAAGGCAACAGCAAACAACTGACCTCTCACAACAAATTCAGCCTGATCCTGGCAAACATTTCTCTTGATGTCTTTACAGATTTCCTATCGTTTTGTATGTCTCTCTGTCTTTCTTCTTCCATCAACTATAAACCGTTTGTTTGGTGATTACTTGAGGTATTAAGACTTAACATACAGTGCAATATGGTTTCTCTATAACAATGCACATAACAACACTAGCATTTTGCAGCTACTTGCTCAGAGACTGTTGAACAGCACCTTCATTTTAGTATTAAAACATTGGATATTGTGGAAGCTACTTATTGGCCATGAAGAAACAACCATGGTTACTACATACAAAAATGGATTTGTCATTTCATAATAAATTCAAAGATTTTTTTAAATTAATATTCTTCTGTATTGAGCCTATTGTAGCTAAGTCAGGTTTTGGCTCTCGACAGCCCTGATCCAGGTAAAGCAGATGTAGACACCAGAAAATACATGATGGATGGATAGGTTGAGTTTATTTTTTGAAGCATGAGAACCCTTTACACAGTGATTTGCAATATAGCATTCCTTGCATAGATCTTATTACATGGTTAGTGCATGCAGTACTTAGACTGCTGACTAATGACACAGAAGGTTGACTCCATTTAATTGAAAGCAAACTTCTTTCATAATAAACTAAATGAGTCTACTCTAGTCAGTAGATCTGTTTCTGCTAAGGAATTTACCCATTTTTACTGATACAGCTGTACAATGTAAAGTTAAGACACTGAGATTACAGAATGGCCCTTCTCAGAATGGACAGTTGCAGAAGGTCCCTTTGTTACAGTGGCCTATCTGGCTTCCAGATATGAAAATGTTTTTTTTACACAATAGCAGGTTTACTCTCTCTCAGCCTTACTACATCTTAATGTTTCCAGTTTTGTAAAATCACAGTCCACTCTAAACTCTCCACATCAAATACTGTTTTCCTCTTCAACAGTTTTTCTTCATGAAGAAGTTTTTGCCTAAGAAATATTTCTGTAGAAATCGAAATAAGCATATCATGGAAAATGGAGAAATTTTGATTATGAAGATGAAGTTGAGTTTGGTTTATACATTTTAACACCTAAGAAAAGTTTACACAGTATTTTGCACAACAGTGCCATCTGCTGAGACATGAGGCAATGACTCATTTGCCCTAAATATAATGTCACCGCTGTCAACAATACAATTAGCCCTTCTCACAAAATTCAGCAGCAGCTCATCAATGGGTCTTATGTACTTCCTATTAGTTAGCCAACACTGCATCATGTTTATTCCACTTATCTACTTTTTCTTCCAATAATCAGTTTTTGCAATGTAGAAGTATTGATGAAAGCACTAAAAAAGCATAACAACAACAACTGGACAAAGGCTAAAAATGTTTTTGGGGCAAGTCCTTTATAATTACCACGGTAAATTCGTTAATTTTCTTATGCCAGTATGCTAAAGTTTAACCGATCATATTTGTATGTCTCTTTTTCAACATACAGTTTGTCATTTATATTATAGAATAAACTGGGTAAACTATCTGCAGTCTTATAAAATAGTCATATATTATGCAAGTTTATCCAGCAACCATTTATCTTCATATTATTTGCAAAAGTCCCTGCCATAAAACAAACATAATACACATGCAGTATTTAAACGTATGGTTCACATTGTTTGTCAGTTGTTTCATAAGCATTGCAGTTAGGTTAGGTTGTATATACTCTCTAGGAGCAGGTGCCATGGCACATTTGTGTTCCACTGATAAATTATCTGCTCTGCTGTTTTCCAACAGAGCTAGCTCTTACATATTAACTCTGAGACAAACGTTTGCCCTTTGAAAAGCCGATTCTTGTGTCAGTACTCCAACAAAGTTGGAAAAGGTTCAGCATCAACAGGCAGTGTGTAAAATATATGTACTCATCAGATTGGAAGTGTTGGCTGTAAACAAAGGCTGCCATAGCATATAAAAAAGTCATTCCTTTATCTCTTTTGATTGCTTGTATCCATTTTCTTCACTTCAATGAGAAAACTGTTGAAACTCTGGCAAGAATGCTTTTCTTCAGAATTTGAGCATGGTGGAACACTGCAGAAGCTCTTCTTTCATGATTCCGCCATTGAAAACCTGTAGAATGACAAGAGAAATGTTTACCCAACAACAGCAGGCTAATTGATGGTGTTTTTCAAAATAAACAATTGTGATAATGCAGCTTATTTATGTTATATAACATAACATTTTCAAACCCACTTAATCCAATTCAGATTCGAAGGAAGATCTAGTGCCTATCCTGTCAGCAATGAGCACAATTCAGGAAATAATGCTAGACATGGCACCAGTCAGACTTATTAACATTATTTTAATTTGCTATCACTCAAATGAAAATTATATAACTTTGTGAAATCACTGCCTAATCTATCATGATTTCAGAAAACAAGAGAGGTTTTTGGAAAGGAGCCATGGGAATGTGAAGAAGAAGAGCTCTATGAGATCATTGTGAGTAGAAGCAGACTGAATTATGACTCTTTCAGGATGCTACAGGTTTTTACTTTGTGTTTCCTTGGAAACTCATGATGCAGCATTTAGCGCCTTCTCCCTCTCATGCACATACAAGAAACTTTGATACCTTCTGTCTGTGTTGCTGTGGAAGCAGTATGTGCTGACTGAAAATTCATGGCAACTGTGAAATTGAGCTTTTTCCCTCAAATGCATTTTTTAGATTATTAATGCTGTAACTGCAGTTTTTTACCATTTTAATGGAAAAGTCAAGTGAGCTATTAATATTTGTCAGACTATGTGCTCCTTTGAGGTCCAGTGTCTATATCGTAAGAATTTTAATGCTATAGGAATTACATTGTGCATTGTACAGGAGTAGCAGTACTTACAATCTTTTATGTAAAGTTTGTACTGGGTATAATCAGACATCAAGTTCTATGATTTTGCAAATTGATGCTCCATTGTGCTCTAATAGGATTTCTGCTTTGCAGGAACAGGAGCTGCCAGACCCTGAGGAATCAGAAATTTATGAGTTCCACTTCTGTGACTTTGATAATTCTGAGCTGAACTTGGTGAAATGTGGTATCCTGATGTATTATGAGCTGGGGGTGGTGGATAAGTTTCACATACCTCAGGAGGTAAGAACTTAATAAAAGCATATCTTCCCATTGCTTGTAATACTCCTTCTAGGTAAGACTATTAAGGAAAGTTTAACATGTCAAAAGTTGTAAGGTCTTTTGAAATGTCTCTTATTCTAGTGAAACAGTTTGCATTCCTTTAAGACAGTCACAATCTCTGAAGCAATTTCCTGATTATTATAGTCTGTTTTGATGGACTGTTTTCCTCTTGGCCTCGCCACTTCCCCTCTCTGGCAACATCGTTTCCTTCTTGCTGATGGCCTCCATGCATTTCCTCAAAGCCTGAATTGGCTTAAGTGGGTTTGAGGATATCATCTTAATATGAAATAATTTACTTGCAATTTTTTTCATTGTTCATTCATTATGAAACCTGCTTAATTTAGTTCACAGAAGCTGCACCCTGGAAGAATTTAAGGCAAGACAGGAGCCGGCATTGAGCAAGGCACCATTCTATCACTGAAAACACTTGCCTACTCACCCACACTCATAATGGGGCCCATTTCGGGTGATCAATTGATATTAAAAAAATGTTAATAGAGAGTGATGGGTTTGTAGCAACAAAAGCACTTCTTGTTTGTCCTTAGCAAAGCTAACCTTACTTATCTTCCATCCATCCATTTTCCAACCCGCTGAATCCGAACACAGGGTCACGGGGTCTGCTGGAGCCAATCCCAGCCAACACAGGGCACAAGGCAGGAACCAATCCCGTGCAGGGTGCCAACCCACCGCAATTACTTATATTTTAATTTCTATTTATTCTGTCATAGTGGCATAGTGGATAATGTTGTTGCCTTACAAATATAGCATCCAAGGTTCGAATACTATGCCCAATACCAGTCTGTGTGGAGTTTGCATGTCCTCCCAAAGTCCTGATGAAGTTTTTTCGAAGTACTCCAGGTCCTTCCTAATGAAATACATGTTAGATTAATTAGTGAATCTAAATTGGCTCAGTGTGTGAAAGACTTGTGTCTTCTGTAGGATTGGTCCTTGCTTTGTGGTGGATGCTGATGGGGTAGGCTCCAGCTCTCCACATGACTAATTAAATTAAGATGATATGAGAATGTGTTTTTATGCTTTACCCATGCAGTAAAGATTGTAGATTAGTAAACTTTTCTTAATTTTAAAATTTACTGTAATTTATGATATATATTATTCTAGCTGTCTTCACCTGGGAAATTTCCTAACAGAATTCAGAGGTAATAGTGGCTTTGGTTATTCGGATGTATCAGAAGTACTATGTACTATTCTGTATACAATATTTGTCATTTCATTTTATTATTTGTTTTAACCAGGTGCTAATATTATTACTTCCCTGGAGCTTCTTACTTTTGAATATGCTACATACAGTTGCCCATCTGTCAAACTTTTGTTCCATAGATCAATTCCTGCTTTTCTTACTAATTGGCTTTGGATTTTATTGAAGGAAACTAGTTTATAGGAAGCTATTTTTTTTTTAATAAAACAGGTAATTAGTATGAATAGCAGTAATTTTGGTTATAAATATACTTTTTATGCTGAATTGTGGTTTATTTTAACTTATTACATACAGCATTGCCATTTACATGCTGCACATTTACATGGTCAGTGCAATAAATTGAATATTTTAAGCATTGTACAGAAAAGAACCAGTAAAAAGAATAATATGGTGAACTTTGTACAATGTCCACACTAGCCAGCAAAAGAGTGGGCACAATGGCATTCCATGTATTTTGTAAGTGAGAAAGTATTGGTTAGTCTGAATGTAATACCTAACAATGTTCACCTGTGTTTTACAGGTACTCGTTCGCTTCATGTACTCTGTTTGTAAAGGCTACAGGAAGATCACATACCACAACTGGAGACATGGATTTAATGTTGGACAAACTATGTTCTCCTTGCTTATGGTAAAAATGTTTTTTTTGATGTAACCACAAAAAATTGCATATTCAATAATTAATACTGAAAACTGTGACATGTAAATTATTCAGATAATTCAGTGATGAAACCTTCTGTATAAAATATTCTACATATTTTTCCATAATAGGAGAGGGTAAAAACTCTTTGCTTATTTGTTTTTATTGTCTATATCCACCCATCAAGTGTTTAGTCCACTTTTCAAATTCAAGATAATAGAAACCAGAGACTATCATAGCATTGTGCTGATTGTTGGAACAGACTCTAAATGAGGTGCCAGCCTATCATATGTACACTCACACACCAAGACATATTGTAGTTGTAAGTTAACGTAACCTGGGAAAATGGGCGGAAAAACGGAGAATGTGTAGGAAAAAAAAAACATGCAGACATGGGGAAACATGTAAATTCCCCACATAAAATGCATGAACCCAGGACTTTAAAGCTGTACAGCCATCCTAGTTTATTATTTATAATATAAAAGTATTGGACAGCCAACCTGGTACTCATTTCAATCCAGGAGGTTTTCTGAACAAAATGAGACAGAAAAATGGGAGCAGCAGTCTGGTAAGCACACAGAGATCTCTGTTAACAAATTGTTGTCCTTCTTTGGATGATCTATCCTGTACTGAAGCAGGGTCCGAAAAGTATGACGACTTTCAGTCTGCATGTTCTCCAGATACCAGAAGGACCAAAAGAGGTGTGACTTCAGGTGATGTGAAGAAAGTGATATCTGTTTTTGCCTCTTCCACTCTAAAGGAAATCAGACCAACTTTGTCACACTTTTATCCTTCCACATCATTCTTGCCTGATGAACATCAGTGAGGCACTCCCTAGTTGTTTATGTAAGGGACATTGTTTTACCCAACTCAAAAGGTTTATTGAACAGTCACATTTATATCTATAGAAAATATATCAGGTGACACAATAGTGTATATGTTTGGCACCTGATTCAAAGTTTCAGTGCAGAGTTGGAGTCCCCTTATATTTAGTTCATGTGGAGGCTTCATGTTTTCCTTCTCTGTGTGTGTGTCATTTTCTTCACTGTAATCCAGTTCAATTGTATTCAGTTGAATGGAGAAATGGAATGTTGTTCCATCTATGAGATTTGTGCCTGCCTTGAGCCCAATGTGGTAGGGATCAGCTCTGGTTTCCGGCAGAACTGAATTGGATGCTAACTGTCAGACTAGCAAAGCATAACAATATCAAGTGGTGAAATCAATTAGTAACAGGGAAAATAATGAAGTTTCTTTATGGTGTTGATGGTAATGTGTACATAACAGACAGTTTTTTTTCCCAAGAGATTAACTAAAACCAATTTAATATTATTAAAACATAATTTGAGAGGTACTGTATACCATAAGAATGTTGCATTTTTTGGAATGCACTCTTCATTTTTTTAATTTGGTACTATTATCTAATCAATAATGTTCTTTATCATGGTGAATGCCTTGAAAGTCACTTTCTCTGATGTGGATGTATTGTGGCAAATCTTTTGTGCTGCTGTATCACAGGTTTAAGTGTCCTTGGTCTTTATCTGTGTGGGTTTTGCAGGTTCTCCCCCACATCTGCATGGACTTTCCTCTGGTTTCTCTGGTTTTCCTTCCAAATTCCCAAAGATGTTTGGGTTCAATTAATTGTCAATTTTAAATTGTCCCTGTATGAGTGTGATGATAGTGTGCATATGAGCAGATCCTGCGATTGACTGTTCCTTTGTTGTGCCCCATGCTGCATATCTCTTTCATCTGTCACTCTGGCCCAGAATGTTATGTTATATAATATTGTCTAATGATATATACACTAAAAAAAACAGATTTAAATTGCAGAGTCAATTTTATTTTACAGTGTCCTAAGCAATAAGGATTTACTGTATAATTTGAGTTTGTGCTCTTTACCCATATACTATGTTCAGTTCCCCTTGCTCTGTTCTTTTCTTTCAGACAGGAGATTTAAAGCGTTACTACACTGACCTGGAGGCGATGGCTATGGTCACAGCTGCATTTTGTCATGATATTGACCACCGTGGGACAAACAACCTGTACCAAATGAAGTAAGGCTTCACTTCCATTGCAACAATGTAAAACTGCAAGCTGTCTTTATATACTCCTGAAAGCAGAGTCTCATTTATTTTTCTTTAATGGGGTCTGTAAACTAGGCTGGATTGATCTTGAAGTTCAGGAGTAGAAGGACTCATGCTGTTCATTAGGGAAGGCATCTTTCCAGTCATGACAGGAATTTATATTTTCAGTTTCAAAAGCATAGCATGATTCCAGAGAGCTCTGCTACTAGCTTAAGAGTTTGGGCCCAAAGCTCATATATTTTTGTTAATCAGCCCTGGTTTAATAAAAGTGGGAGTATCCTGTGAAGAACAGTGGGGTTTTGCTTTGTACATACACATTCTTAAAAGGATAAACTAATGATCTCACGTAAGAGAGAGGCAAACGTACAAGTGGCTGGAAAGATATCACACTGCCACCCCCACAAATTCATGCAAGTGACTTCATTAAAATATGCAAGATCAGTAAAATCTGAAGCCTCATTCTTTCAGAAAAAGACAAATTCAAGTGAGAACTAATTTAGTCTTTGTTGGCATTTTTTTAAATTACTCCTCCTGTTTATGGAGACACTGAAATGTTGTTAAGACTGAGTGCACAAGTTATGTGTGGGTTCAATTAATTTGAAATCACCAATTAGCATTTATGTTTGGAATAAAAATCAGAACATCCCAAGAAAACTCATAGGAGAATAATCAAATTCTATACAGGCAATGAATAGGTAAGAGACTGGAACTTAGGATTCTGTATCTGTGAGGCAGTACTTCTACACCCAAGTACTGTGTTTTAATACTTACAATAACTCTTCCTGGCAGTACACAACGAGGAGTGTCTGGAGAAAACAAAAAAAAAATCAAAAATAAAAATAAGATCATAATCACTGATTTTGAAATAGTCTAAAACAAATCCCCATTTGCTTTGAAATTTGTCATTTTTAACCTTCTGGCTGTGTCTCTTAGAGGGTTTAGACCACCGTTAAAGAATCAAACATGAAAAATATCATATTCATGATCAGCAATGTCGAAATAGAATAAAATAACACCACTCATGCTTATATTAGCAATCCCTATCTTTCCATTGTTTTGTGAAAAGGAGTAACCTTGACCCCCATGATAATTTAGCTGAACACATTAAATGGTTTACTGTTTGTCATAAAGGTGTGATTTTCTGCACAAGATATGGTCTAAAATTAGCCTAAAAATTAGTTTTTATTGGGCCTTGAGGGACAGAAATTGTGGGTACCCCAAAATCTGGATATCTTGCATAGCTGGACATCAAGACAACATGAACAGTATATCATATATGGTGGTTTTCTTGGACTGGTGAGTGATTTGAAAGCATTCCTAAATAATTGTTATGAACACAAAAAAGGGAACAGCAAGTACCAGCAAATCGCAATAAACTTATACAGATAATAATATATTCTGACTAATTATGATATATCTAGCATTTGTCAAGAGCAGCCTTCTAGCTTACCACTATGTCTTTCTGATTACGCATAAGAACATTATATGGTAAGTGGCACCCCACCTGACTTGTCAGCACTTCGTGATCTGAACTATTCACACTCCAGTTGATTCTGCAGACTGTGGGAATTATTTTTCAATTTAGGGTTGCAAATGTCTCTCACTGAATTCATATTCTCAGGCCAGGGCTACTAGAAGAAAGGCCATCATATTAAAGTTTCTTAATTAATCTATCCATTTTCTAACCCATTTATCCATTCAGTGTTTTATTGTTAAGTACTATTGCACTTGTATCCAGTCTCGGTACTCTGAGACGTCTCATCTCTTTGTTTATCTGTGAAGTTACAAGAAAACAAAAAGCAGGGGCAATGACTACAGTTAGCCTGGTTTGTATTTTCTAATAAATAAAGTGAAGTTTTGTGTTTTAATACATACTTGTTTATTATGGTCCCAGAGAGTGATGGCTTATTACATGTTGGTTGAATGTGCAAGTAAGAATTTCACTCTCCTCTGTGCATGTGACTACTATACTATTACTACTGCTACAACAAGTTTAACTACTACTATGAGGACTACTACAACTATCAATATCCATCCACTTCTTGAAAGACTTTAAGCTATGTCTTATTTTCCTTCTTCTTCTTTACCTTTTCCCTCTTCTATGTGTGGTCAATGTGCTTGATCAACCTTGTCTATACAGCTCCTACACTTTTTCTTCAAATCTTTTACTTTATCCATTCACTTCTGCTTCGGCCTCTCACTTTCTCTTCCCTGTACTTCAGTTTTCATCACTCTTTGCACATACAGGGGGTCCTCAGGTTACGACACAGTTCCATTCCTACAACAGTGATGTAGCCCGAATTTTGGTGTAAGTCAAAACACACTCTAGCCTAAGTCACTTACCTATCTTAACGCATTTGTAAAATCATAATCTAGAACATAAAAACACAAAATCTAAGCCTCAGAAAAAGGAAAAGGACATAAATATACTGTACTGTACACTGTCTCAATTTTTTGAAAGTTTTTATGAGAGTGAGTGTTGTAAACTCGAAACGTATGTCGAAACGTTGTAACCCGAGGACCCCCTGTATATGCATTCTCTCCATATCACGTGTCCATACCACTTCAGCCTACTCTCCTATACTCTCTTAGATATTTCTCCTACTTTTGTTGTACCGCTGACTGCCTCATTTTTCTGTCCTTTTTTGTAACATCACACATCCATCTCAACATTCTCATTTCACATCCAACTTCTTCTGCCATGCTTTATTCCTGCCCATTTGTCAGGTCCATACATTATTGCTGGTCTTACCACTTTCTTTAAAACCTTACCTTTAACCTTCACCTTAATTCTTTGATCATACAATACTCCTGATGCTTTCTTACAATTGTTCCATCCACACTGCACCCTGTGGGTTATCTCTACATCTAATCCTCCATTTTCGGCTACCACTGATCCTAGATATTTAAAACTATCCACTCTTTTCAATAGCTCTCAATAGCTGTGACCTCTGAATCCTAATTATCATTAAACCTCAAATATTCTGTCTTCTTTCTATTTATCTTTAATCCTCTAACCTCCAAAGCCCTTTGCCATTCTTACAACGTGTTCTCCATTTACTCCTTTTGGGTGCTGCACAATACAGTGTCATCAGTAAAAAGCATGCACCAAGGGGATTGGTCTTTTATCCCAAGAGTTAGCTCATCTTTAACCAGATCTTTAACCGGATCATAAAGGTAAGGATTTAAAGAAAATCCTTGAAGCAGATTTACATGTGATACTCCAGCAACGCTTTTAACCCAAGTCCTCCAGACCTCTACATGTGGCACTCTATAATAAGCCTTCTTTAAATCAATAAACACCATATTCAAACCTTTCTGTTTTTCTCAATGTTTATCTATGACCTGTCTCAGTGCAAAGACAAACTGCTCCCCCTCAGTGGTGGTCTCTTCCCTAAGCATTCTCTTGATAACCTTTTCCCAAATGTGCATTGTATGTGACATCAGCTTTATTCCTCTGTAGTTTCCACAATCCTCCCTTCTCCTTATAAATGGGTATAATCACACTGTCTTTCCACTCCCATGGTATTCTCTCCTGTTCCTTTTCATAGATATTCTGTATTATATCCCCCAACCCATCTATTAGCTCTTATTGTATACTCTTCCACACTTTTACTGTTATTTAATGTATCCACTTCCTTAATCCGAGTTTTGAGGGTCATGTCATTCAGAGTAAGACTGCTGGTCTTTTCTAGCAAACCACTGTTTGCCTCTGCTTTGTGCTCTTTAAAGAAAGACATCAGTTAGCACATCAAGGCTTTCATCAAGGCAAGTCTTCTTTTTGGCTGTGCTTGATGAGTTATGCTAAATATTATTCTGTATCTTATATCTTTCAGTATAACTGAAAAAACGTTCTTATTGTCATCTTTGCTGAGGAGTATGCAGTGTTTACTGTATTTTTTTGCCGTTTTTATGCAATTGCCAAAGAAGTAATGTATATTAGGTGTCCAATGATCCCTTCCATCAATCCATTTACTTTTGAAAATGCCAGTTAGTTCAGGGTCATGGGGGACTAGGGCCTGTCTTAGCAACACTGGATGCAAGGTGGCAGCCAACTCTGGACAGACCACCAGCTCAGGTCACACTCACATTCACTCACACCCACATTCATTCATGTTGAGCCAGTTTCGAGTGACCATGCACATCTTTGTACCTCAAAGGAAAACACACTGAGTCACAGGGAGAATATGTTAACTCCATTAAGACAGCATCCAAAATGGGATTCAAAACCATGGCCCTGGTACTTTCAGGTAACAGCAGCACTAACCAGAGTGTCACCCAGTCCCTTCAATAAGCATATTACTTTTAATATTCATTAAAGAGTGTCAGTCTCCCCTGGAGTCACACAGCATTATGATGCCTTGGTCTTAACTAATCAATGTGGGCTATGGTTACATATCCAGTTCACATGCTGTTCTTTTCACTCTTCTTAAGCATCAGCACACTAGGCTAAAAGAATTTCTCAGTGTTCAAGCTTTATATTTTGTTTGTCCTTGTATTTAATATTGGTTTTGGCTGCAGTTTGCTTTATAAAACAATTGTGTTTATTATAGAGCATAGCAGAGAGAATTACTTGCTAACTCGTAGTTGCGGCAACAAAGTCTATATAGAGATTATTTGTCTCAAAGGTGTTTCCAGTTATTAATGTTGCACATCCAAATAATGAATATGTTGTCTGTTTAGGTCTGGAAATCCACTGGCAAAGCTGCATGGATCATCTATTTTAGAGAGGCACCATCTGGAATTTGCCAAGACTTTGTTAAAGGATGAGGTAAATCAGAACACGTTGCACAGCTGTTGCAGTGCAATCGGGTGTTTTAAGCTGCTTTATATTTCTGGTGAAAGAGATCATGTAGCAGTCATTGTTTGCACCATCTGACCTCCCAAATTCATAACACAAATGACTGTATAAGCTGATGCTTTCCTGTCAAAGAAGACTGCTTTTGGCTTGTTGGGTAAGTCAGGGCACCAGTGTTCAAGCAGTGAGACAAGACCTGAGAGCAGGAATATCCATTCATTAAATCCTTGTGAATAACAAATATATTTATATGCTCAAAAACCTGTATGTTGTAGCCATTAAAGAGCTAACATTAAAACACAAGGGTTATTTTCCATAAAATACTGTATTAATATCTCATTTTTTTTAGTTCCATCCTAATGAATGTTGATTAGCATATTCCAGTAAAAATGCCACTATACTCTGTATATCTCACAATACTGACCCTATAAGCCAAGGTACTTATATGTCTATGCAATCCACATTTGGGAAAAAGTATTAAAGAATGAATATGTCTAATTGCACTTATATCTATAATACAATATACAAACAAATGGGTCAGTTTTAGAACAGTTGTTTACCAGAAACAGAGAAGTTGATTTTTATCAGTCAATGTGTTTCTATACAATGAAACAGAGAAATAAAATACATTAAATACCTGAGGACATTTGTCATATGACCTCTCAGTATTCATTCATCTGGTCACAGGAACATGTAACAGACAGCACAATATTTCTGGAGGTACTTGAATAGGAACTAAATTAGTATCCATCCATCCTGTATTTAATCCACTTAATCCATTTCAGGGTCACATAAAAGAAAAAGTCTAGTTGTTTCAAAATTTGAAGTTAGATACATTTCAGGTAAGTGACACAATCTGTATTTTTCTTAAATTGATACATTGATTTTAATGATTAGTCATTTTTTGGCTTTCATAAATCTACTGAGTTATTATTGCTTTTTACAAGTATATGAAGTAACATATAAACAGTGGTGTGACCACAGATTGAGTTCCAGTGCAAAAAATAAATTAGGACCACTCATGAGAAATTAATTTAAATCCAATTAAAAATGATTACTATCAATGACATACATCAAGCACATAAGCTTTATAAAAGGTCGATAGTCATAATTATGTTATATAGAGTTGTGGCACTGAGAACACAATTGACCTTTTTATTCCAATGTCATGTAGGCAAGCATTTTAATAATAAATAAAGTCTTGTGGAACAACAACCATGGCATTCACCATGGCACACCCCCAGGCTCATTGACCCAGGTGTGATTGTCCTGCCTGCATTGCCTATAGTCACACCACTGCACACAAATGTCCACAGTGAAGAAGATACATAGATAGATAGATAGATAGATAGATAGATAGATAGATAGATAGATAGATAGATAGATAGATAGATAGATAGATAGATAGATATTTAATAAATCAGAGTTCAGTTTAGTTTTGCATTTTAGTTAAAGCAATGTATGTACAGTTCTTCTAAATGTGCTTGCACAAACTTGTATCTGGGGTTCAAGTCTAGTGATGCAGAAATGCTAGCAACCGCCCATCCACATCTAATAATGCATACATACTGTTTAAAAATATTATTTCTGTAGCCTTAAGAAAGAAAGATATTTGACTAACAATGAATTAACACTGGATTCTATTTTTTATTTTTTTATTTTATAGAATTCATTTTTGGACCAATCCTAGGATATTGTTTGCATTGTTAACTGATTTTCTTTAGAAGCCGATACTTAAGCAGCACGCATTGTCAATGGATTCAGATACTTTGCCACCACCAGATTGATGTTTGCCTGACACTGGCAAAAATTTTATCTCTTTGAGTCAGCATCCCATAGAGCCTAGAATTTATTAAGCTATGTGGGTGATAAATAGAATACTCCCAATATTATTCTGGATTGGTGAGGGAAGAGATGTGCAATGCCATTTGTGTCAAAGTGTAACGAACATAGTGTATGCATACTTTGACAATTAATCATAAGTTGTTGTAGCTGCAAATCTTCATCCATATAAAATAATTGCTGTGCAAGTGCCGTGTTTATTTCAACTGAATATCATGTAGTGGTTGAATTAAAAATTAATTTTGAATGAATTATTTTTTTTTTTGCAGAGCTTAAATATTTACCAAAATTTGAACCGTCGACAACACGAGCATGTCATGCACTTAATGGACATTGCTATCATTGCCACTGATTTGGCACTCTATTTCAAGTAAGTTTAATGAAACAGATAATGCACGTACAGTACATTGTATATGTTGGCTGATGCTTTGAGTACTTCTGCTGTTGAATTACAAAGTACAAAATGTTTTTGTTGCTTAAGTTTATATGAATCATTAGGTTGCATCCTATTAGGGCACATCCAGTGAGTTATGGATAACAATAACTAAGACAGCTGGACAGTGTAGTCAAGTCAAGTGGCTTTATTGTCATATCATTCTATTTCCGCATTCAGAGTCACAAAATAATGTTCCCGGTGCAACATATACATAAACACAGGACAAGTAAAAGACAAGTAAAGAACTACATTGTACTATACTATACTATACTATACTATACTATACTATACTATACTATACTATACTATACTATACTATACATACATAATAAATAATAGGTAAGTGACTACATATATATAAACTACTAGGAGCAGATCTGTGGGTAGAAGGGCAGCACAGAGCTCAGAATCCAGACAGCCATGCTGTTGCAGAACCTGACGGAATTTGTTCAGTTTCTGCAGAACCTTCAAACAGATGAAACTGGGACAAAGAGACCGTGGGAGGGGTGGGAACAGACCTTTACAATACTAATGGTCTTTGTGGATGCATCAATTTATAAAGATGACTTTAATGGAAGGCAGGTTGGTCCCAATGATCTTTTCTGCTGTGTGCACTATCCATTGTAGGACCTTACAGTCAGGGACACTGTAGTTCTCAACCAGACAGTGATGCAGCTGGTCAGAGTGCCCCTGTAGAATGTGGTGAGAATGGGAAGAGGAAATGCTTGCCTTCCTTGGCCACTGAAGGAAGTAGAAACACTTCTCCACCTTATTGGCAGTGGAAGGAGGTGTTAATTGACCAAGTAAAGTCAGCTGCCAGGTGCACAATAATACATTTTGTTCGATTGACCAATTCCACCTGACCTCAGAGCCCTCGATATTCAGGTGGGTGTTGACAGCATGGGTCTTCTTGAAGTCAATAATCTCTTTGTTCTTCTCCGCATTAAGAGATAGATTTTTGCACTTGCGTTTGTCCACCAATCATATCTCCATTCCGTAAACTGACTCCATTGCTGATTAGACCCATTACCATTATGTCATCCGCAAACTTAATGATTGGGTGTTTCCGACACGGATTGTCTGGGGTCTCTCTACCAGTAAGAGGTGCATAGGGAAGTGTAGTAGCCTAGCAGACGCAGCTTCCCTGTGAGCTTCTGGGGGATGATGGTGTTGAAAGCCAAATTGTCAATAAAAAGCACTCTAGCATAAGTGTCTTTTTATCCAGATGGGACAGGGCAAAATGAAGAGTAGCTGATATGGAACCATTTGGGTGATAGGCAAACTGGAGAGGGTCATGTGATATGCAAGTCTGGCTTTTAAGAGGCCCAAGATTAGTGTCACAGCTCAGTTCATGATGACTGGTGTGAGTGCTATAGGGCATCAATCATTAAGAAAAGAGACAGAGGACTTCTTCGGCACGGGTATGATGGCAGTGGTTTTGAAGCACTATTATATGTTATTTTGTGAAAGATACTTAAAATATTCTGTAATCCTAGCCTCATAACACAGAAACTGTCATATCACATCTCATGAAAATGCATCTGTCTATCTAAGCCATGTTTGAAAATCTGTAATATTCAAATACTGTCACGCATATGCATCAGAGGGTCACCCCTGGGACACACTTTTCTGTATCCTTTTGCACCCACAGATCAGAGAGCATACTCATTGAGCATTTCTTTGAGATGTGACATGTTAGTTTCAGTGTTTGGCAATAAGGTATGAGGGTGAAATTACAGAATGTGCTGAAGTCAAAGAGTGATTCTTAGAAGATACATTCATGTGTAAAGACTCGGTAAGTTGTGCTGCCTTCATATATTAAAATAATGCATTCTTTAATTTTTTTTATTAATTTTGGTGGCCTGCAGGAAAAGAACTATGTTCCAGAAGATTGTAGATCAGTCTAAAACCTATGAAGATTGGAATGCATGGACAAATTACATGATGTTAGAGACAACAAGAAAAGAGATTGTCATGTGAGTAATCTTCATACCCTCAAACTTGGATTCAGATCCTGCAGTAGGTTCTTGTCCATGTAGAGTCTACATGTTCTACCCATGTACGTGTGTGGGTGAGTTCTTTTCTGGGTACTTCATTTTGGTTTGTTGGTTCAATTGAGTGTTCTACTTGTCTATGGGTATTCCCTGCCTTGCATCAATGTTCCTTTAATATAGGATACTGAATTGGATTAAGCAGGTTTTGGACAGCTATGTCATTTTACATATGAGAAGAGAGTGCTTACAGTCACAAATCATGTTGTTGATTACAGCATTCGTGTAGATCATATAAATCTGTTCCATGTTTGTGTTTCCACCAAAACTAAGTATTCAAATTAACAGAATATGATTATGGAGTGCTGCCCCACTATCGAAATTGTGATCTTTTGTACTATGCATCAGTCTACAAGTGGCAGACAAGTGTTTTGACCCTTGTATCTTCTTTGTAGGGCAATGATGATGACTGCCTGTGACCTATCTGCCATTGCTAAGCCATGGGAGATACAGAGTAAGGTACGGTCATCTTTACATTACTCAAAAGTTCACACAAAATACCAGTTTGCATAATTCTGCACATGCATGTGAAAGCCTTAGTCTACAATCTATCTACAGTTCTTACAATTGTAGTGATAGATTTATATTAATCCATCAAACAGTTTTATGAACTCGCATTTTCCTTTGCAAAGTTTATCTTGGC
Source organism: Polypterus senegalus (assembly GCF_016835505.1). NCBI lineage: Eukaryota > Metazoa > Chordata > Cladistia > Polypteriformes > Polypteridae > Polypterus > Polypterus senegalus. The sequence continues at coordinate 34,356,357 of NC_053166.1, read as the reverse complement.
AGTAACTAGTACAAAACACTGGCCACACACACATACAAACACGCATACACACGCATGCTCAGTCCTACTTGGCAAATTTAGAGACACCATTAAACCAAACATGTGTGCCTTTGTTATAGGAGAGGAACCTGGATTATTCAGAGATATTCCACACAGACTTTGGAAGAGTAGGTTGGAAATTGATCGAAACTGGAGCTGTGAAACAACAGTACTAAACAATGTGCAACAAGCTGGCTGACTTAATAAATAAAAATGAATCCAATTCTTACCTATATTCTCTATTTTACCTTTAGGTAGCCCTTTCTGTTGCTGCTGAGTTCTGGGAGCAAGGCGATCTAGAGCGTACCGTACTGGAGCAGAATCCTATTGTAAGTATTTTTTAAGACAATCCCATGGACTGAAAGATTTCTGAAGTCTTGTCATAAATCCACCTATCCATTATCAAGCCCATTTAATCCAGCACAGGGTTGGAGTGACTGGAGCCTGTCCTAACAGCATGAGGCATAGGGGAAGGAATCAGTCCTAGACAGTGTACCATTCTATCTCTTGACCCACTCATGTACATGCCCACACTAACTTGTATAGTATCAAGTTGAGATGCCCAATTACATACACACACACACCTTTGGTAGAAAATCCAAAATAACTAGAGCAAAGCTCATGCAGAGAAAAGGGGAATATACAAACTCTACACATAGAGTTTTCAAACCAAAATGCTACTGTTTTAGTTTGAAGCATTGACTATTATGCCATCCTGTTCCCTATTGTCTCTATTAACAATAATAATATGCTATATTATTACATAGGACTATGTCAGAGTGCTAAAATAGTGCCTTACTAAGTACAGAAAAGCTCAACAACTGGGAAGCTTAGAAGATTAAATAAATTAAATTGAGGATCAAAATCTAGGGCAATTACAAAAGTTCAGTTTAAGCAAATAAACCTTCTGCTTTTGTCCTCCACACTTAGCTAAATATGGTGTGTACCTGCCACATAGCTTCAACTCACAGTAAGGGCATACACAGTAGGCTCATTTCCTGTAGAAGCCAAGAGAGCAACTACAAACATTTTTGCAGCATGCAGCAGACACTCAAATCCTCAGGTTCACTTAAATCACCAAGTCTGTCTAAAGCTATTGAACATGTAAACTGGAATTGGGTTCATTACAAATTTAAGTTATATATGAAGAGTATGCATTGAGTCAGTGGAGACAATAAATAAGGTAAAAATGGAAACAGATTTGTCAGGTTTTGTAAAGAAATTAATTCTCTTTTTCAGCTTGCAGTCATCTGTGCTTAACAGGAATAACACATTTTAAGAATATACACAGATTGTGCCTACTGGCACGAACTGTATGTGTGGCTATATTACAGATATGATGAGCTCTCTTAGTAACAAGCTACACGGATATACTTTAGAGCTCTTGCTTTATTTTGCATATCTAAAATAGGCTCTGCTTTTTCTTTTTAGCCCATGATGGACAGAAACAAAGCAGATGAGCTTCCAAAGCTGCAATGTGGTTTTATAGATTTTGTCTGCACATTCGTGTATAAGGTACAGTTGCTGTTCAGTTAAAATGGGTCCTTGAGGGATGTGATGAGGCTATTCTTTAAATCTCTTATTTAACATTCACTCAATTCTGCTGAATATGGAATTTTATAGAATGCCATTTTATTAAATTTGCAGTATAATATACTTTTCTTTCATTAGTATCGGTGCTAATGTGTTTATAAGTATAAGAAGCATTAATTAATTACCTAACTAGAATTTTTAGATCTCTTATGCTTGAACAGTATATTTTATAAACTGCTCAAAAAATTAAAGGAACACTTTGAAAACACATCAGATCTCAATGGGAAAAAACATCTTGCTGGATATCTCTACTGATATGGACTGGGTAATGTGTTAGGAATGAAAGGATGCCACATTGTTTGACGGAAATGAAAATTATCAACCTACAGAGGGCTGAATTCAAAGACACCCCGAAAATCAAAGTGAAAAAATGATGCGGCAGGCTAGTCCATTTTGCCGAAATTTCATTGCAGCAGCTCAAAATCGTACTCAGTAGTTTGTATGGCCCCCACGTGCTTGTAAGCATGCCTGACATCAGGGCATGCTCCTAATGAGACGATGGATGGTGTCCTGGGGGATCTCCTCCCAGATCTGGACCAGGGCATCACTGAGCTCCTGGACAGTCTGAGGTGCAACCTGGCGGCATCGGATGGACCAAAACATAATGTCCCAGAGGTGTTCTATTCGATTTAGGTCAGGCGAGCATGGGGACCAGTCAATGGTGTCAATTCCTTCATCCTCCAGGAACTGCCTGCATACACTTGCCACATGAGGCGGGGCATTGTCGTGTTGCAGGACGAACCCAAGACCCACTGCACTAGCATATGGTCTGACAATGAGTCCAAGGATTTCATCCTGATACCTAATGACAGTCAAGGTGCCATTGTCTAGCCTGTAGAGGTCTGTGTGTCCCTCCGTGGATATGCATCTTCAGACCATCACTGACCCAACACCGAACCGGTCACGCTAAACGATGTTACAGGCAGCATAACATTCTTCATGGCTTCTCCAGACCCTTTCAAGTCTGTCACATATGCTCAGGGTGCTCTCATCTGTGAAAAGCACAGGGCGCCAGTGGTGGACCTGACAATTCTTGTATACTATGGCAAATGCCACTCAAGCTCCATGGTGCTGGGCTGTGAGCAAATGGCACACTAGAGGCCACTTCAGGCCACCCTCATGAAGTCTGTTTCTGATTGTTTGGTCAGAGACATTCACACCAGTTGCCTGCTGGAGGTCACTTTGTAGGGCTCTGGTAGTGCTCATCCTGTTCCTCCTTCCCCAAAGGAGCAGATACTGATCCTGCTGACGGGTTAATGACCTTCTATGGCCCTGTCCAGCTCTCCTAGAGTAACTGCCTGTCTCCTGGAATCTCCTCCATGCCCTTGAAACTGTGCTGGGAGACACAACAAACCTTCTGGCAATGGTACGTATTAATGTGCCATCCTGGAGAAGTTGTGCAACCTGTGTAGGGTCCAGGTATCTCCTCATGCTACCAGTAGTGACACTGAAAATAGCCAACTGCAAAACTAGTGACAAAACAGTCAGAAAAGATGTGGAGGGAAAAATGTCAGTGGCCTCCACCTGTTAAGCCATTCCTGTTTTGAGGATTGTCTCATTGTTTCCTCTCTAACAACCCCTTCTGCTACTTAACTGACGAAATCAATATCCCAGAGGTTTCATTGACTTGATGCTATACTGTACTCTGATTAAAAAGTGTTCCTTTAATTGTTTAAGCAGTATATATTAAATTAATCTGTGCATCAGTAAAATTCTGCATATAAGGTATAACTACAGTTACACCATTCATTCAAACAAACAGCATTTTGTTACATTTAAGATAGAAAGGTATAATTACTATTCTACACTTGCATCCATTCAGTTACACTATGATTTTCATTTATTCATTAATTCACTATTGGAGGGCTAAAAGGAAGTAAGGTTGAAGGAAATTAGACAGATTTGATGTCAGTCTATCCATTGACTCACTCACATTGGACCAATTTAGAGATATCAGATAACACACGTCCTTGGGTTGTGGGGAGAGAGTTAAAGGGCAAATTGCACACAAGTATTAACTGAGCCCTATTGGTGTAGGTCATCTTCAGCCACTGCTCATTTTTTCATGATGTTTCTGAGGCGCTTTGTTGCCTACAGCCATTAACCTGTATACTGCCACCTCCTATGCACCAGTCAACTTATAACCAGTCTTTTAGCCAGGTATTAAAGATAAGTGGCATAGTGATAATATCTCTTTAAGGACACTACACACTGGTCAGTTAATGCACTAATGCTTATGTACATTAAATGTACTTTGGAAATATTGTGTTCATAGTGTAATGTCTTCCATTGGTGTATTGGCTTGTACTCTCTGGTTATCATTTTTCTGTATTTCTGTGTGCACTTAATATTCTGTGTTGCTTCTGGAGCAGGTAACCTTCTGTCTATCTATCTATCTATCTATCTATCTATCTATCTATCTATCTATCTATCTATCTATCTATCTATCTATCTATCTATCTATCTATCTATCTATCTATGTTGTCAGCTCTTTTAATCGTTTAATTAATCTATCTACCTTATAACAACAACAACAACAACATTTATTTATATAGCACATTTTCATACAAACAGTAGCTCAAAGTGCTTTACATAATAAAGAATAGAAAAATAAAAGACACAATAAGAAAACAAAATAAATCAACATTAATTAACATCGAATAAGAGTAAGGTTCAATGGCCAGGGGGGACAGAAAAACAAAAAAACTCCAGACGGCTGGAGAAAAAATAAAATCTGTAGGGATTCCAGACCATGAGACCGCCCAGTCCCCTCTGGGCATTCTACCTAACATAAATGAAACAGTCCTCTTTGGATTTAGGGTAGTGTATATAGTGTATTAATAGTGTAATGCCAGATTATTAAAATGCAAAAATTTACTAAAATGCTAAAAATATAATTTAAGTCTAACTAGATCCCTAGGAAGGCTTGTAAATGCATATGAAATATATAAGACATGCATTAGTGTCATCAATTTACAGATTAAAGAGTTGTGTGCATTTCTGTATTTTGAAATAAATTTTAGTGACTTTGAATGTTAATTGTTATAAAACCACTCTGTTTAACTCAGACTGTACTTTCATATATTTCTTCATTTATTATTTAAGGGAGAGGATGTAGGGCATTTTGTAGCAGATTTATTTTAATATTAATTACCTTGTTGGACATTCTTTAAAAATTCCCTTTAGGATAATATTAAGGAACACATTCTACAAATCTGGATATTTTTTTAATACTAATTGTAAAGTTGAGATAATTTCCATAAGACAATGTGTTCCTGTTAAATATATTTTCATTAATGATTGCTTCCCAGTTTTTTAAATAAGGCCTTGAGGGCCACATTGCCTGAAACTGGAGATGCACGTCTTTTTGTCAGAACATACAGAAAAATCGCCAGTGTTGTGTCACTTCTGCTAGAATTATAGTGTCTCTAAAGCGTATCTATCCAATACTCTTTAAGTGGTAATTTAGTCTTACTGATGCCACCTTGATCCAACACTGGTGAGTGTGCTATGTTAATAGTATTGTTTCTCCAAAATATCATCTTGCATCAGTTTCTGATGATTTGTGTGGGCTAATACTACACAAAGGATTGGATAGCTTCCAGTCTATTATTTCAACTTTAGTATGTTCCCCACAGGACTTTATTGCTTTCTAACATTCGCTCCAATGGAAATCACAGCAGGAGTCTGTTTTCACAAACCATACCTGCTTTGAGGTACTCTGCTGATGGCTCAGCTCATTCCCTTCTTTTTTTCTAGTATTTTCATTTTTGAATGTTAAGGTAATGGCATTCCTGCCTCCACAAGAAAAGGATTATATCATAGAACGGCTGCAACTTAATCTGGAGGTGTCTTAAAAGCTCTTTTTTTTTTCAAGTGCCCTGTACAAGGCAGGAATACGTGTAGGTGTGCATATAAATTTCCAAACTGCCATAACCGTACATTCGATTCATTGTTCTCTTTTCTTGTTAAAAAGTTACAATGTTTTACAATATTGGTGAGGTTATTGTAAAGTTTTGTGTTTTCTTGCTTTAAACTAGAAGGCTGCATCCCTGTTGGGATGGCAGGGATTGATGTAAACATTTGTGGATCAATTAATCATCGAATAGACAGCAATCTAAAACTGGTAGGCTATTACAGAAACAGAGGTATATACATTAATTTTATAAGATAATAAAGAGCTTAATCATTTAGAAACAGATTAAAAAGGAAACTTTTTGGATGATGATAGGCTGAGTAAAGGATTCAGTCATATATGTACAAAATGGTGTAATATTCAGGACTTAGTTTACGGAATTGAAAGTTGAAGCATTTACATTTTTTTAGTTACTTAATCAAACATCTGAACATTTTTAAAATATTTTTGTAACAATAAATCATATTCAAAAAGTGCAAAAATAATAGAATGTTATTCAATGATTTAGTAGACTGCATTAAATACAAACCTTTTAATAGTACTTTAATGTCATGTAGTTAAAAACCCGCTGAAATAGACTAGTAGTGATTTAGCTGCTTTCACATACAGTGGATTCCAATTCTAGTGATGTAAAAATGACATTAATTGATGTCCTGTTGTTGGCTGCTGGTTGTGGAGGGTCTGTGACTAATTGTACAGTAGTTCAAACTTCTTAAACATAACATTTTCGAAAGACATACCCAAGAGTTAAAATTTCTGTTGAAAACTCAAGGAAAAATTGTTAGCTGCCAAGGCCCATGATGGAATGCAATTTAGAATCTTTGCTAATAAATCATACTGTCAGAAAAATATTGAATCATTATAAAGTGCAGATAATCCAATGTAAAGTTCATACTTTGCTTGCAGAGTGAAGCTCACCTTAAGCAGCAGGCAAAGTGAACTGTTGTACACTCGGCATTTGACTATCTTGTATTGCGGATCTGTTTTGCTGTCAGAATTTTACAAAATATTCAAGTTGCAGTGACCTCTCTCTCAGTAAATTTCAAACAGTAAGCTTATCCATAACAGAAGTCGTGTAGAATTTTTCGGTTTAAAGCTACACAAATTTGAAGTTTTCAATTTCAATGGGAGAGCTTCAAATTTCAAAAATATCAACAGCACATTCTGTTTGAGATATCCCAACAAACATTAACTTTTTCCAACAAATTTCCTTAAAGAATAAGTGTGTTCAATTTCAAAGAATTCGGGGAGCTGAGTTGTTTCATGCAAAAGAACAGATACGACTATTGCAGTAGGTGCTTCTTACATTACTGTATATGCAAATGCACTTAATTAAATAAAAAAGAGTAACTGTACTGTACATGTGCATATTGAGAGACACAATGATATAATGCATATTGAGTAAGACTTACTTCCAATGGACACTTAAAATGTAAAGACATGAACTGTCTGTTTTCAAAAGGGTCAATTTAAAGCAGAAATTAGATTTCGTATATGAGACAACAACAACATTTATTTATATAGCACATTTTCATACAAACAGTAGCTCAAAGTGCTTTACATATTAAAGAATAGAAAAATGAAAGACATAATTATAAAACAAAATAAATCAACATTAACATCGAATAAGAGTAAGGTTCAATGGCCAGGGGGGACAGAAAAACAAAAACTCCAGACGGCTGGAGAAAAAATAAAATCTGTAGGGATTCCAGACCATGAGACCGCCCAGTCCCCTCTGGGCATTCTACCTAACATAAATGAAACAGTCCTCTTTGGATTTAGGATTCTCACGGAAGGGCTTGATGATGATGATGGTCACGTAGACTTCTTCCTTTTAATCCGTCCATCATTGTTGGAGCATCATGAAGCTTTGAGTAGGTGGAGGTGGCGCAGGCCACCACCACAAAGAAACCGGAAAAAGAAACAGAAAAGAGACTAGTTGCAAAGTAAATCTTTAGAAATCATGGCAGTCCATCGTGTCCTTCTTAATGACCAGTACACTAAACCATTGCTCATATGCTTCGCTTTAACTTTTTTCATAATCTGTAATTATCTATTTCTTATTTCAGTGTAACAGTGACATACTGTTACACTTAGTGTTGCTGACCAGGTAGCATCAACACGTAAGGACTACATCAGGTAAGCTGCTTCGTGTTTATATCTAATAAGATGAACCAATTGAATTTGAACACATCTTTATCATGAAAACATGATGCGTGCTGTTTGGACATGCAAGTAAGAATTTCTCTGTACTCTATACACCTGACAATACTACCACCACTGTTACTACCATTAAATGTGCACTAAATCAGTTATGTGCTTTGAGCAATAGGGACACACCTGTACCAACCCTGAATCAGAATAGATAGATAGATAGATAGATAGATAGATAGATAGATAGATAGATAGATAGATAGATAGATAGATAGATAGATAGATAGATAGATAGATAGATAGATAGATAGATAGATAGATAGATAGATAGATAGATACTTGATTAATCCCAAGGGGAAAATCACATAGTCCAGCAGCAATATACTGATACAAAAAACAATATTAAATTAAAGAGTAATAAAAATGCATGTAAAAGCAGACAATAACTTTGAATAATGTTAGCATTTACTCCCCTGGGTGGAGATGAAGAGTCGCATAGTGTGGAGGAGGAACGATCTCCTCAGTCTGTCACTGAAGCTACTCCTCTGCCTGGAGATGAGACTGTTCAGTGGATGCCGTGGATTCATCATGATTGACAGGAGTTTGCTTAGCGCCCATTGCTCTGCCACAGATGTTAAACTGTCCAGTAACAATAGAGCCTGCCATCCTAACAAGTTTTTCCAGGCGTGAGACATCCTACTTCTTTATGCTGCCTCCCCAGCACACCACCGCGTAGAAGAGGGCACTCGCCACAACCGTCTGGTAGAACATCTGCAGCATCTTATTGCAGATGTTGAAGGATGCCAGAATAATGCTAAAGACAAATTTATAGCTAAGACATTAATTAAACAAATGGACTTTAGAGACAAATGTATAGAGGATTATTAGAAAGAACATCAATACAAAACACAAAAACAGTTTAGCTGGTTCTAACATCTACTTATGATAAGCCCTGATATTAGTTGTGGTGGCTGACCCACAAAAGGACCTCTCAAACAAACATTTGTTGCTCCATCAACAAATCTTTTACCTCCCATTGTACCTTCTTTTTGTTTCTTGCCTTATTCCCCCCTATGAGAGATGAAACTGTTTCCTCTACTTATCTCATGCATCCACATTCCATTACACCAGGCATTCCCACCTCTTGTCCTGGAGGGCCGCTGTGGCTGCAGGTTTTCATTCTAACACTTTTCTTAATTAGTGGCCTGTTTTTGCTGCTAATTAACTTCTTTTGAATTCATTTTAATTGAATTGTTTTTAAAGATTTGTTCCCCTGAATTTCTTCATCGTTCCCCTGAATTGCTGCATTTCTTTCCTTAAATGGCACCCAAACAGAGATGAAACGTGAAGTGAGTGAGCAAACAGAGGGCCAACTAAGTCAGAGCCTCAAACTAAACCAATTTCACTGCAACCAGCTGCTTAATTAGACGTCGATTCTTGTTGTTAATTAAACCCATTCTTTAATTCCATGGCTTGTTGCTGCTCTCATTCTTCAATAGCATACGATTTTGAAATTGTTTTCCCTTTTCTAAGAGCTCTGTTAAAATGTTTTGGGGACCTGAGCAGATCAGCATTCCTGAGACCTTCATCTTTCTTTTTTTTCAGATATTGTATAATGGTCACAGTTTGCTGATCATGTTTTGGCTCATTTTGTATCTCATTATTGTTTGGCTGTTAATTAAGGAAAAAGAAGCAATTAAGGGACCTGAGTTTTCAAGAGCACATCAATTAAAATTAATTCAAAAGAAGTTAATCAGCAGCAAAACAGGTCACTAATTAAGATAAGGGTTAGAATGAAAACCTGTAGCCACTGAGGCCCTCCAGGACCGGAGTTGTGGACCACTGCATTACACCTTGGCCACATGGCAGCTTTATACCAAATCCCGAGGTCACTTTTGCTTGTTGTCCAAAATCAGGTTATAGGGTCAGGGAGACACTATATTTGCAACAAAGAGACAGGTTGAACTTATGCCAAACCATGAATCTTAACCACCCAGGTTTTGCTGCCAGCACCTTAGCTGCCTTTCCTATTAGATGGATTTAATACAGGTAGTCAAATTAAATAAGTCTGTAAGAACTTATCATAGGGTGCCAAACACGTTCTTTTCTGCCTTAGAGTGGTGTTTTGGTTCTACTCTGAACAGTCACTGATGTTATAATTTTAAGTAGCTTTGTTGTTTTTTTCTGGGTTCAATACATTTGCCCTTGAGACTTTATATTTTTTTCTAAGGTTTAGGGACTGATTTACTTTTTACTTTAATTTTGTTGTTTCATCTTGTATTAGGAGTTATGTAGCCCTCATGTACTATTGTCCTATTGAGAAGTCCATCTTCTGTTGTCCCACTCAAAACCCCCACTTTAGTGCATTCATGCTGAATTTCTGGTTGGGCTTTTTGAAGAAACATGAGGACACTGTTGATTTGTTACTTGGTCTGCAAAAAAAGCAATTGAAGGTAAATTGTTCTGTTTCATGAAAATAAAGAGTAAACTAAACGTGTTACGGTGCTTCCCTTCACTCCAAAAACAATTCAACATCAAAAATTGCATTTCTGGCTGACTAGGTTATTTTTTTTTATTGCACACAATTGACTAAAGTGAGAGGGCAGTGCAACCCAAATTTATTTATTTCAAATATTCTGTTTCATGTTAAGACATCTTTATGAAACAGTGAACATAATTAAACAGGAATTCAAATACCTGAAACACTCATGCTGGTATGTGGTAGGATAAATATGTATTAATAACCTTACTGAAAAAAAACTGTAACAATGAATATCAAATTAACGCTCTATGGCAGTATGAAATACATTTTGTAAAAAGCAAAAGAATAAATGTGATAGGAGGGTGTCATAGTGGCAGCTCTCATGCCCAGAACAACACAAACGAAACAAAAGGTTAACAAAAATTGCATTTTTATTAAAACAAACATACTGAGGGGACAATACAGAGAAAACACAATCTGGATGTAAACATTTTCAGAACGATAAAAGTAAGCCTTGCTGCATTTGCCTAACCTTCTGTTGAACTCCTGTGTATGAGGTGGGGTGGCTCATTTCTTTTGTCATCTTTCATTTCATTTTGCCAGACACCAAGGAAGAAGCTCCTCTAGACTTTCACACTGTTTGATTTTGATGGCATTTTGGCCTCCTGAAAATTATGGATGGCTCCTCAGTATCTGTCCTCCTGCATACAAGCTCTCCTCAGTCCGTCCAGACTCAACGTCTTCGCAACACTAATTTTTAAATAGTCACCAAACTGGTGGAATGATCCTTTACAAAGCCATTGAAAAAGCTGTGGAGAGTCTTCTGGAAATGGAGAAAGAGGCAGAGGTCCTTTCGGAAGTATCATTGACAAAGCATGGAGTAAAGCAGCTCCTAATCTCTGTTGCTACACTGGTATCATTTCCCATTATGGGAGGAGGCCCCGGGGAAGACCCAGGACACGCTGGAGGGACTATGTCTCTCGGCTGGCCTGGGAAGGCCTTGGGATTCTCCCGGAAGAGCTAGAAGAAGTGGCCGGGGAGAGGGAAGTCTGGGCTTCTCTGCTCAAGCCGCTGCCCCCGCGACCCGACCTCGGATAAGCGGAAGAGGATGGATGGATGGATGGATGGATGGATGGATGGATTATGTTTTTTTTGATTTTCATCATAGAAATTGTTTCCAGTTATTAGAAAGCATTTTGTGTTATTTTTGTAACCATTTTGTGTTGCAGTTGCCATGACGTGATAATGGCTTGAGCAACTGTCTTCATGAATAGTCATCACTGCCAAAAAATAATGAATTGTTGTATCAATTTATTACATTTTTCATATAATTATTAATGTTATTAGTTTTGTTGTTCATTTTTATTGTTAATTCTGTAATGTCATTGTGCCACCATTTTTCTTGTTACCATATTGCTGACAACTCCTGTAGCTAGACATGTAGGTCAACAGGACACCAGCCACATTGGTTATCATATCACTATCATAAAAGTTGGCCACACTCACTTATACTTTAGCACTTTAAAAAAGAAAAATAAATAAATAAATATTAGTGATTATTTTGCTTTTGACTATGAGCTTAGCTTTACATTCTGATGTGCATTATTGGATCCTCTTGATTTCTGTGCTATTATCCTTTACCTGACTCCTGACCAGTCCTACACATCATCCAAAGACATTTTTCTCTGTCAATATAAGCAATCTCAAATAAGGTCACAGCCTCATACAAATTCAGTAACAGCATCACCTAGTTAATATTTCTAGTTGTCACTTTTGATCACTTCTGTATCCTGACTTGTGGTGGACAATGTAATGTAAGCTCTACTCTGTGTCCCATATCAGACATCAGCAGTCTACATTCTTAAGTGTAGCACATGCAAGTGACCTTCAATTCAGTGGAAGCTACTATTAAGCACTACTGCAGCCACAAATGGGGTGTAAATGTTCATCAGCAGCTTATTCACATTTTTCTTTTTCAGACTAAAATTAAATATACAATGTGACCGAAATGAAATAATAAAGAAAAACTGGGCTAACTTTCTGTGTTTCTCTTCTTCAGGAGTTCTCTCGCTTCCATGAAGAGATAACACCAATGCTGAATGGAATACTCAACAACAGGAAAGAATGGAAGGCACTACAGGATGAATATGAAGCTAAACTGCTTGCCTTGGAGGAAGAGAAAAAGAAAAAGGAACAGCTGAGCAGTGGGAATGCCACTACCAAGCAAGGTGAGTGCAGGCAAAGAGTCAGATAGATAGATAGATAGATAGATAGATAGATAGATAGATAGATAGATAGATAGATAGATAGATAGATAGATAGATAGATAGATAGATAGATAGATAGATAGATAGATAAGGCACTATATGATAGATAGATAGATAGATAGATAGATAGATAGATAGATAGATAGATAGATAGATAGATAGATAGATAGATAGATAGATAGATAGATAAGGCACTATATGATAGATATATAGATAGATATGAAATGCCACATTGACACAAGTATTCAGACCTTTCACTAAGACACTTAAATTTTGGCTCAGGATCATCCCACTCCGTTGATCATCTTTGGGATGTTTTGAAGGTGGGGAGAGGGGTTAATAAGGTGGAGTTCAGAGGATGTTGGTCATAAAGTCTTTTTTATTATTTGGATGTTCTTCTTTTTAAGTCTGCATATGCTGGGTTCAAGCATGGGCACCCTGTGCTGAACTGCCAACTAAATTTCAGAACAAGAAATGGCCATCTATGATGTTCCCCTGTACAAATGGTTAATCTTGTGCTTGAAATTTGGTGGAGATGAATTCAAGGGTGATGATTTGCATACCAGACTGACACACACATTCTGCTTTAACATCAGTTATACATTATATCCTCACCTATTCCTAATTTTAAGTTAAATAACTTGCTCAAGGACACACAGTGAGCCAGTGGTGGGGCTTTGCCTAGTGTTTCTAGTGCTTTACCCGAGCTGTTATTAACTAATGCTTACCTGTAATTGAAGTTTGCCTTATGTTAAATTTTAATACACAATTTTGACATGTCATTCCAACCTTAATGGAGGTAACCACTTTCCGCAAATCGACAACATTTACAGAAAATGAGAGTAATAGATTTGTAATAAAATGCAGAGAGAAGGGCACAAGGAAGCATAAAATAATGAATATTGCCTTCTATTAATCATTTCTCTTGCACAAACTCAATTTATGGAAAGAGATGAACACATTAATGTCGGTCTTGAGTGTGTCTTTTATGGGCCAAGGGCAGAGGTGGGCCAGTGTGTGGGCCAGATGGATAGAGGGAGGGAGGAGTTCTGGGTGGGTTACATGAACAGATTTATTCATCTATGACCTTCATTAGGGTGGACCCAAGTGAAAGCTGGTGTCTGCTGATTGCTTTGGCTTGATTACAGTTGGGTCACGTTTAATCACATCTGCTGCTTTCTAAACTATTAAAGAACTTGTTTCTGTTATGAATCAAAGTGCCACACGTAACTATTTTCATATTATGCTAATCCTGATTATGACCATTCGGACCAACAAAATGAGAAAAGAAGAAAGCCAGCATGGGGAGAGAGAGCTGCCTGGCACTATTGATCAGGGCCCGCTGAGTGAGCGCCTGGTGCTGTCACGAGAGCGGCGCCACAGAAGCCTTCACCTGTCAGTTCCTTATGATAATTACGAGTGAGCAGTCAGCCGCCTTTCTGGGGAGATTAATCACAGTGCATTTTTCTTCTCTTACAGCTCCCGCAGCATCTACACAATCAAAAACTTGTGTCCTCGTGTAGACAGGATACTGGCAAGCCAAACCATGGCACAGGCAGCTTCCTCTCCTGTCCATCCACTGTCTTCTTATGAGAGTCAGCAGATCCATTTCCAAGGAAGCTAACAAGATCCGTTACCATGAAAATATTAAAAGCCTATTTCTGTAATCTAATACCTCCTGATGCTGTGTGTGCCTGTGCGTATTCTTTATACGTATCCAACCTCCCAGGGCCAGCTGCCAAGAAAGACCATAAGGCTGGAGTGGGGCGTCATGGAAGAGAGCTAGAATGACAGGACACTGCCCTTTAGGAGCTGTGCTATATACTGACCACGGATGGCTTGACACATTCCTAACAGTATCAAAGGGGTCCGCCAGTTTGAGGACAGTGGAGGGAGCAGCTGTCAAGATGGCTCAGGGTTAGTGAGTGAATGATTCATAAAGGAGTGTTTGAACAAGTGAGCTGTGGCATTTGTCTCACACTCTTTAAAATTCTACCTGTATAGTCAGAGGAGACAGTGTGGGGACCTAATCCAGGGATTTAAAATCCTCAAAGGCCTTGATAAAGTAGATGCATCAGAATTCTTTCAACGTACTTCAGGAAAACAGTGGAAATTAAGGAGAAGTACATTTAGTACTGAAGACAAGAAGCAGTTCTTCACACAAAGAGTTATGAAAATGTGGAAGAAGCTACCTAGTTATGGTGTTGAAGCAGAAACCTTAACAACCTGGAAGAAGTGTCTAGACTAGATGTTGGGAGAGCTTAGCTCTTAGCTAAACAAACACACTTGATTTACTGAATGGTCTCCTCTCGCTTGTCATATGTTCTTATGATGATGTAGCTGGTCCAGTTAATCCTCTTCTTCCTCTTATTAAGGTGGTCCCTGTTGTCTCCCGATGTAGACCTGACCTTCACCCCCCCACTACAGGGCTAGGGGTGTTTGAGTTTATCCTAAAAGCCAAGAAGTGCAAGGCAGGACTTCACCCTAGAAGAGATTCCAGCCCCTACATTAGCTGAGCACCTCCTCACCACCAGTCATGTCTGAATGGAGCAGCAATCAGGACGCTCGCATTATTAATGTGTTCTGCACCATGTTAAGGCTTTCTATTTTAAGAAAAAAACAAAAACTCTTTGGCTGTCATTTTTGGTAGGTCAAAGCGAGTGCTGAATGCTCCACTCAGAACCTAATTTGAGTAAAAAAAAAACCCTGCACAGTTGCACTCAGCGTTTCTTTTTCCAGACAAACTCACTGATGTGGCACACTCAGGCTGACCTTATCACGCCATTAAAAATGGATTTCAGGGAGGCAAACTCTGGAGATGCTGCATCGTCACAGGTAACACAATCATTACTGTCATGGCTGCTGTTTTGATGGATATGAATAATTAAGTCGGTGAGTCTGACTCAGTGGAGTTGTTCAAACAGGGAGGCAAGGCAGGTGTGTGGAAAACAGATGATCAGCAGCAAGAACTTGAAGCAAGAGCACAGAGAGGCCACTGTCATTGCAGTCGATGTCTGCTGCCACCCCAGACCTCATCTTAGGCAGGAAACTTACAGGTGCGTCCCGCCATAATCGTGTGGGAGCTCAATGAGCGTGGGGATTGAACAGGCATCCTTGCCCTTTACAGCTCAACGTGTTAACCACTGTGCCCCTGGTTTTACGGCCCAGTCAGCACCAAATTGCTCCCCACAATGTCTGTCAGTTCAGCTAACAGGAAATTAATAAATTATTGGATGGCATCTCATTCAGTGCAGGATCCAGCATTGAGGCAATTGTTGCCAGGATATGCAGTTCAGGGTAAGCAAACTGTCAGGTTGTCTGCATTAAATGTCTGCTGTTAAGCTAAAAAGAGCATGAAGAACACTTGGTGGCACTAAAGTCTTCAGCCTGGTCATCTCTAAAAATCTGGCCATGCCGCAGTGATAACCCCTGTCGGGAAAATGCAAAATGCACAGCAATCTGCCATGCAGGCACACAGTCAAGACACAGGGGCTGGCATTTTGTCACTTGACCCTTCCACTGCTGTACCACTGCTGCCTTGCAGGAAGGAGATCAGGGTGTGCGTCCTGCCTCCTCCCTGCGTGGAGTTTGCATGTTATCCCCTTATCTTTGTGTGTTTCCTCCAACAGTCCAATGACATGCAGGTTAGGTGGATTGCCCTGGTGTGTGTGCTCGCCCTGTGATAGACTGGCACCCTGTCTAGGGTTTGTTTTTGCCTTGTGCCCCTTGCTAGCTGGGATAGGCTCCAGCAGACCCCCCGTGACCCTCTTCAGGACTAAGCGGGTCTATCCAGCAGGGGCGCTAGCCCCTTATTGGAATAACTTCTTTTGTAACTGCAGCATGTTACATAACCGGAAACTATATAGATATGATATTAAAAGGTGATGCCCCTCCCTTAGTGATACAGCAGTAAGAAATCACTTAGGAGAAATAACTTAGCTTTCTTTAATGACGATTTACGCAGCATAACAGACGAGGAAACCATGACAAGACTGTCACCGAAGTGGGAGCTCAGTGTATACAGTCTGCCATTTTTGTTGCTGCACTGGAAGGATTTTGGGGATCGGATGACGGTATCTCCCATCTGTTCATCAGCTTCAAAGGTGTGCCAGGCAATGTTCCAAGGCTTTATACCCTTTCTCCATGTGCAGGCCCCCACTTAGGCAAATCATGCCATTCCAAACAAGGAAAAGAAGATCCAGTGTCATCCTTACTCTGACACACAGAAATAGTACAATGCCCATGTCGCAGTTGTCCCTTTCTTGTCTTCTAATGCTTGCCTAGCAGTTGTAAATGATGAAACCCTGTTTGCTAAATCTGGCCTTGTGTTAGCTGTACATGTGAATGGATTTATCAAATATTTATTGTACAGAGCACAGTGACATATTAAACTTACAGTCATATGAAAAAGCTTGGGAACTTGCATAATAATTTACTACTTTCACCAAAAAAGATAACAGTGGTATGTCTTTCATTTCCTAGGAACATCTGAGTACTGGGGTGTTTTATGAACAAAGATTTTTAGTGAAACAGTATATAGTTGTATGAAATTAAATCAAATGTGAAAAACTGGATGTGCAAAAATTTGGGTCCTCTTGTAATTTTGCTGATTTGAATGCATGTAGCTGCTCAATGCTGATTACTTAAAACACCAAATTGGTTGGATTAGCTCGTTAAACCTTGGACTTCATAGACAGGGGTGTCCAATCATGAGAAAAGGTATTTAAGGTGGTCAACTGCAAGTTGTGTTTCCCTTTGACTCTCCTCTGAAGAGTGACAGACAGCATGGGATCCTCAAAGCAACCCTCAAAAGATCTGAAAACAAAGATTGTTGAGTCTCATGGTTGATGGGGAAGGCTACAAAAAGCTATCTCAGAGGTTTAAACTGTCAGTTTCAACTGTAAGGAATGGAATCAGGAAATGGAAGGCCACAGGCACAGTTGTTGTTAAACCCAGCAGGTCTGGCAGGCCAAGAAAAATACAGGAGCGGCACATGCGCAGGATTGTGAGAATGGTTACAGACAAGCCACAGATCACCTCCAAAGACCAGCGAGAACATCTTGCTGCAGATAGTGTATCTGTACATCATTCTACAATTCAGCACAATTTGCACAAAGAACATCATTATGGCAGGGTGATGAGAAAGAAGCCGTTTCTGCACTCACGCCACAAACAGAGTCGCTTGTTGTATGCAAATGCTCACTTAGACAAGCCAGATTCATTTTGGAACAAAGTGCTTTGGACTGATGAGACATAAATTGAGTTATTTGGTCATAACAAAAAGCGCTTTGCATGGTGGAAGAAGAACACCGCATTCCAAGAAAAACACCTGCTACCTACTGTCAAATTTGGTGGAGGTTCCATCATGCTGTGGGGCTGTGTGGCTAGTTCTGGGACTGGGGCCCGTGTTAAAGTCGAGGGTTGGATGAATTCAACCCAGTATCAACAAATTCTTCAGGATAATGTTCAAGCATCAGTCACAAAGTTGAAGTTACGCAGGGGTTGGATATTCCAACAAGACAATGACCCAAAACACAGTTCGAAATCTACAAAGGCATTTATGCAGAGGGAGAAGTACAATGTTCTGGAATGGCCGTCAGAGTCCCCTGACTTGAATATCATCGAAAATCTATGGGTTGATTTGAAGCAGGCTGTCCATGCTCGGCAGCCATCAAGTGTAACTGAACTGTAGAGATTTTGTACGGAAGAATGTTAAAAAATACCTCCATCCACAATCCAGACACTCAACAAAGGCTATAGGAGGCTGTTAGATTTACAAAAGGAGGCTCAACTAAGTATTGATGGAATATCTCTGTTGGGGTGCCCAAATGTATGCACCTGTCTAGTTTTGTTTTGATGCATATCGCATATTTTCTGTTAATCCAATAAACTTAACGTCATTGCTGAAATACTACTGTTTCCATAAGGCATGTCATCTATTAAAAGGAAGTTGCTACTTTGAAAGCTCAGCTAATGAGAAACAAAAATCCACAGAATTAAGAGGGGTTCCCAAACTTGTTCATATGACTGTATCTACTTATTACAGCGGGTTAGAAAATGACTGACTGACCCTTCCACTTTGAAACATGGGTACAGGGACCTCCTCTGGCCAGGACCTACTTAATACTGACCAAGCACATAAAGTAAGAAAGAAAGCGATGCGGTGACCCTGGGTTCTCCATCCCATGGCGGTGAGCACTTATCTTCCTCGATACAAAAAGTAGGAATGCGATGGGATGACGTGGGTCTCCAGTCCATGGCGGTAAGCACTTCTCCTCCTCCTCTTCCTCCTCCTCCTCCATACATCACTCACATTTCACTCACACATGTCTGGTTTGCTGAGGATGAACTTCTGAGCAACAAGAGATAGAGATGAAGCTAACATGGCTCCTGGCCACTTGTATGAGAAAGCATCTACAGTTCTGGAGACTTACGTTATGGCAACAAACCTGAGCAAATAGGAAATGACTTAATAGATTATGGGATGGTGTTGTGCACTGTGCAGCTCCAGCCTCGAGTCCACTGTTGCCAGGTGACCCTGGAAAGGAAGAGTGAGTGAAGTCAAAGGGAGTGTGGAAGGATAAATTAGTGAATGAATGTACAGTAAGAAAGGAATGGATGGAGGAAGAAACGCATGAATCAATGGATGGTCTCACAAATGACGTAATTAATGAAAGGATGTCAAAATCAAACAAATGAACAAACAAGGATTGTTGGATACAGTCATGAAGGAACGATTGAATTACTGGGAATATAGATGGATGTATAAATGAATGGAAATGAATGGATGAACACATTGATACATTAATGAATGAACTTATAGACGGATGAACAGAACAGAATGAGAGCGTACACGTATGAACGTATGAAAATGCTATAAATACAAGGATGAATAAATGAAGGAAAGCTAATAAAGGGATGGATGGAGTCATTAACCAGCTAATTCATTAATTAATGGATAGCAAGACAGATGGAAAAATCAATAATTGAATGCATTATCCACTGAAGAATAAACAGAAAAATGTAAAACAATTAATGACTGTATGCATGCATAATAGAATAAATGAATAATTGAGTAAATGGATGGATGAATGAATAAATACATTAGGAACTTAATGAACAGATGCACAGATGGACAGACTGATAAATAGATTCATGTATGAAAGAATTAATGAATAAAAATGAAAATTAATTGAACAAACTGATAATTTGTTTATGCATGGATGCATGAATGAATATAAAAGGAAGGTAAATGTGTTAAAGGATGGACAAATAAATAACTGAACTGGATAAACAGGACAGACGAATGCAGGCAGGCATGAACGAATAAATAATTAATTGGATGGATGACTAAATGAAGGAAAATAAAGACACGGATGTGTGGAAGAATTAACCAATTAATTAGTTAATGAATGGATGGGCAGATGGACAAACTGATAAATAAATCCACGGATGAATAAACAAATGAATGAAAATTAAATGAACAAATGGATAAGTGTGTTTATACACGGATGGATGAAGAAACAAAGGGAAGCGCCTGGATGAACGGAAAGACAAATTAATAACTGAATGAACAGAACAGGCAGAACAGCATGAATACACACGTGAATAAATAAATAATGATGTAAATCAAAGGATACATTAATAAAGTAAAATGAATAAATGGATGGATGGAAGAAATAACCAACTGATTAATTATTAATGCATGGATGGAATTAATTAATAGACAGATGGAAAAAATGGATGGAAGAAGATGGCTAAAAAAAGAATGAATGGAAATTAACTGAACAAATGAATACATGCAGAAGGGAGCAAATAAATAATTGAGGAACTGGGCGGATGAACGGATTAACAGATGAATGAATAGATGGACAAACTGATTGAGGAATGAACAAATGAATGAATGAGAATTAAATGAACATACAGGTACATTTGTTGCTGCATGGAGGGAGGCACAGATTGTTGGATTCATTGATAAACAAACGACTAGAATGACTAAAGTAGCAAGTGAACAAAAGGAAGAATGAATGAAGAAATGAGCTCATTTATGAACGTTGTCCTCACTTTATTGAAGGGTGAAGTTGACCATAAATTAAAGTCACAGTCTGGGGTTCAGAGAGCCTGTTGTCTCAGTTGAGACCCCCAAGGTGTGTGTCTCCTACATTGCATGGTGACTCAAACTAAGTGAGCCTGAGAGCGGCTGTGAGGGCCTTTGTGGTGGGCTGATATCCCAGCTAGCTTTGGCTCATTCTGCCTTATGGTCAGTCCTGAATTTCAGCGAGCTGATGGCTGATTGAAGAAGGATGATCTAGTCACATCTCCAAGTCTGTACGCTGGCACTGTGCGGGTTTCCTTCCACATCTCAAAGCAGCTTGAGTATCTGTGTGGACAACACCCTGGGATGGGCTGGCACCCCGTCCAAGGTTGGTTTGCACGTCGTGCCCTCTGCTGCCATGTCAGACTTTAACATTGCATTATAATTAATTACAATGATCAGGGGCATTAAATGCATGGATGGATGAAAGAAAGAAAGACAAAGGGGTCTAGTCAAGTGTTAGTGGGCGGTAACACAAAAGACTGAAGCAGACTTAAGGCCTTCCAGAGTCACACACTCCTTGGTGGGTTGGCCAACATTTCATGTCAGAGGAAGAACGTGGGAGGTCCCTTTCCTGAGAATATGAAGACCCCCCACCTGATAAACATCCTCATTTGTCAGGCTCTGCCCCTCTATGGGCACCCTAGACACCTGCAGAGAGGCTACCGCCATCTGGTGGTCCTTCGGTATTCATAACTGCCAGGCTAATCCCCTCAACGGGACCTTAAGGAGCCGTGAAGTGGCCAACTGCTTTGTGCCGCGGGTTCAGACCGTCAACAAGCACTTGACAGTCACATGCTGCTTTGGACACTCCAACCCCTTGGCATCGCCCATGCCAATATCCTTCCTTGCCCACAAGGTTCTGCACCTGCACTGCAAACTGACAGCTCCTTTAGAGGCAGCATTTTAAATTTGGGATAAATTAAATATGAACAAATCTTTTTGTTCGTATGCACAAAGAGCAGTTATATATAGAAGGTGACTCATGGGCCTTTGTGGAATTTGTCACGGCGGGCTTTTTGTGGCTCGTCTTCAAGAGCCGGTGAGTCACTCATCCTGCTGGGCAAAAAAGCAGCAGTCACTGGGTAGCACAGCGGCTCTCAGCCCCCAGCAGCACATGAAGAACGGATGCCATTTGTTCGGCTCCAGATGAGGTGGGACACGCGGTTAGCAGATGGGCTACATGCCACACGTAACTGAGACAGACATCTACGGTTTACAGACATACTCAGGCACTTCCACACTGCGTGGACATGCAGCCCGGGTTCACGTCTCCGTTTTCACTTCTGCCTAAACATTTTAGTTTGGCTCTTATTGTAAGAGGCACGGGCCGTGCCCACCACTCCTGCTGGAGTTGAACTTGTGACCTCAAACACAGCCACCCTGGCATGAATGAAATAAACACTGTAACAAAATAAAAAGCTAAATAAATGGTCCTTCGTACGGGGACTCAGTGATGACCCTCCATAATGTTTGGGACAAAGGCACATTTTTCATACCC
Organism: Polypterus senegalus; assembly: GCF_016835505.1. Lineage (NCBI taxonomy): Eukaryota > Metazoa > Chordata > Cladistia > Polypteriformes > Polypteridae > Polypterus > Polypterus senegalus. The sequence goes on along the minus strand of NC_053166.1, from coordinate 34,334,310 downwards.
CAATGCTCCACAGTTTCAAATTTCAATTCAGACAAGTCAGACATCGTGATTAAAGTGCCCACCGCAGACTTTCATTTAAGGGGATATACAGACATTCTGATCACACTGTTCAATTCAGGGCCCCATAATGTTTGGGACACAGCAATGGCAGGCTTATTAAAGCTGTCATATTTAGCTCTTTGTTGTGATTGAAGTCCATGATTTATACAGTGGACATCAGCAGGTGTTGAGGATCTTCTCTGGTGACGCTCTGCCAAGCCCCTAACGCAGCCATCTTCAGCTACTGCTTGTTTTGTCCCCTTAAGTTTTCACCTCAGTATACTGAAGGCCTGCTCAGTTGGACTTAAATTGGTTGACTGGCTTGGCCGTTCAAGGATTTTCCATTTCTTAGGTTTGAAAAACCTAATTGTACCTCATTTAAAATCTTATTGTAGAAAGAAGCGCCGGCCACAGAGTTTGGAGACATTGACTGGAACTTGAGAAGTTCAGATATTTCTCTACGCCTCAGAATTCACTGTGTGACTTCCATCAGAAGGTCCATCATCAGTGGCCAGGACCTGTGGCAGCCATACCTATCCAAGCCGTAACACCCCCACCACCATATTTAACAGATGAGGTGGTCTGCTTTAGATCTTGAGCAGTTCCTGTTCATCTCCACACTTCTCCTCTAACCTGAAGACCTTTTTCCAGAGATCTTCGGGCTCTTTTCAGTCCTTCATCACAAACTGTATTCTGGCCATCCTGTTTCTGTGGTTTGCATCTTGCAGTGTGGCCTCGGTATTTCTGTTCCCGACGTCTTCTCTGCTGATTGTCGTCTTTGACATGTCCACATCTGCCCCCTGAAGACAGTTTATGATCTGTCATGCAGGCATTGGGGGCTTATTCTTTACCGTAGAGAGGATTCTTCTGGCATCAGCAATGAGGGTTTTCCTTGGCCTATCAGTCCCTTTGTGATTACTGAGCTATCCAGATGGTTTTTTACTCTTGCTGTTATTCCAGACAGTTGATTTAGGTCACCTTAAGGTGTAACTGATGTCTCTAATGCACTTATTCTTCTTTGCCAGCCTCATAATGGCTTCTTTGAATTTCATTGGCTCTTCTTCTCATATTGAACATCAGCAACTGCAGACTCCAAAGGGTAGAAACAAGCTGAGGTATCTGATGAAGCAATGAAGCCCACCTGAGGAATCACAAACACCTGGGACGCCAATCGTCCCAAACATTATAGTACCCTGAAAATGGGGGACCTTGTAGAAAAAGTGTTGCGTGACTGAAATGTCTGCAAATCCCCTTAAATGAAAGTCTGCAATGTGCACTTTGATCACATATGAATGGTTTGATTTGTATTTTAAAATAATGAGAAGAGGGGTAAATCAAGGAAAAATGTGTCCAAAACATGCCACTGTGTCACTCCTGTCACACGGTCACTTCTGTTACTGTGTTGAGCAAATGGCCAGCTGGTCTGATCTTTTATTGGTACCAACACACCTTCTTATAGCCCCACCAATACATTCTGGGTGGGCCTGAGGGGGCCGAGCCTATCCAATAAGCAAGGCTGCTAATGAATGATTTTTAATGAAGGAAAAAATCCTCACTCATCTAAAATATAAATACTTGTCGATTCACAAACAATTAGAACAGGCCATGACCGCATTTCATACCCAGCCAGACACCTCCAGCAGGAGCTCGTGTGGCAGTGTAAAGTTGATGACATCACAGATATTAGCGTTACGTCCACAGGGCAGACGAGATATGGAGTGACCAGGAGAAGGACGTGAAATCAGAAACGGGTCCAAACTGGGAGAACAAAGAAAACGGTGTGACAAGGCCAAAACGAAGAGCAAAAAGGTCGACACACGAACACATGATGCGTAGAGTTTTTGCAACCAATAGAATTGTTCTTTTTTTTTTAATCTGTATAGATAGCTTGGATAGGGAAAGGTTGTTTTCTCGCAGTACCCGGGTTACGACCTCTCAGGACACGCCCATAAAAACAATCACATGTCCTGACAAAGGAAGCCCAACAGCACGGTGAATACGAAGCCTAACAATCAGAAAAGGCCTGAATCACATGACAGGACACATGAAGGCCCCCACATTGCTGTAGCAGCAGGACCTGCGGTGGCATTAGACACAAAGAAGACACCAAGCAGAGTCTCGCTGAATTTCGTGTTGTGAGTTAGCTGACAGTGGAGCACTTGGGCACGGACCACCCTAACCAGGCTGTACTGAGCGAATACTGAGGGGAGCGCCACCTGGGGCGAGATTTTACTTTGGATTCTTTCTGTGCTTTGTGGGGTGTGTGAGTGACCACAACTGTCATGGTGACGCGCTGCTCTGGTGTTGATTAATGCTAGCTGTGGCATTTGACTAACGTCATATCTGATCGAGATAGTCTAGTACTAAGCCTGCCGCAGTAGTTGGGGTGTTCACAGCCTGCAATGTCTTTAATGGCGGTCTGCATTTCACAAGTCACACGTCTGAGTTTGGATCTCATCAGGCCACATGTCACATGAGGTCACAGGTCTCATGTTGGACCTCATCAGAGCACATTTGCAGTTATCGTAATGTCACAGGTCTGATTGTGAACCTCATCAAGCCACATGTCACATGATGTCACATGTCTCAGTTTGGACCTCATCAGGCCACATATCACACAATGTCACAGGTGTCACATTGGACCTCATCAGTCCACATCTGCAGTTACCAGTGTCACAGATCTGATTTTGGACCTCATCAAGCCACATGTCACATGATGTCACAGGTCTCAGTTTGGACCTCATCAGATGACATCTGCAGTTCTCACAATTTCACAGATCTCATTTTGGACCTCATGAGGCCACATGTCACACAATGTCACAGGTCTGAGTTTGGAATTCATCAGGCCACATGTCACATGATGTCATGGGTGTCACATTGGACCGCATCAGTCCACATCTGCAGTTACCAGTGTCACAGATCTGATTTTGGACCTCATTAAGCCACATGTCACCTGATGTCACCTGTCTCAGTTTGGACCTCATCAGGCCACATCACATGATGTCACAGGTCTCAGTTTGGACCTCATCAGATGACATCTGCAGTTCTCACAGTTTCACAGATCTCATTTTGGACTTCATGAGGCCACATGTCACACAATGTCACAGGTCTGAGTTTGGAATTCATCAGGCCACATGTCACATGATGTCATGGGTGTCACATTGGACCGCATCAGTTCACATCTGCAGTTACCACAATGCTACAGGTCAGAGACTGGACCTCATCAGATGACCTCTGCTGTTCTCTCAATGTCACCTCCCAGATGACACTCTGCCTGCCATGTGTTGCTCCCGCACACACTTAACTGTCGTTTTCATCTCCTTCCATTCACTCAGCTGGAGGTAATGAAGTTCCATCTGTCACGTCTGGATAGCCTGGCCATGTCCTGGGTGCCTTTGATCTTCTGTTCGTCTCTGCTCTTCTTGCTAATACAGTAATGGAGTTGCACGCACACAGCCACTTAATGTCGTCTTCCTCTGTGGTGGGTGATCACTGACTCTGCCTTGGGCTCTGCTACACAGAGTGGGTGCCAACTGTCGACTTTTTGAAACTTTTCATACGCTGTGCACATCTGCTCAACTGACACCTTTACACAAGACAAGTCAATGGAGGTCACGCATTCATTCTTTTTCCTAGAGATGTGTATGTTGGGGGTGTTTTGGCATTTATTGTCCATTAGATTTAGGCTCTCAGTTCTGCCAAATTTAAACAATTTAAAAGCGATACAAAAGCCTAGATTCGGGGGGTTTGCGCTGTGCAGACATCTTCTCGCTACGTCTCGTCTTCTCATTCACGCTTTCTATCCACGTCTCTTGGAAATGCTGCCGATATGTCCAGATGATTCAGCATCTTGAAGCCCAGCACGGTTTTGGTGTTAAGTGGCATTGCTAACCTGTGTATTCAGTTTAGGGTTGTGGCCTTGTTGTGCGTACGCCAGCAGCAGTGACCGAGCTGGGATCTGAAACCTGAACTTGGAGCTGCGAGGCCAACAACTGCAACAAGGTGAGACTAAATATTAAAAAATGTATGAACTCGAGTAAATATGAGGGCTCAAGTCTAGTCAGTCGAGTTCAGGGTCATGGGGCAAAGTGCAGCGGGCTCATGCCATCAAAACTTGCACCATCATGAACCACTGGCAGCCAGTCACAAAATCTTAGGGTATATCTTGGGGTGGCCAAACATTTGCACGGTGCAACTGTACAAACAAAAACAATATGCTAATTTTGTATAAAATCTCGAAAAGGACTGCGTCACCTTTACCTCGATGCCTTTTGGCGATCAGCTCATCTTCTGCTCACTGTGTTCCTCTTCACAGTAACAGCCGCTTTAAGTGAGGCAGGCCGCCGTTGCTATTAGCTAAACAAACGAGCTCCACGGACTCAATGGTCTCCTCTTGTTCGTCACAAATCACGTGATAAACAAGACTGCGTTCAAATAACAAACTCCGTCGTATGTCGTAGAAACCCGGGCGAGCTCAGCTGACGGCTCGGCCTTCTGCTTCCCGACTCGAGGGCTCCCCTCATTCCCAATTTAAAACTTTTTAATCAACTTAATCTCGCTGGCTTTAAAGGATAAAGAAAACAAAAACAAAAAAAAAAAACTTATTTTCCACATGGGTTTTTATTACTTGGAGGCAAATCAATGAATAAATTTATTTCTTTATTTTACAGTTTATACGCAACATTTCTACAGTTTAATAATGTAAACAATCTCTCCAGAGAAATTTTCTTTAGTTTAAAAGAAAGACAGTTATTGTTCATTTAAAATTATTTACACGACTTAAAATAGATTTTTTTTATTTTACCATCAGATAATTTCAACTATTTTGGTAAAATTATCTATGAAACTAGAGGAATTTTAAAAGTTCAAAAATACAGAAATGCGTTTTTTTTTTTTCTTCACACGTCAGAGACATATGGAGGAAAAGAAACAAAAAAAGGGGAAAGAATGTGATTAAAAGACATTCAAGCTACATGCAACATAAATAATAAAAAAGCACACATACATAAAAATATACAATTTTACTGCTAAAAGTTACAAAAAATACACTAAATTAAAGTTACAAAAAATATATATATATATATCAAGTGCCCGTTTGAAAAAAAGAAAAAAAAAAAATCTGATAAAACAAACGAAAACCAGGAGGAAACAAAAAGTTCAATACACCACTTTAACCCAACCCATCTATAACCCCACGGCAGAGACAGCAAAAGATAAAATTCAATTAAAAATAAAACCAAATCTGCCGGGTCCGTCTGGAAGGAGCAGCACACGCGGGCACAACGCAATCCAGAGAGGGACCAAACAACTGTGTGGACACGGAGGGGCCGCCACGGGACACAATGCTCTCAGAAATTTACATCACACCACACCGCTCATCTTCAAACTAAACAAATCAAACGGGGGGAAATGGAGAAATGAAAAACCAAAAAAAGCTTCAGGAGATCTCCACGTCCACAGAGCTCAATTCTTACGCCTGAAGTCGAACCCCAGCCAGGATGGTGAGGAAAAAAAGGAAAAACAACATTAAAGCTTTGGACAAGAAAAGGACGGATTTAGTCAGCTACCTCTACACACATTCAGTAGTTTTTGTGTGTGCACATGTGCTTTAAAGCAAAAGAGAAAAAAACACATGCGTGTGCACACTGGAAAAACCGACATCGACTATGGCTGCGTTACAAAGTTGCGTTTCGTAAGTCACAGTACGCTAACGGGTAACAGGAGGGACAGAAAACACGGCATTCAAAAAACACACCGCCCTCCGACGAGAACAAGCCCACCCCAATGACGTGAACTGATGCTCGCACTGCGCTGGATGGCGTACTCGATGGGCGAACATCGAGCGGACCAAACAACGATCTGCACAGGAAATAAATCTGGAAGTAAAGGTGTCAGGATTGTTCACAGAAAGGCCGAGAAGCCAGCCATAAAGTGGGAGCTGATGAGGGGGGAACAGTTTAACATAAGCTAGACAGGCAGTGCTGCCCCCTAGTGGTTGGGGCATTGAACTTTAAGTTAGTTTAATCTTTAATCTCCATAAAACCTTTCACAAATGACTTCCGCCTTAAGCCAACAGTAACGTATCTTGAGCTTCTAAGTGGTCTTAAGTAAATACTCAGGGATAATAAAGTGTGTGCTGTGGACAACATGACAAGCCCAACCCAGGGCTGATTTAACACATCGATGGAGCGCACGTCCTCCTGGCGCTACGATGGGGTTGTTCAGGGACGTCTTAGCAAACATCGAATGGATCAAATGAACAATCGGCACAAACACTAAAGAAGAGTTAAAGGTTAACGAGTGTTTGAACAGCGCACCACAAGCCAGTTCATAAAGTGGGAGCCAATTAAGGGGGGCATTTCTGTATAAGCTGCCCCCTAGTGGTTAGGACATTAAACCACTTCAATCTCTACTCGCCACGAAATCTTTTAGTAAATGACTTGTGCTCTAAACCTCCTGTAAAGCCTCTCGGCCTACTAAGCTGTCTTCTTTAAATGCATCTGTCAAAGACTCCAGGATAATAAAGTGCGGACAACATGGAAAACCCCGTCCACGCGCCAGCAGCAGCAGCTTGAGGGACGTCTGACTTGAATGCACTGCTGTCACCATTTCAGTTCTCTCTTGCTGGTTTGATGAACCCCATTTGTAATTATCAAAAGCAAGAGCGTGGATGGGGTTAGCGCCTAATAAGTGCGAAAATTAGAAATGATGTTTAATGGGAGTACTGTATGCGCAACTCCCGTTTTCATCCTCCAGATCTATGCAAGTGTTTCAGTGATTATTAACTCTTTCAGGGCGGAGATCAACTTTTGTCGAAATTCAGGAGGGCTGTAAACGGTGACAAAACTCACCATTATGTTTTACTTTGACTCTCTTTGCTTCGCTGATTTGATCTCGATTCTTTGAACGTGCTTGAGTAGCGAAGAGCAAACAAACTCTAAAATGGCATCGACATCTGACGAGCGAATGTGCAAACAAAGCAAAATCCTCTATGGACAACGTTTTGTGTATTGCGCCGAATCGAACTCTGACTTGTCGGTCACTCTGATTTCGATGCTAGTAATCTGGAGATGGAGATCAAATTGAAACAGGGGTACCAGCATCATTGGTCCTCAGCTGACTGTGCTGCTGAACACCTTTGTGTAGCTGATATGCCTACAGCAACATTCGCCCGGGAGGACCGCCACTTATGATGACGAGAGGTGCCAATCAGATTGTGTTGCACTGTGAATGCCAATGCCCACCTGCAATGAGAAGACATCCAGGCACCCGGCCTACCAGAGATGCTGAACAGACACCAACAGCAGCCACAGCACGCAGCAACAGATGTTTTATGTTGATTTACGGGTGAAACTATGGCTGTGTGTGTTTTTCAGAAATGTGAGGTTTTTGGAAAAAATATTCAGCCCTCTAAAAGTTAAGCAGGGGTGTAGTGGAATTCTGGCTAAGTGCCGCATCTCTAATGCTAAGACAGCACCAGTATGAAGTTAGGCACGAACAACATCACGTCACACCACATCTGGGGAAGGAAAACAACATCTTTCAACGAAAAGAGTTCAAGTCTGACTGAAACAACGGAAACAGATGATGCGTCAGCTCGTAATTACATCAAGGTCTGCTCCGCTGTGCCACTGAATTTGGAAAGATTTTCAAAGACTTAGGTGAGTACGGAAATTTTTCAACTATTTTTTTTGTTTTAGTGGTAGAACCCATTCATCCATGAGAGAATTTTTAAAGTGCACGTCTTGGAGGGGACCTCACATACATATGTTTCATATAACGTACTCACTGAGTTTTAAAAACAAATGTCACAACAAAAGCTGTCAGGTGAGAATTTTTTATACTGCACTTCAGGCCAAGAAGCCATTAAGGCAGCTAACAGAAAGTCACGACGTGTGGAGTCCAAGTCAGGGAGGTTAAGCTTTAGAACGCACTGGGGAGGCCCCATCTGGAGTGCTGTGTGCAGTTTTGGTCTTCATATTCCAAGAAAGTCCGAAGAAGAGCGACAAGGCGGATCAGGACTGAGTGGTAAGAGCGATGAGGAGAGACTGAAGAAGCTGAACCTCATCAGTGTATGCAAACAGAGTTTAAGAGGGGAAATGAATCAGTACAGTGGACCCCAGCTGGTACTTCAACAGGAATACGGGGGCATCTGTGGAAACTTGTTAGGGGTAAACGTCACACAAGTGTACGTAAATGAAGTGACCAAGTAGTGCGGCTGACACTTTAGGGACCTTCAAGTTCATGTTATTTTGGGCATTCATGGTGAATAGAATGGAGGAGCCTGTTGGGCTGAATGGCTCGTTCTCGTAAATTACAGTCTAATGTTCTAAAAAGATGTTTCATGAACCTGCTGGATTCAACAGAAGCGAGAGGATGTTCTGGGAGGCGCAACAGGTGAGGAGTAAAAGTACCACTTTCAGCGCCAGGCTACTTTGTGAGATTTGACAACTGGATGGAAATGAAACAGCAATTTTTAGACGTTTCTAACAATTTTAGAAGTTTTAGTTTCTCGAGTTGGAGACAACTTTTATTTTAGAATAAACAAGCAGGACTTGCTAATGTAGCTGGTTACTTCACGTAACTAACACGTCTTAGTAGCTGAAGGTGGATGTCACCACTGGCTTCTTTAGGGCCTTCTTATTAAAGAGAGCCTCTGGACACCCGTGGCCCTGAACTGGACTAGACATGTTTGGGGCTGTTCTGTTCTGTCTTCTTATCGCTGCTGCTCAGCGTTGGCCCTTTGTGACACAGAAGGGTATGCTGGCTCAGCGTGTGACTGTGAGCGATTCACTGATATCGTCATCAGCACACACAAACGTTCGTAGCAGCTAAAGAATCTTATCTAAGACCCGGGTACGTTCAGCAGCTTCAACGCAGTCAGTCTGGCGTCGTCTGGTAGGATTAGAGCTTTTACCTAAAGTACGTCTTTTTGTCTCATCATGCTAAATTTCCAAAATAAAGTATAACCCTGTTTTATTTATGCCCAGGCAACACTGGTGACTTTGGCTAGTACAACAATAAATGTGTGTATTTTAATAAATAGATTTTTACTTCTAATCCCCTACATTGGATTTAAAGTTTATAAAATATTAATTTGTTGTGTTAACATCAATTGATTAGGGAAAGTAAAATGCCAGCTGAGCAGTTCACTGGGCTCTAAAGGCCATGTCACATGTCACAGAGGACGTTTCCAGTGATTTTCAGTTGTAGCCTTAGTGAGTCGGGGGCAGTCAGTGGCATCCTTCTGTGAAGGCCAGTCACATTGCCCGACAAACCCAATGGCTCACTCCAACTCGGCCGTGACTAGTTTAGTCGTGAGGATGGGCCCTGTGTGCATGACAGCTGACCACCAAGGAATGCTCATCCGGTGTTTTGGATCTCACAAACAGAAGAGAAACTCGTCTTTCTGATGTCTCATGTTTTATGTACCACGACAGAATGCAAGGAAGAAAAGAGAAAAGACTCTGACTGAAATCACCATAGCTGTTAACCCTTCGTACAGCACCGGCTCTGTCAGACAGCACTCTATTGGGTCATGAAAAAAGAGTCGATCACAAGTGACCCAGCAAATCAAGAAATCGCTAAATTTGACATGCCTAGTGATTTTCAATTATGTAAATTGACATGGAATAGCAACAAAAACTGCAAATGCAATCAGCAAGCCTGGCTTGGAGTCGTGTGATGGAACATTGGCGTGAGACGTCATCAAAGTGGACGACAGGACAGGTTTGTTTTCAAAGACACCCCACTAAGAGAACAAAGAAAATGTGATTTTGTTATTGCAAATTTAATAAAGTGCAAAGAATCTAAAGAAACCAGGGGGTGTCTTGGAAAAGAAACTTAACCGACCATCTTCAATTACCAAATAATAGTCAAGTAATCCTATGTTGAGCAGACTTTTTTAAGGATCTACTTCATCTTTGTTAATTTATTCCAGATTCTCGTGACCATTTGTGTTAAAAATAGTAGACACAAAGCCTCCTAATTTCCACCCAGCACCCTAAAGTACAGGACTCACTATGTGACTGAGAGAACTCTGCTGGATCAACCTGGCCTTAAAAGCCATAGTATACGAGTATATTAGAGATATCGAGACGCACAAATGGCCACTGCAGCCAAGGCATCAATGAAACCAGTGGCTCGAGAGAGCGGAGAAGCAGCGTCACTTAAACGAATACCCTGAAAGGTGATACATTTAATTACCAAGATGGTGACGTGTAGGTTCGAGTGTCATTCGAGCACAGTGTTATGTCACCAAGCTGTACGTCATCTGAAATGGCATGGCTCCCCGAACTGCTGCTGGGCACGTCAGGCCTAAGCTATCACCATTCATCTGAGAAAACATGCTGGCTTGTGCAACTCTTTTGTACCGCTGCTGTCTTAATTGTGAGCTATCAACGCACTCTTATTATTCCTCCTATGATGGTGTCCAGAGAGGCCAGCGGTTTGTTACCAGGATCTTTTTTCATGCAGATAAAAAGAATCCAAAACATACACAAATTAAGTGTAAAGGAGCAGAGCTCAGCCAGGCAGCAAATGAACTCTTTAGCGGCTTCGTCCGATGGCTTCATGCAGCGTGTGTACGTACATTTCATCAACGGAGATGTGTGTGTGTACTTTATCCCTCTCACAACACCACCATTTCGCAACAATCTGCTATCCAACGAACATCTAAGGCCAAGTCTTTCGTTTTTCTCTCTGGCAGCCATTCGTCCTCTACTGAAACTGACACAGCGAGATGTACGCCACACATTTCAAGTTAGTCCATAAGTACGACATTTATGTAAGCCGAGATACTGTAAACCCACACATTCTCTTACTGTAGAGTAGTATGACGCCCAAGTACAAGCGCATGGTTGGCGCTCCGCCTATCTTTAAGGTAACACAACCAATGAGCTTCAGTTTCATAATAAACAATAATTGCCAGCGCCATCGAATGGAGACGCCAAACAGGCACAGCCTTCGGAGTACTGCTGCTACCCGGTACTTAGACAGCTAATCATTTTCAAGGAGAAGTAGTTGTAAACACGTTCATTTTTACTTTCTTGTTTGCGAAGTATGGGGAAAGTATTGTAATTGTCCAAAAATTCAATTTCGAGATATCGATGAATTTTGACGTTTTAGACCTCTCGGAGTTGGAAAAAAACATTTTTGGAATTCTGTCTGTCTGTGTGTGTGTAAACACGATAACTTGATGATGCTTTCACTTGGGTCAACCAAATTTTGCTTACAAGCATTAGGTACAAAACATAGATTTCTATCAACTTTTGGACTATTTCCGCTAACCAGAAGTGGTACTTTTTTATTAATGCAACTGCAGAGTTCGACTTATTCATCTTTACTGTTATAATAATTGTTCAATAAATTATACATTTGATATGTTATTGATAGTTCTTTAATGTAGAAAATATAATCATTGTATTGCAGTTTACTCCTCGAATATCCATCCCCATATCCGAGTATACAAGAAAGTCTAGGAGAGACCTCTCCCGATTTTTCTTACAGAAAGAAAAGTAACACACCGAGTAGAGGTGAGAATTGAAACCAGAGGCTAGTCAGTACGGACCCCCACACAGTTTGATCTGATGGAGACTTTTGTTCATTGCAGCGCCTAATTCTGTTGTTGTGGGGCCATTTTCTTTTAACTGGATATTAATTAAAAAAAAAAAGAGGGAGATGTCAATGAGTTTTCCTACATGTGAGCACCTAGCCGACTGTATAACTGGACAGAACTTGTGAGAAACCCTGGTTTAAAGGAATGGAGGAGGCCATATAAATGACAGAGTCGTCTGTCAGAAAACACAATCTGCTGGCCTGTGTTTCGAGCTTGGTTACAACCAGAAAAAAATCAAAAAAAAAAAAAAGAAAGACAAAAAAATAAAAATAAAAAAGGACTCGTACACAGAGCTAAGGGAAAAATGACACGTCACAAAAGGATACAGATACACAGACACGTACAAACACACACACGCACATACAAGACACACAAAATACAGTATATGAGTGTATATAGATTTATATATGTGTGTATCTATCTTTATATATATTTGTATATTCATGTATATTAGAAGTTAAACAGGTAGATGAGATAACAGTTATTCTCAGTAACAAGGCAAGTGCTGAAGGATGGTTTGCACACTTTCTCCTCTCGGTAAACATAATTGGTGAGGACACGGAGAGAGAGGCTAACAAACACACACACACACACACACACACACACGCACACGCACATAGAGATTGTAAATGAGGTAGAAAGATTCCCTCTGGTAAGACAGCGATATGGGGATCTGCACCTCCTAGTCACAACTTTGTAACGAACGAGACCCCAATTGTTACATTGCTCGGGTTTCATTTCAGGTCAGGCGGTGCCACCTTTCTTTAGGGACGCACAGGCCAACTCTGGCTTTTGCATTTTGTTCGTACTCACGTGCCATCTTTCAAGCCCCCAAATTTTGATGGAGGCTCGAGACCACTGTTTGAGGAGAGCAGAGCTGCAACATCAGTAATCACAAACTGCTTTGCAATGATCGACTGAGGACAGTCAGTCGGGGCACAGATGGACGTTATGATTGTGCGGTGGGCTGCGCACAGGTGTCTCAGGCTCGCTTTTTTTTTTTGGTTCATTTAGCAGAGACAGCGATGGGGCTTAAGGCGATTTTTGCACCAAAACAAGTGCCAGAGCGACTTTTGCGTCAAGTGCTCAAATCTCACAGACAATCACCTCACAGGCTCAGTTCCCAGTGAGCACTGCCAGCACTGCACATGTAAGCTGAATGACCAAGGGAAGAGGAAATGTGTATCACCTCATTACAACTGCATAGATGACATCGAGGAAGCACTAAAAATTACAAACAGGAAGTGTTTTGCTTTTCATATTTCTACATAATTATTAGACATTTAAACCCATTTCTCGGTGGTCTTGCTTAGTATGCAAGAGGACACACACAGTTGAACATCCGACTCTAGTGAACAGTAAAGCAGCTCATCAAGATGGCAAATTCAGCAGTGACTCCACCAGCGGACACTAAACTGACACATATGCACTTCACAATGACCCTGGTTGGGTGGCATGGAATGGGACTAGCGACAAAAACAGAAAAATAATAATAAAAATAAGAGAATTAAAAAACAAAACAAAACAAAAATGTCGCTATGCAGCAGTGCCCGTTTAATAGCAGTGAAGCTGGGACAGGGCAACTATGACACGACTTCACAAACATGTAGGAAGCAGCTTTTGTTAATGTAAACTTTTTTTTTTCCTTTTCTTTTCTCACACAAAAGAGGCAAAGTCCTTTGCTTCTTTCCTATATTTAAGTGAACCCCCCGATTTTTAACACGTAAACATTGAGAGGTGCCCTGGTTGAGGTACTGAGGCTTGTCTCTTGTTAAGGCCCCTCAGCGATGCAGACTCTTCTGGGCCTCTTTCAGAAGGGAATCAAAGTCCATGGCATCGTACTTGCTCTTCACAGGTACTGGTCCACCTTCATCTGGGGAGACACAACATCAAGAGCACTCCATTATTATATAAGACGATTCTTACGGACATGAGCAGTGTCAACGAGGCAATATTTGAAAATATTTCTCAATATCTTATCAATGTTAAAATCACACTGCCGAGCTTTTCTGAAAGCAGAATAAGTAGAAAAAAAAAGGCCAACCAGCTAATTAAATGAGATCAGATATTATCAGTTATTATCCCTGACTGTGAATCTTGTTGGGAAATCCCAGCCACATGGGGCCCACCGGACCGAGTTTGGGAAACACTGCCCTGAAGTGTCGACTCCCCTCTAGACCAATAAAACCATTCCTTTGTTATAGTTTTGGAATTATTTCTTGCACCTGTCACCTGTTCTTTCAGACCAGTCTGAATTCCAACCAGACTAAGACTCACTGTGGCATCAACCAGCCAAGGCACCTGCCACTATTCAATAAGCGAATCTCCAGCCCACCTACTGCCTGTGTGCAGGCCTAAGATGGCTACTACAACTTCTGCACAATACCAACATGGAGGAATATAACTCAGACATCACTTGTAGCACTTGTCTACAACTCCCAGCTGCCCCGGTAATATTACACCATTGGGCCGATTCAGAGGGTGCAGGGATTGCTGGGAAGAGGGATAATCAAGTGGCCTCTTTAAAAAGAAGATGCAGGGGAGATCGCGATCATCCGTGTATATCTGTTCCTACACATTACACACTATTGGATTACAACTACAACCACTGTGAATTCAAGTCTAATCAGCATGTATGTGATTTCGTCTTGGTTGAATACGTCATCAGGGAACATCACGCCAAATCTTCACACTGCGACAGGAACCAGGTAGGACAAAATTTTACATTTTGTTCATAGGGGGTGTGGCAGTAAGGGGCGCTAGTGCTCCCTTGAACCCTCAGGTACCACGCTAGACACCAGGTAAAAGTCTAAGACTCTTTATTTTTCCTTAACACAGTGCACCAAGCACCCTGCACACTACTCATAAATTAAACACACTACAATAATATTCTCTCCTCCTCGCCCAGACACTTCGCCCTCCTACCTCCCGGCTTAGCTCAGTGTCTGGACTGGCCCATCGTCCTTTTATAGCCCCTGACCCGGAGGTGTTCCTGCCCGATCAGACCACTGTTCCTTATTCCTTCTGGGTCAGGGTAAACAGTCCTTTTCTTCAACCCGGGAGCACGTCGTTCCTTCCTGTCACGTGACCGTGACGTACTCCCGGGTTATAGGGCACACAAGAGCCCATTAGCCCCCCTACAGCGACTCCCAGTGGCCCCCAAGGTATCCAGCAGGGCTGTGTATAAATACTACAAAGTCCATTAGGCCCTGCTGGACCTCGGGGCGCGATCCTGCTGTCGGGAGAGCTCCTCCTGGCGGCTTTGGGGTGAGGACCGGAGCACGGAGCCGGCAGTCCTCCACAGGGGGAGACTCTGTTTGGACTTTATTGTGTTAACTGTTACTATATAGTGTCTGTTGTTTTGTTTGGCTTCATATAGGCAGTGTTTGTAAATAATTATTGCTGTCGAGTTGTTTAATAACACTGGCCAACAAGCATTTTGCTACTGGGATTCTTTTATCTGTACTTTGACAAATTTCACTTGCTGACTCCAAATCTAAAAAACGTTTTCGTCCAGCATGTCCCATTTTTTAGTTATGATGTTCCAGGTCTTGGACAACTAGGGTGACTGGACAACGAAGGCAATGCATTGCAGCATTTAAGAAATAAGTTTGGTTACAAGAAAAGTGAAGCCAAAATTAAAGAAGGTGTTTTTGTTGGCCCTGAAATCTGTGAACTGATGCCTGATGATGAGTTCATAAGGAAACTGAAGCCAACTGAATTAGTACCCTCCTTCGTGCAGATTGTCCAGAATTTTCTTGACAGTCACAGAGCAGAGAATTATACTGAGCGTGTGGAGAACCTGCTGAAAGCGTATCAGCTCACAGGAGCCAGAATGTCACTGAAGACACATTTTTTACATTCTCATCTCGACTTTTTCCCACCAAATCTAAGCGATGTCAGAGATGAGCATGGAGAAAGATTTCATCAAGATATAAAGGTGATGGAAAACTGATATCGGGGAAAAATTCACTCCGAGCATGATGGGTGACTACTGTTGGTTCTTACAAAGAGAGACGGGTGTGCAGTACAAGCGCAAAAGCGAGTGCCTCCAACATTTTTGGGCACACTGACCTCACTTTTATATTGAGGTAAATTGACATAAATATGCTTTAACGTGTCTCCGGTACAGTGGAACCTCGGGTCACGACCGTAATTTGTTCCAAAACTCTGGTCGCAACCCAATTTGTATGTGGTCTGAGACGTTCGTAACCCGAGGTTCCACTGTATCGTCTTCTGGTTTGTTTTCAGAATAAACACATCAAAACAATTTTGGTGGGACAGAGTCCAAACTCCAGATATTGTGTTGATATATTATATTGATATTCAAAAGTGTTAAAACGTCAATGCTGTGTATTTCAAACACCTGACGTGCTAGCTTAATTCCAATTTCACATATGAAATCAGTGTAAAAAAATGTAATAAAGTGCTGGTCTGAAGTTCCCAGAAGCAAAGAAAAAATATTTTTTTGTAGACCAGTGTAACTGTGTTTACGCCTTCTTTGTTTAATAGTTAGTTTATTATTATCCTAATTATCGATTCATTGAGCTTCTTTATCAGTGACCGGGTCAATGCTGGGTGTGTTCCTGGGGTCCCCGTAATTAAATAAACAAACCACTATCTTCGTGTGAATCGTTACGACCGCCCCACTCTCCTGGTTTGCCTAGGGTGACATCCCACTGACTCTCTCAGCATTTGTATCCACAACTCCCACTTGAAGAAGGCCTCCATGGGCTGCACTTGTGCTGTTTCATGAGTTAGTTCTAGTTTCTAGTTAGCTGGCCTTCTTTCTGTAACCAGGTGCACAAGTTGGTCATGCATTGATGTTTCCTCTCCATCTGTTTCTGCTTTGATGACAGTACCTGCTATGGGCACCCATACACAATTGAAATGAACCCGAATGGAGGAATTCTAGGTCGACCCACAAGCGGCTGTACCTTGACAAAATGGACTGTGGATCAAAGATAAGAGAAATACAGATCAAGAAGACTAAAAAGAAAGAAAAGAAGCAGCAATCGGTGGTTACTTACTAAAAGTCGGCAAGCAAAGAAACACCTTAGAAAAGTAGTTTAGATCCAATTTATTAAGATTTCTTAAAAAAAAACAAAAAAACAATATTTTTCGAATCAGGTGGGAAAGCTAGAACACTGCGTAGTGATTTAACAATGTCTACCGAGAATATAATAATGGATGACGCAACGGAGAGCAAGCTACCTGAATTTTCTTTATACTGCTGATTTTTTACCTGACTGTAAGATAAAGGCAGGCACCACAATCAAACGATTTTTAAAATGCAATGGAGGCTATAAGAGAAAGAGAGACACTTCATTTTAGCAATTTTGGGGAGTGAAATTCCATAGCTCTGCAGCTTAAATATTCTCCTGCAGGTCCGACTTGTGACAGATTAGTGCGCAGACTTTGTTATCTGCAATTCTATACTCTTCCGCTGCTGTCCATTATCCAAATGCACCCCAGTGGGTCTGTAAATTGCTTGATGCTGAATATGTGGCGGACTGGAGGGCTGATTTCACGATCCACATATCCGCACTTGGCTTCACCCGTCAAACACTCTCCCCATTCCAGCAACAGTCTCCACAAATTCTGCAGAGAATTCCACGGTTTTAGTGGTGCTACAAGATTTATATCATTTATTTGGTCCATTTGTAGACACTTCTAAATGAAAAACAATTGTAATTAAGTTGCCTGACAGGCCACTGGTTCTCACAATTTCAGCACTTCACTCTTGTCTATTTTCGGGGGAGCAGACTACACGCCACACCAGACTGGCCTACTCCTGGGAGGCCTTCCAACCAATTTCTCTTTTAGAATTTGTTTGGTTTTTTTGGCCAGATACTGTATTTTGCACTTTATGCTCCCTCAAATTTCTTTCCCAGTAAATTTAAGGAATTAAAATGCACTGGGAAAAATAAAACTGTCTCGCAGTTTGTCCAAAACCCTCTTAACATGTCTGCAATTGAGTGAAAACAACACTCATTTAGCTAATTAGCTGAAGTCTGCCTTGTTATTTGTGATTCATGGTTAATTGTCTACCGTCTAATAAAAAAGTAACAATAAACAACTTAAAATTCTTGACGAGCAACTGAACTTAATGAAGCAAAAAATAAAAACAGAAAAGTGACGACACTGCCACTAGTAAGGGAAGAGAAGTAAAAGTCACATTAGGAGCAGACTGGAGTGCCAGACTAGGCCATCTGATTAAATGAGAAGTTCATTTCAGTATAAGACACCAAATTATGAGACCGGTAGGAACAAAAGCCTGCCTGCCCTCCAGGACTAGGACTGTGCACCCCGCTTTATGGCAATGCCGAGTTTAATAAGCACCCAGAGGCCTCTCAGCAGCAGTAAAGTCTAAACGGCCCAATCTGTAAATAGAAAATAAATTTAAAATGCAGTTTGCATAAATACTCTTCACGTGGTGTCTTAAACGAAACAGTCTGGTCTGAGTACCATTTCATTTTTCTTTAGCACGCTAGTGTTTGATATGGGCAACAAGTAGTGGCTGACAAAGTCTACCTCAGCAGCAATCCTGTCATGTTCTCTGCAGCATGGGTCGCTCACGACAGCAGCAGAAGGCTTTACGGGCCCCATCTTGAAATGCTAGAAGAGCTGCTGACTCAAGACAACAGGAGAACGTCTCAGATCAGGCCGGTCCAGTGAGCACTGCTCCAGCGTGTAGACACTGTTATGTTTTAGGAACAGAAGAAATGTGACAAACGAAAGGAGACCACTCAGTTCATCAAACTCCTTTTTTTTAGCTAATTCCCAAGGCTGTCCCAAATACTTCTTCAAGATCGTCAAGGTTTCTGTTCCAACTCCATGGCTCAGTAGTTTGTTCCATATTCCCAGAACTCCTTGTGTCAGGGAGTGCTTCCTGGCTTCAGTCCAAAGTGTACTTACTTTTCTTCAATTCCCACTGGCGTCCTCAAATACACGATTCATCGTTAAGTTGAAGGAATTCTGCTGGTTCTGCTTTGCCTTCGTGCGTGTTGTGTTTTCATTGCACTTGTTTTAGCCCCATTTGAAATTGCAGTATGGCACATAAGTGGAAGTGTCCTTAATAAGAGTAAGTGAAATTGAAATGGGTGACCCCAATGGTGCGGCGAGTACCGAATTACTGGAGTCTGCACGTTCTCCTTATGCCCGCACACATTTACCCTCTAATCTCCCGAAGGTTAAGAGAGCTGAACCAGGCGGGTCGAACTGAGATGCTGGTGGGTCACAGTGGCTGCAGGTTTTGTAACGCAATCTAAAAAAGTACCCAATTACTGTTGTTAACTGAACCCATCACGTTACCCTGCTTTTAAATGACTTCTGTCTTCATTGTTTACTGATCTAACCGTCAACCAATACTGTAATGAGATGCAAAGCAAGTGAACAGACGATCAGGCCAACTTCATTCATTTTGCACTTTTCTGTCCATCATGCTATACCTGTCTGAATAAAATTTATAAAAGGGGAAACAGTGAAGATCTGAGAAATATTGATCTGCTCAAACCCACAAAACACTTTGTAGAATTCTCATTAAAAAAGAAAAACAACCATATTGCTGAGAAAGACCAAGAGAATTCAATGTGTTTCACCAACAGCTGCACAGGAAATTGGTGGTCCTCCAGGAGCTGAGACTGTCATCTTTTGGCTTGCTTTGCATCTTACTATCGTTTGGTTACGACTGGTTAAGAAAACACGAAATCAAGGCTTCAGTATGTTTGAAAGGCAAGTCAATGAAAATGAGGGGACATGCAGTGTGCTCCATTAGCAGAAGTTAGTGGCCATTAAACTGAGAGCATGGCTAGTGCAAAAACCAGTGGCTCTGATTTTGACGCCCCTGCTCTAAACTGAACCTGAACAAATCAGGGTGTGCAAAGCCCATCCAGGGACAGTTCCAGTTTCTTTTAAGAACCACAACTGACCGTACCCACGATAATAAAACCGCATCAGAACTGTTGCCCACAAAATAAATGTTGATTGATTCTACAAGCCAAACTGAACTGGTCCTGCACATGTTTATGATTGGGAACAATTACAAGTGACCAAGTAAGTACCAGAACAGCCATTTGTAAATGTGTACTTCATTTAAAATATTAGTATAACAATTCTATAAGCAGCATATTTAAAGTTGTGAGGTTAGTGATGATTCCTCACGAGCCCCCCATGCAGTCGGATGATGGTGCCCTCTGCCCCTATTACAGTATTACTTACCAAGTTCTGTGATTATTAAACATGCACTGTTTATTGTCGGTTTTACTACTGTTACTATACTAAGCGAGACTGCAGCTTTTTTTTCTGTGAAGCGTCCATATGACAATAAACTTGAAATTTACCTCTTGAAAACCTTCAAATGAACAGTTCATATACACATAAATGACACCTTAAACGAGAAACATCAAACTCAAACTCTGGAGGCCCACAGTGGCTGCGAACAACTTTCTTAACACATTGGCACCACATCCCAATGGTAATTTGCGAGGTAACACGTGGTGTCCATCTATAGGTCGCCTAATATTTAGCAGACAAAAGCGAGTACATTCATGGGTAACACGTGTAAAGAGAGGGGAGCAGGCATCTGACAAAAAAGAGACAAAATCAGTGTGGCATTACAGAACAATGCCAGTTATTAGCTATATTTTAGACATCATTTATTTTCACAGAAATAATTTCAATATGTAGAACCAGAACTATCTAAATATCTTGCAGTACTTAGCATCTCACCAGTATAAGCATAATATGAAAACTGCAACATTCAGTTGTAACAATTTGTGCAAAATCTAATTTGTTAGACCTGGCCAAGATATCGTGTGGCCAGCAGTAACAATTTTCTGTTTTGTGTGCGATGGAACTGATATATATATACATATATATATATATATATATATATATATATATATATAGAGAGAGAGAGAGAGAGAGAGAGAGAGAGAAGTAAATTTTTATTGTGAGTTTTGCTCATCAGGAACAAATTCACTTCTTTTCACTGAGGCAGTCAACGGGTCTAATAGTAACAAATTACAGCTTCTAATGGAACAGATATTCCTTGCCTTAATTTTATTTGACTTAAAATTTATAATCCTTAATTGTTTCTTTTTTACTTAATCAGCAACCAAACAGCAATGAAATGCATACGTTTTAGGAAGTAAAAATGTTAGGTTTGAATTCACAATGGGAGGTCTAAAAATCAAGAGTACACCTTATGAGAAGGATTTAGGAGTCGTAGTGGACTCGACACTATCAACTGCCAGACAGTCTTCAGAGGCCATTAAGAAGGCTAACAGAATGTTAAGATATTTAGCACCCTGATGTGTGGAGTACAAGTTCAAGGAGATTCTGCTCAAGCTTTATAACACACTGGTGAGGCCTCATCTGGAGTCCTGTGTGTAGTTTTGGTCTCCAGGCTACAAAAAGGACATGACAGCACTAGAAAAGGTCCAGAGAAGAGCGACTGGGCTGATTCCAGGGCTACAGGGGATGAATTATGAAGAAAGATTAAAATAGCTAAGCCTTTTCACTTTAAGGAAAAGAAGATTAAGAGGACACAGGATTTAAGTGTTTAATATTATGAAGAAAATTAGTCCAGTGGATCGAGACCATGACTTCAAAATGAGTTCATCAAGAACACGGGGACACAGTTGAAAACTTGTTAAAGGCAAATTTTGCACAAACATTAGGAAGTTTTTCTTTACACAGAGAACCAAAGACACATGGGATAAGTGACCAAGTAGTATGGTAGACAGTAGGACTTTACAGACTTTCAAAACTCCACTTCCTGATACCCATGATACCAAAAAAACATTGACATCTTGATGGTCTGTGTGTGTATGTCTGTGTGTCACAGTTTCTTGAGCTAAAACTGCCGGATGGAAAAAATACTAAACTCGAAACTTAATCCTGTTATGAGATGACAATGCGTTGATTATTGTAGTTTTTGAGCCACATCGTGCAAGAGAAAGACACACTCTAAGAACCCTCAAATACCGTAATTCTGCAATTAATTACATTTTCGTCAACTGCTGTCGTAAAAACTTGTTTTATGATCAGAAAGATCAGCATCAGAACAGTAAATAATTACTGAAATGTGATACAATAGTTTGGGTAACTTGGTAACTGCGGCGCATCGCCTACTGAAGCTCACGTCTGGAATTTTTTTTTTGGTGTCCGATGTCACACGTGTGTTTATAGGGGACAGCTGAAGAGCTCTAGGGACTGTAATTTTACGGCTGCTCCAGGGGCTTTTCTCTGCCTCCTTCCGCAGACCGGATGATTGACGGCTATAACACCTCTGATGTCACTTCCATGTCCATCCACCTGGACCCGCTTCTTCCTACCTGGAAGTACTGTAAACCTGAAGCTCTGCCATCTTTGGTTCAGTCTGAACTTGCATCTGAAAATCATTTCTGCAACTTATTGCATGTTTTTTGTTTATCAGTAAACCTTCATTTATGCAGGGTCCCCAGGCTGGTACCCCAACTCTTTATCGTTGCCTTGTCCTTCTCTTACAGCACCTTCAAGCTCATTAGCTGCAATCTCCCAAACTCAGTTTTTAATCAAATGAAGTCCCTTCTCTGTGGTTGTGCCCTCTTTTTATATTATTTAGGATGGAAAAAGCAGCACATTATTGTGAGCTCCTACATTGCTTATCATGGATGACATTGATTTTGGCTTTTAGTGGTTATAAAGATGTGTGCTATGAATGATGGAACTGTAAAAGTAATAGGAAAACATATAAAAGGTAATTACAATTACATAAGGTTAAAAGCAATGTTTATGATGCCGAGTCGTACTCCATTAGCTGTGTATCACTGTAGCGACAGTCTTAATCACTTTTTTAGCATATGTATTATTTTTCAATCAATAATGACACAATGTCCTCACACGTCCTAATTAACTCTAGATGGATAATCAATTATTTGGTATTTCCCAGAAGCTAATTTCTCCTTTTCAGCATCAGGTAATATGTTCCTATAATGAAGATGGGATTGCCTGGCTAAATATGACAGCGTCTTTGATATTGAAGAATCCAGTGAAGGGCGTTCCTTTAACTCTCCACCCCGTAGGCGCTGTAAGAAGCCGCACACGGATTTCAGCATCATTCGAAAAAAATGTAAAAAGAGAGATAAAGCAATGCAATCCAAACAAGGACATATTGTCATTAGATTGGTTTTGTTCAGACCTGACCCACTTTTTCTACATTTTGATTACAACCAAAACCTCCCAAGCATAACGTCCTAAAAATGACAAAAAAACTTTTTGTTTTGCTGGCACCTGAGGATACCTGACCTGATGCAGGACTCTACCACAACCGGATCTGGTCCCCCTGGTCCTTGAATTGGACTGGGTGGGTTTGCCAATGTTCAGTCTCACAGAGCCAGCCCCTATAATACATCTTGCTTAAAAGTGGGTGGGACAACTGGACAGCTCTCTGAGTGTTACTTTTCTAAACCAATCCAATGCCTCACAGAAGTGGCACCCAGACTGAGGGCGGTGATTTTGAACTGCAAAGAGTAGAGGTGCTCTTGTTAACCTGATCTGACAGACAGCAAGCTTCTGATTACGATAAACGGTCTACAGCCAAAACGGCACCTAAAAAGACCCCAATTAAACATACAAATGGGGGGGTCACATGTGTGGAAAATAAAAACAATATCGGTGGGCGGAGCCTTTTTAGCAGCAATATTCGCTACAAACCTTTCAAGCAGGTTGTCTCCTGACGTGTTCTCATTCGAGAATCATGTATGTCTTGCCATTGTTACATTGTTATAAAACTGAAATGTATCGTTTATTCAAGCAATGTAAGCAGCAGGTGGTCTAGAAAGACAATACTGTTAACAGTTACTAAATTGGGCTAAAATTGGGGTGGGGGGCGTTTACACGAAGGTCATTGATAGGCAAAAAGTCAAGGAGTCAAATGCAATTTAAAGAAACACCCAGTTTTGAAGCATCTACTTACCCAGGTCAATGTAGCGTTTTCTACAGAACTTTCTCAAACCCCCAAAGCTGATCTGGAAAGGGGTTTCCCGTTTCTTTTGTTGTGTCTGTGAGTCCTGTGTGTCATTGGGAGTGGAGCCAGCTTGTCGACATCGCTCTCTGGAGAAGTCAGAAAAAGAGAGGAAACAACTTTAGTTTATTCGCTGGTTTTTATTTCTCAAGATGGAAGCCCTTTTTATCAAGCATAAGCAGACGTCAATGCCAGGGCCTCAGCTCCTGCCGTATACTTTATATTAATTTATTAGATGGTTACTGTGAGTTCAATTAACAACTCGTACGAGTGTCAGACAGATTGGGTTTGTGAACCGATGCTGAACTGACTTTTTGGATGATGTGTAATAATTAGATTTGATTGGTTACTGTTAATCCAATGAGGAAATTCAGATGCATACAGCAGCAGAAACATGAAAAACAAGAATACAGACTCATGGGACATAAAATACAGCCAATCATTCAAACAATTAATAAATACAGTACATCAATAAAAATAAACAAATGTTTACCGCGCAGATATTTCAAAATGAACTTAAAGAGTATGTTGGGAGGAGACATTGAATTGCCTGATAGCAGTGGGCAGAAAAATGCGTAAAAAAATTTTTGTGAAGGAGCAAAGTACAATATTCTTCATTTGGTAATTTATGATATTAAGAGTGTCAAAAGAAAAACTGATAAAAATTAAGTTGTACAGAAGGTTTATGTATAAAATGGCCACAATGGCAGAAAAATCTAAAATTATGTATAAATCCATTCAACATGTTTTAAGAAGTTGGTCAGTGAGTTTGCAGGCAGTCTGACACTTGTATAAAATGGTGCATGTCGATAAAATAAATGAAACAATGAAGAAAAAAAACAAAACAGCACCACATACTTGTCTTTCACAGTGACCTTGCGCTCTTTTGGCTCTCCATGCGCCTCAAATCGATGCCAAAGTGCAGACTCCTTGACATTGCTTCGCAAGTTATGGACGTAGAGCATGTGACGCTCATTCTGAGGAACAAAACAGAACATACTGTAAGTCTATCTCGTAATTAGAAAATGCTTTGAAAAGTAAATTAAATAATAAAATAAGAAGTCCATGAAGAATGACTGGGAGGCCTACTGTGAGAATGAGCTAGTGTATGCTGTTTATATTGCATGTGTTTCCTTAATAAATGTACAGACTCTCGGTAACAACCAATGGCAAATATTAAGGCATAACATCTCAGTGTGAAGAGCAACAGAAAACTCTAACCAATGACGTTAAAGACACATTAAAACACAGCACTTATTACATTCATATTCAGAAATTTGATCCCATTGGAACACAAGAGTACTTTCTGGAAGTCGTTTATTTTACAATGTTGTAGTCATCCCCTGAGGTGGGCTGGCGCCCTGCCCGGGGTTTGTTTCCTGCCTTGTGCCCTGTGTTGGCTGGGATTGGCTCCAGCAGACCCCCGTGACCCTGTAGATAGGGTATAGAGGGTTGGATAATGGATGTATGGATGTAGTCATCCCACATGTGTTTGAGACGTTGTGAGCTTACGACTAGATACAAGACAACTGAATTATAATTATATCACACGGGTAATTTGACATTTTTTTCATGGACGGTATGATACTGTTTGCTGTTGTTCCAGGAGGGTCTCCGCTGAAACCCATGGTATCCACTCTCCATGTATAAATTCAATGTTTTTTCGGGCATCACTACAAATAATACAGGGTAAGTAACAGATACAAAAATTATAATTTCGAGGTGCAGTATTCCTCTAATTTTCAATTCAGTTCAGGGCATGGAATGCAAAACCAGGGTGCCAACCTTACTTAGGCTATTATTAATAATGAACCAGCGATTTGAGTGAGACTGAATTTATTTTGCTTTGCAAAAAGAATTGTGAAACTGTGCCTTTTCATGACCAGTTGTGCCACTGAGCCAGGATTTTTGGTGTTTAATATAAAGTATATTGTTTTTTTCCCCTCTCGCTATACTTTTCTCTCATCTGCAACCTTGTAGTGGTGCCGAGGAGGGGTCCACACTTTCCATCAGCCAGCAGAAGTGCACTGGGGTTGATAGGAGGCCGTCTGCTGAGTTTTTTCCTCAACTATATTGTGCTGGATGACCTCTTTCCTGCACAAGTAGGCCTTTTTGTCTCATCGTGGGTTGTCGTTAGTCATACTGGATTTCCAAACAAACACTATTCCCCTCTTTATTTTCATCTGCAGCCTTTTCTGAGAAAAAGGGGTGCGCGGCATTGCTAAACCCTTAAAGAGAAATGTTTCTTTCTCTTTGCCCCAAAAAGCCGTTATAATCTCCAAAAGAAAAACTGCACGTGAAACACCTTTTAGCGTCCATTTTGCAGAACCTAGCTGCCCTCGGCTCCCAATCATATTTTGTGATGCTGTATATTTTAGTACGTAATCTATGGAGTGCGATTCGGGGTGGCTGACAAGGACTGATAACGTCACATTTTTTATCAAAGCACAGCTTTATATTTTTACAGAGTCAGTGCAAATGTACACCCCATTTGCACACATAAGAAACATATTGAGAAAAAGGTAAAATAAATCACAAAGCATGCAGTAAGGCCAAGTCATGATGAAACAAAATGAAGTACAATTTTTTCTATAATGCATGACGAGTAGCCTTTGTTCAGCAGATGATCGAAAGAGAACGGCTGAGAATGCTGTGTCTGAGTGAGTAAAATTAATTTGGAATTGTTTCTTGCTGGTACTCAAATCTATTTTATGATCTAATTTTAGGGTTTGATGCCAATCCAGAATTGTGATCTGTAGCAATTTTAAATCAACTTTAAATGAATCCCCTTTGAATCATCTTAATAACATTACTGAATACTGCGACTTGGGTTGAAGTGCAGCAATCTTTGAGACACACGCAGACACCCCCCGGAGCCCCCTACTATAGATGCTTTCCATGGTCTACTGTATAATATTAATGTAATAAGTGCTGTCTACTGCCAGGGTCCTGTCAGTGTTCAGATGCCCACAACAAAGATTTCTTAATATACAAGTACAGTAAATGCCCAGAGATTCTGCTCCCTCTGATTTTCCTTATACGCTAATATAAACGTGAAACCCGTTTCATGGCACTCGAAGTCTGATCTCACCTATTTGCAGATCAGGTCCTCACTGCGGGCCACGAGTTAAGGTGGAGACGGAAATCATAGGATTGTATTTGCAGCCATGTGCAGCAGAAAAAAAATTCACGGAGTCCTATTGAGCACGAATGACATGTGAGACTGAATATTAATATTGCTGTGTTACCCTTAGATGTGAATTGATCAATGAGTGTCTATCCAGTGCCAAGAGGGGCGAGTAAGCCGTGGAAGCCCATTCATGTTTGGGATCAAGTCTTGTAATTGTTCCCCACGAATGCGTAATATCCAGTAAGTGCAGGTCTCATTATGTCCCTGCTCGTTGTACACACTGCCTGTTGCTATTACTGACTGGATGGTTTAGTGAGGTCCTCGTATCAACCCTACTGTAGTTTTTCGTGGCATCTGACGGAGCGCCTAGAAGATGATCAAACTGCACTCAAGAGGAAGTAAAGGTTGCAACAAGGTTTCTGTAGGTGAAACAGTGGAATGATCATTACAGCTCCCCTCCGGCTGACACCCCGACAGACCCTAACCCCACATTTCCCACAGGATCAGGGCTTCAGTCTCCACGTTTTCTGTATCCGTGGGGTTTATCAAGAACGTAACTTCTGCGGATTATGTGAACAGACTGTATTTGTAACGATCGTATATAGTGACTGACAGTGCATTTATTTATATGACAATCCTTTCCATTTTTTCCATTCTCTGACTGAAAATGACTTATTTCATCCTTATTCATTCTGCATACAGTAATTTTCATTTTCCATCTATCCATTATTAAACCTGTTTATGCAGATCAAGGATTTGGATAGCCAGAGCTTATTCCGGCATCAGTGGGTACAAGGGGGGGACTAACCTATTCTCTGGGTTTTAAATTGTCTGGTAGTAAATTTATTTAAATCCAATTAAAAAAACATTTCATTTTACAAACTGAATCATACTCTTGTATTTCTCACCAAACCTGGTAAAGAATTTAAATATTTATTTTGGCATAAAAGCAACTGCAGCTTCATAATCAATATGGTAGGTGTGACTCAAACACAAAGGAACTTATTATATGGCGCTTACATGTTGTATTCCAATTCCAAGCACTTTGAGCTACATTATTTGTATGAAAATGTGCTATATAAATAAATGCTGTTGTTGTTGACGCAAGTGTCCATTTGGGTCTTAATGCCAGATGATGGGAGTGTTGGAGCCTGATCCTTCACTTCAGAGTAGGACACAATTCCAGGACACAGTAAACACGTCTATTAACCTGACAGCATGTGTTCAGACTACTCATTTAGATAAGCACACAGCCCTGCTTCCACATTTGTTTTACTTTTTCACTTACATTGGTCTTGTTTCTTTGTTTTTCCACATGACAGGTCTCTGAATTCTCACAGCTAAGGAGATTAGAATGCAAAATGTTATTAATATTTTAGGAGTTTAACCTTCAGCAACAAAATAAATCAACTTATAAATAACAATATTCCCATGCGAAGCACACCTACTGCAAAACAGACACAGCTTTATGAAAATGCCTGCAGCCTAACAGATCACACTTTAATAACGGAGACTACACACCACTAGCTGGGCCACAGCAATGTCCACAGATGACTAAAAAGAGAGGTTTGCATGAAAAATAAAGTGTGCCTCGTGTGTCATTACCTGAAGGCTTGCCGACCACTTGGAGATCGAGACTGACAACACACTGTAGAACTTCCAGAGACCTGTGCCCGTGATGATCGTAGGTAAGGCTCCCTGGTGTTTCTGAGGGACAGAGCCAGGGGTGATCCTGAGCGGGACAGTAATGTGTTGCTCTTATTCCCCAGGCTTGGCTGGCATGGGTGCAATTTCTCAGGAAGTAGACTATGCTGCCTCTGGGGCCCACTGTTCAGGCCTTTCTCATTTTCATGTGCGCAGCCGCCAGGCAGAGTGGTAACAGACAATCGCTTGCGTCGCTCCCCTGCACTCTGCAAGCAGTAGTCGTGATCTCCAAAAATACGCTGAATGGTCTGGCCGCTGCCTTCTTGTCGCTGGTCTTCTTTTTCAGACATTGTACCTGTTCGGCACAGCTCTGCATACAGTTCAGTTTGCTCCAGAATCTTCCTTGACTGTGACCGTAACCCACTCCCTACCGACAGCCAAGAACCTTTTTGAGGGCAGTCGTTTTTCACCTCTGGTTTAAAAAGGTCATCATCTACTGTTTTGTGAGGTGGAGTTGTTGGTGGTGTGAGGCCTGAAAAGAAGTAAAAACAGAAAAAAAAAAATCATACGTTTTAAAATAAAAATACAAATAAAATATATATAAGAACATATAATGTATCTAGCAGAGATGCATGCTGACTAGGAATGGGCTCTTTAAGAACAGCGACCCCATTGAAAATACAGGGTGAGTCAAAGTTATGTTAACACTAATGGATTATTTTTGTTCTGCAGATAGATATACACCATGGGTGACAGATTAGTACTAGAGCAAAGAAGAGTGGTGGCAAGGTTGCAATTCATTGTATGGTGAAGAAGCGAATGTATATATAGCAGGAAAGTTCGTGATATCAATGACCTGAAGGACAGAATATGGACTGTGGTTATCATCTTTTCCCCACTTAATGTGTGTCCGGGCTTTAAATGGTTCTGTTGCTCGTTGGTTTTTGTGTGTTGAACATGATGGCGAACAGGTTGAGACATTCCTGTAAATCATCTTGCACATATGAAGTGTTTCTGCCATTCAAATGTTAAAATAATTTTGACTCACCCTGTATAAAATCCCACTCCCCAGTCTTGATGACTTGTTATATCAATGCCAACTTAAACCTCCTGAAAAAGGAGCTGAAGGAATCCCATGGAGCTGCACGACGTCAGTCTGTAGCCTCAGACAATCTTCTGTGTTCCTTCAGAAGAGCAGACGGTATTGTCCAGGGCATGACAGTCAGTTCTGAAGAGATTTTTAAGGAACCACG
Source organism: Polypterus senegalus (assembly GCF_016835505.1). Classification (NCBI taxonomy): domain Eukaryota; kingdom Metazoa; phylum Chordata; class Cladistia; order Polypteriformes; family Polypteridae; genus Polypterus; species Polypterus senegalus. Next base: position 34,304,617 of record NC_053166.1, on the reverse strand, counting down.
TGCTAATCTGATTGTGCACTCCACTACTGCATCAATTCAATTTCTTCTTGGGTAATATCTAATCGGTCACCTTCAAAAATATGCCTTAGTTGATGGTTTTATTCCAAGGATAAGATGAGAATATGCACTGGATGACCAAAGTACGTAGGAGATTAGGGCTCTGTGCACAGTCAAACTGGAACAGAAGATGGCCTTCCACAAATTGCTGCCACATAGACTGAGGTGCACAATTTCTAAAATACTTTGGTATGCTGTAGCTTTACCAGTAGCCTTCACTGGAACCCTGGAACCAGACCCAAACTCTAAAACACAGCCCCAAACCATTATCCGTCCTTCACTAAACTTTACAGTAAGGACTACGCAGTCCACAAGGTAGCGTTCTCCAGGCATCTGCCAAACCCAGATTCATCCAGCAGACTGACAGATAGTGAAGTGTGATTCATCATTCCAGAGTCCAATGGCGGTGTGCTTTACACCACTCCAGCCAACCCTTGGCATTGCACATAGTGATCTTAGGCTTGTGTGCAGCTACTTGGCCAAGAAAACCCATTTCATAAAGCTCTCGACACACAGTTCTTCTGCTGATGCCGCTTCCACAGGCAGTCTGGAATTGTTTTGTGAGTGATTCAACAGAGGATAGCCGGTTTTTATACACTTCAGCACTCAGTGGCCCTGCTCTTGTGTTTACATGGTCTACCACCTCATGGCTGAACATTTGTTGCTCCTAGATGCATCTACTTCACAATAATAGTCCTTACAGTTGACCCGGGCAGATCTAGCAGAGCAGAAATTTCACATAATGACTTGTGACAAAGGTGGCATCTTATTACAGGACCACATTTAGAGCCCATTCAACTGCCAACGTTTGAGACTGCATGGCTATGTTCTTGATTTATACACCTACTCTGTAGTCGGCAAGAAAATTCTCAGCAACATCCTTGAGTGCCTTCCATGCTACTTCGTCCAGCCCCACTAGCAGATCTTTGAACTACTTGTCATTGATGACGTGTTTGAGTTATGGACCAACAAAAATGCTTTCCTTAACTCTGGCATCAGTTATTTGTGGAAACATTCCTCTCAAACATTTTCCTTGGTCATCACTTTCACAGACTCGTCAGTCCAAGTTTTTGTTAGGTCCAAAAGTGGCTTATGGGCCGCACGTTTCTGCCTCAGAACCAAATGTTTACGGAGTGGCTAGTTGTATTTAATCTAATGAGACTCTTCATCACGGCTGTTTCCAGCAGTCCTTAGGATATCCAAGCTACAGGGCCATTGCTTTTAAATCACCACAGACATTCCAGTTGTAGTTTTGTACTATGTATGTATAATTAGAATATGAGAGGAAATCATAAACATAGGTGATTACAATATAATGGTAGATGATAGGAACATTTAATTGTGCTTTTTTGTGATCAACAGGCTGAAATTCATAAGAGATCCTCAAAAGTGTTTAGGAAGCAAAACTATTGTTGTTCAGCGTTAGCTCTCCTCTTTTCAGAGTTTATAATTTTAAAAGGTGGACAACCACTTTTGTATTGCAATTAACAAAACTAAATATCATTTTTCCTATGATCATATAAAAGACAAATGTTCACATCTCAATTTTTCATCTTCATTTATTAACGGAGTCTCAGTCAGCCCTGTTGCTGGACCCCCCCTTAAGTCGGCACTTTGTTAAATGAGTGACATTCAAAGGCTTTTACAGAAGGATTCCAAATGTCTCACAATGCCGCAATGGCACAAAAGTCTATTGTGGCACGTTACAATAAGCAGGAGCTCAAGACTATGACTCAGTTCAACAATATCAAGGCAGTTCTGCAGCACGACTGTTATGTTTGGGTGACAGTGAAAAGCAGGCGAGTTCACAGCCAAGTGCTCATTTTCTAGTAACAGGAAATAAGCATCCTTCAACTTACCAGCTGTTCCACACAATTCCACACTCAGTGTCTGTTCATAGTGTTTGCTGGGGAAGGCGGTGTCTCTAAATGAAGGAGATTAAAAAGCAAAAACAGAATATTAACTGTCATTATAAATGAAAAATATAACAGGCGATTTAAAATATTACTCTATGGCCTATATTTTCAGGTAACGGCAGCTGTAAAATGAAATACAGAACAGCATAATGGATTTAGTTTTTCATCTTCTATCTCTATTCCCCCTGCAGCCACCCCCAAAGATCTCTATTCATCCATCAATCTTTTGATCTTGCCTTTCACTGGACAGGCAGGAATGGCTTCTCAGTTGAAAGTTGGCCGCTTTCAAGCACACACTCACGCTTGGCACTAAGGACGGATTCGAGAATGGCTAAACATACATGTGAATACACATGCAAACTTCACACCAGCCATAAGCATGACATGATTCGAACGCAGGGCCCCGGATCTTCAAGGGCTAACATATTAAACACGGTGCCAGTGTGCCTGTGTTGTGTGAATGGATTTTGCAGCAGTGAGAGACCACTGTTATGTTTCAGTTAGGGCTCCCCTTCGGCTAGTGTTCAACATTTTTCATTTATATCTATTGTATTCATTTTTTGTGCTGATTATTTAGTCTCTGTATGTCAATGCGTTTGGTTTTAATGTGTGATTTGCTTTTGTGGGTGATCCTCCAAAAGACATGACCACCTGCTCATCACACAGTCCTTTGTGGTTCATTGAACGTGCTGGAGCGTGGCGAGTATCTTTTGTGATTTTTTTCTGTCTGTGCTTTTTATTAATTTTCCAGATTTTCTTCTGTTCTCTGGATCTGTTTATTAGGACATTGTTTGATTCAAGGTTACCCGTTTCAGGCAACTCCTTTTGCCTTGTGTGCTCTTCCAAGCTTCACTGTTAACAGAGCATTTTTTTTTTTAATAAATATTTTTATTTATAAAGATTCTATGCCCTGTTCATCAATAACCAGGGTTTGACAGTTTTTTCCCCTCTAGTAGGCATTTTAAATAATTTTTGGGACTTTGTGTTTAGGAGCTCTCTAGTTGACTACAGCTTCCAAGTTCACATTGACTATTAAGTTAATCTTTTGTGGTTTTTCTTCTGTGCTATTTCTATATATCAATCCTTTGACTATTCTTTGGCACGGCCTATACTGGGACATTGTTTGCTTCAAGACTGCATATTTCAAGCAACTCCTTTCGCCTTTTGTGCTCTTCTGAGATTCACTGTTAACACTGCAATTTTGTGAAAATAAATATTTTTATTTATTAAGATTCTATGCTTGCCCTTTTTATTTTTAGTCAGGGGTTGATGGCTGTCCCCCTCTAGTGGGAATTTTGAGTCATTTCTGGCTTTTGTTGAGGAACTCTTTAGTTTTCAACAGTTTCCAGGTTCACATTGACACTTTGATGAAAAGCACGCCAAGAACACAACACATAAATTAAAGAGACGTCACATATGCCGGGTAGGCACAAAATGTAATGTGAAGGGTTAACTTTAACCACTTGCTAGGAAACTACTGCTGCCATTCACTCAAACAAACCACAAATGTAGAACTTTTAGAAGACTCTTTGCACGAACACCGTTAGGATTGTGACCATATTACCGATTGCATTTTCATTATTTAAAGGAATACTCAAGCCAAAATGGTACATTTTTATATATGTTACTTAGCCCATGTGGTGATCGCGATTAAGTTTTTTTTTTCAATTCTGCATGAAAACATGAGATTAAAACTTTTTCTCGGCCATCACTACAACAGCATTGGGGGCCCCTGGGCAATGCACTCCTTACCAGCCTGCCCCAAACTACGCAGCTACTCTCAAGAATTAAAGTCTAAATAGTTAATAGAGTTAAACATATATTTATTAGTACAGTACTTTAAATAAAACAGATTTTAAGCAATAAGAATACATGCCATAAATCAAAGACTAATTAACACAAATATCCAAACAATCTAACAAGTTTTGAAGAACACAAATTTCAGCCTCTACTCAATACGTATCCGTAATACAAACTACATGGGGTTAGTAATATAAATAATACAGCATATTTAGTTGGGGTACTCCTTTAACAAATGTAGCAAAGATATACAAGAAATGAGACACATTTTAAAAACAGTCACCCACACACACAGGTCCTCCACATGATATCCTCTGCACCTACCCTTGGACTTTAGGCTGGCAAAGAGACCAGGTGGTCAGTGTAGCACTAGGACAGCTTCAGCTCAGTTTTCAAGGAGATGGATGGACAGGTGGTTTCAGAAACCAAATGACTACAATACCCATTACTCAAAATAAATAAATACAAATCTAAACCCAAAAACTATGGATATCTTTCTAAAGAGAGTAGAAATGCTTAATAATAAATATTCATACATAATACAAAGAAAATGCTAAGAACTGTTAACATTTATATCAGTTATACATACCAGTAGACAATGAGTCAGGGAAATCTGATTGTCTTTTAATTACAGACAACAGTTCCAAATATTTGTTTCAGATTCCAAGAAAAGAACCAATAAAGAACTGGAGTGGTCCATTAGCTGCCCCCAAGGTGCTCTGTGTCTTGAGCCAGCCATTCTCCAGACGGCCAAGAAACGCCTCAGAAGTCTCAAACATAGGGGGCTCGTGAGGAAGACACCCATTACAGTGGAACAGCCTGCGCGTTTCCTCCCTGGTCTTAGGCTCCTGTATCTCCTGGATGTCACTTGACGTAATGCTAGCTTTGGATACAACACCACGGGAACAGCTGCTGTACTGAGATGGCCTACCCCAGTCCTCTGGAGCCTGATATCTGGAATTGGAACACTCTGCACTGCATTCACATGTGATTGTCTGTTTATGTATAACTGTTATTAAACTAACCAATCCTAGTAAGTTAATGTTAATGTTAAATTCACATCAGTGTTTGCTTTATTCTAACGGAATGTTACTTCTGGATAACTAATGAAAGGTTTTATAAGCTCGCTCGGTTTAAATTCTAACACTCAGAAAGACAGATGAGAGCGTTTGCTTGCTAATGGAGAGGTGTCGAGGCATAAGGTTTTCTCGCCGTATGTTATATTGCACGCACTAGCATAACTATTAATGTAGTTCTTGACTTATGTCATATCTATAAAGAAACTTAAGAGATATAACTAAGACTAGCAAAATACCCGCGCTTCGGCGAAGTACTGCATTAAAATTTTTATTAAGAAGAAAAGTAAACCTTTTTAAACTGAGGGAAAATATGCCAATAATTATTTCTTAAGGATCTCTTTGTATGCCACGTTGTCAGTTCGGCCCTCCGGTTATAATATGACCAAGCTGTGCGCTGAGCTTACTTTTGAGCATGTAACGTACAGTTGGCCATGTGAACAGTAATCTTGTCTCAAATCTCGCAGCTTGGATTGCTGCTGTCATAATCGGTTTGAGTTTCATGGTTTGTTTCAATTATGACAGTATTTGCAGGACTTGTGTTGAAGTGACATGCGGCATCTGTCAAGCGTTGTAAGCACACAACCGGTTTCATCGATAAAATCACATCCAGCTTTTGAGAGTTTAAACATTCATAAACATCAAAGTGTCCACTACTGAAATCGTCACCTGTGAATCTAAGATGTTTAAGAGGTATTGGCGGGTTGTTGAAAGGTGTAAAATATTTGGCCATTTCGGTACACTTGAAAGCGACAACCGAACAATTCAGCGGCAGCCATCAACTCACATGCAGAACCATAGGTGAAGGGCTTAAGCATTTCACTCTTATAGAGCTCCTGTGTAGTATAATTACAGTAATCCCTCCTCGATCGCGGGGGTTGCGTTCCAGAATCCCCCGCGATAGACGAAAATCCGTGAAGTAGAAACCATATGTTTGTGTAGTTATTTTTATATATTTTAAGCCCTTATAAACTCTCCCACACTGTTAACATTATTAGAGCCCTCTAGACATGAAATAACACCCTTTAGTCAAAAGTTTAAACTGTTCTCTATGACAAGACAGAGATGACAGTTCTTTCTCACAATTAAAAGAATGCAAATAGATCTTCTTCTCTTCAGGAGCAGAGAATTTCAGAGGGAGAGAGAGAGCTCGCGAAGAAAAGCAAACAATCAAAAAATCAATACGTGTGCTTTTAAGTTTGCCGCAGCATTTTATAGGAGCGTTAGTATCTTCTAAGCAAACAGCCTCTGTGCAAACAGCCCCTCTGCTCACATCTCCGTCAGGCGCAGAGAACGTCAGAGAGAGAGAGCGAGATTAAAGCAACAATCAAAAAATCAATACGTGTGCTTTTAAATATGCCGAGCACCGCAATAAAGCAGCATTTTTTTAGAGGAGCGTCAGTATCTTTTAAGCAAACAGCACCTCTGCTCACAGCCCCTCCGTCAGGCGCAGAGAATGTCAGAGAGGGTGAGAGAGAGGCAGAGACAAGCAAACAAGCTCCGCGCGGGATGCATATCTTATAGCATTGAGGAGTTTTAGTTAATATGTAATACATGCTCTGATTGGGTAGCTTCTAAGCCATCCGCCAATAGCGTCCCTTGTATGAAATCAACAGGGCAAACAAACTGAGGAAGCGTGTAGCATAAATTAAAAGACCCACTGTCTGCAGAAATCCGCGAACCAGCGAAAAATCTGTGATATATATATTTAGATGTGCTTACATTTAAAATCCGTGATAGAGTGAAACCGCGAAAGTCAAAGCGCGATATAGCGAGGGATTACTGTATCTCCTGTACCGTCATCAGTCCACACCTTGAGCCTGTCCCAGTCATTCAATACATAAGACACAATGTTCCTCTGGATATCAAGAGTGAGCCTGATATGGCCGTGCAATATGATCATCTCGATAGACATGGTAATGGGGGTTGGAATGATAAAGGAAATGGGTACCTGAGCAATATAAAGTAAGTGTAAAATACCTACACAATAACTATAATTGTAATAAACAAACAATAAAACAGCGGAGAAGCCGTGGATTAAACAAAAAGGCTGTAGTTATCAGTAGGGAGACGTGAATCCCGTGCCGAAACAAGGAAGGGAATGTAGAGACCGGAGCGATGGAAGGTCTTACAGTATATAGGCAGGCAGCCAACAACGTGGGAGGCGCTGGGATGGAGGACCCAATGCCGCCTCACACGGCGACTGAGCTGCAGGCTATGGACGTATATATGTACGTAAGTAGGATTCAGTTAGCGTTGGGAACCCGTGTACCAAATTTCTTGAAGATGGGCCCATAAGTTACAAAGACTGTTGAAAAGTTCAATATGGCGGCTGACAGTGACATCATACATCATTGGTTTCGGTTAGCTCAGGGAAGCCGCCTACTAAATTTTGAGCAGATGGGGCCATAAATAAGAAAGTTCAACATGGCGTACGTTGTTGACCGTTATGACCATTACTCGTAGAATTTCGAAATACTTTTGTAAGTAAACTGTAAGGAATGAGACTGCCAAATTTCAGCCTTCTACCTACACGGGAAGTTGGAGAATTAGTGATGTTGGAAAGTTCAATATGGCGGCCTACAGTGGCGTCATACCATCGAAATAAGTAAGTACAGTGGTTTCGGTTAGCGCAGGGAAGCCGCCTACCAAATTTCGTGAAGATGGGGCCATAAATAAGAAAGGTCAACATGGCGGACGTTGTCGACTGTTACTTTATGTACGTGTAGAATTTCGAAATGAAACCTGCTTAACTTTTGTAAGTATGCTGTAAGGAATAAGCCTGCCAAACTTCAGCTTTCTACCTACATGGGAAGTTGGAGAATTAGTGATAAGTGAGTGAGTGAGTCAGTGAGGGCTTTGCCTTTTATTATTATAGATTTAAACCTGGAACTTCAGACAAGAATGTTTTTTTGTATTATCACTTATTCTTTTCAATTTGTTTTTGCATTTTTTTGTGATCAATTTTTTATTGAAATATAAAACAAACACTTTAAAGGAAACCATAGTCCTTTCTGATGGGAATTGAAATAAAAAAAAGCAAAAGAAGGATATGAAGTGCAAATGTAATGCAAATTTTAACAAAAGTTTTAACAGTGAGGAGACCCCTCCCTGAGTCTATGTTGAATGTAAAATAGAGTCTATATTAAAATAAAACAGAACCCCATGCTTGATGCCCACTCTCTACACTACCACCGTATAACATGACCCAACTCTGTTACATTAAAATTAATAGCGACAACAAACAGAATAAAGGAGCCCACGAGGCCCAGCCAGTGATTAGGGTGGCAGCCAGGACGTGAGCCCATCCGTGCTCGGACCAGCTATACCCTGTCTGCCCATTTTTTAATATAAGAACAAGAGCCCCTATTCAACTTCGCTGCTAACAACTCCAAAATGATCAGATTAAGAAAGGAAGACTTCCAGACAGAAAAAGAAAAAGAATCAGGGGTTTTCCAGCAAGTGCAATTTTGGCAGTGACTGTCCGTAACGCAAATAGCCTCTGCTAGATAAACGAAAAATGAAGTGAGGAAAAGTCTAAAAGTAGGGAAATGTGGGGAGGCAAAGGGATGCTAATAGAGAGAATGGAAGCAAGAAAATCGGACACTCCAGACTAAAAACTAAACACAACTGAAGAGTCTCAAAACAAATGCATAAATGAACTGGGGGTGTTCTGGGAGCAAAAGTGTCAATTTGGGTCAGATGAGAATCCCCATGCACACCATTTATGGTGTGGGGGGCAAATAATCAGTGAACAACTTTAAATGGAGTCTGTTGATGATTAGGATTCCTTGAAACCAATGAGAGATGTTTGTTCTGAATGTCACTAAACTTCAAAATGAAGATATGTGGACCAAGGAATTTTTGTGTTGGTGTCAATATCAATGTTCAAAACTTTCCAGTAGCTGCAGAATTTTGGAAACCTCAATGAAAAGGTGACTGCAGTTACAGATCTTGTATTGTGTTTGAATATTTATTTTGAAGCACATCCACTCTCTTTTGCATTATGTCAGAAAGTGAATGGTCAGACCTATTAATTATTCATTGTCTGCTTTAAGGGGGAAAAAAAAAGTGCACCATATTTCAACTTTGCAGAAAATGAGAGAACAGCCGCCCACTCATGGACGCACTCGCAGCAGTACACGAGTCTGTCTATAAAAACTATCACGCTACATGCTTGTGACAGCAGAGGAAGAGGTAAAATTAGCTCCTTGGCTGAAGTATTCAATTAAAGGCGAAAATGATTTATAACTCTTTTTTTAATGACTTCACATTTACTGATAAACCACAGTCTGTCGTGGCTGCAAATCCTACAATTCCACCCACACCTTAAAAGTCGCATCAGTCTGTCACAGGGTACAACAATCCACTGCAGTGACCCCGATTAACCATAAACACAACTGCTACTTGTAGACGCAGAAGATCGGCTCCAAAAACACTTGATAGCTTTTCAAAACCAGAAGATACTGCCATGTCCTGCGGTGGGTTGGCACCCTGCCCAGGATTGGTTCCTGCCTTGTGCCCTGTGTTGGTTGGGATTGGCTCCGGCAGACCCCCGTGACCCTGTGTTTGGATTCAGCGGGTTGGAAAATGGATGGATGGATGGATGGAAGATACTGCCAGCACAACGAACTCAATAACCATGCTGGTCTTCTTCCTAAGCATTCTACTCTTCAAGGGTCTCATTTATGAAACTTTGCGTGGATTTGAGTGTGAAAATATAAAAACGTCCAAAAAACAGGAAATTGCATCCACCAAAAATAAAAATCTGATTTATAAACCCTGGGGTACAAACATTTCAGTGCAATTTACCTTTATAAACTGTAATTATCTTGTTTAATGCGTGTGCATGAACCCACCTCTAACTCCACTGGATGCCACCCAGAAACAACCGTACATGGACTGTGCTAATGAACCTCATATATATGCAGTTGTGATGCTGCAGTATGCCAATGGCTGGTAGAGCAGCCTCCTTCTCGATGCATCAAGACCCCACCACCTGAATTCAAGAGTATCTGGCTGCGCTCCACAAATGAGCACGCAAGATCATGCGCAGCACTACAGGACCTCTCCTCTGTGTTCTGCGGGTCGAGGAATGGCATAATGTAATGGCACATGTATCGACATGATTATTGATACAATGAATAGTAAAGACCACAATGAACATTGAGGATTCAGGTAGTTACGTTACCATTAAACCAGCCAGTGCGTGGAGCACCATCATGTCTTCTAAAGCTACTCAGCCTTAAAATAAATAAATCACAGGTTGACCCAGGGCACCGAGCCATGACATTTGTCACTGTCATCTTGGCATCACAGATGGCTTGTGTGTTAATGGGAGGTTCCCACTCATGGTTAACAGAAGCAGCTTCAAACTCGCTAGGTGCCCTTATTGCAATATGAGTGCAGTAAATTTCTCCAGTTATGTTAGGAGAACTGGGCACTGCAGCACTTCTCTGGTCAGTTAATGGCTTCTGGCACAATGGGTATGATGGGAGTTTGGCTGACTGACCTGTCGGCCAGTTCCCTGAGAAGTAACAACAGGTAGCCGATATAAACTGATGAATAACTAAAAATGTATTTCAGTGTCAATACATGGCATTGGCCCTCTTAAAAGGAAACTACAAAAGAGTCTATATGTCATTTTCAACACTGTTAAAGTTTAAAATGCTTGTCACATCAACACACTTTGTAACAAAGGCTCAGTGATATGAACTGTTTCGCTGCATCTCTCTATTTGATCCACGGTGTCATGTGTATGGATGGGTCAGAGTTTCCACAAATATACACAAATCCTTTGTCAAGTTTTCTTTTATAAAACCCCACGTTTGCAGGGAAAGCTGTGTGTGCACATTTAAAGCCTCTTTTTATGCAAATACAAGTTTCATAAATCTGACCCCAGGTGCGTCATGTCCTCCTACACTCCCAAATCCAATTCCCCTGGATGAGGTGGAAAGGCAGCTTTTAACATCAGACCGGGGAGGTCTTCTGACCCACCAGAGGTGTGACAAAGAAGCACGGCTGGGTCAGATGGAGCTTCATACTGACAGGAGAAATCCTTCGCCGTATCTCCCTTCAGCGGCCCTAAGAAACCCAAACAGGGAGCCCATGGAGCTCCAGTGGGTGTCCAAAGGGGGCACTGCCAGACGGATGCTGCCAGCCAGTCTACTAAGATAATATTTTGCATAGCTCCGCATCACCATTCTGACATGAAGTCTGGAGAAGGTTCCATCAACCATCCTGTCTGGAATGCCAGCCAAACCATTCTCCTGATATTTACTCCATGAAATTAATTCACAAATTAGCTAGAATAGAAGTTAGCTGCCACACTGATCCTCCCACAAGCCAGGATTAGGAGGCGCTGATACTGAACAGCACTCGTTAATATATCAATAAAAATAAGAAGAATTACTTCACGGTACGTAGCTTAAGGGCTGACCAGACTGTATGTAAAGATCGTGATTTTCATAAGAGTGTAAAGGGGAAAATGTCAAGACCTGTCCTTCACCTGACCATCACTAACCTTTACAACACAACATGTTTATGATAACAGACATACAAAAGGTCACCTACCCCTCATGTTTGGAGGTCAATGGAAGAGTCAAGGAGGCGCGCTTCTCTGTAGGCAAAAAAGACAGAAAAAGGAAAAGTGTTATTAAATGAGTTACTAAGCATATGATTCTACTCAGCAGTGCTTTGACACTTTTAATCTGCTCATTCATGGAGGTGCTGCCCAATGATGCCAACTTCCTTCACTTAATTTTCTAGTCTTGATTCTTAGTGGACAGACAAATCATGAATACATTTCTGAATAAGATGGTACAGATTTGTGGAAATGGTTTACTTCGCTAAATGAAAACATTATAAAGTGTGCTCTTGCTCCTATATATCAGGTAGTGTAAAGATTGTGGTTTAAATAAAGCTGCCACTTTATACAAAGAAATGTTAAAACACCAGTAACGCTTACCGTTTAAAATTGCAGAGGTGTCATTAAGAGCCATGCCTTCAGGTTCCTTCTCAACCATGGAGCCGTGCTTTGGACCTTCTGGCACCTGGGAATGCAGACAGCTGGCCTTCACTGGCGTTGGCTCCTTCCTTTGATTTCCTGTGGTAGCTTTATCACCCTTGAGCCTTCCCAACGCTCTGCGAGGCTTTTTGGCAAAGCGTCCAGGACAGGACAGCAGTCTTCTAGAGCGTCTAACCGAATAGGAGTCTCCTTCTGCTTCCTTTCCTGGTTCTGCAGTTTGTTTCTGAACCTCTCGCTCCCCTCCCTCTTCCATTATGCTCAAGACCGAATCCTCTGCACGGCCTACGTTTGCTGGTTGCGACTCTGCCTTGCTGAGCTGCTCTCTTCTCACAGTGAGCTGAGGTAGACCCTGTTTGGGAGAGCCAGGGGTGGTGTAGGGAGGGCTGCAGATTCTGTAAGGCTTAGAGACGTCAAATGACGTACCAGTCTCTAAAAGCTCCCTGAGGACAGAATGTGAATCAACTGGTCTTATTTGAACATATCTTGTCCGATGAAGGCCACAGCCTTCTGAACGCTTAACCGACTTCAACCATGTAGGTTCTGCTGGTGCTGTCCTGGAGGGAAGGCAATCCGACTGAGCCAAGGCTGCACCATCACGCTCCTCCTTCCTGTTGGGGTTAGGGTGTTTGCGGGTGGGAAGGCAGTAGGGGTGCATGTACCTGATCAGATTCACCACAGAATCCAGCTCCTCTGCTGTCTGAAACTGCAGTCCACATGGAGAAGGGGGGATCTCGGCCTCACTCCAGGACTCCTCCTCAGAATCACTTGCACCATCACTACATGGCGAGGGCAGCTCTTCAGCCTCAGGCGAGGAAGTAAGGTGTCGGTGTAGCTCTGTACACTGGCGACTAGGTGGCAAGAAGACTTTGGACTTTCTCTCATAGCTGCCATTGAACTGTGGACATAAAAAATGCACATTAGGATGCAAAATTCTCAATAAAGGTGACTTAATCTGAACAATGCAAACAGATGAAAAGATGAGGGCAAAACAAGATATTAGGGAAAAAGGGGGGATGTTAATTTGACAAAACAGAAAAGCTGTCACCTTTACTGTAGGCCGTGAATATCTAGATTTGACACTTCTGTTGCCATGGCAATGAATGCTGCCTTGTCTGTGCGTATCATAATTGAGAGGCACATTGAAAGAAGCCAAAAGCAGTTTCTTCAGCTGTGAAGAGAATTTTGGGAACAACTGTAATTCACACATAATGGACAATTTACGTGAAAGCAACTCAATAAAACAGTTTAGGCTTTTTACACTGCTTAGTAGAAGCCCTTTAAAAACAGAAGATAAAAGGCAACCAGAATAAGGGTAAGCAGCTCCACAGTCTTAAGATGGTTATGGTGGTAACAGTATCAGGTCTGAGTAAAGTTACTTGTGCCCTTTTAGATTTTGTAATTTGTACAGTTCCTCATTGTGTAATTTTAAAGTATACAGATATTTCTAGCAAGGACCCAAGTTAACAAGTTATGGAGCTTTGAAAACTGCCAAGTAGTACAAAAAAAAGTCAAAATGACAGCCACTAAAATTTGTCTGTAATGTAAAGGGCTGGGAAAAATCTGTGAAAAATTTGATTTATGATTTTATTTGCACATGCAGAGGGCAGAAAGATATGGAAGAAGATGATCCGCTGTGGCGACCCCTAATGGGAGCAGCTGAAAGAAGAAGATCATCTATATAGTGTACGTATGTATATATTATGTACTTTATATATTATACATACACTGCATACATAGTATATTTAATGCATACTGTACTGTATATTTAATGTATATAGTGAAGGGGTGTGCCAGAATGCATCTAGAAACGAAGAAAAACGTAATATTTCCACACTGGAAAGAACTACATACAGAGCTAAAATGTTGTGTCTGCTATATCCTTACCTGTTCAGCATGAAAAATCACTTTTAACCTTTTTCCTCTTTAAGCTGCATATATACAGAGTATACAAATACACACACGTATAGAGAGTATATACACCAGTCAGCCGCAACATTAAAACCATCTGCCTAATCTTGTGTGTGCCACCAAAACATCTCTGATCTGTCAAAGCATGGACTCCACAGGACCTCTGAAGGTGTCCTGTGGTGTCTGCAGGCAGATTTTAGAATCTGTAAGTTGTGAGGTGGGGTCCTTCATGGCTCAGACGTGTTTTTCCAGCTAGCATCACAGATGCTCAATTGGATTGCGATCTGGGGAATTTGAAAGTCAAGACAACGCCTTGAACTCGTTGTCATGTTCCTTAAACCATTCCTGAACTATTTTTGCAGTGTCTGCAGGGCGCATTACCCTGCTGAAAGAGGTCACTGCTATCAGGGAATACCGTTGCCATGAAGGGATACATGTGGTCTGCACTAATCTTTAGGTAGGTGATACCTTGTCAACGTAAAAACCACATGAATGCTAAGGGTCAAGGTTTCCCAGCAGAACATTGCCCAGAGCATCACACTGCTACCATCAGCTTGCCTTCTTCCCATAGTACATCCTGATACCACACGACGATACATACACAGTCGGCCATCAATATGATATAAAATATTATACAGGTATATACAGCTAAACTTCCATTACAACGAATTCCCAGGGACTTAAAAAATATTTTGTTGTAATGAAAATTTCACAGTAATGAGATTCTGTATTTGTCACTATAGTGCTTTCTTTAACTTGCGCCCAGGCGTTTGCAATCATTTCTATAGCTTCTTTCACATTAATTTTAATCTCCTCCTGCCTACAAGTTATGCTGACAAGAATTTTACTCAGCATTTCCTTACTATAATACACTTTCTGGGTGCGAATGATGCGCAAATCCAATGGCTGAAGCACTGCTGTGCAGTTGGGTGGGAGGAATTCAACGCAAACCTTATCTAAATGTGGAAGCATGTTGTGGGCAGCACAGTTATCACTCAGAAGCCGAATCATCCTTTTCTTCTTCATATTGTGAGGTTTCTGAACTCTTTTGAGACCCCCCACCACCCACCCTATTGGGAACGACATGCTAAATTTGTCCCGAAGCGCGATTGCAGCGTCTGTGGAAGATTGTTTGTCCGTTGTCACAACAGCAGGCTCACAGAGCTGCAATGAATCGACACAGAAGCAAATCCTAAAAGAGTGGGGTCGCACTATAAGTCCCTGTCTTACACCCCAAAACACGAGGCTGAGTCTCAGTACTTTAGCAACACCAGCTTTATTGAGCTTGAAACAGGAATGGCACACTTATTTATTGTAGCATGATCTGCCACTCTGCTATACACAGACACAGCAGTCAGGGAGGGTTGTGGCCAGATCAGTGATCAAGTAATCCTGTTACCTGAATTTACATTGTTCCTTGCATCACCCATCGATATCTTTTCTGTTTACTTTGGCGGAGAGACGCAGCAGAGCTTTGAGCCTTCTGTTCTTCCGGCAACAGATAAACAGTCTTCTACAGACGTGTTGATCGCACTTCGGGACGCTCTTCTGCATGTTGTCCCATTGGGGGAGGTCCCAAGAGAGTTTACAAACCTCACATTTTCTTGAATGAGTGCCGCATTAATAGGCATGTTTTGTGAACGAGCATCACTGAACCACATAAAAACTGCTTTTTTGACGTCTTCAAATGCATCAGTTCACATACGTTTGCAACCCAAGATTTTTTTTCTTTTTTTGCGTGGTCTTTCAAGAAAGTTGACAATTCACTGGCAACGTCTTTTTTCTTTTTGCCGCAATCGAAAGCTGCAAAAAATGTAAAGTTTTTTTTTCTTTTCTAATATGAACTGTTATCGTTTTCTCATGTCTGCCGTTTCTACAGGAGGATGACAATAAGTTAAATTCCAATGAATGTTTTTCAAATGTTGACAAGCGATAAGCAAAAGGTATCACTGAGAACCACAGGAAACAAAAAAGGCAAAAAAAAAAAAAAATGTATGAGGAAAGTCCGAAGAAAGAAAAAAAAATTACAGTATTTCTGTTTGGGGATCGTTGTGCACAGCTGAACTAACTGCTCTGTGGATGATTGGGCACTTCGTTGTAATGAAAGTATCTGCTGAATGTACTTCATAGTAATGAGATTTCTAAAGACTCGCGTCATACGGGGAAACTGTCGGGACCATAAAAATACTTCATTGTAATGAAAATTTTGTTGTAAAGATATTCATTGTAACAGAATATATAAAAACACCTATATATATATATATATATATATATATATATATATATATATATAAATATATATAATATATATATATATATATATATATAGTATATTTATATATAATATATATAAATTGGCTCATCCTGGGTATGATGTTAATCTGCATCCAGCCCTGCAAGCAGGTCATCCATCTTACAGGGAAAACCTGGGGGTTGGTGACAGTAATGGCACTCTAGCCACCATCAAAAACCTCACACAGTTCCAGTGCGGTGCTGTGGTGTCACCTACTGCACTCTGGTCCCAGTCCAGGTGGTTCGTTATGTGGTGGGTGGTCCAGTTCTAACACTCACTTGCTCATTGTAAGCACTTCTAGCGATGCTCAGAGGTCAGCACTAGCATTCTGATCAGGTTATTATGCTCAATACGCAGCAAACTGCGATGCACAGTGTGTTCTGCCACCTTTATCTTATGGTCAGCATTAAGTTTTACAGCAATTTGTGTTACAGTAACTCTTCTGTGGAATCAGACCAGATGGGCTAGCCTTTGCTCTCCACAACAATCAATGATCCTTGGGCACCTATGAATCTGCCATTGCCTTGCCTTCTCTGGACCACCTTTGGTTGGTACTAAACACTGCAAATCAGGAACACACCACAAGATCTGCTGGTGGAGAGACTCTGTCCCAGTCGTCGAGCCATCACAGTTTGCCCCTTGACAGAGTAGCTCAGATCCTTAAGATTGTCCATTTTGTTTGCTTCCAACACATCACCTTCAAAAACTGGCTGTCCATTTGCTGCCTAACATATCCTACCACTTGACAGGTGCAATTGTAACGAGATAATCAAAGTTAATCACTTCACCTGTCAATGGTTTTAATGTGGGGGGTGACTGCTGTATGTTTTAAACCAAGGATAATTCCTGAGCCTGAGACTTTGGACCAGAGGTTGTTAAGTTTGGGGAAGGGGATGTAATCTACATAAATAGAATAATAAGCCATTTGGATGTTTGCTTATCTGTTGTTCAGCAATCACACAAAATGTTGCTCTAACTTAAAATATAGGCTATATGTTGTTATAATGGCAGGGGGAAAGCCCAAAATCCAGGGCTGACACAGGGACTACAATTCCCATCAGGCAGAAGGAGGGCACTAGGGCTGATAGGAATACATCTTCAGCACACACTTATGCTGTGTTTCATTTTAACTGGCAAGTCAGAATTTCCGAGTTACTAATTGGAATTTTCAACTATACTGTAATGCCCCTCACAAGTTAGATTTCCTACTAGGGCCTGGTATGTCAAGTCTGAGTTTATCCGATTTCAGGTTACGACATTAATCCAAACTGCAAACTTTAGTGAAAGCTGTAGTATTATGATGTCTATTAACACATCTGTGTAAGTGTGTCACATTACATCAGTCGTACACACAATACTGCCCTGCCTCTTTATGTCGACACATTGCTACTGTGTTTGGATGCACAAAATTTCACGTAATGCATTGTTCAGTAGTTGTCTCTATTCTGAAACAGCAAGCACAATAAAGGTTTTCCTAGAGGTGTCCGTATTGTGTTTTTGAATGTTTCACTGGAACGCAGTCAACTCGGGTGTGATGTCATTGCCAGCTCTGACATCTGACTCCCGAGGTTAAAGGAACACAGGAAACGTTTTGTAGCAGTCAAAGCGCGGCCTCAAAGACCACAGGCACTGTTTTCAACTAATTTCGGATAACAATTTCATTGTCTCACTGGATTAAAGCTTTTTTGTACGAGTATCTTTTTGTCTCATCATGAGCTGGCTTTATCCATGTTGAATTTCCAAAAGACGGTTTACTTTCCCTGTTTATTTATACCTGGGCAGTGGCGGGTACTTTGGCTAGTATAATACGAAATAATAACTAGAACGACATGAAAATTAATTTGTGCTGATCGCATTTCAGTGAACACATGAAATAACCTTGTTTCAAATGCAAATAATAATTCATTAATTTGTGCAAGAATGGAGATGAAAAAGAAGATTACAACATTATTATATTAAAGAAATTTGCAAATGACGGACAACTTTAAAGTGCTTTCTTTTTTAGGTGCAAACAACTTTTGCCATCATATTAATCCGTCTGCATCAACTCGATGACTCTGAGTGAACAAGTTTTGTTGAGATTTGGTTCTGATAATAATCAAAATAACTAACAACAAATGCGCTTGGCTAGGGAGGATGAGGCAGAAGTCACCTGCAGCCTTCTGGTAACAGAGGCTTGGCGAGAGTTGTGTCAAAGTCAACTGCTAGATTTCCCAACTACTCAGCACAGCCTCTGCCGAAATGCTGAGTGGCACTGAGCATCATATTAAATGTGGCGCCTGTGTTGAGAGGAACAGTTAAACACGCAAACTCTGAAAAACAAAGTGTACTTATTATCTGCTTCATGCACTGCTGAAGGCAATTTGATTCCGACTGTTCTTTTCTTTGACCACTCTGGTACATACTGTACTTGCTAAAATGAGCTCTGCAGATGGATTATTATAACAAAATTATCTGACAGGAATGTCTTTGATTTAGGGCCTAGGAAGAAAATACATTCTGGCCTGTACTGACAAGACAGAGAACTGCTTCTCAGCATAACAGACACCATAACCTTATACAATTACAATCAACAATAATGCACTGTCCTTTAAAATTAGCTTAACAGAACAAGGATATTTTAGAGAACAGATTTCTGCAAATGTTAGCATAACACATAACAGCAAAGGCAAATACCACAGGACACACAGGACCACAGGATTCTGAAGAATTAGGCTTCAGAAGAAATATTCCGTAGTATAGTATATAGTCTTGCAGAGCCAGACATGTAACACATACATCTGAAGACAACTGTGAGTGAATAATTAGACGGTTCACTGAGCATCACAATTCTAAACCAATCCAGCGCCTCGGCAAGGCGGAGCAAAGAGCAGTGGTGAGCTTGTTAGCAACGTCGAACCAACAGCAAACCTGTGCTTACAATAGATAAACCTTCTATAATGAAAAGCCTCCCAAATTACCCCAGGCAAACATAAAAATGTGTGTCACGTGTTAAAGACGAACATAACTTAATGGAAGGGGAAGACCATCCTGTAAAGCCAGATTATACTTCAGTATATAAAGACACCACTGGGCTAGGGGCAAACGTGAAAGATGCATGTTGTCTCTGTCACACGGTGTTACAACATTACAGTCAGATTCAATGTGAGGTTCAAAGAATTAGCAGCTTGTGTTCACGAAAAGATTTAGTATAAAATATGCGTTCAAAATAAACCTTGTGGTGTCACCTCCAGTTTACTGTTAACTCCCGTTAAGAGTGCTGATATCAAGGAGCCACAAAAGATGCCAACAACAGTCAGTTGTTGAAGTCAATTCCCCCAAAACAGTAAATGTGCCTAACAACACTGGCACCACTCCGGCAGAACCAAGGATGAGGAGGCTGCATAGCATCCCATCCACCTTCTGACTGCACGTCTAAACGTATAACTAAAGGAAATTAACAACACTTTCTAAATGGAAATACCAAGCATGGCAAACCAGAATTTTACATAAACACTCACCAGCCACGTTATCAGGTTAATGCAAATATCTAATCAGTAAGTCACACGGCAGCAACTCAATGCACACAACTTAAGCAAGCTTCAGTTACGTTGTGCTACTGAGCTCTTGAATGGATAACAGTAATTGTACCTTTTCATTTTTTATTAGAGTCACATCTTTTGTTGAGGTTTTTTTTTTTTGCTCTCTTTCAATCTTTACATACTGATTGTATGTAGTTGTCTAATACATGAGGAGAAATGGGACACAACAAACTCTAGCAGTTAAAATGCACGGACTGGTGTAAATCAGGGAAAGGGTTTTAGGGAGAAATCTTGTGTGCAGAGCCATTATAGTGGCAGATGTCAACATTATTTACTACAAAGGTTTGAATGGGTTGTCCCCAGATGTTTGTTCTCATTTAAGATCCACATCTGGCCCTATGAGACTAGCTAATAGAAACACTCTTAGTTTTGTTTTTAATGTAATAGGTAAGACTACCCTCTAAGGGTACCATCTCTTGCTTCACAACTCCAAAGACCCGTCTTCAGGACTCAGGCTGGCCAGTGGCTGCTTGTTATAAAGGCAGGCTCAGTTATGGGGTCCACTGTCGACCTGCTTGTGGTTGTAGTGGAGCAGAGAATGAAGACAAAACTGATGGTCATTATGAAAAATGTTGTACGTTCTCTTTCTGACACACTAGCGTTGAGGACTTCAGCCAATTAATTATTCAGCAAGAAGTGTGTCAAGAACCACAACTGGGCCTCCTTCATATCTATGGCAGTATGATAGATAGATAGATAGATAGATAGATAGATAGATAGATAGATAGATAGATAGATAGATAGATAGATAGATAGATAGATAGATAGATAGATAGATAGATAGATAGATAGATAGATAGATAGATAGATAGATAGATAGATAGATAGATAGATAGATAGATAGATAGATAGATAGATAGATAGATAGATAGATAGATAGATTATTAACCCCAAGGGGAAATTCACATAATCCAGCAGCAGTATACTGATACAAAAAACAATATTAAATTAAATAGTAATAAAAATGCATGTAAAAGCAGACAATAACTTTGAGTAATGTTCGCATTTTCTCCCATGGGTGGAATTGAAGAGTCGCATAGTGTGGAGGAGGAACGATCTCCTCAGTCTGTCAGTGGAGCAGGACGGTGACAAAAGTCTGTCACTGAAGCTACTCCTCTGTCAGGAGATGACACTGTTCAGTGGCTGCAGTGGATTCTTCATGATTGACAGGAGTTTGCTTAATGCCCGCCGCTCTGCCACAGATGTTAAACTGTCCAGCTTTACTCCTACAATAGAGCCTGCCTTCTAACAAGTTTGTCCAGGTGTGAGGCGTCTTTCATCTTTATGCTGCCTCCCCAGCACACCGCCGCGTAGAAGAGGGCACTCGCCACAACCGTCTGGTAGAACATCTGCAGCATCTTATTGCAGATGTTGAAGGACGCCAACCTTCTAAGAAAGTATAGTATGATGCTATGATGCCTCACTGCTCTTTTTATCCTTATCCTAGCCAAGTCAGACATTTTTCTTTTGTTTTAGTTATTCTGGTATGGCTTGTTGTTGTAAAATTTATTTATTTACTGTATTCATGGGGCTTCTGTAAAAAATCAATCAATCTATCTACCTTATAGTGCCTTTCCTAATCATCTGTCTGTCTGTCTAAAGGAAATGCAACCACTGGATACCATATGCACACATTGCCAGTGTCTCAGGTTACCAGATGGGCACAGTAGGCACTTTGACTTACTCACTGTGTTAGTCACTAACAGTTCCTTAACATTAGATAACACAGCATGGATACTTTGGATTACAAGCATACCCCAAAGACATGTTGATTGGTTTAACTGGAGATTCTAGACTGGCTCAGTGTGTGTGTATGAGTGTGTGCCCTGTGATGGACTGGCATTCCAACTAGCTCTGGTCTGCCTTGTACCCAGGGCTGCCAAGTCCTGTAACAGAAGCAATAGAATCATGAAATAGATGGATTGGTGGATGGGTTTTAACTTTGGTTTAGTAGCTGCCATTCTGCCAAGTACATCTATTTAAATTATGCTGCCCCATAAACTTGCTTAACTCTCAGGTGGTACATAAGCATACTTCAGGGATAAATAATATATTCACTATAGTTCTGTAAAACAATAATTATAGAAATAATTTTAATATCATACTGATAATTTGTATAAAGATAATTCTGTAAGTATATCATTATTAAAACATTTCAGAATACATGTATTTAAACTCTGGTTGAATTCCCATTTTTATTCTCTCAAAATGTAAAATGTATGCCTACTGTATATAATAAATATACATGTTCCTAATAATATGTTTCTACAAGGAAGCCCCAAAGGCCACCATCTAAAGAGTCTATTCTGACCCCACAAGGGCTATAGAAGGCTGCGGCGCCTTAGATTCCTGTACAAGGCGCTATATCACCTATCACTCTGCAGAGGCACAGTAACAACTGTAATCTATGGTTGCCTAGTGGCAGACTGTGAGTTTTATCCAATTATGAACACGCCGCTGAGACTCTGACTGCAATCTTAATTTCTAAGTTTTCTATTCATTGCACCTGCCATAAATAAGCAGCCAGGTTATCAATCAAATGTATGCCTATGCCAAACATTGAAATAGTCGTATCATAAAATAAGCAAACACATCTCAAATTAGAAAATTGGAAGAATCAGAAAAGAAAAAAATAAATAGCCGTTGGTGCAGTGGCACATTTTTTTAAGGATGGGTTTCTGAAGCTAGGTTTGTGACTGATCTTGAAGAGCTTGCTCTGAATTCTGAGCTGTGCAGCCGACAGCTAATCCATCACCAGCCACAGAAGGCCTCAGAACTCTTTATAAATTCCACACAAAGCAGCGGTAGCTGCCTGCTCAGAAACAAGTGTGGCTAAGCGAGTGGTGCGTGTATCTCATGACCTAGGCATGGAAATGGAGGGCTCAACACTTTTTTGCTGGGTCTCTGGGGCCTTGCTTTGTTGGGTTTATTGTATTTCATAAATTTTCTCTTGAAGTGTTTATCTGAACAATGCATCACCTCTGACAGGTCTCTGTTTAATGCTGGTGCTCTTCAAGTCGGCTTCGATGCTGTTGTTTCTTCAAAAGATCATTTGAAACCCTTCAAGCTGGGAGGCAGACACAGGCCATCAAAAGCAAACCATCGGTTACAATCCTAGCTGCCGGGTTTCAAATATACTAAGGAAATGTTTGAGAAGAGATCTTCAAACCAGCAGGAATAGACTAAAGGACTTTTTAGTGGCAGAACAGGAGTCGGGTATGTACAGGAAAGTGAGGCCGTCATGCAACAAACAAACTACTCTCTGATGTGATTACTGTATGTCATAACTTAACAAACCACTACCCACGTCAGAGAGACCTGCACCACATGAAAACCCTCCCAAGGTTATCACATGAAGGCTTAAACAAAAATGACACCAACTCTAGGACTTCCTCTCCACTCCACACTCAAATTGTCCAAACTGAAGTTACTACATAACTGCATGGAGACACCCGCTAAAGAAACTTTCCATCAGGAGCTCATTGTCAAGGCAGCTCACTGCAGTGTTATTATTTCAGCAGGAGCACAGATCAACAAGCCTGAAAGAAGGGGTCTGTTAAAATGGTAGCTATTGAGAAACAAAAAGCTCAAAATGAGAAAAATTCAGACCTTTGTTGCCTATCATACCCATGCTGTGGGGTAGTCAGAGGCCCATCCAAATCCACCTTAAACAGGAAGGAAGGGTTCTTACTAGAGACGGGTCTTCTGTCTCTGGGCTGGGGGGGGAAGGAAAAGGATCATTTTCTGAGGGGGGTTCCTCGTCATCCCCCTCAGACCCCTCACTCAATGAGGGGAACACAGACGACCCCCCCACCTCATCCACCTCAGCCATCTCGTCCAGACTTTCTGTGAGGGCAGCCAGCAGAGCTGCATTATCATCATCTATCTGTAAGGAGAAGATACAACAAAAAGAAAAGAGATCAAATAATTTTCCAAATCAGGCCTGAGAATATTAATCTTTTGCAAGAACGTCATTAGGTTGAAATTTAAGCAATTCTTCAAAGGAGTTTGAACCATCTTTAAAACATTCTTGCACAGGGCTGCTACGTCATAACAGAACCTGAACACCTCGTTCAACTCCATAGTCTCTCTCGAGACTGACCGATGCCTGCTTACCCACCTAAATCAATCAATGGTATCAACTTTTGATTTCTAAATCTTACAAACAGAATAATTAGCTGCACATAGATTTTTAAAGAGCAGTGCTGCTATGCTCTCAGGAAACAATATGTCTCAGTTTTTACCACAAAAACTGGATAGAGATCGCCATGTTGATTCATCTCATGAAATGCCATTTGCAGAACTTGTGACAGCAGTTCTCGTGCTTTCAAGGCGTGAGCTGAAGTGTAACACTCAATGCTGCCATGCACTCTTGTCTCACAGAAGACAGGTGAAGGTGTGGGGTGTTCTCTAGAAAAGTGGGGGAATTTGGCCCCATAAAAGGGGCATGTCCTTCATAAAAATGAAGGGAAATGGCATTTCTGAAAAATGCAAGGGACAGGCTTGAAGCTGCATTTACAAACATTTTACAAGCGGTCAGTGTGGGGGTATCCGTCTCTCCTGCCCTGAGCTCAGCGCTGCTGGAATTGGCTCTGGCCGCATGAGAGCCTGCATTACATTAGGCGAGTATGAGAGTGTTATTTCTAAACAAATAGAAAACTATGACCAGGGTCTGTCATGGTAGGTCTGTATAGGAAAACTCACACTAAACTTAAAGAGTTATTCAACACCATGCTTGGTCTCTATGAATCTCTTTTTAAATTAAAACTAGTTTTTGATAGATCTTACCAGGTTTGCTTTTAGTTGCTGGCAGTCATTGATTTAATAGAAAATAAATTTAACAACAGGTGTAAAATGAAAATGCAATTGTATAAAGTAAATCTTTCAGTTCGGAATAGAATATGATCTCCTCTGCGAGCTCCAAATCAGCTTTCTGGCATTGCCAATAACCACTGACCCTCTGTCAGCCTGAAGGAAGAGCCAGTATGAGTGGGGCATAACAGCAGAGACCTGACGTCTGACTCAAGTGTTACGTAGACAAGACCCAGGACAGTTTCTATCTTTGTGACACGATTGTTACCAGTTTTACTTTAATTTGCTCAATAACAACATACAAACAAACTCATAAATGTAACATCAAATTTTCAGAACACCAAGATGAAACAAGAAATATGTGACCAAGCCCCAGATCCATTTTACTGTAAATTGGTGAAGAATAAGAGCACATGTCCTAATCCAGCAAAAGACAATTTATCAGATTAACTCATTAAAGCGACTACGTCAAAAATTATGGAGTTTTTTTTTTTTCTTCAAAATGCAGGTCCACAAATTCAAAGATTAATGTAATATCTGCACTTCATGAATTTCATGTAGATACAGGAGCTTCCTTGGGTCTGTGAGTGGAAATGCTACACACTTGTATTAGTTAGCCAAGGAAGATGATAGTAACAAGCTAATCACAACAGCTCAGTAGAATTTTTCAATTGCTTAAGACAAGGAGATAGAATAATAAAATACTGCTATTGACATTGAAGCAACTATAAAGAATTTCAAAAGACAGATTTACTTTAATGTTTATTTGCTTAACAGCCACTTGAATCTAAAGTGATTTACAAAGAAGGTCAACATAATCAAGCAAACACCAACCCGGGGGGCTATTTAGGAACAAGCGTTACAGGACAAGGTTATAAAATTGATCATCACAAGTGAACAGCTGTGAACAAAATGCAAACAAGTAACAGTTCTTAGATTAATAAAAAACGTAATATGAGTTAGACAGAAATTCAACAAACAAGAAATTCCTGAAACGCTCCTTGAGCACATTAAGGGAAGTCAGAATTTCGAATGGAGGGGGCCAGCTCATACCATCAGCAATGATGTACACAGAAAAGAGTCTGGATTGAGATTTGGTGCCATGCACCACTCTCCCTGTTTCATCCAGATCGATCATTTTACATCTTCTGGCCTCCTCCAATCTCACATCAGTTTCTCAGACACATCAAATTTTATTGCAGCAGCACAGTTACCAATTTCTTTCACCACTTCAACGACTTTTGATTTAAAACAAGCTGCATATTTTCTTCTGATCGGATGCTTCATCGTAGGTAAGGGATGCTCTTACGATAAAGGTGCATGAGATACAAAAAACACAAATCAGTGCAAACGTCGCTTCAGAATAGTTTGGGTATTACCGTGTGGTCACGTGGACACAATAGAGCGAGAGGGAGAGTTAGGCGCGCACGCTGACACAAAACATTGCCGCACCCACATAGAAAATAAAGGCTGTGTGCTCCATGGTTACTCTCTCAGGTGGGCGTTAGCATAACATAACAGTTTTCTACCTTCGACTTATACAACTTATACAACCGACATTAGAAAATACCAGAAGTGATACTGTAAAATCAAGCCCCGACTTATCCAAGGGAGAACTTAAACACAGGTATATATGGTATATAATCCAATAAAAGTCCAAGTGATTGTGGAGGTTATAATCCATCAAATAAATAATCCATTAAAACAAGGTTGAAATTCCACAGCAGAAAACATTCTAAACATGCAGTGCATGGTGCATCCCTTTAAAACCGAAGTCTCCTCTGCTTACCCTGCACAGGCTTTGCAGCAGAGGGGGCATCCTACTGACTGGTACAGCCAACCTTTTCTCCTAGGATTGGGTCACTACTGTCCACGGCTCCCAGTAGGGATCTCAAAATAAGCTGAGAGTCTCTCCCTTCGTCTCCCACTGCCTTTCCTCAGACTTATGCGGGAGCCCCTACAAACATCGGGCCGGTTAGCTTAGCTGGAGTGGCCCTCCTCAGTGTCAGCCCTACAGTCCCCTAAGTGCTCTCCTCCTGGCTGCCAGCCTCCACTCTTCTCCCTGTCTTTCTTCTCCCCAGTCTTTAACCTCCATCTCTCTGTCTATTCAGTTTCTCTTTTCTCCCCTGCAGGCTCCTTTTATCTTGCCTAATTGGCCTGACTGGGCGCAGGTGCAAACCTTCGCACAGTCCGAGCTGTGAATGCGGCATCTGAGCAATCTGCTCACTTTTGCACATTTGTGCGTGATCAGCCAAGCTAACACAATCAACCTCAGAGCGGTGCCGTCTTACCCACACACACTGTGCCTGGACTTTCAGGTGTGATTATTTATTTACAAACATGCCCTTCGCCATGGACCATTCATCACAGACCTGAGTGGGTGAGTAGGACCACTGAATCTCAGAAGAGACTCCATATACATAGGTGCTGGTCCACTGACTACTCTGTAGGGAAGCATCACAAATTTGAGAAGAGTGACATGTGCCAGCCTTGGCTGATTGGACATCAGATGTGCTGCTGCATTTTGAATTTTCTGCAGCACATGCCGGTACTCCTGCCAGCAGAGACTTAGAGAAGACCAGTGGTGACAAGACCAACGCCTGTACAAGGCATTGTACTGCATACTCTGTCAGCTACAGGCTGATCGTGAAGTATGAATATGCAAGACCAACAGACCACAGCAACATGATCGGTGGAAGATAGCTGGTCATTGATCTCCAACCCAAGGTCGTGTATAGACTTGGTAGATGAGGAAAGAAACAAATAAAAGGGAACTATATTCTAATTACATTACATTTCAAAATACTTTGTTGCCTCTCATTTTGTGCGGATCACAATAAAAAGTATATGAGAATGAACAAACAAGTCAAGGTAAGAATGATCTCTGGATAAAGACGACAAAACACCAAAAACACAAATACAATTGTGACGGATGGTGGCCGGCGCCGTTACCTGGACAGGACACCTCCATAATGGAAAGACAGGAGAGATGACTTTTGAAGAGTGCTGTCTCCCCCAAAATTCTATGTGCAGCTGCCCCTCTC
The DNA here is from genome assembly GCF_016835505.1 of Polypterus senegalus. NCBI lineage: Eukaryota > Metazoa > Chordata > Cladistia > Polypteriformes > Polypteridae > Polypterus > Polypterus senegalus. Next base: position 34,277,103 of record NC_053166.1, on the reverse strand, counting down.
TATATGGCTATATGGGACTTGGTATTGGTCAGCTGAGCCTTGTTGGGTTCCGGGGATGCCACCAGGGGGAGCTGCAGTGACCTACTTTGGGCTTCCACCACACCCTAGAGTATTCTAGGTGGCTCATTAGGGAGGTGTGAAAGAAGCCCAAAGTAGGGCACTGCAGCTCCCTCTGTTGGCATCCCCGGAACCCAACAGGGCAGAGACGACCAATACCAAGTCCCATATAGCCTTGTGGGACTCCGAGGGGCTGTTGCACCCCACAGGGACTGGCAGAGATAACACCCTTCATAAGTCATCTCCCCTGTCCTTCCATCACGGAAGTGTCCCGGTCAGGTAATGGCACCGGCTGCCATCCATCACACAGAATTATAAGTTAAATGCATGTGAGTCAGAAATAAATTCATGGCAGCAACAAAGAAAAGGGAAGCCAAATCTCCCTTACAGTGTTATTCCCAAATAAAAATAAATTATGCTATTACTAAAGCAAATGTTTCAACAATGAGACTGTGTGTAGAAGGATACAACTACCAATATAAAATAAACTTGTTAAATCTGCATGCAATTGAGTGATTACCACAGCATATTTTCTGTGCATTATTAGAACTCCATTAGATAATGATTTACCAATGATTTCTTTCATAAATTAATAAACAAACATTATGGTTTTACTGTGAAACATCAGGAGAACAGCAACACAGGGATGACCCCAGGCAAAAAGAAGACAAAGAAATAAAAGTTTCTATTTCTATTCCGATGATCCTATAATAACTCAAAACATCCTGGGATTCTTTTTGGCCTGCTGTTTAGCCAAAAGCCTGTAGAATCAAAGAAATGGAAAATGGGATACAAAACAAACCTTATAGTTTTGCAAAAAACAATAATTCAACTTATGTGTCAATTTATAAAAAGGATTTCAGCAAATGGAGCAAACAAAATATGGGCTTTACTCTAACATTATACCCATTCAAAAATAACTAAAAACAAGAGCAATCATGTTAAAAAAAAAAATCATAATAGTTCTCCTCCATAAAGAGATGTAGGTTTCTGTCACACATTGCTTACCTCAAAAAGCTCTGAATCGGTCTTGGGATAATGGCTGGCAGCCGTGGAAATTTCGGACTGGTCACTGCACCACTGCAGTTCTCCAAGACAGTTAACAGAATCAAAATCACTCGACTCTAACTGTGACAGGTCAATTTCTGGGAAATCTGTGTCCAAGTGTTCTCCGCCCACCTCCTCTCCATACTGCAGGAAAAAGAAAAAGCAAAATATGCAGATGGGTCATTGTGTTCAGGTAAGAAGATGCTTGTGGCACAGGAGGCATTGCTGTCTGCTGTGAGATGCACATTTTCAGTCACTGCTGCAGTTTGCATTTCAGTTTATAGAGTGGCACAACATCATTTTGCTTCATAACAAATAATGCAATGCTTCATAAAACATACTAGAAGAAACTAAAAATGGCATTTGTAAAAAAACATGGCACCGATATGGAATAAAAATAAAGGGAGCAAAGTCAAAGCAGCACATAATACCAACTAACTCAAAATGAATGATTTCAAAATATTAATAAAGAACCATAGGCTACAGCTGAGCGCCTTGTAATGACAGTAACAGACTATTAGACCAGAGATGCCATCACAGTTTGGGTTATAGTGAAGCACTTGCCGGGCAAAAGCAAATAACAGACTTCATCAAAATGGCTTCTATGTATGACTCAAGACTTTGGAATTTTACTAAATACAAAGGAAACAAGTACGGTTCTGCAAAAAAATAGTTCATATAAAGCAAGCTGAAATTTTCCACGTTGGTAACACATTCTTTTTGTTTTCACCTTTGAAACATACTGTACAGCATCACGGTGATCACATTGGTGAGCTCACTTTCCTGATTCAAATAAGCATTGATCTAAGGATGTAAATGCAATGCCTGTATATGGTCAGATTTTTTTTTTTCTTTTTTCTCCAGCTGTCTAGAGTTTTTTTTTTGTTTTTTCTGTCCACCCTGGCCATCGGACCTTAGTCTTATTCTATGTTAACTAATGTTGACTTATTTTATTTCTCTTACTGTGTCTTTTATTTTTCTATTCTTCATTATGTAAAGCACTTTGAGCTACTTTTTGTATGAAAATGTGCTATATAAATAAATGTTGTGGATTCTGCAAGTATTTGACAATCAAACCTATCTATTTTGACAAAACACACAAAAAAATACAGGATGACATTGTTCACATCACTGATGTATACTTGCTAAGTAGTGGTCTTCAAAGAAACGTTAATGTTAGGATGTAAAAGCAATACTTTCATATGGTCAGAAGTTGCAACTATTTGATGATGTCCTCGATCGTCGCTGTGGATTTTTAAGTGTTAAAGCCACTTTAAAGCTAAGCATGTTGTTTGAAGACAGTAAAGTAAGGGGCCTTTCACATTGGGGAGCAGGATATGTGACAACTGTAGTTACACATCAAACAGTAATCTCTCCGCCAGTTGTTTACATACGTAAGAACTCCCACTTCCTTCTGTATCCCGCACTTGACAATTCTGACGAGCACATGCATTTCTCTGTGTTTGTCGTTCCTACATTTTGTATTCCGCACTTGACGCTTTTGACGAGCACATGCATTTCTCTGTGTTCACCACTGGCAGTTCACCACTACACATATGTCTGAACTAAGATAACAAGACCACAGCAATTCACTTGGTGATGAGGACGGGATAGGTGGAGTTTAGTGGAGATGCGCGACAGATGGACAGACATTACCATTTTATATACATAGATTCTATTGCTAAATCTATTTTACTAGTGTAGCAGGCTATATGTCCTAAAAAATATAACAAACCGTTTATGACCAATGACAGTAATATTACTTAAACACAAAATTTATTTTTTGTGAGCTGGAAAATACACTTTATTTATTTAAAATAAATATTTTTTCCCTCCAACAACTGAAATCGCAATTAGTTTGCTATAGTAACCAAAAATACATATATGCTATTATCTTGCATGTTCTTACAATATCTGTTATCTGATTCGGGACAAATGAGAGTAAAGCTTGTTTAGGATGTGAGGGCTCTAACTGGGCTTTTTACATAAAGCCAAGCCAGAGTGGATTTATGAAACACAAAATGACAAAATCTTTCATATTCATCATCATAGTGTCATGAATTTATTTATATAAAGTTATTTAGTTTGACCATGAGTGAAAATGTAAAGATAAAGCTGTGCACACACTGAAAGATTACTGACTGTATTGAATGCTTAATCCAAGGTCACCTGATTTATTGTTTGCTTCTGTTCTGCTGACATATGCCTGGAATTGTATATTACAGACAGGAGAACATCTAGGCCTGGATTGGTCATGACACATGCAGGCAGTGACATGAGCTTCAAAGGTCAGTGGAAGAAATTATCACCATTTTAATACCAAATAAACAGAGTACTCTCGTTGTTTTGTGAAGTGCAGTAACATAGAGTTTGGCCCTGGCTATCTTTCCAGTCTTTTTTCCTTGCTCTGTAGCACTGAAGCCATGGACGATACTGAAACAAATGAAATGCATGTACAACATCACACCAAAAGTAATTAGTAAAGCCAGGCACTCAGCAGGTTCTTCTCTCTTAAGAAATGATGTCCCAAAAGGAGGTGCAGATCTTTCTAAGTAATCGAATCTGATGAGGAAAGCACTCCCGATTCTCTTCATCAGCTTAATCTCTTGCTCATAACATGGCTTGGCTGGCAAATTCTAAAATTGTAACCTCCTTTCTAACCAGCAGCATACTCTCAAAGCCTCCTGTCGGAAGGTTTAAAGTGCTGCACATACCCAAGCTACTTTCCAAACTTCCATGTGAAGACCATATGTTCTTAGCATAACAACAAAGAATTTATCTTCAAATCAATGCACCCAAAACAAAGGCAGACCAGGCTACTGTCTATAGGTATAAATGAAAGAATATCATTAGTATAAAGTAAAATTTGGTATATGACTAGAGAACCGATGCTGAGCAAAAGAAATGGGGGCTACCAGAGAAATCAGCTGATATCACCAGGAAGTGCACTGCTCACAGTGTTCAGAAACAGTCTCTTCTCAGCTGATTAATAGTATTATCATGGAGACCACTACGGAACCGAACACTGCAGGTTCACATCTGACCACCAGCAATTTAAAACTGAGATACTTCATGGTGCGAGTCCACTGCAATTCACTTGGCGACGGGGATGGGATTTGCACGGCGGACAGGTGGGTTGTAGTGGCAGTGCCGTACAGAAAAGGTAGAGGCTGACAGAGAGACAGATCAATTGATGCCACCAGGAAGCACACCGCTCGCAGCGCTCAGAAACAGTGTCTGTGCAGCTGACTAAAGGAGTTTCTCCTATTAGCTCACACTGTAAGCAGACCGCTTCAGTGCCAGACATTGCAGGATCATGGCTGACCACTGGCAGCTTACCACAGTCCTAATCTTTCAAGTGAGATGCTTTGAGGTGAGAGTCCATGGCAATTCAACCACCCACATCTAATGACCACCCTGTATCAATCATATATCACACTCTTATATCTACACCACTCCAAAGGTCAGGAGACTTGATCGATGCTTTATGGAGATGTTTGTTTATTGCAAAAGTATGTACTGAATAATTCATTTCTAGTGATGTCCTTGATTGTTTTACATATAAACTGAAATTGTGCTCTAGGAGGAAGGGATGAAACAAAATAAAAATGATTAAAGTGATTCGTACATGATTAAAGAATTGGAAAGCCTATAAATGCGGTGGGCTGGTGCCCTGCCCGGGGTTTGTTTCCTGCCTTATGCCCTGTGTTGGTTGGGATTGGTTCCAGTAGACCCCCGTGACCTTGTAGTTGGGATGTAGCACGTTGGATAATGGATGAATGGAAAGCTTATAAAGTACAATGGGACCTCTTGGTAACTGTGAGCAGGTACTAAGCAGCTGCTAAGTAGACCTGGGGAGGATGAGGAGGCAGCTGTCAGAATTTACTGCTTGACTTCTGCCTCAAATTCATGTCAAGATCATCTGATCCCATTTTAAACATTTTGTTTTTGAATTTAGAAATGCAGGTACCTTCTCACTTTTAGTATCTAGGTGTTAATTCTTTTGTTCACATAACTAAACATTAACTATTGCATGTTTAATAATACAAAACTATATTTTGACACTGCAATCTTACTGCAAGTGAACACAGGCACACAACTCAAGATAACACTGGAATGCTGGGTATCGTATTGAATATACATGAACAACCATTTTATGCTCGAGAAACGAGTCAGAAATGCAGCATTTCAGATGTTGAGTCTTCATCAGCTATAGTTTGGCAGACATCTCTTACAACACTGAAGCAGCTATGAAATTCTCAATTTCAAAAACACCATAGATTATGCCCTGTAAAAAATACACCTCTTCAAATTATTGGTGCTGTTAATCCACAAATTTACAAAAAGGAACTCTGCGTTCTCAATGCTGTGTGAACAGAAAGAGAAAGTCTGTTATATGCTTTTGAAGCTTAGTGAAGCACAGTGTGGTAAAACACTTAGGGTCTCCTCACAATTATCTAACATTCCAAGCAGTTCATGCCAAATAAAGACACTGAGGCAGTGGGCACTGGACTGGATCTTCAATGTTTCAGGTTCAATCACAACACCGGGTCACTAAGTGGCCAAAAGCAGATCACATGTCTGCTCTTTGCACAAAGTACACAGGCTTAACATTGGGTGACATTGTGATATAACAGTCTCCATAATAAAATAACAGCTAGACATCTGCAAATAACTTCTGCTGAACGGTTCACCTGGAATGAGAACAGGAAGATCTCCAGCATAATTTGTTCAAGAGATGTCTTTAAGTGCTTGTGCGATGCAAATTATTCCCATTGTGCCTATCATTTGCTGTCTAGCTTATTGTTATTCTCTCAATCTCTGGGAGTCTGGGAAATGTCATTAGTACTACTGGCCTGGGAAAACCAGATTTAAAAACATTACTACGGTCTCACACTTCAAGGACGACATTCTGAAGAGGAGTTGCACATTCCTAAAATTTTTTGGATTGCTATGTCTGATAAGATGACATAATTATACACTTACATTAAAAACAACAACAAGCGAGTTCTCTTCCGTCTTTTACAGTCTGATCTAGTGGCTTTTTTTTTTACTCTTAGACGCAATATTATATAGAAACAGCATTACACATAGACCAACATTGCATATTTCTACTGTCAGGGTCACACCATTCGTAGTATGTGGTTAAAAGAAATTTTGATCATTACAGTCACAGGTGCACAGACAGATCAACACACATTTACATTTACACCATAACATTACGTCTTGCCTGAAGATGGGGCCTGAGTTGCCTTGAAAGCTTGCATATTGTAATCTTTCTACAACCCCAAATCAGAAAAACTTGGGACAGTGTGGAAAATGTGAATAAAAAAAAGAAAAAAGCAAGTTATAAATTCTCCTCAAATTTTATTTCATTGCAGACAGTATGAACACAAAATAATTAATGTTTTTTTTGTCAACATCATTTGATTTGTAAATAAATATCCATTCTTGCCATTCAGGCTTGCAATACATTTCAAAAAGAGTTGGGACAGTACAGCATTTACCACTTTGTACAGTTCCCCTGTCTTTTAACAACACTTAAAAGACGTTTAGGCATTGAAGAAATCAAGTGACTAAGTGTTGCAGGTGTTAGTTTGTCCCATTCTTCCTGCAAACAACGTTTTAGGTGCGCAACAGCACGGGGTCTTCGTTGTCGCATTTTTCGTTTCAAAATGCGCCAAACATTCTCTATAGGAGACAAATCAGGGCTGCAGGCAGGCCAGTCAAGCATCCGCACCCTCTGTTTACGCAGCCATGCCTTTGTCATGCGCGCAGTATGTGGTCTGGCATGGTCTTGCTGAAATAAGCACGGGCGTCCCTGGAAAAGACTTTGTCTTGAAGGCAGATTCCCTTAATTCTTTTCACTATGTTATGCACTGTAGAGGGAGAAATGCCCAAATCTCTTCCTATCTGTCTTTGAGAAACGTTTTTCTTCATCATTTCAAAGATTTTTGCCTGCACTTGGTGGCAGACTGGCGATCCTCTGCCCATCTTTGCTCCTAAAGGAGTAGGCCTTTCCTCGATGCTGCTTTTGTACCGAATCATGACTGCAATCACCTGTTAACATCACCAGTTTCAAATCACATCATTATTTAGTTATTATACCTCATTACTACCCCTGAATTGCCCCATCCCAATTTTTTTGGAATGTGTTGCAAGCCTGAATGGCATTGACCAAAAAAAAACATGAATTATCTTGTGTTCATACTGTCTGCAATGAAATAAATGTTAAGGGAAATTTGTAAATCACTGCTTTATTTTTTTATTCACATTTTCCACACTGTCCCAACTTTTTCTGATTTGGGGTTGTAGTTAGCCAATAAAAGGTGTCATTTTGCTTGACTTCTCACTACATTCATAAAGGCTAACACGGTACAACACCCTACCCTACAGTTCTAGACCATAATATTACCAAAGCCAGTGCAACAATACAATGCAAGAGGACAAAAAAAACGCAGGACTACAAAGCTCAGCAATGCTCAATGTCCACAGTAAAGTGCAGAGGGTAAAGTGACAGTACATAACTGGGGGAATGTTATATAGCTGTGGTGCTGGGTGACGTGTAGGAATTCTATAGTCTGAAAGCCTGGGGAATGAAACTTTTCCAAGACCTGGTTGTGCTGGTCCTAATGCTGCGGTATCTTCTACCTGACAGCGGGAGGTCAAACAGGGTGTGTGACAGGTGAGAGATGTTTTCCACAATGGTGGAGGTTCTACACAGACAGAGTGTGTGAAAAATGTCCTGGACCGAGGACAGGGAGAACCTATGATCCCCTCAGCTGTCCTCAGTTCATGCTGCAGAATCTTGCTATCATGGGCTTTGGGTGTTCCCAAACCACACACTGATACAGTTTGTGTGAAAGTGTTTCAGCCTCATCTTAAGTCACAAAACAAGCATGGAAGAATTCATTTTTGTCACAATGCCAATTGAATGTTTCTTATGCATTGCGTTTACCTGTTCTTTACTTCTCCATGTCTTATTAATACCCTGATTTGTTGTCCCCCACTGACTGACATGTGTTCTGTTCCTCCCTTACAGTACTATTCATGAAAAGTGTAGAGAGAATAAATAATGGATATATGTTTTGCTGGCTTTATGTCTTTCTATGTTGTGTTTAGTTTTTCTTTAACTGCAATAATGGACACTGTTTTATAATAAAAAGGTGTTATACACAATTGTAAGGTACTTCAAGGTGGCACAGACCTCAGCAAATAATAAAACCAGGACCATAAAAGTAAAGACAGCCAGACAGATAGCATTCAGAAAGTATTGAAACCCTTCACTTTCTTCACACTTTACTGTGTTGTAGATTTCATTCTAATTGGATAAATTTGCCCTTTTTTGCCCATTATCACTTAATAACTCATGACGAGAAAGTGAAAACATGTTTTCATAAAGATTTGCAAATTTATTAAACATTAAAAACAGAAATCTCTCATTTACTCAAGTATTCAGACACTTTGCTGTGACACTCCACATTGTGGTCAGGTGTATCCTGTTTCCTTCTGTTCTTTTTGAGATGTGTCCAGAATTTGACTGGGGTCCACCTGCGGTAAACTGAATTGATTGGACGGACATCATTTAGAAAGGCACATGTGCACCTGTATATATGAGGTCCACAATTCACACTGCATGTCAGGACAAAAACCAGGCCATTAAGTCCAAAGAACTCTCTGTAGACCTCAACAATCTAATTGTGGTGTGGCATACAGTATGTCAGGGCAAGGGATGAGATCATTTCTAAATCTTTGAATGTTTTCATAAGCACGGTGGCTTCAATATTTGTGTAACATAAGTCTAGAAGCAGCAGGTCTCTTTCTAGAGCTGGCCATTCAGTAAAACTGAGTAAGCAGGGAATAAGGGCCTTGATCAATGAGGTGACCAAGAACCCAACAATCAAACTAACAGAACTAAAAAAGTCTTCTGCTGAGATTTAGTGATTACTAAAGGACTGAAAGTTGATATAAAACAGATCATTGATATTGGTCTATCAGACCATTTTCTTCTACTTTTTAATATAGAAATAATGATAAAAAACACTCATGAGAAGCATATTGTTAAAAAACGCTTCTTTGATTCGCAGCAGCTTTAAAACTTACAAACATTTTAAGCAATCAGTCCGTTTATAGTGCCAGCTATAATAGCGAGGACAATGTAAATAGTAAGGTGGAAAGATTTAATTCTAAAGTGAGAGCTGCTGTTGACATAGTTGCACCTGAAAAGACAGTGAAAAAATCTTCTAGCATTGGTATACCATGGAAGACCCAAAGAGTGTCTGATTTAAAGAGAACATGCCGTAGAGCTGAGCGTCAATGGAGGAAGACTAAACTTACTATCCACCACGAAATATTAAAAGTCAAAATAACAGAATACAATCACACTGTCCGTCTTGAGAGACGCTGCTATTTCTCTAATATTATAAATAACAATGCTAGTAATCCTAGAGTCTTATTTTCAACAATTGATCACCTACTAAACCCAGGTAGCTCAAAGGAATGCCTCCTAAGTGCTTCCAGTGAAACCTGTGAGGCTGTCGCTGTATTTTTCAATCAAAAAATTAATGATATTAGAAATAACATAGTATATCTCCCCAACACTAAGGATCCCCCTAAACCCCAACATCCTGTTATAAACAAATTAAACTCTTTCACTAGGATAGATTTACCTGATTTACAAAAAATAATATCTCAATTAAAACCCTCCACCTGCGTCCTTGACCCGATACCAACAAGGTTTTTCAAAGAAGTATCAGGCGTGCTAATTGATAATGTTCTTGACATAGTAAATTGTCACTAGATACTGGGGTCTTCCCAGACTGTCTTAAGACTGCTGTAGTTAAACCCCTACTTAAGAAACATAATCTTGACCCCTCGGCTCTTGAAAATTTTAGACCCATCTCTAACTTGCCCTTCTTAAGTAAAGTTCTAGAGAAGGCAGTCATTATGCAGTTAAATGACCACCTCAATAAACATGCTATTCTTGATAAATTTCAGTCAGGTTTTAGAACAAATCACAGCACAGAAACTGCACTCGTTAAAGTAGTAAATGACTTGCGGGTAAATGCAGACAGAGGCCATTTATCTGTTCTCATCCTCTTAGATCTGAGTGCTGCATTTGACACCATTGATCACAACATTCTTAGAAATCGCCTTAGTCAATGGGTGGGCCTCTCTGGCAGTGTCTTAAATTGGTTTGAATCCTACCTGACAGGGAGAAAATATTTTGTTAGTTGTGGGAATTACAACTCAAGACACATGATATCCAATATGGTGTTCCACAAGGCTCTATCCTGGGTCCGCTGTTATTCTCAATCTACATGCTTCCGTTAGGTCAGATTATCTCAGGGCACAACGTGAGCTACCACAGCTATGCTGATGACACACAGCTGTACTTATCAATAGCACCTGATGACCCGATTCTATTGATTCACTAACACAATGTCTGACTAGTATCTCAGAATGGATGAATAGTAATTTTCTCAAGTTAAATAAAGAGAAAACTGAAATTTTAGTGATCAGCAATAATGGATACAATGAGGCTATTAGAAATAAACTGGATACATTAGGATTAAAAGTCAAGACGGAGGTAAAAAGCTTAGGGGTGATTGTTGACTGTAATCTGAATTTTAAATCACATATTAATCAGATCATTAGGACAGCATTTTTCACTTAAGAAACATAAGTAAAGTTAGACCTCTTTATCACTGAAAGATGCTGAGAAATTAGTTCACGCGTTTGTTTTCAGTCGACTAGATTACTGTAATGCACTCCTCTCTGGACTACCCAAAAAAGATATAAATCGTTTGCAACTAGTGCAGAATGCAGCTGCTAGAATCCTAACTAGGAAAAGAAAATCAGAACACATCACACCAGTCTTAGCGTCACTACACTGGTTACCTGTGTCATTCAGAATTGACTTTAAAATTCTGCTTATGGTTTATAAAGCCTTAAATAATCTCGCCCATCTTATATATCGGAATGTCTGACACCTTATATTCCAAATCGTAACCTCAGATCCTCAAATGAGTGTCTCCTTAGAATTCCAAGAACAAAACTTAAAAGAAGTGGTGAGGCGGCCTTCTGCTGCTATGCACCTAACATCTGGAATAGCCTGCCAATAGGAATTCGCCAGGCTGATACAGTAGAGCACTTTAAAACACTGCTGAAAACACATTACTTTAACATGGCCTTTTATAACTTCATTTTAATCGTAATTTAACTTAATCCTGATACTCTGTATGTTCAATTCATCATAACAACTATTCATGGTGGCTCTAAAATCGGTACTGACCCCTACTCTCTTTTCTGTTTCTTTTTCCGGTTTCTTTGTGGTGGTGGCCTGCGCCACCTCCACCTACTCAAAGCTTCATGATGCTCCAACAATGATGGACGGATTAAAAGGAAGAAGTCTACGTGACCATCATCATCATCAAGCCCTTCCGTGAGAACCCTAAATCCAAAGAGGACTGTTTCATTTATGTTAGGTAGAATGCCCAGAGGGGACTGGGCGGTCTCATGGTCTGGAATCCCTACAGATTTTATTTTTTCTCCAGCCGTCTGGAGTTTTTGTTTTTCTGTCCCCTGGCCATTGAACCTTACTCTTATTCGATGTTAATGTTGATTTATTTTTTATAATTATGTCTTTCATTTTTCTATTCTTTAATATGTAAAGCACTTTGAGCTACTGTTTGTATGAAAATGTGCTATATAAATAAATGTTGTAGATGGGAGAATCTGTCAGCAGCACTTCAAGCAGGCATTTATGGTAGAGAGGAAAAGCCACCCTTGAGTAAAAGGTATTTGACAGTTTAAAGGAATCAGAGAGAATACGGGAAAAGATTCTATGATCTGATGAGACAAAAAACTGAACTCTTTGGGCAGAACTCCAACTCTCCTGCCTAGTACCATCCATAGGATGAAGCATAGTGCTTCTCAGAGGCAGGGACAGGAAGACGTATCAGAACTGAAGGAATGATAAAGGCAACGAAAAGCTGAGGGGTTCTTGAAGAAAACCTGCTCCAGAGTGCATGCAACCTCAGACTAGGGTGACGGTTCACCTTTCAGCAAGACAATGATACAAAGCACGCAGTCGAGAGAACACTGAAGTGACTCTAGGACCAGCGTATGACTGTCCTTGAATGCCAAAGCCCAGACTTAAACCTCACAGAACATCTGTGGAGAGACATGTAATATAATGGAGCTTGAGAAGATCTGCCAAGAAGAATGGAATAAACTGCAAAAATCCAGGTGTGCAAAGCTTGTAAAGACTTACTAAAGATGACTCGCAGGTGTAATTGCCAATGGGGCTTCTACAAAGTACGGAATTAAGGGTCTGAATACTTATATGAATCACTGCTTTTTGCAGATGATGATGTCCTGTTTGCTTCATCGGGCCGTGATCTTCAGCTCTCTCTGAATCGGTTCGCAGCTGAGTGTGAAGCGGCTGGGATGGAAATCAGCACCTCCAAATCCGAGACCATGGTTCTCAGCCGGAAAAGGGTGGAGTGCCCTCTCAGGGTTGAGAGCGAGATCCTGCCCCAAGTGGAGGAGTTCAAGTATCTTGGGGTCTTGTTCACGAGTGAGGGAAGAATGGAGCGTGAGCTCGACAGGCGGATCGGTGCGGTGTCTGTAGTAATGCGGGCTCTGCATTGGTCTCTGGTGTTGAAAAAGGAGCTGAGCCGTAAGGCAAAGCTCTCAATTTACCAGTCGATCTACGCTCCTACCCTCACCTATGGTCATGAGCTATGGGTAGTGACCGAAAGAACGAGATCGCGAATACAAGCGGCTGAAATGAGTTTCCTCCGCAGGGTGTCTAGGCTTTCCCTTAAAGATAGGGTGAGAAATTCAATCATCCGGAATGGCTCAGAGTAGAGCCGCTGCTACTCCGCATCGAGAGGAGTCAGATGAGGTGGCTCGGGCATCTGATCAGGATGCCTCCTGGACGCCTCCCTGATGAGGTGTTCCAGGCACGTCCAACCGGGAGGAGGCCCCGGGGAAGACCCAGGACACGCTGGAGGGACTATGTCTCTCGGCTGGCCTGGGAATGCCTTGGGATTCCCCTGGAAGAGCTAGAAGAAGTGGCCGGGGAGAGGGAAGTCTGGGCATCTCTGCTCAAGCTGCTGCCCCTGCGACCCGATCTCGGATAAGCGGAAGAGGATGGATGGATGGATGGATGGATACTTATATGAATGAGAGATTTCAGTTTTTGATTTTTAATACGTTTGCGAGCCTTTCAAAAAACATGTCTATTTGGCATTAAAGGTATCAGAGTGTAGACTGATGGGCAAAAGTATCCATTTAAAATGAAATCTACAACACAATAAAGTCTGCAGAAGTGCAGGGGTCTGAATGCTTTTTGAATCCACTGCAGATAGATAATAGGTAATAATAATAATAATAATTCTTTGCATTTACATAGCGCTTTCTCACTACTCAAAGCGCTCAGCAATTGCAGGTTTGAGGGCCTTGCTCAAGGGCCCAACAGAGCAGAGTCCCTTTTGGCATTTACAGGATTTAAACCGGCAACCTTCCGATTGCCAGTGCAGATCCCTAGCCTCAGAGCCACCACTCCACCATTTTATTGACTACAAGACAGACACCACCACCACATAATACACCCAAGATGGTACAGTTAACGACATGTGAGAATATTCTAAATAAAACAAATGCGGTAATCTTGCAGCTCTTGTCTATAGCTGGTTAGGAAGGCACTGAGCAGGATGACCAGCATGTCAAGCTGAGGGTGTGAGACGTTGTTCATCCTTCCTGCTGCTGGTGCCTCCACAGGTCCCAGGCTAGTGCCCAGAATAGAGCCAGGATTCCGGATTGTTAATTATGTTGGCATCTCCTGTTCTCCTGCTACTGCCTCAATATAGCACGGCATCAAGGGGCGCACTTGTGACCACAGACAGTTAGAACATATGCACAAATGTTAAAGGACCTAAGCCTCCTCAGAACATACAGTTAACATCGGCCCTTTCCTGTGTTTGTATCTAAACGCATCTGACAAGACAGCCCCGTTCACACTTTGCTTTTTTAACCTGTTACAATGTGTTTCTGTCTGTAAAGGAAGGCCAAGAACAATAAGCGGTGATACATGAAGAGGTTTCCATTGTTACTTTGTCTTCTGCTATGATCATTTCTCCATTATGCTTTGTTTAAAACAAAACCAGTCCTTCTTGATAAAGAATATCTACGTGATCCTGAAGTTGGACACCAGATAGATATTTGTGGAAACTCCTTGCTCCGTCAGTTCATTTAGTAAAAAGTATAACGTTTTTATCTCTAATAATACTGTATAAAGCCACAAACTTAAAGCATAACCTTTAAAAACCGTTCTATAGTGCTTTACATGCTCCTTCTAGTATACCTGCTTTTATATGCATTATTCTTGCAAGTGCAGTACAGGCAGGTGAAGCACATTACTCAGTGGGGGACATAGACGGGGACTAAATTTAAAAATCTGTGGCCATTAGGACCGTCCACATGCCAGTATGAGAACAAATTCAAAGCCAATACAGGGGCTATCTTGGATTAATCCTGCAAGCTAAATAGCAGGCATACTATAAACACTCCTAAATTGTAGAAGATACCAAATTAATAGAAAGAAAAAATATATCTGTCAAAATTGTCTTTTGCTGCCACTCAAACCAAAGACAACACTTGTGACAGCCAGTGTATGAGACCAGCAAACCTTCCATCTGCTGTATTCCACTGAGGATTTGCAAACAAAATTAGGTTAATCACTGCATTAGGTAACAGGTGATTGTGTCACCCCTCCCAGGCATCCTTTTCCACAAATCTAATTTCCGTCTCAGGCTATAATACTTCCTAATTATAGTGCCATTTTGCCAGAGACACGGCACAAGGCTATCAGAAGTAAGGGGACTGCTTAATGCCAGTGTGCTTTCTCAGCCGAGGGAGCAGGCCTGCTCTCTGGGGAGCTGCCGCTAATATTTCTCCTGAATCCTGGGAGCCAGCGACTTGTCACAGAAGACACTGGGCCTAATGCCAGAGAAGCCATTTTGACCACATTCAGCTTACGCCAAGAGGGGATGAATAAATAAAGGGGACACATGATATGTGCATTCCCTGGCCACCCTCCCGCCATAAGCTCTTATTACCGTTTCTTTTTGAATTCTGTCAACAGGTCAGAGAGAGGTGACTAGCCACTTGGGCGCAGTAGGTCAGTGGGCACCTTTCTGGCACCCTCTGACATGTAAGATATGGAGTGCTGGAAGGTGTTTAGGGTGGCAACAGCCACAGCTGATTAGATACTGAAATTATTATGAGTGCAAACTTAAATATGAAAATATTTATATATGTTTATGAAAAGTGTGGAAGTCTGCATCCAACAAATCTTACATTGATAATAATGTACTTTTACTGTGATTATCTCATAATTGAGTTTATATTTCATTATTATAAATTAGGGTGGCATAGTGGTGCAGTGCTAGTGCTGCTGCCTCGCAGTAAGGGGAGCGAGGTTCACGTCCTGGGTCCACCCTGTATCTCCCTGAGGCTGCAGGGGTTTCTGCCAGTTTCCTCCCACAGGTTAGGTGGTCTGGCAATGCTAAATTGGGCCTGTTGTGTATGTGGGGGTATGTGTCTGTGTGTGTGTTCCCCTATGATGGACTGGTGCCCTGTCCAGGGATTTATCCTGCCTAGTGCCCTATGCTTGCTGGGATAGGCTCCAGACCCCCACAAGCCTGATAAGAATTAAGTGTGCTTAGACAATTGTATGGTATTATAGCTTAAAGGAACACTTCACACAAAAATAGTATTTTTTAGGATATTACTTACCACATGTAGTGTGTTATCATAGCTAAGAAAAATGTTTGATCTCCCATTTTCATGCACAACAAGAGAAAAGGGTTATGATACAACAGAACCCAAAGGTGACGAGCACTGGACAACAACAAATGTGAAAAATCTCCATGGGAAAAAAGAAAAAAAAAAAACACAAATCTCAAGTTACTCGTTTCACATAGTCCACACATCTCTTATCCCGTTGCATGTTCAAAACATGCAAAATCAAAGAATTGTTTGCTAAAATATTATTAACAGTTCATCATAAACAGGAAAGGCATTCCCATAATACTGTGCTTTTTGATCTGAAGATATGCCTCTCCCCCTCATTGATTGGTCAAGAGTCCTGTCTTCAATTCAAAAGCATTGTATTACAGGAAATGCCTTTCTAGTTTTTGAGGTACTCTGATTTTTTTGGAAGTAACTATTAATATTTTAGCAAAAAATGCACGTGTTGTGTATGTTTTGAGCAAACAACTGAATAACAGAAATGTGGAGTATGTAACACGAGTAACATCACTGGGGGTCTCAAGAGCTTTAATAAGAAGGACTACAACTTCATCTGCGACATCTGTCAGTTCTCCAGTGGCCAATTCACTGATAAAATACCCCAAATGCCAATGTATTTGGTTTAAAGTTAATTTAACAATGTTGACACCTACACCAAGCTGGGCTGCAGCAGGAGTGAAGGGGTCCTTCGTTACTTATGATACACACCATAAGCAACACAAGATCATAAAGTTATGGAGTGACACTGACTGCCAGTGCAGCTCCACGTGTGTGTTTGTAGTGCACACTGGACATGTACTGTATGTGGGACTGCTCTTCAATCCCATTCCCAAAGATCCTCTGGCTGCTTCCATCTGCTGCACTGTTCTCTAGTGTATGCCGTCAAAAAAAATGATAAAAGTAATTTAAAATCTGTTAACAGAGGAGTGTTACTTTAAACTGTATTTTGTAGGTGTGTCAGCAAAGAACTAAGAAAGCCACACAAAGCCTGTACGAGCTACAAAATTACAGAGACCAACACAATTCTTTATTTTTTTTTTCTTGTTTAATGCTAGCAGGGAGCATGTCTTGTTTTTGGAACATGAAACACAGTTCACTTAGTTCAGTTCCTTTCCATCTAAATCTAAAACAATTGAAAGGCTGCTCCAAATATCTGACTCCCATGTCGTTGTTATTTTGCTGTACTGGTCGGTGTTGACTGCCTCCTGCCTGGTCCATTATATCAATACACTGTGAATATCTGGTGCTCAGAAACGACACACCCGGATGGAATAATTTTAAAATTAATGGTTTTTGATCATATTCAAAGCAGTATTTTTACTGGATATTTACTGCAAATGTAGTCAGCTTGTCATCAGGCGTTTCTCACGTGACTGGGAAACAGTTCTGTACCCACGACTTTTACATTGAGTCTCACAGGACCCCAGTCCCAGTGCACACCTCTAATGCACATCCTCATTCGGCACATGCTATAAGAGATGAGAGTGTCATAATTTACAAACACTACACATGAAAACATTTAACCTGCCAATCATTACTGAATTGTAATGTGTCCTATAAAAGCTACAGGTCGCGAATTAGCATATACTAAAGATGGAGTCTGACTTGTAAGCTTTTTGGAGTTGGAGACAGAGAGGAAAGCTTTTGTTCAGTAACCTCACAAACCTGAGTGATACACACAAACAGGAATGCCACTTACATCTTTGCTGTCAACTGGGCATATCTTAACTGTGATAAACTTTAAATGTGCACAATAATCATTGACTTATGATAATCCAACGGAAACTACTTTCTTTAATGTGTGCTTAACATGGTTTGTATGCTCATGTGCGTAAATGTTGTATGGGTTAGCATTCTGCTGTTCATGCATTGCAGATCTGTCCATGCGCTCTGAGCCTTCAGTCAGTAAAGAGCACTTTACTGAAATGGAAAACAGTGGGACAGTGCAGAGTATGAGTACGTAATGGTGTCTTTGTAATGAATGAAGTTTCAGCCAATTAGTTGTTGTCTAACTTTGACGCACTGGATTTCCAAGTATACAGATTACCTTTAATTAGTGAAGTCAGTATTTCCATGGACATTTCTGTCTAATAACTTGAGTTTCCTGTAAATTCATAACTCTGAACTGGCTTGGAACAGGGATTTTATTCTCGGGCCTGCATTTTCTGTGTGTAGTTTTACAGACTGGCACTCCTTAATACATTTTTCTCTTAAATTTCAGGAAATATTAAATCATGGGTGTTTTGTACCAATAAGATAGAACTTTCATTTGTCCAAAGTGGATAGATAGATAGATAGATAGATAGATAGATAGATAGATAGATAGATAGATAGATAGATAGATACTTTGGTCTGGACAAACACCAGAATGATACAAAAGGAAGAAAATGAATAAGAAAAAAAGTTCAGACTTGGCGGTCCCAGTCCCAGTGAGGTAGTGAGACAGGTATATAACCTTTGATATAAGGAGCCCCGGTCGCATTTCCTGACACACTTCTGCTAAATAATTTGTTGGCTGAAAGTCATCAGTGTTGATGTGTCAGACAGAGGATGTGCAGCATTGTTCATAATGGCACCCAATTTTGTTCTAATTCTCTTCTTTGCTATGACCCCCAGGGGGTCCACAGTGTGCCCCATAATTGAGCCTGCCTGTTTAATTAGTTTGTTGATTTGGTGGGCCTCTCTTGAAGTGATGTTACCAGCCCTAAATGGATTATCCTTAATTAAATAATTTAATATTTCTGTAAATATTTGGCCTTCAGAATTTGAAAATAACAATTGGATTTAATCTGATTCCACAACAGAGGTGCTTCTGAAAGTTAAGGGTAAATGACACTCACTCCTCCAAGAGTGTAAGCAACCTACATCAAGAGTAAATGTATTAATGTAAGATGCTGGGCTATGGAGGCATGCAGCTGAGAATCTGCAAATGTGCATGTCATCTTGTTTATTGCGGGAGGGTTTATGCAAGTGAATTATTTATTTTATAAATTATACAGGAGAGAGCAGTAAGCCACCTGGAACAAGTATGTGCCTTCAGCAGTTCTGTAAACTTCCTCATGCTACATGCCTGGTGTTAACAGTAAAAGGGCTAATTATGGAGCTTATCCCTTCAATTATTTGCGGCGAATTACAGACACATATAGTTTGGGGAGCAGATGTTGAGAGATAAGGCTTCTATATTGTTTTCATGGGGAGTGATCACTAAAATTTCAGAATGTATACTACTGCTTTGTATAAACCAACAACCTGTTTTTGAGGCTATCAAATTAAATTCATGAAGAAAGACCCTTTTAAAGAGAAGACCAGGGGGAGGGACATATGACCAGCAGTACCTCCCCGGGACACGAGAGCAGCCCCCTGGTTAACATTGGGGCCACAGAACTGGAGCTTGCCGGGGGCACCTGGACAGCTCCAAAGTCTGGCCGTGAAGCACTTCTGCAATGCCTGGAGGTGCCGCCAGAGGAGAAGCTTTATATGCCAGAGGAGAGAGTTTATATGCAGCACTTCCTCCACACCCGGCAGTGCTGCAGGATGTCAATCGGGAGGCACCTGGAGCACTTCCGGACGCAGTATAAAGGAGGCCGCCTCACTCCTTTCAGGAGTTTGAGTCAAAAGGAGGAGGACAACGCTTGGAGGAGTGGAGTAGAGGAGGCAGAGTAAAGAAAAGAAGAAGAGAAAGAGAACTGGATATGGTAAATGAGGCACTGTGTTGTGTGTAGAACCTAAGAGGAAGAATAAACGCATCTGTCTTGAGACATTTCGTGTCCGTGTCTGGGGTTCAAAGTTCACTATATATATATGTGTATGTATACAGACACACACATGCCTGCGGGTTTGTTTCCTGCCTTGCGCCCTGTGTTGGCTGGGATTGGCTCCAGCAGACCCCCATGACCTTGTAGTTAGGATATAGCGGGTTGGTTAATGGATGGATGGACGGAGACACACACACATACAGTACATACACATATAAAAATGTATGTACAGTACATTATTATTATTTCTTTGTCACATGTCATGTCTCTGCCAATGTTAACAATGGTTTCCAGGTAATGGTTTGGACTTCCATTATCTGGCAATGAAAAAAAGCAAAAAAATCTTTGTAGATGGCGGGACGAAATACTCTCACCATAATAGATAAAGTACAACTATTTGAATTCTGTCATTTCTTATCTTACAACATTTTTTGTGGGCTTTTTAAAATGTCTGACGATATTACTCTTTGAAATAGTAGAAGAAGAAAAAAATATTTATTCCATCAATTTTTCTGGAACTTACTTTTCCAATACATGATTAAGGACATCGTCAGATCCAAGATGGAGGAAAGTTCTGAATGGGGCATCAGTCTCCTGCAAGGTGCACTTAAAGATAGGTTTGGCATTTTTCAATTTCATTAACAGTTTTGTGTGTAGGTTTTGGTAATGTTTCGACTTTGGTTATCATCTTCTGCTATTGTCTATTTAGTCAGTGTTCACGGTTTAGGTCTTTGGTTTTAGCAACTATTTCTCTGATTTATGGCACTGACCTTCAGTGCAGTTTCCTGGACCTATGCACATATCCCAGTCTGGTCAAACCCATCCTAGTGGTTAGCCGCATTCTCTCTCTCTCTTGACGGAAGGTAATTCTGGAGGGGCTGCTGGTAATAAAAGCGCAGGTGGGTGTTGTCCAAACTGCTGTCCAGCAGATTATTTGTGGATTTAACGACTGGTATGACATGTTGTCTGTACGTTTTCCCCATGATCATATGGGCCTTTTGAAAGATTATTTAGGGGAAGCCACTGTCCTGCAGTACCCACTTAAAAATAAACCTAATTTCAGGTTAAACTGGCCTAGGTCTAAAAGCCTAACATTTGCACAGAGAAAGAAAAAATGAATTTTAAAAACACACCATTCAAATGTACAGTATGTGAAATGGGTCAAGTCATCTGAAGATGATTATATTGTAGTAAATAAATTAATAAATCAGCCAGGCCAGTGCAGATGGGAAGTCTGCTGTCTATTGCTAATCATTTCTGTCAGATTTTGAAAATGAATAGGAAATCCATTAGTGGAGTTTTGTAGATGAGCTCAAGTTCCAGTCTACCCCGAGGGTATGAGTATCACTTTTGTAAGCAAACTGAATAAAATAAGAATAATAAAAATGGCAGGAGTATTATGAGTCCAACTAAATGTGCTTTCCATCTTCCCTTCAGTTTGTACAAAGCAGAAGGTTCAGAGCTGGGGCTGTCTGCTAAAAATACTCTCCTAATTATATGCCGCGGGTGGCGATTACTATACATTACACAAAAGTCTGCCAGAGATCCACAATCATGTGATCATGTGCCACACTGGTGTTCAGAAAAGCGTTGGTGATCCCACAGAACAATGCAGACAGGCTGCTGTTATCTCCTAAACAATCTGGTGGGTGGACAGAAGGCTGTTATGATCTCATGACATAGAGACTCTGCCGAAAAAACTCCAAAATGCCTACAAACTGATGCCAAAATCACAGAGCAGTGGCGAAATTAACCCCTGAAATCCAAAAAATTTGCCGACTCACTGGTTGTGTAATGAAAACTACCGTAAATGTGCACCACAGGTCATTCATATTCATACAGTGTTGCGTAAAAGGCTTCCTCTATAAGCTACAAGAGACCTGGAGGTCGCCTGACATGCAAGTGCTGCTTGACACAACCAAAGCTGCTCAGTAGCCGACAAAACCAGACGCACAGGCGTCCTGCCTTTAACGTTTAAGAATAGCAGGTTGTCACCAAGACTATCAGATCTGGAGAAGGCCAGAATTACCCATGCAAGCTAGAGTAAGTCCGCTGAAGGGCTGCTATTGGTCAGGTTCTGTGGGGAGAACAAGGTCAAGCAGAAGTGATGATTACTGGTTACAAATGAAAGACTCCTTTCACATAAATATAAAAAGTGCCAGCTTCACTTTCACCGTATTGTTTGCTGTTAAGTCGCTTTCACAAGTCTACACCGATGAAGGTGTCCTGCATGTCAGTTTCACAAGCCTCACTTACAGGAAGCCCACGGGCCTGTGATTCTGGTAGAAGTCAAAAGTGAGGTCCACGTTTCATTGTATTTTTATTTTTGTATATGCTACTAGCACATTCAATCTGTAATGTACTATTCTATCCATGGCTTTATTTCACAAAGACTCAAGTACCATTTGCTGAAAATTATACTGTAACACACAGTACAAGTGGTTTAGGGATTTTATGGTTTCACTTGCTTTTGAGTCAATTCATTTATGAGTTTTAGATTGAACGAAGAGCTTGTCTACAGATATAAATATAAAATGATATCCAGCACTGTTTTGGATCACAAAGTCCATCAAAATATGAGCTTCATTACGCAGAGTGGCCCACTTTAATGAGCATTACCGTTTTACAAGCACGGTCTTCACAGACTCTCCTGATTTTAAACTGCAAAGGAGCTTATAATGGCATGAATGATTCCATTCATTCCTGGTCTTAAACTGGGTATTTCATTACAGAATGGCTGGGAACCACAGCCAACCCCAGAAGAAACAGAAACGAAACTGGGATGAGCTGCAGGTCCATCCCGTGTGGACACTGAAAGAATCGATAAACCGCACAGAGACATTTCCTGGAGCTGTTTTTGTACCACATTCTGCGTATGCCGTCATCAGATCTATTAACAAAAGGCTTGGGGGAAAATGTTAAAATGCGAAGATAATTAATTTTAACATAAAGCAACCAGGGATAGAAGCCTGTTTTCAAGGAGAAATAAAGAGTGACACCATTCTGTGGAGTATACCATTAACTTCTCAACCTTTCGACACTCTCCTATGGTTTTACTGTGAAAATATTTTAAAAATCTGCACCTGTACAGAAAAGAACTTAACCAAAATAAGTCTCAGCAAGACGTTGGTTACATTTGTATAAAAATAGTAATATGACCTGCAGTTTTTTTGCTGTGTATGCAACAGTTCTGTACATACTGAAGCTGTGGCCTCCTCTGCACTACTTTGTCGTGGCCTAATCTGGCAGATACAGAATAATATAAGGGCTGGCACCCAGAACTTTCAAATTTTCTCCTATTAATGATATGTTTTAGCCAGGCACATGGTCAATGAAACTCAGTTGCAATGAAAAAAGACAAAAAAGGCAGAGCTTCATGAGAACTGAGTCTCTGGAAAGATGTCAGTAGAATATGACATGGGTAAAATATTATGTAACTTGTGAAGCATGTGGAACTACAGTCCTACAATAAAATACTACAAAAGGATGGAAATGAACAACAGTAAAGTCTCCACCCGTTGTTTACACACGCAATAACTTACACTTGATTGTGAATTTTGAATATGTATGTGCATATGTTTAATTGGCAGGCAGTTTGGTGTAGCGGTTAAGACTTTGGACTTCAAAACCTGATGTTGTAATGGGTTCAAATCCCACTACTGACACCATGTGATCATGAGCAAGACACTTGACCTGCCTGGGCTCCATCGGGGGAAAAAAAGGAATGCAACCAATCATACCTTAAATGTTACAAGTCGCCTTGGATAAAGGTGTCAGCCTAATAACAAGTAATATGTATCATGTCATGGGGGATTATCAATAGATGGGCTTGTGGAGACCGTGCTTTAAGTACAATAAATGTTCCTACCCACCAGGTTGCAGCAGCCTACATATTCTGAATTTCACAGGAATATCAGCTATTGAAATAAGACCAAGATCAAGGTTCTAGCGCCAGTAGCTCTCAAGTAACTGTGTTACAGATGGACAGACTATCCAGCATATAATAATAATAATAATACATTTTATTTATAGGCGCCTTTCAAACACTCAAGGACACCGTACATTATACACAGTATAGCATTTAGATGTTAATTCTGATTGAAAGAAGATAATTTGTGAAATGATTTTCTGATTTTTTTCTTTATGTAGTGCATCCAGAACTGTATGACACTTTAAGATAGTAAAATTCCAAATCTGAATTGATGACAAAGGTTTTTGAATGACATACTTGACATCAGAAAGGAGATTGGGATTGTCTGATTTAGCTGGAAAACATATTTATATTCAGATTTAGCATTCAACACACCATTATCGTTATGCATTTTGTGAGTACACCAGAGTGCGACTGATCTTGGTGGGTTGGTTACATTTTAATAAAAAGATACATGGAAAACAATGGGGAATCTTGTTTGCTTCAGTTGTTTGAAACAGCAAAAAGGTCTACATTTCTTAAGCTAATCATCCATGTTCTTTGTTCAAAGGGCTTTTTCAGCAGCATCAAAATTAAATCGGGGCCCAACTCTAGAAGAGAGGACAAGCCATCACGTAGTATGTACAGGAATAAAACGGAACAATTCAGAGTCCCTCATATATCTGTTTGAAATGAGGGAGGAAATCAGAATACTTGAAGCAAAAGCCACGCAGCCATGGAAAGTGAATGAGGAATGAAGACAGCAACAGCACAAATCTAAGTCAGACTTCGAGAGCTGTGACCAATCAGCAGTAAGCACAGCAACATCCTGCTGCACTCGATGAACCATCAAGACAGGAAACCCAGGAGCATTCATAAGGGAGACTAAGGAGAGTAGAAAGTGAGAAAATCTGCTTTTGCTTTGCCTTGCACATCATACTGTGTTATCCAATATTAAGCAACTGTTAGTCACCATCACTGCTAGTAAGTCACCGATGGAACTTTCAGACACCTGAAAACCTGAAACACTGGCAATGTATGCTCACACCATCCAGTAATGGCATTTCCTTTAGACAAGACAGACAGAGAGCACTTTGTTTGCCCAAAGGAGGAAATCTGCCTTTTTGCAGAAGTGTACTAAACACATAATTCAATTTTATCATAACAAACAAAAATCAACCCTTCCAATACACACCAGAACAACTAAAAGGAAAAAAACACACTAATAAGAAAGAAAAACCTCTGAGGTGGCTCAAAATAAAATGTCACAGTCACAGTGAGGCATTATACAGGCACATTGCTGTTGGTATAAAGGAGCCCCCGTAGAGTTTCTTGACACACCTCTGCTGAATAATACGAAGTCCTCAGTGTTACTGCGTCAGAGTTAGGATGTGCAGCATTGTTTATAATGGCATCCCATATGCGAGCCTGCCCTTCTCAATTAGCTTGTTAATTCAGGGATGTTACCAACCCAGCAGACCACAGCATTGATAATCCCACTGGCCATCAGATGTGCAGAATATGTACAGGATGTCACTACCCACATTAAAGGGACACAGTCTCCTGAGGAAAAAGTGTCCTCTCTCCCATGTCTTCTACAGGTCCTCTGTGTTACAAGACCAGCCCAACCTGTTATTAATGTGGACTCCCCCCCAACCCCAAGTACTTGTAAGAGCGTGCCATCTTTACATCCATCCCATGATTAGTGACCAGGCACAGAGGCTCTTTGGTGTGGTGAAATTGAATGAACAGTTACCTTGGTTTTGCTGATGTTAAGCTGCTTACAATTCTTTCTGCATCACGAAACAAAAGTTTCCACCTGCCTCCTACACTCTGTCTCACCCCCACCCCTTATCAATACACCCCATAAGTGCAGACTCACCTGAGTATTTCTGCAAGTGACATGACCTGGTACTATATTTATAGTCAGAAAATGAGACACGGCTGCTCCTTGTGGTGCTGCAGTGTTGCTCACACAGTCTTTGAGCCTCCCAAACTGCAGTCTTCCTGACAGATTGTCCATTATGCAGGACACTCCAGGCTCATCCACCTGCATATCATGCTTATAGTACAATTACTTAGTACATCTTCCCTCTCAAGTCAATTAGTATACTCTTCTTCTTCTTCCTCCTCTTCATCTTTTCTTTTTTTTTTTTTGCTTGATCAGCCTTCTCCATACAGCTTAGCCCTGCAGCTCTTCTTCAGTGAAACCCTTTTTCCTTCAGACCTTCTTTTACTTTATCCGTTCATCTAAGCTTTGGCCTCCCTCACTTTCTCTTCCCTTGTACTTACATTCCCATCAGTGTTTTCTCCAAACAATTCATTGTCTCTCCTCATCACATGTCCATACCACCTCAAACTACTTTCCTCTAGTTTCACTCCCACTTTTGCTTTACCTCCGATTGTCTCATTTCTTATTCTGTCTTTTTTGTGTAACTCCACACGCCCATCTCCAGATTCTCATTTCTGGGACATCTCATTTCTTCTGCTGCTCTCCCTTTACCGTCCATGCTTCAACCTCCATACATCATTGCTTGTTTCTAAGACTGTCAGTCAGTCAGTCTCCAACCCGCTATATACTAACACAGGGTCACAGGGGTCTGCTGGAGCCAATTCCAGCCAGCACAGGACACAAGGCAGGAACAAACCGTGGGCAGGGTGCCAGCCCACTACAGGGTATACACACACACACATATACAGCAAGCACACACTACGGACAATTTAGGATTGCCAATGCACCTAACCTGCATGTCTTTAGACCGTGGGAGGAAACCGAAGCACCCGGAAGAAACCCACACAGACACAGGGAGAACAAGCAAACTCCACGGAGGGAGGGAAGTGAACCCAGGTCTCCTTACTGCGAGGCAGCAGTACTACCACTGCGCCACCGTGCTACCCTGTTTCTAAGACAGTCATTCTTAATTCTTCGATCACACAATACTCCCGATACCTTCTTGCAGTTGTTTCATCCACCCAGCACTCCATGGGTTTTCTCTGTATCTAATTCTCCATCTTGGGCTACCACTGATCCTAGATGTTTAAATTGATCTGCTCTTTTCAGTAGCTCTCCCTACAGGCTAACTTCTGAATCCTGATTATATTTAAAATCACTTAGTAAATAATGTGTTAAAATAATAGCATTCTTTTTTACGAAACTAGCAAATTCTTTACAGTAAGTGAACATGTTTCTTCTGTGCAGGATTTTTCTGATCTGATCGGGTCTCCAGTGTCTTTTTCTGAGACAAAGATGTCAATGACACATGTTCTTAGTAAATGTACCACAGGGATTGTTTGTTGTAGGCTCTCTTTCTCTAGGTTGCAAAAATCTAATAAAATAGCAATAAATCCATTTAAACAGATGCTAAAATGTATGCTTTTTTAGGATTCTAAGTTGTGCATGCAATAAAATATACTTTGCGACTCGCAGATGTTACATTTAATCGTATAAAAATCAGAATAGCAGCATTGCACCAATAAACAACTGAGTGACAATAAAAACAAGAATGTGCTTCACATGGAGCTCATACTAGGGATGAGTCTGAACTATCAATAAATGGATCAGTGTTGTCTGCTTTGGAATTTAGATACTAAAGTGAAACATCGGCTGAGTCGGCTGGCCACACAGTCCATATTGGATGTACTCGGTCATAAATACTCTTCACAGAACAAACTGACATTTTGAGTTAACTGAATCAAGGCCTGTGGACAGCAGCAACACGCACTGTAGACGGCACAAACCCCTGAGGTCATTTGGCAGAAAGAGGATTAACACCAAAGCTTAATCTCTCTCTTTTTATTACATTATTATGAATGCAAAGCTTGTTGGCAATGCCAAGCAATAATGCAATTGAGAGTTGGTAGTGTTACTTCTAGTTCTCTAAATGAAATTCACTTGCTCTGTGCTGACCAAATGCTCTAAGAATTCACAAAGCAAGTCCCTATACAGCTTCATCAATATGAGTGGTGTTTCAAATGCAAGCGTGCATAGTGAGTAGTATAAAATGGAAGCCGTCATCAGCAATGATGCTACCTCCTACGTCTGTCCCATATCAACAAGCAAAAATGAACTTCCAATCACCCCTACAAAACACTCCTGGAGTGTTACAAAACACTCTCGTAATCCATAAGGCTCTGAGATCTAATTTATACTGCACAGTATATACTTTTATGACACATCTGTATTGTCCTTTCGATTTATACTCAATCACAAATAAGTAACACACAGTGCTAGGTTACTTTGCACCCTAGGCCAAGATTATTAGTGCGGCAACCAACTGTTCACTAGCTAACCAGTGCGGCTGGGTTTTACCCAATTATGATCTGCACCCTAGGAGAATGCCTAATTCACCTTAATGGTGGCGGTGGCCATGCATACGATATACATATATACAGAGGACACTTTATTCGGTTGTACAATTAATTTGAAATGGATGCATGTGCCATTCTTGCCCATCAATCTACACTCAAAAACCCAAAATGGCAAGCATGAAACATGATTTCAGAAAGGTCTGCACATTTATTACAAATCAGAAAATGAAATCTCTCATTTGCTGTAGATAAGCATTCAGACCCTTAGCTGTGACACTCCATATTGTGCTCAAGTGTGTCCTGTTTGCTTTAATTGTCTTTGAGATGTGTCCAGAACTTGATTGGAGTCCACCAGTGACAAACTGAACTGACTGAACATCGTTTAAAAAGGCACACATCTGTGTATATAAGGTCCCACATTTCACATTGCATACCTGGACAAAAACAAAACCATGAAGTCCAAGGAATTCTCTGTCAAACTTCTGGGATTAAATTAAAATAAAGAATAAATCAGAACAAGGGGATAAAACCCTTTCTAAAGCTCTGAGTGTTCCTAAGAGCAGACCGGCCTCAATAATTGTGAAATGGAAGAAGTTTCAGACCAGAAGGACTCTTCCAAGAAGTCAGGGAGGTGAG
Organism: Polypterus senegalus; assembly: GCF_016835505.1. Taxonomy (NCBI): domain Eukaryota; kingdom Metazoa; phylum Chordata; class Cladistia; order Polypteriformes; family Polypteridae; genus Polypterus; species Polypterus senegalus. The sequence goes on along the minus strand of NC_053166.1, from coordinate 34,248,570 downwards.
AACAAGAGCCCAACGGCTATTCTAACAGACTTTTGTAAGACCTGGTCATAAGGAAAACCTTCTCAGTAGCACTCCACCAATCAAGCATTTATGACAGACCACTTGGAGTTTGGCAAACAGATGTTAAAGAGCAGAAGGTAAAAGACTCTCTGGTTTGATGGGACCAAAAACTGAACTCAGGGCAGAAGTTTAAGCCCTTTGCCTGACGAAGACCAGGCACTGCTCACAACCTATCTAACGCTATGCCAATGGCGAAACATGGTGCTGGCAGCATCATGCCATGTGGGTGTATCTCAGTGGCAGGGAAACCAGTCAGAATTGAGGGAAAGATGAATAAATGTACAGCCAAATACAGGGAAGGAAACCTGCTCCAGAGTGCACTCGACCTCAGACTGACACAATGGTTCACCTTTCAGCATGACAATGACACAGAATATACTGTCAAGACCATGCTGGAGTGGTCTCCGACTGTCTTTGAGTGGCTCAGCTAAAGCCCACACTTAAACCCCATTGAACATCTGTGGAAAGTCCTGAAGATGGCAGTTTACAGAACTTTCCATCCAATCTAAACTAGCTTGAGGAGGTTTGCAGGAAAGAACGGGATAAACTGCCCAAATCCGGGTGCACAAAGCTTGTAGAGACTTACTCAAGAAGACTCAGAGCTGGAATTACTGCCAAAGGGGGTTCTACATAGTACTGAATTCAGGGTCTAAATACTTACATGAATGGGAGATTTCAGATTGATTTAAATGGACGTGTTTGCGGCACTTGGTGGCATTGTGGCACAATGGGTAGTGCTGCTGCAAATCAATTCAATTTTTGTCTTACCAGACCAGATAAGCATTTTCCTTATGGTCTTGGAATCTTTTAAATGTTTAGCTGCTCTACCATATATGTCTAAATGATGGGAGTTTTGCTGAGATGATTGTCCTGCTGACAGGCTCTCCCATCCCAGCAGATGACTTGTGGAGCTCTGTTAGTGTGACCAATGGGTTCTTGGTCACCTCCATGGCCATGGCCCTTCTTGCCCAGTTTGTCCAGATAGAAAACTCTAAGAGGGGTCCTGATGGTTCCAAACTTGATCCATGTCAGGATTATTGAGGCTACTGTGCCCGTGGGAACACTCAGAGCTTTAGAAATGGTTTTATTCACTTGCCCTGATCTATGCCTCACCACAGTTTGATCACAGAGATCTACAGAGAGTTCTTTCAACTTCATGACTTGATTTTTGTACTGACATACAGTACGAACTGCAGGACCTCACATACACAGGCGTGTGCCTTTCTGAATGATGTCCTATCAAATCAATTTGCCACAGGTGGACTCGACTGAAGTTCTGGAAACATCTCAAGGAGAATTAAAGCAAACAGGATGCACCTGAGCACAATTTATAGTGCCACAGAAAAGTGTTTGAGTACTTATACAAATGAGAGATTTCAGGTTTTGATTTTTAAATAAATTGCAAACCTTTCTGAAAACAAGTTTTCACTGATTCTCTCTGAATCCACTTAATACACAATGGCCTTGTCCAGAGCTGTCTCTTGCCTCGGGCAGAGTGCTGCTGGGATAGGCTCTGGACACAAGTGACACTTCTGACTGAATGTAGAGGTTTCACAAACTTATAGACATTTTCATCTAAAGGCTTACACTTAAACACTTAAATACAGATAAAGAACCGGATATCTATGTTTGATTTTTTTAAACAAGTATAATAAATATATATTTTAAATGGCCACCACCCCAAAACAAGTAGTTTTCATTTTGAGTTGTTAAATATTGAACCAAAATCCTATCACCCTTATTATTATGTGAATGGTAAGAACAGCTTAACAGCAGACAGAAATGACAGCCCATCAGTACCTTTAGAAATCAAGGCCGGTCAATCATGAAAATGTCAAGAACTTTGAAAGCTTATTTAAGTGCTGTTGCAAAAACTATTAGGCCTTCTAGCCTGCATGAGGACCGTCACATTAAAGTTAGACTCTGCTGCAGAAGATAAGGTTATTAGAGTCACCAGCCTTAGAAATTGTCAATTAACTGCACCTCAAATTACAGCCCAAATAAATGCTTCATGAAGTTCAAGCAGCAGACACAGAACAACATCAACTGTTCAGAGGGGAGTGCGTGATGCAGGCCTTCATGGCAGAACTGCTGTGAAATCATAACTGAAGGCGACGAAGTAGAAGGAGATGTGCTAGACACAGAATACCCAAGCAGTGGACACCTACCCTTTGGGCCGACGAGTCCACATTTGAGATTTTTGGATTCTAACCGCTGTGTCTTTGTGTGGCACAGAGAAGGTGAATGGAATGATATCTGCTTGTGTGGTTCTCTCTGTGAAGCATGAAGAAGGAGGTGTCAAATGTGAAGCGTGCTCTGCTGGTGACATTGTCAGCAGTTTATTAAGAAATGAAGACTTACTTAACCAGCACAGTTACCACAGTATTCTCCAACAGCACACTATCTCATCTGGTTTCTCTTTTTTGTTTTACCACCATATAATGACCCTAAGCATATCTCCAAGCTGTGTAAGAGCTATCTGCCAAAGAAGAGGAGTGATGGAGTACTGCTGGCCTCCACAATCACCTGGCCTAAACCCAGTAAGGGGCCATTTGGGGTGATTTGGGCTGGAGAGACAACAAGTACTCAGCATATATTGGAAATTCTTCTAGATGGCTGCAAAAGCATCCCAGGTGGGAATGCCATCAAGCTGATTTTCAGAATGCCAAGAAAGGGCAAGGCAGTGATCAAATAAAAGAGTGCAGCCATACCACCTGCATTTCAGAACAGGTAACCCACCTGAAGCTAAGCCAGTACTTGGATGGGAGACCATCTAGGAAAATGTGGGTTGCTGCTGGAGGAGGACAGCAGAGATGTTTACCATGTGGTCTGTGTGCGGGTGCCAGTGCCCCTGTGCTATAAAAATGGTACTGTCCATTAGATGAGATGAAAAACTGAGGTCTTGACTCTCTGTGGTAATAACTGATCATTGAGCATTTTTTGAAAAAAGAGATGTCCTGGCTAAACTGCCCATCATGGCCTTGTCCATTCTGGCCTCCATATCATCCCCAGTCTCTAACTTGCGAACTGCCCCTCTCTCCCAACCCTTCACTACCTAACAGCTAATGCGTGGTTAGCGTTCTGGCATAAGAATGGCTGCCATTGCATCATCCAGGTGGGTGCTACACATCAATGGTGGTTGTAGTGGCCCCCTGACTGTCTACGGTCTAAGCAAAAAGTGCAATATAAATTTAACTGTCTATCTATTTTGAAGAAACTAAAATGCAAGATGGCTCTTGTTTGTTTAATACTTTTTTGGTTACTGCAAGATTCCATATGTAATATTTCACAGTTTTGATATCTTCTCTGTTATTCTAAATTATAGAAAGAAGAAAAAAAAAATTTAGTGTGTCTGACATTTGGCTGGCATTGTATGCGTCATCCATCCATACATTCATCTTCTTAACCTGCTTACCCAGGGCAGAGTCACAGGGCAGCTGGAGCCTATCCCAGCAAGCATCTGGCACAAGGCAGGAACAACACCTGGATGGGACGCCATTCATTGCAGCACAAACCCACAGACACACAGACCAGGGTCAATTTAGCAACACTCATTCACCAAATCTGCACATCTTTGAATTATGGGAGGAACCTGGAAAATCTGGAGGAAACCCACACAGACACTGGGAGAACATGCAAACTGCACACAGGGAACACCCGAGACATGAATCTAAGTCTCCTTACTGTGAGGCAGAAGCAATACTACTAAGCAAATCTGCTGCCTTGGTTCACTTCATAGTTGTCAAATCAACTTAAGCATGTAAAGAAATGTGCTGACAGTACTACAGAGTTAAAACAAACCCACTTAATCCAAATTAGGGTAGCAGTGGGTATGACAGGCCTGGATGAGACAGCAGTCCATTACGGGGCCTACTCACGCATACAGCAATGGGGCCACTTTACACTCACTTAACATGCGGAGGATGTTCTGGCTCCACTAGACAATGACTAGGCATGGGTTTCAAATTCTAATGCACATTTAATTGTGTATAACCAGCAGAGAGTTTCTGCAGTCATTCATATAAAGAAAAGTGCAGCTAAGATGCTGACCCCTCCCTTACTACTCCACTCCTGAAATTACTTTAGAAAAAATGCAGAATCACTGTGATTTGTTGGCAACAACTGTTTAAACTTGTCTCATAAAAGACCTGGACATTCCAGCATACAGCACCTGAGATTGCATAACCTGCACAGTCATCGTGAATTTCAACCACGTGATCTACCTGGACCAGGGTCAGGGTTTATGGAAGTTTACAGGCAGGCCTTTTCATTCTTGACATCTTCGCCATGCTAAGGAATATGTTTCAGCAAATTACAGTCAAGTCTGAAACTTTTTCGTCTCGGTAGTCTCCATTTTCTCCCTCTAAAAGCATAACTAAGAAATGACGACCATTTCCTCCTTCTTCATGTGCATCCATAGAATAAGGAGTATTTTCACAAATTACCCTGCACTTTCCTTTCCAGATATGGCTCCTCTCAGGATACACTACTTCAATGCTTTATGATTTCTTCATTCTAAATGGGGTTGCTTTCTTATGTGCTCCAATTTCACCAGCTCTGCAGAGCATGGAAAAAGTAGTGAGCCAAACAGAAGGTGCTATATAAAATAAACGAGGCATGCAAATGCAAAAAGACAAAAACACACTCAGAAGAGAAAGACATCAAGTTAGCAGGAAACCAAAATAACCAACAGAAAAAAATCCTTCTGTCCTGCAGAATCTGCTGAAATCTCCAAAAGGCTAATGGCAAACATCACAGTCACAATCAGAAGGAAAAGTCCCAGGCCTCCCTTCATCGGTCTGAAGCTGCATCATAAACAAACATCCAGCTTCAAGAGGGCACACCATCTTAACAGCACGGTCATAGTAGTAGAATCAATACTGTGGGAAGTCTGAAAATTGAAACTACACCTTACGAGAAGGATTTAGGAGTCGTAGTGAAGTCGACGGTATGAACTACCAGACAGTGTTCAGAAGCCATTAAGAAGGCTAACAGAATGTCACGTTATATAGCGCCCTGATGTGTGGAGTGCAAGTTAAAGGTGTCAAGGTATATAAAGCTTTAGTAAGGCCTCACCTGGAGTTCTGTGTAAAGTTTGATCTCCATATTACCAAAAAAAAAACTACCAGTACTAGACAAAGTCCAGAGAAGTGCAACTAAGCTGATTACAGGACTGCGATTTATGAGGTTTGACGAGAGATTGAAAGAAGTGAACCTTTTCATTTTAAGCAAATGGAAATTAAAAGATGACATGATGAAAGTGTCAACTGCTAGACAGTGTTCAGAAGCCATTAAGAAGTCTAACAGAATGTCAGGTTATATAGCGCTCTGATGTATGGAGTACACGACCAAGGAGGTTCTACTCAAGCTTTATAACACACTGGTGAGGCCTCATCTGGAGTACTGTGTGCAGGTTTGGTCTCTGGGCAAAGTGGACATAGCAGGTGTCAGCAACAATTATAAAAAATTAATTTCATAATTTCATTAATAAATTCCACACTCTTATATCCGGATAAAAGCTCTTCTTTAGCATCTAGTCGAACCAAAAAAAAAGCAGCACCTTATCTCCAGACAGAAGATGGGCCAAGGCCAGGCCCGGACTCAAATGTGAAAGTTAAGAATTAAGATCCTGTAAGTGACGCTGTACTGATATGAAGAATGCTTTTTGAAACGTTTTGCCAGCTAAGTTTATTGTTCCCTGGTTTTCACATCATTATAATAAAATGTGATTTGTTTAGAGATCAGCATAAATAAAAGTCATGCGAACAGATTCCAAAATTTGACCTATAAAGCCGTACTGTAACTGTAGTGGCAGGAATATTGTTACATGTTCAGAGTGCAGTGAAATTATTACTTGCATGTCCGACCAACATGTACCTCACCAAGTACTACAATTAAGTAAATCTAACTTCAGGGGACAAAGACATTTTCAGCCATAAAACCAAAACTATATTTTAGGCCAGGGGTGTCAAACTCCAGGCCTGGAGGGCCGCAGTGGCTGCAGGTTTTCATTCTGACCCTTTTCCTAATTACTGACCAGTTTTCACTGCTATTTAACTCCTTTTCCCTTCATTTTAATTGTCCTATTTTTAAGGATTCAGTCCTCTGAATTGATTTGTTTCTTCCTGAAATGGCAGCCAAACAGAAATGAGATGTGAAACGAGCCAACAGATGAGCAGCTAAACTGGGATTTCAAACTCCAACCAATTTCATTCCAACCAATCTATTAATGAGAAGCTGATTCTTGCTGTTAATAAATTAAGCCCGTTATTTAATTCCATGGCTTTTTGCTGCTCTCATTCTGCCACAGCAGACATTTCCAAAACTGTTGATTTTCTGTTTGTCAAATGTTTTGGTGACCTGAGGGATCAGCCTTACTGAGACCTTCACTTTTCTTTAGTTTCAGATATTGTGTGATGGGCACTGGTGAGCTGCTCATGTGGCAGCTTGTTTTGTGTCTCATTATTGTTTGGCTGCTAATTAAAGAAAAAGAGACAACTAAGGGGCCTGGGTCAAGTTAATTAAAAGTAAAGCAAAAGAAGTTAATTAGCAGCAAAAACTGGTCACTAATGAAGAAGATGGTTAGAATGAAAACCTGCAGCCACTCCGGCACTCCAGGCCTGGAGTTGCACACCTATGTTTTTGGCCATGGAGAGGAACTGATTACTGCTCGCCACATCCTTACACGTAAAAACAGAGAACTGACGAAGCGTGAATATATCGTTCATATGCCTGTATCAAAGGCGCTATATAAAATAAGGACAAAGGTGTTTTTTTTTTCCTTCTTCTGTAGGCACACAAGCCCCTCATGATGTGCTGACAGCCAAAACAGACTCCTTCTCTTTAATTAAAGGCTTGGGGGATACATGAGAATGTGCCCTTCAATGTTCCAGGAGGAGGTTTCTCTAGAGATGTCTGGCATAAACAGAAGTGCATTTTACTGTTAAAGATCCTGTTCAGGTAAGTGATGCTACGAGTGTTTCGTGATTTTCTTTTTGTTTTAAACCCAAAGCCGTGAGAGGGGTGAGCAGTTCACTTATGCAGTAAGAGCTCTCCAAGGACAGACATGTGTCTTTGTGCGGTATGGTAGAGCTGTGGAGTGTGAATGCCGCTCACTCGGCAGTTAATGTATTGTTATGTGCTAAAAAAAAAAAAGTACTTAAGGGACAGCCAATCAAATTTGCGCTTTGTTTTTGCTGTAAAGTGATTTGTGACATTGTATACTGTGAAGGATGCTATATTATAAAAGAAAAAAGATTAACTGATGCTGCATGTGTTGCTATTACACTTCAAAGCTTCCTTAAGTTTATGTTTGCTGTCAAGAGAAGGGCATCCTGCTATACATCCTTTGTCCAGCTTGATGTTCTCTCAAATTCAAAACAAGACGCAGTCACTTAACATTTAGGAGGAAAATTACAAACGTAGCGTGCAAACAACAAATCACATTAATTTAGGGCAACGTCTGCCCAAGTCTAAGCCTCTTAACAAGCGTTTCAACCATCCCACGCATCATTAGCAACTGCAGGCATTAGTGTCTTTTTACTTGAAAATCCCAAATAGTGCCTTCTCACCATGACTTTTCAGAAAGACACCGGTTAGCAGTCACCTTTGAACAGACTGGCAGCCAGAAAACTCTTAAAACAAGCCTCCGCTTGTGTCCTATATAATTCAATAGCAATCTCGTTTTGTTTTTTTTTTTTTTTTTTTAATATCGACCTTTACCTTACCACATTCTTTCCTTCAAGGACACTAGGGTTGCTGTTGTGACTACTCATATTTCAATATTTCAGTTGGGTTTTACGATACCACAGGTAAGGGTGAGAAGTAATGCCAATAAAAACTTGGTGAACCAGACCACCAAGCTGTTTGCCAAATACAAAGAAAAACAAACAAAGGCCAAGATTCAGTTATAAGGATCCACCACAAACAGCATACAAAAGAAACAGTTAATAATGAAAAAGTCACACATGAAAAAGTGCAGAGTCATCATGACTTTCTCCTAAGTTCAGGTTTTGTTTCTTTTTTTTGAATTGCACAGTAGCATGCAAAGGTGCAGAGCGTGAGATCAGTGGGGTCCAACCAACTAAAGAACAGTTAGCCTTCTGCCAAACCTAATAGTAAATGAAATCTAAAATTTCTTCATGAGACAAAAGCAAGTGACATAGAGCACTATGGCTGAGTTATGGCTACTCCGTAGCGGCCTACTTGGAAATAATCTCACACTGATTTGAGTTTCGCTCCCCACAAGGACTTAGGAAAGCAATATTGTTTAATCTACTATTATAAGTCCCCTGATATCTTATATAGTGTCGTTCACATCTCTCCAGTTACAGCTGCGCCTATCTAACCACTAAAAGTCCATTTCCTCTATCTGTCCACCTATCTATGCATCTGTCCATTCATCCTTTAATTATCTCCTATATTTAATGAATATCTAAAGTCCATCCTATTCATTTGCAGTTTCCTCTCCCTAATACAGCACCTTTCACAACAATCTTTTGCTCACCTGAGCCACACCAGCTTGTGACTTTGTAAAGAGTTTTTCATGCAGTGAGCATCACTTAGTCTTTCTAACCATTTATTAGCAGACATCTCCATCTTTATATATAATACGCTACTGTGGCTGTTCGTTTCTCTGTCCAGGATTTTAAATCGCCTTTAGCTCGCAAACCGTTTGACCTATTGACCTGAAACTTAGTACACATGTACTATGTGACGTCTACTATCCGCTTTCAGGGTGATGATTGACCTCCAAGGTTATTCCTCTTTTTATTTTTATTTTATTGTAGAATCAGCTCTCGGTAGTGCCCAGCAGGGTGGCCGTGTGGCACATATGTACGGGCGCTGTTCTCATGCCCTACCACCTTCACCATTACTTCCCTTATCTGTTCATATCTTAAATCATTCTTGAGGCAGATTGAAGACTTAAGTGCCAGCTTAAGTGAAAAATTAAATAAAAGGTACTAAGTAATTGTAACACAAACACTGACTTAATCAGTTTTAACACGAAAAGATGCCGATTGAAGAAGAGAAGCAGCGGGCTGCTAGGGTGGAGAAAAGAAGAGCTGCTCAGGAAGCTGCAAGCGCATCAACCGCCGAGTAAACAAATGCTAAACGTACAGAGAAAGAGGATGAAAACTAGGAATGCTCAAGTCAAGTGTATTCAGTGCACATTATCATGCAGTGCGCCGTTACTGGTCTCTAATATTTAGTGAATTTCACAACTGTCTATTTTTCTAGCTAACTGATTTACAGAATGTTTCATATTTACCTGTAGCCATTATCTATATTTCTCGCCCTGTGATATGTCTGTCTGTCAAAATCTAACAAAGTTCTTTTTGTTTTAAATTTAGTAGATTTACTTATTTGGCTGACACCGACATCCAAGGCAACTTACAACATTTATGATACAATTGGTTACATTTCTTTTTGGTTTTCCAATTGGAGCACAGGCAGGTCAAGTGACCTGCTCATGACCACATGGTGTCAAGCAGTGGGATTTGAATCCACAAGTACAAAGCTTTAACCACTTCTCCGCACTACCTGTCTAGTATCTATCATAACAACACTACCACTGAGTGCCTTGTATATAACAAGATGGCAGAGGATCATTGTAATGATGGTCAAAAAATCCAATTGCTGGGCTTCTTTGAGTTTAAGTTTTTAAAGTTCTAGATGGATGTAGGAGACTTCACTGCAGTAACTAATTATAGTATTTTAAGCCATAGTTGAGTCTGCTGCTGACCAGGACAACAGTGAGCAACACACCACTGTCAAATCATCCTTCACTCTAATAGAAACGCTTTGTATTTAAATATCTCTTTCTATGCTGCAGGTGTTTATTATTTATTACGGTTATACTCGGCTCACACAGTATTGAAAATCTGTTATCCTATAGAAATTCCTTGGAGTCATTATGGTTGCAAAAGACTTCTTATACATAAAATGACTGATTGCGCACCTTTTACAATCTCCAGACGCCTGCATGCTTAGGCTTCTTTGTGCACTCCAATCTCTGCCAATCACCATTCCTACAGCTTTTCTCTGAGCCTTACCACAAAAAAAAAACTCATTTCTTGTGCCTCATTAAACTGACTTTTGTGATTTATTCTGCTGACGCCATCCTGATTCGACTATAATCACAATAAAAATGTGTTAGGCACTACAGTAAGTTTTCCATATTGAGTTAGTTTATAGGGGGTCCTAAACTCCAATATTAAAAATGAGATTTATGTCTTCGGAAACTAATTGGCCGTTATGATAATTAGATAAAAGTGTGATTCATTTTACTTCTTGATGAGTTATTCTTATATTAGAATACAGCTTTTAAATCACTCTTTACAAAATGAGCTACATAAAATTGGTTGATTGATTTAAATGGAAGTGTTTGTGACAGTTGGCGGCATTGTATCACAATGGGTAGTGCTGCTGCCAAAGAGTTCAACTTTTGCTTTATCAGACCTTTTCCTCATGGTATAAGAATCTTTTAAATGTTTAGCTACTCTACCATAAATGCTTAAATGATGGGAGTTTTGCTGAGGTGATCGTCCTTCTGACAGGCTCTCCCATCCCAGCAGATGACTTCTGAAGCTCTGTTAGCGTGACCATTGGGTTCTTGGTCACTTCCATGGCCCTCTAGGAGGGATCCTGATGGTTTCAAACTCCATCCATGTGAAAATTATTGAGGCCACTGTGATCTTGAGAACACTCAGAGCTTTAGAAATGGTTTTATCCACTTGCCCTGATCTATGCCTCACCACAATTTGATCACGGAGATCTACAGAGAGTTCTTTCAGCTTCATGGCTTGTTTTTTGCACTGACATACAGTATGAACTGCAGGACCTCACATACACAGGTGTCTGCATTTCTGAATGATGTCCTGTCAATTCAGTTTGCCACAGGTGGGCTCAACTGACGTTCTGGAAACATCTCAAGGAGAATTAAAGCAAACAGGATGCACCTGAGCACAATTTGTAGTGTAGGGTTTGAGTACTTATATAAACAAGAGATTTCAGTTTTTGATTTTTAATTAAATGGCAAACCTTTCTGAAAACAAGTTTTCACTGTCATTGTGGGTGTTTGCGTGATAAACTCATCCATTTAAAATTAAATCTACAACACAGTAAAGTGTGCAGAAAGTGAAGGTGTCTGAATAGTTTCAGAATACACTGTTGAAGAAAATTTTGCACACATCTTTACTGTATTCACTAGCAAGTTAGGCGAGAAGCACAAGGGGTCATCAAGCTCAAGGGGTCACATTGGTTGCCAGTGCATAAGTCTGAACCGGTGGCCTTATTTTTCCCTTACATTAATGCAGAAGACTATGACACAGGAAGTAAGATTAAAATAGTATAAGTAATACATTAAAATAAAAGCAATACATTTTTGACAATATAAAGAATGCTGGTGTTAGTTTCTTGATCATTCAAAACATGCATTTTAAATAATATAGATTGTATTAGAATCTTAAAACATTGAAAACAATGCTTGGAAAATCTCAGACGTTTATTGATTTACTTTTTTATTTTAGCTGATGAGCAAGGAGTTCATGCAGATAACCACTTAAAGGATGCATTAAAGCTACTTTAAAGCACTATTTACTTATTTTGAAATGATTATCTTAAAATGCATTTTAAAAACAAGAAAAAAATCATAATTACTATAAAGTAGTTGATGTGGGGTATTTGCTGTGTGGAGCTGGTGATAATGAAGAACATTTAAAACTCCTTGGTACAAGTGTAGCTAATGCCCACCTGGGCCACACCATCTAGTGACTTTGCAAAGAGTTATTCATGTATTGACCTTCAATTATTGTTATTAGGAGGCATCATGTTGTTGCTGATATAATAAATAATGCGTAGAGAAAGAGAAAACCTGAGCATAAAATATATTAACACTTGCTTGTTTAACAGACACTTTTACCTGAAGCGAAATAGAAAACAGGTCAACATAACTGAGTGAACACCAGACTGGGGACCAGTGAATGGTTAACAGATACGTCAAATTCAGATGCAATCTCCGCCTTTTTTTTTTTCTTTCAGTTTTGTCGTGGTACATAAAACATGAGACATCAGACAGACGAGCCTCTCTTCTGTTTGTGAGCTCCAAAGCATCTGTGTTCCTTCTTCCTCACCGCTGCAATATATGCATCGGACTTTTGGAGTTCTTTGATTTAGCGCCCTTCAATAACATAATGATTTATAGAAACTTGATTTCTGCAATGATATGTAAACCCTTATTCTGAGAAATCGGGTTATTGGTCTCTGACAAATCTGAATAACAGATTTAGATTCCTCAGTGAATAATCTGCTTATGTGGCAATGTAAATCCATACCTGGGTTACTGTTAAGGATTTCCTAGTCTATGCATGTCTGGTTAACTCTGTCAACCTGTGCACGATTTTTGCTTTGCGCTCACTTTCAGCAGCTATGGGTAGAAGCATCCACAAGATACATTTGTAGAGGCAAATGTTCGGGTGATCACATTATCTCTTCCTCCTATCTGAAATAACCTGTCTCAGCATTTCAGAAATCTCTACATTTATGTTGATGAGCTGAATGTACTCTGCTAAATTCAGCAGCACAATCTCAAGAGCAGCAGGGAAGCACGTTAAAGTAATGTGTTTTATGTAGTCTGATTACTTTTTAAATTAATGAGTAACCCAATGCAGCACTTATTAAAGAATAAATACCTGCGTTATTATTAATCCAGCACCACTGGGTTTAAGACAAGAGGTACACACACACTGGGGCCTTTGTAGGACTCAATTGCACAGCCAAGCAGAAACAGTTCACTTCATGCACTTCCATACTAGGAACTTATTAATATAGCATCACTTTGAATAAACAAATTTATAAAACACAAGAAAAGTATTACAGGTGTTATGCTTACTTTTAGATTCACATGGGCTGATGATGATGTTTAACTTGTTTTTGTTTACGGTGCAGTTTAATGATGTCGAGGCGCTTTGACAAAGCAGATCTCTTACCTGCGGTTGTAAATGCGGATTATTAAGAAACCAGACTTCTGCTTTAACCTTAGCTTGATTTATGTGTGTGCATGTAAACGCAATGAAGGTCAGCTCTCATGCTCACAAGCCCACCCCACGACTAAAGACAAAATCAAACTGATTAGACGTTGTCATGGTGAATGTCGGACTAGTTGGAGTGAGTCACTGGGCATGTCACACTACACAACCGGCTTCATGGACTTGCACCATCGACTGCCTCACTAAGATTATGGTAATGAGGGCTACGACTGAAAATTGCTATGGAATCCTTCAAGAAGCAGAAAATCCAGTCAGTCAAAGAATTTGCATATTTCTTTCATTTGCTGTTAAACATCTCTTTTATTTCGAAATTGCCCTCCCTACATTTCTTTAATTTTGTTTTTAATATTAATATGGACAACACAATATTGCAAATCAAGATGGGGATGTTCTGTGCGAATGTTTAGAATCGAATTTGGAGTGCATCGCTCCTTAGCAATGAATGCTTGGATGTTTCTTGAAATCTGCAAGGGAAAAAAGCAGAATTTATAAAAGGTTAAAAGAGTAAATTAAAAAACAAGACTAAATGTCATCAGCATGACGGAGGTGATGGGCACCCTCTCTTTCCCTGAATGCGGTAATGCTCTTCCATTGTTGGAAATCCTGAATAGGCGCTCCTATCTCGGTTTTCTTCTCCGTGTGCATCCCCCTTCGAGGCACATGACACCTCACTACATGTCTCTCGGGAGGATGGCTGACGCACGCTCCGGCATGGAGATAGAGCCTCCACTGCTCTCTGCAAGTGTTTGCAATTCAAGCAGTCGATGGTAGCTGATTAATTGAGTAGCCAGAGAACAAAAGCAGAATGAATTCTGTTCTAAATATGGGATCAGTTGAAAGCAACTATAAAAAGAACCGAGGTTAGCAGACAAGAAAGCAGCAGAACAAGTTAGCTTGTAAATGCAAACACCAGAAGGTCTAACTTAAGCAAGAAACAGGGTTAAAAAACTGCAGACAAGAAAACAGAAAATCAAATGCAGAATTTAGGTGACAGGCGATTACTACTGAAGAATTGGATGCCATGGATCGATAAGATACAGAATGTACTTGAGCTGAAAGTTTACACACATCAAGCTTAGAGGACTTCAGAGAAATATTATGTTGTCAGAATGAAAAAAGAAGTCTTTGGAAAAAAAGACATGAAGAACAGTCAGAATAGCTGACTAAATCCTAAGAAACCACATCCTCAGCAAGATTTACTTACTGTATGGTGGGGTCATAACAGTTTCGATGATGACAGGCCATTAAGTCTAGTATTGTATGCCACTTTTTGAAGTATTTTCTGTGTCCTTCCAAAATATCTTTGGATATCTTGACGATTTGCTCAATGCGCCTACCCAGCCCTCTATGGGATCTTTCTTTTTCTTTTGTACCCTAAAAAAACAAGCTTCCATTTGTGCCCTGTGTTCTTGTTGAAGAACTGATCTTAAAGTCAAATCTGACATTCTTTGATTACATATATTCCTGTTATAATTTCAAACACTTCTATCAGGTCAGTGCTTAACCCATTTGCTTATGCTACAAAGAAAAGCTTATTCAGTCTTTCCTCAGAGCACATGACACTTAGTTCTGGACCACTCAAGATAATATCTCTTGTTCATTTAATAAGTTAGTGAAACCAGATAATGTATGCCACATTCAAAGTGGTATGTCATGATACAAGTGGGTAGCACAGTATGGTTGACTAGTGTTATTACTGGTATCTCATAGCTCCAAGGACCTGAATTTGATTTGTGGTCCATTCACTATCTTTACGGGTAATCCTAGACTAATAAACAAGTCTAAAGAATAAACTGTATAAACTGTGACTCGGAGCTGGCCTAGTAAGAATGGGTGCAGATGTGAGCATAAGAAAGCCTCATAGTGAACTAGCATTCTATCAAGACATTGATTCTGCTCTGCGGACAGGCTTCAGTACCTCATAACTCTCTACTTGAATAAGACAACCATACATTCTCACATGAATCCATGGAGCAGGCTTACTAACAAAACACTGTATACTCATTTCCATACTTCTGCCTGGGCTAGTATTACTATGTGTGCATGAAAAAATTATTTGCAATGATACTTAGCACTGAATATGAAAGACTACGATATGTTCACAAAGTTGCTAGGTCAGCAAAATGATACAAAAGGAACAATTGCAATAAAATGTAGTTTTTCTTTTCCCTCCTAGGCCTTATAATTCTAGTTATGCCAAAGTTATGCTTTGTTTATTCTATATGATGTCATACACTGTTAATCTACTACATAACAAAACACTAAGGTGTGTGCGATCTGATTGGTCAGTTTGGCTTTTGCGACACGACAAAAGAAGAACCAATAAGTGTGAAACACACAAGGGGGAGTAAAGACACATGAGGCACAGTGAGACACACACCTTCCAAGATGGTAAGAATACAACCAAACTGAAGGCGAGAAAGGCATCTCGAAAAAAATGACTGAGAAGCAGGCCTTACGGAAATGTGCTTGAGAAAAGGAGTGCCGGTGAAGAGACGCTCACAAACATGTGAATACAGAAGAAAGGTGCTGAAGGTACACATAGGGCAAGAGAGAGCAAATATTTTTTAATCATTCTATTACCTGTCTTCAATGGGTACTGCGACTAGAATATGTTCAATAATCTGTATTGTTAATATTATTCACTTATTGACTCACGGTCATCATTGTTTGAAGAGTTAACCTGGAACAGATTTAAAACAGCCTGAACCAAAGACAAACACAGCAGAGATATGTGCACAAGGATTATTGATCTCATCATGACATTAAAAACAGGAGTACTGTATTAAATAACGATTGAGGTTAGTCCATTTTGGTTAGTCAGCTGTAGGACAACACCACCACTTGGAAGTTTGAAAACAAATGGGTACGTTCAAAGGGACAATTTTCTAACGGTCCTGTGTAAAATAAATCATCTTACCAACCAAATAAAGTTCTCGTGTCACCTCTGATGCGCGGAGCATGGTGTTTAATTGTACATGTGACTGAGGGCCTTGGCTCGCGCACACTTTACTTCAGATTTCTGATAATTCAACATGCTGGGAAGTTGCTGTATATAATTTTTTTTAACTAAATACAATAATATAGGAAGAATAAAAATGACAAGTAGAATATGTTTTCTCCATGTCAGAAAAAGATGCATTCCTAGAATAACATGAAATTTCATACTAATGATATACTAAAGTATTTCTTGAATTATAACAAATAGTCCAGTATATTGTATCATTAGTATGTAATTTCAGGACGTGTCTTTTTTGCTATATGGACCCTCACCTATCCACCATGTAAATAGTACCTTGGAGCATACTGTAAAAGTTTTTATGGAAAAAGAACAACTTCCAGTATGGTATGGTCATTGAAATTTGCAAGTAAATTCCTAACTGCCGAGCACAATACACAAATTTGACAGATTACTAATCAGCTGTGTGCTAGTGAAGTAGGACTACCAACATTTTATCGTTATCAGCCCACACAATTCAAATTAAAACTATAGCCAAAATATATTTTGCTTTCCCATACAGTTTCAACACAATCCAAATGTTACATGAACTGGACTGAATATCTCGCACAAATTCCATACGTAATTTTCAAGGAGTGAAGCATTGTAGCACAGTGCTCAGTGCTGTTACCTCACAACTGCACAATAAGGGGTCTGAAACGCAGCTCGTTCGGTGTAGGGGGGAGTTACCTATTCTCGTATTGACTGAGAAGGTTTCTGGATGATGTCTGGTGTTTCTGGTGACTCTAAACTAATCTATGACCCACCATTGGAATTTGCGGGCACAAAAAACTGATAAATGAAGGAAAGGGCAGACTAGTGACCATGGCATTGTACTGCATGTCAAAAACAAGTTTTAGTTTATTTGTTCATTTCGTTGTTAGTTAACAGTCATTGGACAAACACCATTCTGTTTTCAACTTGGTGCGGTTTAAAAGGAAATAATGTAGGCAAAGCACCCTGTTCTCCATTTTTCATTTTGATTATGACAACTCCAAATCTCTCTTTCACATTACAACTTTGTTGTGAAGCAGACCTAAAATTGTTTATTCCTAAATTAAAAATATTATATCATTATCTGTCAGGATGCTCTTGATTCTGTAGTCTTCCCAATATACAGTAAGTCTCTGAAATCCAATTTGGTTCTATGTCAAGCCAGTTGTCCTGCATCACATAAAAGTAAATCACAGGAGCAATCCCTGACACCGAGAGCTTGATGTTTAGTATGGATTGCTCCTGTTGGTGAAGCCAGGACATTTAAAAGGTGTGACAAGTAAGGCATAACAAGATTCCAGCACTATGAAAACTTCTAAATCACTGGTATTGTCTCCATTGACCAGCAGTGGGAGCGCTCTAGTTGAAGGAACGGGGTAACACTTATACTATACTGTACATTTGATTAGGAGCTTGCTTTACTGATCTATTTATGTACTCTGCTGCTATCAGTTTAATTAAACTACATTGATTTTGTGTATTCCATGATAGGCTCCACATGTTCATGATTGTACAATTAACCAAAAAAAGGACAAACACCACAATATTTACTATGGTACAAAGGAAGAAGAATGGGGAATTACAAACAACATCAAAACATAAAGATAAGAGTAACAAATAAAAAGCAGTAGCTAACAAAGCACCTCATTCATTAATGGAAATTTCAAAAAAGGAAATCTGTCTCATGACAATTTAATGCTGCCCTGCACAGACGCAATAAAGCAGGAGGTTTAATGGCTATTTCTCATTAACCTCAACATCATTACCATCTCACATTGATTCACATTGGAGACGTCACAGCGGGCTAAACATTCACCTGCTTTATCGTAAATGAGAAGCCCCAAGAAGGTTGACCTGAACTGTATAAAGTATCAGTTTTTCCTGTTTTACTATGATGAGAAGGTTTCCTTCCATAACATGTCATCTTCTGACCTTTGAAGAACAGGAAACAAAAAAGACAGAATAAAAGCCCTGGCAACAAGATCTGGATATTATTTACGTGTCTTTAATCTGTTTGGTTTGCACTTGTCGTTAATTAATGTTTTGTTTCTCCCAGTGGTTTCTACCTTGTGCAGTTATTTACTATTTTTCAGTTTCCGGTTGCTTAATATGTTTCAACTTTAACTTCTTCACTTGTCGGAGGTAGATTATATGCCATCCTCATTCTTGAACTCTACACATCACAATTCTGTCGGGTCCACTCTCTACAGATTGAAGGTAAGCTTTAAATCTGTGAAAAGCTGACGGCTCATTTCTCATTTTTTCCTCAAATGAGGCCATATTATTCATTGGTCACTGAAGAAATAGTAACCCCACTTTCTCATGCATTTGTGAATGTCACCTACTTAAGAAAATGTAAAATGTCCAAGGTGGATGGGGAAGACACAACATCCATTCTTACTTTCTCTTGGAATCTGTCAACTCGAGATCTAATCCATTGTCAGATGGCCAAATCTCAATTCCTGTTTTGATGGGACAGAAACTTGAATGATTTTTGCAATGTTTGACCATTGACGTGTGAGCATCTACACTGTATATGCACATTTTGTAAGGTTTACTACTTTACTGTCAATGTACTGTAACTAAAGTTGTACATTTGGGTTTAGAGCTCTGAGCCTGTCCTCAGGAAAGAGCGAATAATTGCATTTTTAGTAAAAAATTTTGTATATTCAGTGCTAGCTGCAGAACTGATGAGAACAATGGTTAAAAAGAATATTAGGAAAGTAAAAAGGCAGTTAGAGAGAAATATTGAGGAAAATGAGAAAAATGGCCAAAATAGATTCTGTCAGTAGATTATTTTATTAGTAAAATAATGGTAAAGGAGAAGATGAAGTACTGTATATTAAAAACAGTAAAGGTAAATCTTATGTTTTCATAAATTAACTAGTTAATAACCTCCTAGGTGTTACACAAACTACTAAGAAGTTACTCAGAGACTTGAAAATTGTACAGACTGAAGTTCTGCTTAAATTATAAAGGCTAAAATTCAGCAAATCGCTTGGATCAGATAACACTTATCCTAGAGTGCTTACCAAGTATATACTGTAGTTAGCAAATGGTGTGCAATTACATAGAAAAAGTAAATGAGCTGACCCAAGTTGCTACAGGCCAGTAACCCTTAACATATATCACATATAAATTAATGGAAACAATCATTAAATCACCCATCACACTACATTACGTTTCCAGATGTAGTCTTCTTTTACATAATCTTAGCAAGTCATGAACAGTTGACGTGTAATCTGGGAGAGCTCTAGTGTGTGTATGAGATTTGACAACCGATAAATGCACAAATTGTGAAAGAAAGGAAAGAAGAAAAAGTGAATTATATTTAGCACAAAGAGAAGTCTTGCATTTGTCATATAATGACAGAATGCAAAAAGAAATAAGGTAACGAGACTAAGGTGGAACTCACCATGCCTGGAAAAGCATTCAGTGAGGCAATGGCACTCTCCGACTGTCAAAATAATGCATGCAATGCAGTGCAACAGGAAAACTGAACCTGTCCTGAAAAGTCACAAGGGAGTTGTGAAGTCTGTCAACCCCTGTGATCCTTAGTTGCGTAATTTGAAAGCAACTGCATTTGTTAAGAGTGATATGATCTCTGACTTGAAATTGTGTACTGCGATATTTACTTCCGAAAAAAATTTTGAGCAGCATGTGTTAAGAACAGTGATATTTGTGAACAGTCCTTAACATGCAGGAATTTTATGATACAAAAGCAAAAGAGAAGAATATAACTTATTGATCTTAATTTTCAGAAGGATTATGATAAGCACTCAGGGACATCTTATACTTTGAAATACTTGTTAATGCTCTGCTACCTAAATGGATGTTGTATCTTAGAAGGGATCCACATCTCTCACACTGATAAAAGTTCAGGTTTTACTTGCTCATACTACTGCAACTATCACTGCTGCTGCTGCCAAGCAAACACAGCACAAGACATGGTTTCTTCTTTTCCAATAATTTTTAGCATGCTGGTAATTTTGCTTTTTTTATGAAGTTGATACCAAAAGAAGAATGTCATCTAGTACAATAGATCAAGTGGTATTCCACCCACTCCGAAGAAGCAACTACATCACTCAGTAAAACTCTGCCCAAGAACTGAGGAATCTGTTCTTACTGCTGACACATCAACAATATTTACACATGGGTTGTATGTTAACACATGTAATGAGTATAAAAAAGTGCAATTCTAGTAATTCTACCAACCGGTGCTGCTGGAACCCCAGTGCAATGGTGATTTGTTATAGGATGAGAATTGAATGCACAGATAACAAGTGGCTGCCCCAGCACCAAAAGAATTTTTCTAAATAGGTTACTTGACTGTCACCATAATAAGCCAAGAATTAATTAACAGGAAGAAATCTGTAGTATTTAAAATCTCATCTTTGAAATGTATACAAGTTTATAACTATAAGAGTACATTTAGATGTCAAAGAACATTTAAGTATGAATTGGCTTTGGCAACAACTATAGATAGGAATGAAGCCTGTAAAATATTGAATAATGTCATGAACTGAAAAGAAAAGATCGTAATAAAGGTACACAACTTTTCATGCATGTCTGTCTTTTAGGAAATACTCTTTGTTTCACACAGTATCTCTCTTTTTTGCAAATGATATAGTTCACAATAAGTGTACAAAAACATGTCTCATTTATGAATGGTGGCTGTTTAAACAACTTGGTCAGGGTCACCCAGGGCGAGCAAGTAGGTGGACACGACCGAGCAGTCTTGTTATTTGGTTAGGATGTTGTAATATACCTATAAAATATCCAAATCCATCCTAAGCTGAGTACATATAATTTAGACAGGAAAAAGCAGAACATGAAAAAGAAAGCCACTTGTAGAGCAGTCCTGAGGAGTTTTGACAGGAAAGTATGCTTTCCCACACAATCCACTGCTCCTTCTCTTTTCTCACAGACCAGTTTTCCTGGCTATGACATAGCATCGCTGTTTCAATGACCTCTATATATGCATACCCTGCATCAGTTTTATTGTTTTTCCTGAGTGCAGTTACACCTTGTACCCTGGGTTTGGCAAGTTTCGTTATCATTCAGTCAATCAATCTTTATTTTATAGGATACACTATAGCAAGGTGCTTTACTAAGTAAATAAAGGAACAATTTAAAACTATTCTAAACTAAACTGAAGGAAATTCAGATTATTGACGGATGGATGGACAAACAAAGGCTGAAAAATATAACCTGACCTCTCTAAAAATGCTGCCTTAATTATTTCATTTATCCATTATTCCCAGAAACCTTTCATACTCTAGCAGTAATTCTCATTGCCTTAAATTAAATTCTTGTCATATGCATCTTAAGTCTTTAATCCCAATCACATTCTGAAGTCAAAATCTTTAATGTTTGGTTCATGCAGTGGAAGCAATTTTCTGAGTTCTGGCATCTCTCAAAGCATGTCATAGAGGTACAGGAACTGGAGATGACCCCTCATTCCACCAGGGGTCTGGGGCGGATTCTGATTCTCCATATGTCTGTGTGGTGCAGATTAATCTGACAGCCAACTTTAAATTAGGGGCACAGTGGTGGTAGTGCTGCTGCTTCGCAGTAAGGAGACCAGGATTCGCACCTCCTTGCATGAACTATGCATGTTCTTTCAGGTGTTCTGGTTTCCTCTCACTGTCCAAAGACATGCAGGATAGGTAAACTGGCAACACTAATATGTGTTTGGTGTGCTTGTTCACCCTTCAATGCACTGGCACTCCATCCAGGTTTGTTCCTGCTTTGCACCCTATGCTAGCTTGGAAAGGCTCCTGTGAACTTGGTCTGGATTAAGTGGGTTAGAAAATGAGATGACATGAGTTTAATTTGGCATAGTATGGGATTCTGTGCCCGATGATGGAGAAGCACCACATCCAGGGTTGGTTTTAATGTTGTAGCTGATGCAGACAAGGTATGTATAGATACGTTGCTATCATGTAAAGCAAAGACAAGGGACAAGGTCAGCACTTACAAATACATTACATTTGTTAACATTAGCTGCCACAGCCAGTAAACTGATTAAACTGATCACTCTGTTTTTAATATTACTGATAATAGTGAAACTATTACTTGCACATGCTAATCAGCGTGCAATACTCAAAAGTCAACTGTCTCTGTGAAAGTTGTATATGGCCAGTTAGGATGTGGTGAGGTTAGAACAGACAGGGAGTTCTCTTCAATCGTAATCGAGGGTAAGCACATAGTGGCTGGCACCTTTGAAAAGGTGAAGTGTGTACCAGATGTGTGTATTTTCCACTGTAAAATCAAGACCTGACCACAATGAATGGTTATTTATCAATAATCTGAACTTATCCCAATCATAAAGGGCTATGTGTATTAACTGAAAGAATAAAACAGTTGGAGCAAACACTGCTTTAATATAATGAATAATGACACCTCATTGTATATTTTATCAAACCAAAATAAAAATATTGCTAAATTCCTTATGCAAAGCTATAATATATTTTTCAGAATTGCATCACAGCAGGACATATTAATATACGCAATTCAAAGTAATGTCTGTGTTTAGATACCACGGAAACCAAATATTATGAGGATGACTAATTTGACTTAATGCAAAAGAGATTTGTTTCTTCAAAGCTTTTCTATAAACTGCGACATAACTCCTTAATCCTTTTCATAAATTTCAAAAAGCATCCTTAGCACCACACGTTTTTGCAGTCCTCTAGGATAGTACCTTTAGCATATTATACAGGGGCGCCCGTGTCCCAGGAGTGTCCAGAAGCGTGTTGCTTCTGCTGTGTGCTCCTGGAAGGAGTTACCACATGGCTAACAGAGAAACCAGGAGAATCACACCACTGATGGTGCACTGGGCACGAGAACATCAAAAGTCCAACAAAACAGAGGACATCATTCAGTCCACCAACCTCATCTTGTGTGAGTCCATAAAAGGAGACCTGGGACTTGCTGGAGGCTTTATATCTATCTGGTGGCCTAGAAGCATTTGGGAATTCCCCAGAAAATGTAAAAAAATGTGTCAGTGAAGTCAGACCTGTTCAGCATGTTACCACTATGACCCTCGCTAGGCTAATGTACATAAGTATTCCTCCCGTAACTTTAACTAATCCACAGAACACAAGGAGAATGAAGCAATTGAATGGAATAAGACAAAGAGGAGGAGGAACTGTACGCAAAACCAAAATGAAGATCTGGAAAGAGAGCTACACAGGCAAAAAGCAGCTAGTCATTGGCTGTCTTAAAAATTACACTAAAATAAATAACAGGATAAAGCCTACTCTCCAAGAAAAACAAACTATTCGTAACTATTGCCATAACTACTACGATATAGGCACGGTTCTTTGCTATAGATAAACATCAATTGCATTTTACATAAAATTACATTCTCAAGCCTGCATAATCCATTTCAAGGTGGTAGCTGGTATGGGTGTTGTTAGGGCCTTCTACCCTGGTAACTATGGACACAAAGCAGGACAGGGTGCCAGCCCATAGCATGGCTCACTCATGCCCACACCTACTTTCAGAATATCAATTCCATTTAATCCAAGGTATACTTTTTAGAAATGTTTAAGGAAAAGCTGTTATTCATTTCCATAGAATAATTCATGTAGATGCTGTGAGACTATATAATCTACACAAAGAATAAAACCAGAAGTGGAATTTGAATCCAGAAGGTCAGAAGCATGCCACACTGTGCCTTCACATTCCCCACAATAACATTTTTTTCAAAATCAATATTCTCTATACACATCTGGAAGAAATTACTGTAACGTTACTGCTCCAAACACATCGGTCAATTCAGTAACTAGCCACATATATTTTACACTACAAAAATTTCCAAAGACTGAACGTTTCATTTTGCTACTTCTTCATTCAGCTTTTCCACATGCTCTCCTCTGAGCTGCTTCGTCTTGTGGGATTTCGAAGTGTGCAACACAACAAGAGACTGTCGTGTTTGTGATGCCTGGTCCTGTCACCCACCTAACCCTAAGCACTGTTCAGCTAACAAAACGCCCTAATGGCATTAACCGGTTACTTCCCTTATTAACCTAGAAACTAAAGCCATGTTTGTCCGATGCTGACAGATGAACCGACAAAACCAGAGTGTCGCTTCTCCCTTTCCCTTCTATGCACACAGATTTAACAGAAGCACAATTGACACACATAGCAGCTCAGAAGATTTACACCTGGATAAGCCAAACATGTGATCATGACCTACTAATTCAGAAACCATTTAAAGGTTTAACAGTGATAACTTTTTTAACGTCAGTCAAGCCAAAGAAGCTGTTCATTGACTTCAGGAAGCAGAAGGCAGGCCTCATTCCCATCTGCATCATTGAGGGCGCTTTTAATTGGGTAAGCAGCTTTAAATTTCTTGGTAGTAAACCATCACTGATGAACTGAAGTTGACACATTTCGGCTCTTGTCAGAAAGGCTCACCAGCACCTCTTAATTCCACAGACGCCTGAGGACGGCTCACATTTCTCCATCTGTTCTCATGAACTTCTACTAGTGCAGAGTGGTGTCCATTCACATGGGTTGTATCACATCCTGGTACAGCACCTGCTCAGCTTGAGACTGTAAAGGCTGACAGAGGATGGGGAAGGTGGCACCAGCAACGAACTGCCTTTTGTTCAGGACATACACAACACTCTGTGCCTAAAAAGGGGAAACAGTATCACTCAAGACCCTGGCCTTCCTGCACAGTTACTTCTCTCACTCCTTAGGAAATGGTACAGGACCTCTGGTACCTGCACCAGTAGATTTCTGCCCACAGGCTGCCAACAAGACTACTGAACAGCAAGTCATAAGAACAAATATTGTAACTTAAAAAACACTGTGTAGAGTAAGGACTGTAGGTATATATGCATATATATGTTTATGAATAAAATATTTCAAAAATACACACTGTATATAATTGTAAATACAGCAAATATATCTTGGAAGCAATTTATACTTTTTGTGTACGTCTGTCTTTTGTTGATATTCTAATATTGTCAGCTCTTCTGAGGAGACATGCAAGTAAGAACTTAATTTTATTATGCACACGTGGCATGAACTCAATTACATATTACACGTTTGTCAAAATGTGGATGCAGCTGCCAGTTATTTACACGCTTCACTAGAGGACTTGCAGGACAGGTGAAATGGAATCTGTGAACCGGCCAGGTGCAAGTATGTGCCCTCTGATAGACTGGCGTCAAATTCAGATATGATGTTCCCCAGTGACACCCGATGCTGGTAAGATGACATGCTGCCATCTGCCAACCTGTATGTGGCTAGGCAGACTTAGAAAAAGGAGGATCACTAAAGTAATTGGGAATGAGCAAGGTGGAGAAAATGAAAGGAAAAATCTCACTAAAGTTATCCGTCAATTGCTTACATTCAGCGTTAAAAGGATTCAGTACATCTATGTATTTTAAATCAAATTGAATAATGTGAATCAATCAAGTAATCTTCATATTGTAACATTCATATCAAATCTCACAGCAAAATAATTGAGAGAGCAACGCTCAAGATCAGCAGATAGAGATAATTCATACAATGACAATATTCTGCAATATTAATCTTTATTTCCTACCACTACACATCCACTGGATGTCTGGTTTTTCTTAAATTCAGGTAGTTCAATTGTGAAATGCAATTTATAAGGAGAAAGAGGAAGATCTTGCATTTGGAATCCATGTCATATAAAGACTTTACAGAGATGAAGCACCACAGCCCGCAGTAACCACACACAAAGACGTTTCTCGATAGTGAGAAGGCCTAATCTCACACGGACTTAAATGGCACACACGGTGCAACTGGGCATTGTGCAGTGTGTCACCAGTTGAGCATTTGAAAATAAATCAGATATCGATAAAACGCCACAACACTGACACTGCCAAGGTACCACCAAGCTTCTCTCCTCAACCTTTTAAACCATCCAACAACAAAATTCAGTTATATGGCACATTTTCATACAAATGATGTAGCTCCAAGTGCTGTACAAGATGCAGAAAGAAACTTTTATAAAAAAAAATTAAAATAAAATTAGGCAATACTAATTTTCTCCAACGAAGGATCACATGGTCAGACATCATGCAGGGAGATTTCTTTCGTGTCTGGTTCCTGGTGCAGGCAGTCTACGATGCCCTGCCAAGCCCAGCAAACCTCCATGTCTGGGGAAAGAGCGAGACACCATCCTGCCCACTTTGTTCAGGAAGAAGCTCTCTAGAACATCTACTCAACAGCTGCCCTAAGGCATTGGCAGACAGCCGCTACCAGTGGCGCCATGACAAGGTGCTCAAGGCAGTTGTTGAAAGCTTGACTGCAGCCATCAAGACAAGCAAACTCCTCCACGGCCCTAAGAAGTCAGTTACCTTCGTTAAAGCGGAAGAGCAATCCCAGGCAAAGGCAGTAACAACAGGCCTCTTCTACACAGCCTCTGACTGGCAGCTGCAGGCTGACTTGGGAAACCAGCTAAAGTTCCCGCAGCAAATTATAACAACACCACTCCGGCCAGACATGATCATTACATCTGAGGCCTCAAAACAGCTGATCATACTGGAACTGACAGTGCCCTGGGAAGAACGTATTGAGGAAGCTAGTGAGAGGAAACGCGCCAAGTACCAGGAACTGGTGGAGGAGTGCTGGGGCAGAGGCTGGAGGGTACTCTATGAGCCCATAGAAATTGGTTGCAGAGGATTTGCATGACACTCACTCTGTAGAGTCCTCACACGGTTGAGCATAACAGGAGCGGCCAAGAAGAGGGCCATTAAATCTGCAAGTGAAGCTGCAGAGAAAACCACAAGGTGGCTTTGGATAAAGAGGGCCGATCCGTAGATTGCTACTGGGATACAATTTGGGGAGTGATCAACCCCAGCTGGGTCGCCTGAGCAAGAGTGTATGATGTTGCGAGAACTGAAACGCCCAATGACCTCAGGATACATCACTGATGATGTGTCCTAGTGCATCCAGGTGATGCTTCTTATATAGGTAGTAACAAAGAATAAAGTATGGTCCAATGGCCAGGAGAATAGAAAAAAAAATCTGCAAGGGTTCTGAGGCCACGAGACCACCCTGCCCCCTTAGGCATTCTACCTAACACAACTGATCTCAATCGGTCCTCATGGTTTTCAGGCTTCATGTGGAAATCTGGCCTTCAATCCATCGATGTGGGGACTGAATGCTGCCTTGATCAGATGGTGGAGCAAGAATTCCACCACAGAAAACCGGAAAAAAAACAGCAGGGAAAGTAGGGTTTAGTATGGATTGTGAAGCCATGATAAAAACAGTAATTAAATGCATATCTTCTTATATAATACGCTACCGTGGCTGTTCATTTGTCTATCCAGGATTTTAAATTGCCTGTAGCTCGCAAGCCGTTTGACCTATTGACCTGAAATTTGGTACACATGTAATACGTGACGTCTACTATCTTTCGGGGTGATGATTGACCTCCAAAGTTATTCCTCTTTTTATTTTATTGTAGAATCAACTCTCCACCTTTGCCGTCACTTCCCCTACCTCTTCATATCTTAAATCATTCTTAAGTCTTCAATCTGCCTCAAGTACCAGCTTAAGTGAAAAATTAAGGAAAACGTACTAAGTAATTGCAATACAAACACTGACTTAATCAGTTTTAACGCGAAAAGATGCCGAAAGAAGAGAAGAAGCGGGCCGCTGGGGTGGAGAAAAGAAGAGCCGCTCAGGAAGCAGGAAGCGCATCAACCTCTGAGCAAACGAATGGTAAACGTACAGAGAAAGCAGATGAAAACTAGAAATACTCAAGTCAAGTGTATTCACTGCACGTTATCATGCAGTGCGCTGCTACTGGTACATAATATCAGAGTTCACTAAAATGAAGCTATGAGAAAGCCATGCTAAAGTAATGTTTTTTAAGCAATTTTTTTAAAGTGCTCCACCTTATTATCCATTATCCACAGTACAGGTAGTCCCCAGGTTACAGACATCCGAGCTACGACATACGAACGGGGCCACAGCTGCCACGCATGCGCCTCAGTAACTGCCGCTCCGTCATCTTCAGCCTGGGGACACTGCAAGCAGTGGCTGGATGGAGACAGGAGGGGGGCGATTTTGCTGCTCGCGCAGTGTAGTGTGCCTCGGGTGGCTCCCGGCAGCAAACAGTTTCACTGCCCGTCCACCACACACAGCTGCCCATTCATTCTTGGTGGATGGCCAGTAATGCTGCAAGCGGTGACCCGGATGTGGCTGAACGGAGGCCATTGAGGGTGAACGGGGCGTAGCATTGTAGTGTGCCTTGGATGGCTGCGTGTTGAATGGGGGCGGTGGTGCGGCAAACACTGCAGGCAGCATACTGTAGTGGGCTGGTGATGAACCGCCCCTCGCTGCCCCCATTCATTCTCAATAGCAAGCCTGCTTGCACTGTTACGCACATAGCAGGAAGTTGTCTCTTGTCAGTATAGGGTGGTCCAGATCTACTTATGCAGATCCAGATCATCTGGATGACTTTGATTTATGTGGGGACGATTCCAGTTTGGCACGAACACGATTCTCCATGTCGTCAGTTCGCACACTTCTCGATGGTCCGGGATTTTTCAGGTGATCTTCTATGTAATAAACTGAATAAGTTATAGCGTAATGAAAATTGCACGATCAGATCTGGACCAGCCTATACATCAGACGTGTTCATGTCTGGTGCCTTCCTGCTGTGATAACGTGTACAGTGCTGTGCAGAAGAGCTCATCTTAACCTTTTGTCTTCACCCTTCAAGAATGTCTCTGAAACACAAATCTGATGCAAGTGCTGGTGATACAGTGAAGAAGAGAAAAACCATCACCATTAGAAATAAAGTAGAAATAATACAAAGGTCAGAGAGAGGTGAAACTTCATCATTCATTGGCAGAGCACTTGGTTACAGTGGGTCAACAATAGCATTTATTAAAATAATGTACCTGTTCCAACTTACATACAAATTCAGCTTAAGTACAAACCTACAGTCCCGATCTCGTACATAACCCGGGGACTGCCTGTATACGTTTTTTTTTAACTCAATGAATAAAATCAACATTACAGGAAAGGAAGGCAAGGCCAATGTTAGCATTGGAATACTCCATCCAAAATGAATATTTTTTTATATATTACTTAGTCCCATGTCGTTTTGAAAAGTTTTGAATCTCATGTTTTTTGGCGACCCATCTCTTCCTCACATTCAATGCCCAAGAGTCCCAATTCCAATTCAAAAGCTCGATCCTGTGTCATTGTGTTTTCCCTGCATGCACTGCTCTGATTTTCTGGATGCATTTATTAAACAAAATTTTAGCAAAAATGTATGTGTTTTGCACATTCTGAGCATGCGACTACGTGATGTGACACGCAGGTTATGTGACATGAGCAACTTTTTTTCCCGGACTTTATTTATATTGTTTGTTATGGTCCAACATCGGTCTCCAAAAAAGATTTCTTCATTCTCTATGGAAACATGAAATTATTTTTTTTCTCAGCCACTATAAAAACTATATGGAGGAAGTAACCTATAAAAATGTATGTTATGATGGAGTATTCTTTTAAGGCTCAATGCAGAGGACTAGACTAGAGAGGACACCACAATGCCTTGGGCTATACGTATGTCCAATTTGAGCCACACGGGCTAGTTTACAGATAACTTTAAACTTCATATGCATATCACGGGAGTGTAGGGCACTGGAGGATGCAGTGAACACATCTGAACACCAGGGGAATGTCCACAGTTTGCATGGAGATTGGATTTGAACTTGAAACCCTAAAACTTTGAGGAGCAGCACTAACCACTGAGCTGCCATGCCACCCCAGTCAGAAATTAATCAATAAATAAATAAAACAATAGGCTGTAAAAAGCGCCTCTCACTTGGGTGGGTTATGTATGGTGTAAGCGGGCAGTGATAGCAGTCTTATTTAACAAAGAGATAAATTAGGAATCCAGACTAGAAAGAGTCTTTAGTGAAGATTTCAGGAATAGGATTAACTTCACCATATCACCATCTGTCAGCATGCTAGACTCAAAGCTGTAGTTTACTAGGTCATTCAGAGTGCCACAAAAAGAGACTGTACAACCAATTTAAAATAAAAAAAAAAAAAAACCTGAGATAACAATCCACTTATTTATCTGACAATTCATAAACATGGAATCAAAGTGCAAAGAGCCAAGGCGGCTAACTTGATGCATTAACAAACGCCAAACGTATCCTGCAACTTGCTGTAAACATAAAATATTTGACAAGTAAAAATAAACTAAAAGCATTGTTTTTGCCCAACTGACAGATGTATCGGAATATCAAAATGCTGCAAGCACTGCTCAGCATAACATTTACAATGAAATGGAGAAAGCATGTAGGAACGTGCTGTTGCTTAATAAATGTGACCGTTTACATTGTAAAATGAGCAATTATCAAAAAAAAACCTGCCATGTCATTGGATGGTAAAACAGACTCAAAACCATCAAGCTATCCTGACATGTAGCCAATTCACCTTAGAGATTCCCGGGAGTGGAATATGAAGGAGAGTTTGTTCAGGAGAATGGAGTACTTCTGGGTATTTACAGTACGTGGGATTCCTGATCCGCACAATCCCATTTGAGACATGTTGGGAGCTATAAGCTTATTATCAAAAGTTTGTGAAGGAGTTCAAGGCCAACACCCTGGGTGGGGCTTTTGGAAGGAATTTTCATTCAAAGGATTACACAGGAGCCGTCACTGAGTACACCGTCTGTGCTCTCGCAGACTATTAAGAAACAAAAGGCGCCCTCATATTGTATGGTAACTGCTCTGCTATCGTGCTGTTGTTACGATGAGCTCCATTATAATGTACAACATGAAATATAAAATGAAAACTATTTGTGCTTTTTCAGTTTCAGTGTGGGGGGACACCTTAACAGAGCAGTTTAGTGGGAGTGTCAGGCCAGCACTGAAGGATACAGAGCTCTAGTTTTTAAAATGGTGGGCCAATAACCAGCACTTTTCAGATGTACTTGAGGACAATGCAAGAAAGAACAAGGTTTCTCTTTATAAGATCACTGGAAAGTTGAGGCAGCATCAATAGCAACGTGTCTCATTAAAAGCCATTTCAACTTGAACAACTACAGAGAGAGAAGTGTCCAACATCATCCCATTTACCTGAAGAATAGCGGGGATGGATGGATAATGGAATGTCAATATTGCAAGCCCCGTTATTTAAACTTTATCTTTGAATAAAAGGCAAACTAGTCAGGAATTGAACTTATCAGAGTGTGCCACAAAAATTATACTCTTCTCCACACTGCCATTCACACAGCATAATAAACAGAAGCCATAAATAAAATACAGAGAAATAATAAGTATCCAGGAGGAGGTTCGTACTCACTCCTCTTAAAACCATACATTACAGATTCAAAGGACGCAGAGCAATAACTGCAGTTTCATTATGGAGAGGCATTTAGACCTCAACAAAATTGCCAGACATAAAAAAAGTTTTCGTTTTTAAATGGAACAACAGTGTGTCACCAGAAATCAATATTTTTATACAAGCACAAGTGATTGCACTTATATAAAGCTTTGGACTTTAAGCAGATCCAAATTGTTAATATATTATCTGTTCAGAGCTAAGGATTTGAATGTAATTCCCTGTAGCTGCCTCGCTGCTTGACACTAAGCCATCTCCATCTTGTGATAAAGTAGCAAAATTGTATTTCTGTGAACTATAATGTAGTTGAACATAAAGTATTATAGAAAGATGTTCATTATGGTTGATGCAGTTTAAAAAAAATGGATTACTTTGCACTAAACTAATGCTTATGGTAAAAGAGTATGAATACTGCTCACCATCCAGACACCTTATAACAGAAAGTCTGACCTGCATTAACACACTTTATCATGCAATCAGTCATATTAAACTTTATTTGATTACTTTGATTTAAAAAATCACTTAATTTGAGATTATTAGAAAAATTACAGTATGATGAGAACAGGCCGTTCATCCCAACAAGCTTCTGGTGAAGCACCTACAGTACAGGCCAAAAGTTTGGACACACCTTCTCATTCAATGTGTTTTCTTTATTTTCATGGTAGATTCTCACTGAAGGCATCAAAACTATGAATGAACACATGTGGAGTTATGTACTTAACAAAAAAAGGTGAAATAACTGAAAACATGTTTTATATTCTAGTTTCTTCAAAATAGCAGAGTGAAGGCAAAGGGGCCAACAAGTGCTAAACACCTCTGGGAACTCCTTCAAGACTGTTGGAAAACCATTTCAGGTGACTACCTGTTGAAGCTCATCGAGAGAATGCCAAGAGTGTGCAAAGCAGTAATCAGAGCAAAGGGTGGCTATTTTGAAGAAACTAGAATATAAAACATGTTTTTTGTTATTTCACCTTTTTTTGTTAAGTACATAACTCCACATGTGTTCATTCATAGTTTTGATGCCTTCAGTGAGAATCTACCATGAAAATAAAGAAAACACATTGAATGAGAAGGTGTGTCCAAACTTTTGGCCTGTACTGTACAAATGAACTCCTCTGTGAAGGACAGCATCCTTCTATATAAAAGCGGTCGGGATTGTCCTTCTATCCTGTGAGTGCTACGCAGGTGCGAAGTTTCACACACGCCCCGTCCATTTAGCAATGCACGATGGGATTTGTAGTTTCGTTTTCCAGGTAAAAGATGATTTTCTACTCCAGACTGTGCGATATCTTCTTCTTCTTTCTTACTATATAAAAGCGGTCGGGATTGTCCTTCCGTCCAGTGAGTGGAAAGCGTAGCGGTATTCCGCTTATCACCGACTTACTACTTGCAGCTTGCGGTACGAAGAGACATGATGTGAGCAGAGTTCTGGTGCTCCCATCGTTCCCTTGCTTTTGTGCGCGATGCGCTGGAAAAATAGACAAAATTATGTCTCTGGAAATAATTAATGTTGATGGAGTACAAATGCCTCACCGCGTAGTATATATCAGGGGGGGTTCAAAAGGGCGACCACAATATAGAAAAAAAGTTTAAATTTCATCACAAAAATAACAGAAACTACGAGTATTAAAGTAATACCGCTCAAAAGCAATATAACCAAATTAATGAGTTTGTATAAAATATCAAATTGATCTACATATTGAATTGCCTTAAGAAGTGGTCAACTTAAAAGTCGGTCGCCTTAAAAGGCGGGTCAGCCTAGTATAAAATAAATGTTGTCAGACAAACTACTGTGAATTGAACTTACATAAGCTGCTACAAATTTCTTTATTCACTAAAAAGACTAAAATGGTGACTCCAATTATAAACACAAGCAGTGCTACTCATCTAACATGTGTTGAAATCTAAATGATCAATGCAACATCTGCAGTGCACCATGCAGTGCCTATGTCTTTGTTATATGCCTTTTGATATGGGGTTTGTAAAAGCAGTGTTCGTGATGCACCATCTGTTGGAATGACAAATGCAAGGTATTTTATTACTACAAATGTTTGCAATGCACCATCATGAGGAATGACAGAGACATAGCAAACTGGATATACACACAAACAGACATTTATCCTTTTATTAAGATGAATAAGCAATATTAGTATAATATCTTATTTATAAACATCTACACTTTGAAGTGTGTGTGTCTGTCTGGCTGGGAAGTGAGAGGTGGAGTCGTGGTAAGGGCCCCACCATCTGAGGAAACAGAAAATTCGCTTAGCCACTAATACACAAGCGAGGCCAACATGTCAGCAAAACAAAACCTCAGAAGAAAGACAAAGTCGCTTAGCCACTAACATCGGCAAAACAGTGTCCCTTTAACTTTTTCTCCCGCCGCAGTGATGCGAGCACGTCAGCAAAATGAATCCACCTAGGAGACAGATGCCCTTTGTAGTTCCCTTCAATTACCTGACAGCTCTACATTTTGATTTTTTTCTGACGATTTCAATAGTTTCTAGGACCCTGGGTTTTACAGCAGGGGTTTACACAGCTAGTTATATAATATTAAGTCTGGTGAGACTAATTAGCACCACTCTTCAGGGTTGTTCTTGACTTGAATTCTGGTGCTCAGCTCCATCAGGTTTGAAGATGAATGCTCCTCTGAATTACAGTTGACTTTTGGAATTCTTTTTAAAAAGATTTGCCACAAAAGGTATTACATGGAGAATTAAAAATCATTTGCAACAGACTTTCCTGCTGACTTTAAACTGAAGTGATGCAGCCATGTGTACAAAAGGGACAATGTGGTGCCATATCTACTGCAAAAGTAGATGGAAGTTTCCAGACAAAGCCATTGATTACTTTCAAAGGTGGAATCACCACTAAAATCTGCTTAACCGATCAGTACACCTAAGACTGAAATGCCCACCCTGCTTCCTATTTGTTGCTCCTCATCAACGTGTACATTTAGTTAGGATTATGGTAAGCTGATAGTTTCCACACCTTACCATCAATCTGCATTGGCAGTTAAGGCCCCTCAGACTGATGCCGGCCATCTGTGGCTAAATACAGTTACAGTGGTGAGCTAGTGCTCACTCTCTACATATCCCAGAAGAAAAGTCACATCTGCACAACACTGAAATCCTTTCTGTTTCCTTTCCCGAGGCAACTTAACTAACTTTTGAAGAAAGGTCAGATATTTCAGGCGAGGGAGCAGAGGAAGGGGTGGACAGCATGACTCAGATTGGTCATTCTCATGTGTGGTGTGTCTCTCAAACAGGCTATGCTGTTAAAACTCCAAGCACTGGTATGGAAAGCACATTTTTCCCAGAGCTATTTTGGGGATGTTGCTGTTGTGGGCAAGTTGTGACACAGAAACAAAAAAATGATCAACTTCTTATTTATTTCTGAGGATGCAGAGGTCAGTGGCTTAGCTATTTATCTCTTTGATGTGTGCCACGGTGTCATCTATTTTGTGTGATTTTTCAAAGTCAGTCGCACAAGATGCTTAAATACTGCATGCACTGTGGACGCACAAGGACTGCTACAACAAGATTGTGGTATACCATACAGATCAACCAGTTAGTGTAGCTTAGTGTAGGGCTGAAAATTAAAGGACCTTGACTGAATTTCCCAATTCCCCAATCCACTTTGCTACATCTAAGAAGGTTATCTAACTTGCCTATACCCAAAAAAGTATTAGATTCTGTAAAATTGTGCTTTGTTTATGTGCTTAGAGATGGAGTTCATTAATGAGATAAAAACTGGTAGCCCATATGATCAAGAAAATAAATTACTCAGGGTGTTAAACATATTCTAGTAATCTTAGAGTTATTTACCAGCAAGCACAGAGGTGGGAAAGAACTGGGATTTTTGTTGCCTTTTTAAGTATAGTATGAGATTGCATTGGTTTGGACATATGCAGAGGAGAGATGCTGGGTATATTGGGAAAAGAATGCTAAGAATAGAGGTGTCAGATAAGAGGAATAGAGGAAAGCCTAAGAGAAGGTTTATGGATGTGGTGAGAGAGGATATGCAGGTGATGGGTGTGACAGAGTAAGATGTAGAGGACAAGAAGATATGGAACAAGATGATCTGCTGTGGCGAGCCCTAATGAGAGTAGCCAAAAGAAGAAGAAGATACTGTACAATATGATTAGTACTCCGGGTTTGTAAATGGAAGTATGCTGCATAAGAATATGATAAATTGGAGAAGAAGATGTCAAAGATGTCATATGCTTATTAGTTGTGGTAAATGTGGTTTGACAGTGTAGCCTACATAATAAGCCATTGTACTTTAAAGCAAATGTTTCTGATTCAATCCCTATCCTAAATCACTGACGCTGGGCATGTCACTTAATCAGCCCCTGCTCCAGTTGTTAAAAAATAAGAGGCAAAATCTCAGACGTTCCACCACAGCAGCTGGTTCAATAACTTGACAGGGTGAAGATCAGAGTATTACATTCACACGTCTGAATCTAAAATTGATTATTTGGATACTTGCCTACCAGGTAATGCTTGTGGTTGATCTGCTCCTTGCAACTGAGAGGACTTGGAGGATGTATGCCAAATGGCTGACCAACCACAAGCGTTACCTGGTAGGTAACCACCCAAATAATCAATTTGAGATTCAGACCCGTGAATTTATATTATATATATATATATTTATGTATATATATATATATATATATATATATATATATATATATATATATATATATATATATATATATATATATATATATATATATATACATATACAGTGGTGTGAAAAACTATTTGCCCCTTCCTGATTTCTTATTCTTTTGCATGTTTGTCACACAAAATGTTTCTGATCATCAAACACATTTAACCATTAGTCAAATATAACACAAGTAAACACAAAATGCAGTTTTTAAATGATGGTTTTATTATTTAGGAGAAAAAATCCAAACCTACATGGCCCTGTGTGAAAAAGTAATTGCCCCCTGAACCTAATAACTGGTTGGGCCACCCTTAGCAGCAATAACTGCAATCAAGCGTTTGCGATAACTTGCAATGAGTCTTTTACAGCGCTCTGGAGGAATTTTGGCTCACTCATCTTTGCAGAATTGTTGTAATTCAGCTTTATTTGAGGGTTTTCTAGCATGAACCGCCTTTTAAGGTCATGCCATAGCATCTCAATTGGATTCAAGTCAGGACTTTGACTAGGCCACTCCAAAGTCTTCATTTTGTTTTTCTTCAGCCATTCAGAGGTGGATTTGCTTGTGTGTTTTGGGTCATTGTCCTGTTGCAGCACCCAAGATCGCTTCAGCTTGAGTTGACGAACAGATGGCCGGACATTCTCCTTCAGGATTTTTTGGTAGACAGTAGAATTCATGGTTCCATCTATCACAGCAAGCCTTCCAGGTCCTGAAGCAGCAAAACAACCCCAGACCATCACACTACCACCACAATATTTTACTGTTGGTATGATGTTCTTTTTCTGAAATGCTGTGTTCCTTTTACGCCAGATGTAACGGGACATTTGCCTTCCAAAAGTTCAACTTTTGTCTCATCAGTCCACAAGGTATTTTCCCAAAAGTCTTGGCAATCATTGAGATGTTTCTTAGCAAAATTGAGACGAGCCCTAATGTTCTTGCTTAACAGTGGTTTGCGTCTTGGAAATCTGCCATGCAGGCCGTTTTTGCCCAGTCTCTTTCTTATAATGGAGTCGTGAACACTAACCTTAATTGAGGCAAGTGAGGCCTGCAGTTCTTTAGACATTGTCCTGGGGTCTTTTGTGACCTCTCGGATGAGTTGTCTCTGCGCTCTTGGGGTAATTTTGGTCGGCCGGCCACTCCTGGGAAGGTTCACCACTGTTCCATGCTTTTGCCATTTGTGGATAATGGCTCTCACTGTAGTTCGCTGGAGTCCCAAAGCTTTAGAAATGGCTTTATAACCTTTACCAGACTGATAGATCTCAATTACTTCTGTTCTCATTTGTTCCTGAATTTCTTTGGATCTTAGCATGATGTCTAGCTTTTGAGGTGCTTTTGGTCTACTTCTCTGTGTCAGGCAGCTCCTATTTAAGTGATTTCTTGATGGAAACAGGTGTGGCAGTAATCAGGCCTGGGGGTGGCTATGGAAATTGAACTCAGGTGTGATACACCACAGTTAGGTTATTTTTGAACAAGGGGGCAATTACTTTTTCACACAGGGCCATGTAGGTTTGGATTTTTTCTCCCTAAATAATAAAAACCATCATTTAAAAAGTGCATTTTGTGTTTACTTGTGTTATATTTGACTAATGGTTAAATGTGTTTTATGATCAGAAACATTTTGTGTGACAAACATGCAAAAGAATAAGAAATCAGGAAGGGGGCAAATAGTTTTTCACACCACTGTATATATTATATATATATATTTATTATATATATATAGTGAAGGACAGCCTGGTCCCATGCTTGGTGGCAGCCTCCCTGGCCGACGGTGATTCCCCAACCACCCGCAGGGCTCCATGCGAGATGGAGTCCTCCACAGCTTGGTTGGGGCCCGGGGTGGCCGGTAGGGGGGGCTGTCTGCTTCCCACAGCCCGGCTGAACGAGTCTTCAGCCCCACCCGGAAGTGAAATTAGGACCAGGTGGTTAATCAGCTAGCACGCTTCCGGGTGGGCTATAAAAGGGCCCAGCCACCACCACTCGAGGAGCCAGGGTCAGGAGGAGGAGGACTAAGCTTGAGGAGGAGTGGTGGAAGAAGAGAAGGATAGTTGGTTGTGTTTATTGTGCTTTGGGACTGTGTTTGGGCTGTGTGGCACGGGGAAGACGTGTCCCACAGCTGAAGAAACAATAAAAGTCTTTGTGTTTTTATACGTGCCTCCTTGTCTATCTGTGTTGGGTCAGGCGCCTATATAGCACCTTTGTTACAATATATATATACAGTATATATATATATATATATATATATGTGTGTATGTATATACTGTATATATAAATATATATATATATATATATACACACATAAAATAAGAGAGAGAGAAAGAGTAACTGCAAGGTGGTTCAGTGGCACTTAATCTCTAGGATCTGTGAGACTACTGTTCAGTATAAAAAGGTGCTATATAAAATGAAACATCTTTCATTTGTTGATTCTGAAGAAAACTTAAAATGTCAAAAAAAATTCTAGATAAGACAAAAGTGGAGCTAAATATACCAATATGCATTCATGCATCTGTCCATTTTCACTCCATTTAGCCTGTTTTGAGGTTGTGGAGAAGTCAAAGCCAATCTCAACCTTAACAGCAGCTGCTCCCACAAGGCTTGATCTTAAACCTGACTGGGATGGCATATGTCACAAATGCACTTCAATTGTCTAAAAGTTGTTAGAATGAGACATAAAAAAAAACATTGGACTCATTAAATACGTCTGAAAAGAACTGAACATTTTCAAGCATTTATTACTTACTCAGTAGGCATCATGGGAGCACGTAGTATGCACCCTTCATTTTTTTTTTTAAATGAGGAAATGAAGGACTGGATAGTTGCTGCTGTGTCAACTATTATGGTGACATGCTACGTACAGTCTGCAATGAATTAGATTACTGGATTAATGTGTGCCATGTGAGCCAAAGGGTCTCACAAACTCTCAATGTGCACCCTTTGGCTTACATGGCACACATTAATCCATTTTCCCAGGAAAAAGCTGTGGCAAATGATTTCAAACAACATGTTTCTATGATACTTAGTAAATGCTCAATTCTTGTTGAATCGCCCTTTAATGAAATACTCAGAAAAGAGCCTCTAGAGATTTGAAGGATATACCTTAAACACAGAACCAAAATGCCATTTCCTCAATCACAGCATTGCCTGATGTTTCTAAAGCTACACATCAACCCTGTCTGTGCATTCACTGAATTCCAGATGGACTAGAGACTACAAACGGTTTTCACAGTTGTTGTATTGCTGACTTTGAAGTCTTATTTAAAAGCTGGATGAAATAGTGAGAACTGCAAGTTACAAGTGGACATCGACCCTTGAACGCTGCCATTTTGCCAAGGATGCTCATCTAATTGCCCCAAAGGAGTCCCCAAAGAACAATTACACAAAACACACCCTTCTAGTTTGAGAAAGGTGCAAAGAGTTGTGGAGAAGAGAAAACAACAGTGGAAAGATAAAGAAGGAATGCGTGGATACCTTACACTGTCAACAACTACTCTCTCTTAAAATGAAATTAAAAGAATCAAATTATCCCCCAAAAGTATAATATGTACTGCCAGTGTTTGGCCCGAGAAAATTAAAGTTAGAATAAAGATGACGCAATCTTTTCATTGAAATGTCAGGAGAGGGCTGAGTTTTACAGATAAAGGAAGACGGGTACTGGAATTATATGACTAATTATCAAAATACAACAAACCTTTCTAAGCAATAATAAAAAGCATCTAAAATGCTTATCTTTTATAATTGTGCCTTTTAAATTTCAGCTCTGTCACGACATACAGAATAACCCAGTTCTGCACTAGTTACAGCTGACAATTCACAGCTCCAAAATTCTGTTTGTCACCTCATCTGTTATATATGCTGGCTATCCCTGGAATTTACTGATAAATCAATGGATTCAAGCTCACAGATCAGAGATGATGCAGACATTTCAAATGTCAAGGCCCACTGCGAATCCTCAGAATGTAAGGCCTGACCTTACTGTGTACAACAATACCGATACCCAGTCAGGCACCCAAAACAACCCAAAACTTACCTACGTATTATATCCTGTTCTGGAAAACTGGCAGATGTATTGGAGGAGGAAGCAAATGCCACCCAACAGATGTAAAGCACTAGGCTTCCAAGATATTATAGATTATCCTTTGTTAACAAGTAGACAATAAGAGCAAAAGAGGGATATTTACTTTAATTGAGTTTGAGTTTGGGTACAAGAGTGAATCAGCTGATTCAAAAGCAAATAGGCTTTTGTTTAGTCTTAATCTGTATGCTGCTGAGGTTTAAACTGTCCTGAAAACTCAACAGGCTCAGCCGGGAGTCACGATCACCTTTGTGTTCTGTAAAAATCAGACTTTTACATATGCAGTCCAACGTCCTCCCAGATTTAACTTCTTTTTTTTTTTTTACAACCAAACTATCTGTGCCACCCATCTAAGACATGTCAACATCTAAGTATTCAATGTAAACCGCAGCGTTAATGTTTGCAGTTGCACCATCTGCAGGAATATATTTTGTATTGTATCTAGGAAAAAAATGCATTTTATCTGATATTCCAACAGATGGCACATCACAAGCATTTGTAATAATAAAATGCATTACCTCAAATAGAAGGCAGTGTGGTGTACTGGTTAAAGCTTTGGACTTTGGACAAATCCTGAGGTTGTGGGTTCAAATCCTGCTACTCGCACTGTGTGACACTGAGCAAGTCACTTTAAACCAGGGTGTGCTCCAACTGGAAAACCAAAAGCTATGTAACCAATTGTATAATGAATAATCATAAATAATTGTATATAAATAATATTAGTTGCCTTGGATAAAGGCCTCAGCAAATTAAGTAAATGTTTGTGATGCACCATGTGCTAGAATGACAAGTGCAGTGCAGATTGCTCTGTTATTAGCTATTTCATAAAATCAGTGTGACTGTTTGTGATGTAGCATCAGATGGAATATCAAATGCAATACATTTTAGAACTACAAATGTTTGTGATCTACCATCTGTTGGAATGACAAATGCAATCCATTTTATTACTTCAAATGTTTTCGATGCACCGTATGCTGGAATGACAAGTTTGGTGCATATATCTCTGCTTTCTGCTATTTTGTAAGGGATTCATACAAGCAGTGTTAATGTTTGTGATACGTCATCTGTTGGAATAACAGAACAATAGCAACCTGACAGAAAACACTGATACATAGACACACAAACATTTATCCTTTTATTAAGGAGGTCAGGCAATGTTTGGGTTAAAAATGAGCTTTCCACCATTCTATGCCAGTGTATTCAACATGGAAACTCTTCACCTTTTAATTAGCATTTCTATTATTCAATTACAGTTAACAGGAATTGTCAGGGTCTGATTTCAGAAAGTCGGATGTTTAAAAGTTCAATACCTGATGTATTTCAGATTAATAACAAGAAAGACATGTTGTTTATACCATGTACTTCATCAGAATAAACATATAACTGAGAGAAAAAAAATACACAAAGATAAATCCATTTTCACTCTTACAAAAATGTACACAAATTATCCATCCATCCATTTTCTAACCCGCTGAATCCGAATACAGGGTCACGGGGGTCTGCTGGAGCCAATCCCAGCCAACACAGGGCACAAGGCAGGAACCAATCCTGGGCAGGGTGCCAACCCACCGTAGGTACACAAATTACTTAACAGTAATTCAAAAGTGGTTTCTAGTGTCAAGTCATATAAATTGGTAAGACCGATCAGATAATGCAATAACACTAAAACAATGTGGTTAAGCAAGCAACTTCACTGGAAAACACAGAAAGGGCACAAGGGAGCAGGAATCACCCAGCAAGCACAGCGTATCGTACGCTCTGGACTGGCACAAAACAACAACTGATTTAACTGGGAATATTCAAAGAGTTTTGAAATTCCCACAGAAAACTATGAAGTGTTTTGGAGATAAATAAAAAACAAAGGAAGAGAAACACAGATGGTTATGGAATCCCTAATCTGTGGCTATTCACATTTTTAAAAATATATGAATAAAAAATTACACACAATATTGCAGCAAGTCATTTCCCATGCCCACACAACACAGGGCTATACTGCTATAATCTTGCATGTCAA
This sequence comes from Polypterus senegalus, assembly GCF_016835505.1. NCBI lineage: Eukaryota > Metazoa > Chordata > Cladistia > Polypteriformes > Polypteridae > Polypterus > Polypterus senegalus. The sequence continues at coordinate 34,206,351 of NC_053166.1, read as the reverse complement.
GCGTAAGGACTCACATTGACTTACATTCATAATGTAAATATGTACTATATATGACAATTATAACTGCTGTACTTCATATATATATCATATTATATATGGAAAAGATGAAAGCTCAGAAAGAATTAGAAGAAGGTCGGAGATGTATCTGCTTTTGCGGATGCATGATGGCACAGTCCTTAGATACATTAAAACGAATGTATATATGATACTATGAAAAATTAAGTATAGCCTTTGAAAAAGTGTGTGTTCTTCAAACTATTTGCATGAATGAATATTTCTTCTTTATTTCAGTAATAATGGTAGATAAAGGTGGTCTCGTTTTATAAAGAATATGGAAAATTAGTCTTTGCAATCATTAATCAATAAAAACATTACGTCATCTTTGACTGTGACTGACCCCAGACGTGCCTGTCAATCCCTTGATGTTATCCTGGGGTTTTTCAAGACTACCTCCATTTCTTTTAGTCAGCCCAATAGGCTGAATTCGATGGGGTAACCTAGCCTGGCTAGACTGTCAGTGGTTATCCATCCATCCATTATCCAACCCACTATATCCTAACTACAGGGTTACCGGTGTCTGCTTAGGCCAATCCCAGCTAACACAGGGTGCAATGTAGGAATCAAACCCCAGGCAGGGCGCCAGCCCACCGCAGCTGTCGGTGGTTATTCCATTTGTAAATGGTGTTTTGGAAAGCAAAGTGATTTGAGTACAGATTGCTCGTAATTGGCTTTAAAATCATTCCTTGACTCAACGTCATCAAGAATCTTTCTTCTGACATCTCTTGACTTTGGCCGTTTTTTTTGGAGAAAAATTACCTCAAATGTCTGTAGAACATAATCAAAGCGTCACTTCTGACTGTAATTTGGCCTGACCTAGTCTGAAGAGTGACACTTCCTGGCCGTGTCATCACCTAATGAACTGTGGTGCCATATCATAGAAATGGACCAAACTTATCAAACGACCCTCGTACATAAACTTTAAAATACCTGATTGTATTAGTACTGAATCTGAAATATAATTCATTCATTCTATAAATGACTCTAAATATATTATACATAATTCTGTTTCTAGACCAACAGTAGATGTGATGGTTCTGTTATTGGAATTCTAGAAGTGGCACAGATGTTAATATTGGAAGTCTGTGGGTAATTTGCAATATATCAGTTTCCATATTTTTTTAAACTGTGTTGTCTGAAACAGAAAAAATTCTTTGACCACAACACAATTATGATGTTTCCTCGTAGTTCTCGCTTCTATGAGCCCCAGAAAAGCTTTTGAGCAGGTAGAGACTATCTGTGCAGCTTTATTACAACATTGTGGCCAGTCATGACACGAGCCCAAGGCACTTATGCGTCTGCTTTTAAACGTTGCATGGGCACAGTCCAGACAGCTTCCCCGGCCATGTCCTCCAAACATTTTGTGATGTCGAGTCAAGTACATTCTCTGTGACCCATGGGAAGAATAAATTGTTACTGAACACATCCAACTTGGCTTTTGTACTTTTAAAGTGACAATTATGGGGAACCTGAAAATAATTAAAAATCAGTCACACCGATGAAGAGGGTATACAGCAAGCAGGCCAGTAGGGGTTATTCACATAAATGCTGCCATATTCTCTGCTTGGTAACACTTTGGGGCTTGTTGGGTTGTAGAAAATAAAAAACAAAATGAGTGAATTCACATACTAACATAAAATGACTCATTTGCATAATTAGCATAAACATTAAATTCAATAGTAAAACTAGTAGGCAAAATGTACATTTAATGAAAGACAAAGAGCAACTCCCAACACCCCAGAAAAACAGGAATATAAGCATTAAATGAATTTGCATTTCTATTTTTATATCTAAACATAAAATTATAGACATAACATCAAATTATAAATAACAGCATCTCACAAACCTACTTGGCTGAAGTCAGAAATAATCCTTCAGGTACAACAAGATCAATGGCTAATTCTGAGCCGTCCTAACTGAGTGTCGTGGAGGAAATGCGGTAATTTGTTTTAAATTTTCAATTTCAATTTTGACTTTCAATATAGAACAAACAATCTTGCAGTACGGCTGCCAAACTAGACAGAAAAATTAACATTAGAACAGCCATACATGTAAATATATTCAAATGCTGCTTAAGCATACTGTGTGCCACATATACCTTTCTCTTATCAATATCATTACTTTTTCGCCAGTGGCACGTCTCCAGAGCATGATGTGCTTATGACTTGGGTGCAGGTTCTTAAAATAAGCAAGTAAAAGTGCGGCCTTCAAATAAATAATAACCGACCACAAATCAAACAGGATTCTCCACACACAAAGGGACATAACCAAAGATAAAGCAGAATGATTAGCACACAAAATCCCAGACTACACCTCTCATGATCATTCAGGTATGTTATATACAATAAAAAGACGAAAGTAGTTCCGATTAGGAATGCAGAGCCCTGACTGAGTTGATATTTTGCAGAATGGGACACTAGTTGAGTCCTGCAGGCAACGGACAATGAATAACTAAACCACATTTGAAATGCTCGCTTACAGTTACAGAGGAAACATAACACAGATGAGCTTGATATTTATTTTTTATTACGCCTTTGTTCTCGGCAATTTATGTCAAGCCAGCAGCCACCAGACGCAGACTGAGTCTTAACTACCTGTTAGCTGGAGCAGGTAAATGAGTATTGCTGACATTAAAAAGGCTCTTTAAAACTGTGAAAAGGCAAATATGAAGTATGGCAATGCATAAAAACATTAAAACACAGGATGATAAGTCCTTGATGAAGAAATGTGAGTTAACGGGTCTCGCATTTGACCAAACATCAAAGAAATGTGCAAACTCACCAGGCAGAGATGAAACTTTGTTTGTTTGTAAATGTACTCATGGCTCCTCTAAAATCAAGACGCATGGCTGCTATGATGGGGTGTACAGCTGAAATCTGAAACACCCATTGGGGGTGATGGGTCATCACAGATTTCCTCCCACAATCCAAAGACATGCAGGTTAGGTGGATTGGCGATTCTAAATTGGCCCTAGTGTGTGCTTGGTGTGTGGGTGTGTTTGTGTGTGTCCTGTGGTGGGTTGGCACCCTGCCCAGGATTGGTTCCTGCCTTGTGCCCTGTGTTGGCTGGGATTGGCTCCAGCAGACCCCCGTGACCCTGTATTCGGATTCAGCGGGTTAGAAAATGGATGGATGGATGGATGGGTCATCACAGAATAAGTTTGGATCGATGCTATGTACGCATACTGGAGATGACAATATAATGTCTCTCTTCACCAAATAAAAAAATCACATTTTAATAGTAAGAATCCTAAAGACTGCTTGCAGGCATGCGTAATGTATACTACATTTTTCAGTTGCAAGTAAGCAGCTAACAGTGATTAATCAAAACCAAAAAAAATTGATTTGTTTTTATTCTAAATGATACATGGTGTAAGGTTCAGGAGTTGAAAAGATCTAGTATGCAAGATTGTAAGGAACAGTGATTAGAAATAGACCACGGACATCTTGACATAAAAGCTTAAAAGCACATCATTCTGAAAAATCGCACTGCCCACGCAAAAATGCAATGCACAAATATCTGGTGTTATGAAGAAAGAAATGCAATTCAGTTTCATTAATGCAATGATTAAATACTGAGGCAACACACATTTATGAAAATTACATTCAGTGGGCTTACACATTCAAGAAGGTTGCTTAATTCAGCTTGCCAGTAAGAATTAAATTCACCCGCATGTAATTGGAAACAGGCCATCTTGAGATAAGCTAAGCTCTGATCGACTGTACGTGGAAAGTGTAAGAAGGTACTGGAAACACAGCTTCTGGTGTTTCACAATGAAATGTCTCGAAAACAAATCTATCTCAAAGAGCATTAAAACTGCCTGCTACAGTTTTGAAAAAAGGGAAAACATTTTAAAATGGCCTGCACATCCTCATACTGTGTGAGGTGGAACAAAATCAACCACTAGAAATATGAGACCGCAATACTCTGTGCTGACGTAGGAGTTCTAATGGCACTGCCTGTTCCAATGAGGTAGACCGTTAAGTCTAATGAGAGCTTAGCTACTGCATTTCTGTTTAGGTTGTTAATTTTTTTAAAGGCACAAAGATGGTGCGATTGACTTACATCCTTAGGGATCTGACTTGCTCATAATTTGTCTCAAGTTTGTGTATTACCCGTTTACGTACACGGTTCTTGCCAGGTGTTCAAACTTCCTTTCAAATCCTACAGGTGCGCTGTTTAGATAAACTTTTGTGTGTAAGGTTGCCCTACATGAGCCAGTGAATGTGACCTGCTGCGACGGACTGGTGCCCAGTCCAGGTCTGGCCCAAGCCCTGCACCTGATTTAGCTGACATAGCTTTTTCCAGTGACTCCCTAACAGAATAACTGGGTTCCAGATATGGAAGGAGCAAAGGAACACATTCAGTTTTGTCTACCGAACATAAGCACTGCTCTGGTGCGTATGATGGAATACCAAATATCATACAGACTTCATTCATGCACACTGATAAATTCTGATATTGGCCATCACCATATGACAAAACAGTGAATTGGCTGCAATTGAACTCCTTCCATGAACTGCACAAGACAAAAGACGGCCAAATTTAATTCAAATAACTGTATCAAAACACACTTGTACTGTACAACATTCACATTAAATTACACTGAGCACCAAGCAGCCATGACTTCTTGAAGAAAGCACACATTATGAGACTATGGTAATTGAAAAACAAATAGAAACTGGCAACAAGAGAGCCAAAGTGCTGTGGTGCATCCTGTGTTAGGCAATTTCAGAAAAGAACGCCAACTTGGCACCCCATCTTTCTTCAACTTGAATTATGTTAATAACTGGGTTGCACAGTAACACAGTGGTTAGCCTGCCTGGGTCCTTTGGTTTCGAATCTCACACCCAGTGAGCCCAATCTCCTTGTGACTCTGGGGTCTTCAAAAGAGTAAAATTACATAGCAAAATTGGTCAAACTCACATACAAAACACACAGTGAATGCAACCAGAGGTGAACACGTCACATACAGGGCTAATAAATATCTCATTCTACTGTATTGTGGCTCGCAGTGCTTCTCTTACTTCTGATAAATTAAACAACAGGCCTGAACAGCACACAAGGGGAAGAGCTTTTGAAACTGCAGTGAAAAACATTAAATGAATATTCATTTGAACTCCAATATATTGTTATTTATTAGATTAGATATTAGATTAGATGAGATTAGATAAACTATAATAATTCCATGGGGAAATTCAAATACAAACAAAAGCAGAAGCATAAAAAACAAGAATACAGACTCACAGGACATATAATACAGCCAATCAATCAATTGCAATTAAATAAATAAGTACATCAGGTGGAAGCACTGAATTGCCTGATAGCAGTGGGCAGAAAAGACCCCTAGATGTGCTTCTTAGAACACCTCGTGGAATGAGCCTGTGGCTAAAAGTGCTCTAAGACAACACCTGCTGGAGAGGATGGTGAGGATTTTTTTATGATGGCATCCAATTTTGCCTCCATCCACTTTCCACAACAGCTTCCAGTGTGTCCATGGTTATCCCTGCAATGGAGCAGGCTTTCCTGATAAGTTTGTTCAGGCCTTGTGCTTATGTTAAGCTCAGGTTGCTTCTCCAGGAGACTGCAGCGTAGAACGCCAGCAGTTTACTGCACACATCAAAAGAATCTTCTTAGCAAGTTCAGTCTGCTCTGGCTCTTCTCGTACATTGCTTGAACATTCCCATTAATTTTGTGACTTCTCTCATTGCGCTAAGTATGAGAGTTCACTTGCGGTATCGATTTATTTGTGCGAACCCGAGAGAGACGCAGCAGACTAAGCCCACCTCACTCATACTCCAGACTCGGGACGTACCTTGCCTCCGCTTAAGTAGTTCTCTCGTTCGCTAGCTAACAAATTTAAATTGGGCTTTTTTCTATAATTTGCTTGAACATTCCGGTTGATTTTTCGACTTCTCTCATGGTGATAAGAATCATAGTTCACTTGAAGGAACGATATATTTGTGATAATCCGAGACAGGCTGCAGGCCGAGGGGAGGGGGAAGCGTGACGTCAGGAGTAGGGAGCCATGCAGGGCCCTTCTTACTCACGCATCAGGCTCCGTTTCAGTCGGTTTACCTCTGCATTTCGGAGTGTACCTTGCCTCCACTTAACTAGCGATACCTGTTTGTTTATTGATTTTTAAAGCTTGTCCTGTTTCACTACTATGCGGGCAGAGTTGGGGAGGGTCGGCGAGTTGATAAATAAAAGTGAATTATATCGACAGAGAAACAGATAGAAGTGTATTAATTAAAGGAAAGTTACCCATTTTCACAAAATGTAGTTTGAAACAACATATCAACCTGGGCTAGTATGTACACTGACAGAAGCAAATTACAGCCTGGGTTGGCGTGCTACATTTACCAAGGATGCTCCTTAAAAAATAAGTGTGATTTGCACATCTCCATGCTTCTCCACCTGCAAGTACACAAACTTCATATCTCATGATATCTTCCAATCTAACCAGAACCCCTTCATCAACTTTTTGCAAAACGGGGTTCACAGTATTATATGGTAGAAGAAAGGGGAAAAAATAGGGAAACTGCACATCACCCCAAGAAGAAACCTTAGAGCTTACACATAAGAAATCTGACAGACAAGATGAGCCCATTTAGTTCATGTCCACTTGTTTAGCTAATGGCTAAGCTGTCCTAGTATCTCATCCAGATACTCCTTAAAAGTTGTCCAGTTTTTTGCTTCAACTAAACAGGTCAGTAGTTTGTTCCAGATCCCCACAATTAGAGTCGACTTTCAGAAATGCTTTTACAGTTCAGCTACACCTCAATGGACAAACATAAGGGCTTCCCCATAACGGAAACATCAGCATACAGACAGAGTGGCACAACATACAGGTAAAGACTGACATGAAGAATGAAATGGAGTAGGACTTGTCACAGAAGCACAAATGAGTCAGGAGTTATTTAAAGAAGCAGGCCCTCCACACCAGGAGTGTGGCACTCCATGCACTGAATGGCCTTGAAAATATTCCACTTGGCAGCAACTTAGACAGAAAGAGGCTTGTGCAATCCGTAATTAGTGGAGCTGAAGACACTGATACCGCCAAGGAGTGCCAAGTCGCACAAGCGCTCATATCATCTCAGGACATTCGCATTCAGGTTCTTTCACGTGCTTTCTAAGTAACTTGACACTTTCTTCAGGAAGGGTTTTTTTTTTCCAGGTGTACATAAAGGTTACACACATATTGGAAGGGAGACTGCAGCTCTGTTTTCTACAGACCCAACTTGAAGAAAGGTCGCAATTTTTATACAGAAATTGATGGAGACTTGGGGGGAAAAAAAAAGTTAATTTTGAAACATGCTGTTCACAAACTGGTGGTTCTTTCTTCAAGTACATGTGCATTTGACGGAAAAGTCAAAGCTATAAAATTGGCCTGAGCTTTAAAGTAGCACACTTTATATGTGTATAAATTGGGAGCACTATCAAATATATTTATGCAGAATATAAAATGGAAAACCTTAACTACCTGACAGGAATCCAATATAGAGATTTTATAAATAAGGTTTAGGTTATATTTGTACACTTGTATACAGTATGGGACATCCTATACTAAGGTAATTCAAATACAGGAATGGCATTCTGTAATTCTGTACAACTTGCCAACATTTTAGATCTTATATTATGACTACAATAACAATCATCTATTTAATGAAACCTACATAATCTAACTTTACTTTACTACAGCATATGCATTAATTAAATAAATTCATCCACTTTCCATGCCATGCAAGCCCACCTGGTGCTGCAGCCCAGGCATGAACCAGGCCTGGAGTGGATGCTAGTCCGATGGAAACCAACCACACCCACACTCACTCAAAGTCGGGGCCAGTGTAGAGTCACCAATCAGATGTCAAACAAGGAAAAACCCCTGCGGAAAAAGCGGAAAATGTGCAAAATTCCACAGAATAAACCAGTCAAGATTCAAAGCCAGGTCTTTGATCTATAAGGCAGCAAAGTTAGCCCAGAGCCACCACAAAATAAACACAAAGAGATATGATTGCAGACAATGTGATAGGCCAAGATTATTCTTATCACACATATTGTATACTTGCCCGATTTCTTTTTCCACAGTTACTTACAGGATTCATGCAGGTGCAATATGTGTACAAAGATTACTTACAACTGGGCCACTGGCAAGCTAAGTGACCTGCTCAGTGTCGCACTATTAGAAAACTAATAGAACTGATCTGGCAACCTTTTGTGGTTTATAGTTCAGTGCCAAAGCCATTACAACTAACTGTCTAAAAGAGGAACCATAAAAAAATGAGTACTAATACAATGGCAGCGAGCTACACAACGAGGACTCATGATAGTATGCACTGGAAACACTTGAATTCCAGTTTCATTCACACTTCACTTTTCCATTCTTGTCCTGTGATAAGGTTATGACTTCAATGTGTCTCACGTTAATTACTTCTCTTTTACGCTCCACCCGTTAAACTTTTGGGAAGTCAGAGAAGAGGAGGGATGGTGTCTGCTAAATGTTGCACTGCAACAGCTCTTCTCTACCTCATAATAATGTATGGCCACCCAGGGTGGACCACTGCTTCCTTCTTCATTCCACTGGCAGTCTCAATGTAAATAAACACATTTACAGTGTCAGTAAGCTCCCTATCAAAGACTTGTGTACATTTTACAATGTTCAAATAAGAAATCTTAACATACCTACCTTGGTTGTATTACTGTTGTCAACTGCATACAATCTGCAATGCTAGAACTAAAAACAGTAATTTACAGAGACTGATCCTTCCATGTGAATTATAAATAAACAGAAAACGACTATTTAAATAAGTAAAATCACCCTTCTTTATTACAACTTGCCCAAATAAGCTGAGGTATAACAAGTTGTCTTTAGAAGTCACATAATTAACTAAATGAAGTGTTTCCCACGAGTTCATAGTAAAATTCACCTATGCCATGTCTGGAAAGTCCCACAGAGCCCGCTCTGAACAAAACTACACAATGAAGACAAAAGACTGGTGAAAGCAAAGCAAAGTAAAGTAAAGGATTTCGGAAAGCACCAACCAGAAGAGGAGCATACAAAGCTAGTCGAATCACTGAAAACACCTTAGCATACAATTAAGTCAATTGTTAAACAAACTAACTAAATAAAGTACAACTGCTCAAGGTGCTTCTCTGGCAAATATTGACTTACAGGATGGAGTTAAGTACACCTGAAGTCAGCCATTTTCCACTTATAAGAAATTTAACAGGACTTGTGCTACACGTGGGCAAAGGCAACCTCAATCATAAATACAAGATGGGACACACAGAAAGTAACCTCTGAAAACGATTTAGAGGTTTATGTTGACACAACATTTTCATTTTCTAAAAAATGCAAAGAAGCCATTAGAAAGGCAGATAAAGTATGTTAGGTTATGTCATAAGAAACTGTTTTTTAAATCAAGGGACATTATGCTCAAACTATTTAATGAACTAGTGAGACCACATCTGCAGTGCTGTGTGCAGTTCTGGTCACCATACTACAAGAAAGACATAGTAGTAGTTGAAGCTGTAAAGAGGAGAAAAACCAAGGACTTATCCTACTGTGACAGACTCAGAGAATTAAAAATGGTTAGACTCAAGCAGAGGAGACTGTATTGGTGCTTTTCCACTGCATAGTACGGCACGACACGGTTCAGTTCAGCTCACTTTTGGGGGGTTTTCCACTGGGAACAGTACCTGGTACCTGGTCCTTTTTTTAGTACCACCTCAGCCGAGGTTCCAAGCGCGCCGAACCGTTACCAAAACGTGACGTGTAAACTGCTGGTCACTGATTGGCCGGAGAAAATCGTCATTACTGCGTCACTGGCTATTCTTTTCTTTATACACGCGGAAGTTTGTGTCCCATCTCTCCATCGCTGGACGCAGTTTGTTGCATAAGTGGATGAATGTTTCTTCAGACATTCGAAAGTTCTCCAGCCACTGAGTGTTTGTAAAACCGGGAACAATCACATCCCACCACTCTGAAGCACGGTTAAATGTCCAAACAGATGGTCTGTTGCGACTTTTTGCAAAATGTGGAAGATCTGTAATATACAGAATCAGCATTTTAATGTTACACTGGCAGTTAAGTTCATTTTATGCTTTGCAACAGTGATAAAAGTTAGCTAGTGATGTGCTTTTTTTAGATGCTTAGCCTTGCACGTCGTTGAGCTAAAGTGTTGTCGTTGTCTGTGTGTTGTTGTAAAAGTTCCACGGTGTCACGGCAGTAGAGGCGGCGCAACTATAACGACACGTGAATAATCCCACCCACTCTAAAGCGGTACTAAACTGCAGTCGAAACGCAAACCGAGCCGAAGCAAGGTGAGCTGTACTGAACCGTGCTGTGCCGTACTATGCAGTGGAAAAGCGCCTTATGATGACCTAAACCAGGCACCAGGTCCTCAATGACCTAAACCAGGCACCAGGTCCTCAAAGTCATTGATAAAGTTGATCCAGCAACATTTTTTTAGCTTAAGGGTGAATCAGGTACTCGAGTACATCAGTGAACATTAAGGTAACGTGCATTTAAGACTGAATCCAGGAAGCACTTCTTTACGCAAAGAGTTGTGGGAGGCTGGAACAAACTACCGAGACATGGAGTTGAAGCAGAAACGTATTAGCTATTAGCGAAATAAACAGGTTTGATGGACTCTCCACTTGTTTGTCAAATTTCTTATGCCAACACATGGAATGAAAACTTTTCAGACTGTAATGACAAGAGCCACAGAGTGTTTGGTTGGCATGCTAAACCCTTTAATATATGGAGAACGCACTGCTTACCTACTTTCATATCTTTTACAGACTGGATAGTACAGCAGATTCATATTGCAATTAAATTAAGACGTAGTGCAATAATAAAACACCAGCTTGGTTAAAAAGACAAGCTATAATCTAGGATGGAGTGTGAAAGAGCCAAATGGCTTATGCCCCCATTTTGTAACACAATAAAATGTAAAATCGCTGAAGAAGTGTGAATATTTTTAGCATATTAGTCCTACTTGCTCATTTAGTACAAATCAAGGCTCTTAAACTCAGTTCCTGCCGGGTGGCAGTGGCTGGAGGTTTCCATTCAAATCAATTTGTTAATTAGAAGCCAATTCTCAGTATAAATGAAAGATGGATTAAGTGTATTTGTGAATGGATGGATGAATGTAATTAAAATTTGTGGATTTGTCCCGCTCTTATTCAGAAATGCTACAAGTTCCCAAAATGACTTTTCTGTGAAAATCACTTTCTGCAACAGGGGAGAACTGAACTTAATCTTCACGACCACCCCAATATTACTTTTAAAATGGATAGCTAAATAAAAACAGAAACTAGTGTAAACAGCATTAAGACAGCTGCTTGACTGCTGGGCAACTTGTGCAAGTGGTTAAGAAAGAAAAACATAAGGCCTTGAAGGAACCTAAGAGAATCTTTACAAGAAAATGAACTAATGTGAGGCAAACTAAGAGCATTCCATCTGAATAAACGTCTCAGCTGTAAAAGCTGGGCCTACAGTAAACATCTTCCTAAAGGTCAAAGTGAAATGAACACTGCTCGTAGTTTCTGAGATTGCAGAACAGGAACATATTTAATAATGAGTTCCATTAGGATTAATAATTGGTTTCTAATAAAAATAAATTGGTTGAAACAAATACTCCTGAACTAGACTTGATTTCACAAAACAGAATCTGACACTCCTGCTATAAGTCACTGTTAGATAGAGACAGCACTGACAGTGATGTAGCTATTACATCCGTTAATCCAAAATGGGGACTCTGCTTCTTTAAATCCATGCTAAGAAGAGTTTCTGCGTATATAGTGTGTGAACATGTTTAAGTGTATGTTTATCTGGCTCCAAACAAACCAGTGAGGCAGTATGGACAGGAGGAAGTTGGAGATGGCTCTGCTCTTAATAGTCTAACTGCAACTATAAGGCCAGGATAGCACATGTCTTTTTATTTTATTTCAAAGTTATTTAAAAAGCAAAAACATGACACATGAGGTACAGTAAGGAAGAACTCAAAAGCTAGAATTCTGCAACAGTAAGTGGTTATGCTTGTGTTAACTTTAGCTTCCTTTCTCCACCTCTCTTTTCTGCTTCACCCTTCATCTTACTCCCACACCTCTTCATTTAGTCTTAGACTAATCTTCCACTTATTTCCTGTATACAACATTGTTATTATTGTATTTGAATCGTCAGGAAAAGAATTACAAGAATGGCAGTTATGGAAGAAAACTACTGAAGACATTAATAATTTGAACTTTACTTAAAGAAACACTCCACCCAAAAATGGTATTTTTTTATAAGTTACTTACCTCATGTAGTTTGTAGTGGTGGTAAAGAAAACTTTTTAATCTTATGTTTTCATGCAGTATGGGGAGAAAAAAAACAGTGACAAAGGCTGTACGAAGGCAACCAATGTGAAAAACATCCATGAAAAAAGAAAAAAAATCTCATATTACTTGAGTTGTATAAATCACCAGTCAGTTATCCAGTCACATGTGCAAAACATGCAAAACACAAGCTTTTTTTGCTAAAATAATGTTAAATATGTACTTGTGGAATGATCAGCACACATCATAAACAGGAAACTGATATGCAGCATGAGTAACGCGAAATCTCTTTTACTTTTTTTCCATTGATGGTTTTCACGTCACTTCACATTGTATAGTTTTTGAGGGGTTGATGTGCTTGTTCAGCCTTCTTCAAACAGCTTGGTCCTGCACCTCCTGGCCAGTCAAGCTCTTTTCCTTCAGTTTTCTGTTGTACACTACTGGTCATTATTAGCTTTTGTTATGTCATAAACTTCTTTTTCTCCATTAATTGTTTTTCTTAGCCACCACAACAAAACTAAATGGGTTAAGTAACTTATAAAATATACTATTTTTGGGTGGAGTATAGATACTGTAAATTAAAGTTGTCTTACAATGATTGAATTTACAATAAATCCATCTAGATTTTCTATCCTCCTTTGTGTTAACAGGCCTCTTAGTGGATTTATGTACACTTTTACAAGTTTTTTATTCTCTAAAGACATCCAGTGAAACAGGACCTGGGGTGTGTCAGACTGGTACATATCAAATTTAACAAAAGTATCTTTTTTAAAAAAAAAAATGTGACCTATGTTGCTGCAAGTAGAGCCTTCCTACATTTGTTTACTATTCACATTTTAAAAGTACTGTAACACAGTAAATACGCTAACCGATTTTAAAGCGAAGACTTTAATCTACACAGGTTGTCATATGAGATGGACGTTTTGACTTCAAATTATCCAATTCTGCTTGAAGTATTAACAATGAAGCTTAACAAATACTTATTTGTACTTTATGAGGAGTGACTATGGCCTGTTGAACACTTTGGTGTACAGACTAATGTTGCGCTATTCTCACCAGCTACTTCCAGTTCACTAACATGTCATCAACGCACCAGCTACAACTTTCACTGCTTCTAGAGTTCATAGACATTTCATCCATCAGTCCATTCTCTGAATATAGTTATTCCTGCACAATGGGTGTGAGGGCTAAGACCACAGCCTAATCCAGCAGCACCAGCCATTAGGCAGGAATTGACCAAGTGCACACTGCCAGTAGCCCCCATTTAAGTGAGTATTGACGACTGTCATTGTCGGATGAACCATCTAGAAAAAAAACTTAGAAAAATGCTAAGATTTGAAGCCAGGTCTCTAGACAGCAACTCTAAACAGTCTGTCTTTTGTTATTTAATTTAAGGAAAAAAAAAAAAATATATCAAAAGAAAGATTTGTCTTTTCTTGTTTGATCTTGGCAGCATTAAGCCTTTCCTGGCCACCAATCTGCACATGTGGACAAACTGTGGCAGTGAGGTATTCCAAAGAAACCACAGATATTTTAGAAATCAAAACTGTGTTACGTTTCAGCCAGGATTCCTTCCCTGACTGGGATTCAAATTCCTTTTTTAGGTCAGTTTTGTTTATTTTTTATTTTTTTGTTCATGTCTCGTATTTGTATAATTATGCATTCTTTTATCATTTAGGGTCTATGTACATTCTTCCATGTTCCTTGTGTTTTGCAGATGGTTCCCTAAGAGACAAGGCCACCCATCTACTTCCACAAAAAGTACTGCAGTCAACCCTGCGAAGGCTGAGGAAACAAGGTGTGCATTGCGGTTCGATGCTTTCTATGCATTTGGGGATTCCTGGATTTCGGGACCTTTTTGTACTTTTTTTGACCACTAATTTCAGATTTTGCTTTTGGTCTGGTTTGCCTTAGATTGCATTTGCTGTTTTAGCCAACTCCTGCTGTGCCTTTTGTGCACTTTAGAACTTCATTATTTTCAGGGAATTTTTGAGCAATAAAAAATATTATTTTAAAAAAGGGTCATTGCTTCCCTTTTGCTACACAAGCCGACTGAAGTACATCATTCTGTCATGAAGTGCATTCAAATGAACCGCAAGGGACTGATGGTTTGCTCAGCCTTTACAGGGCTGAAGAGAGTCCCTTGGCGGAAATGAACAGGTGGCCCCGTCTCTTGGTGTACCACCCGCAAAACACAAGGAACATGGTAGGAAATACACAGACACACAGAAACTAAATGATCGATGGCACTGACAAAAATTATGCACAGAATACAACAACAATATTAACATGAACAAAAGAATCAAAAATGAACAAAAAACACATCAAAAGGAAACTGAGAGCGCGGCCAAGGAAGGAACCCTGGTTGAAAGATAACTTGTTGTTAAAAACAGAATATTTTGGACTTAAAAATTATAAACCTTTTATCATAAAATCCCACATCAATCTAAATAAGACCTAGTACTGTTTAGGCCTACCCCTAAACATATAGGTATTATTAAATACGCAAATAACTAAAAATCAATATAACGCTGGAAGGACATGGAACTCGGTCTCGGCCTTCCTACATGATCCAGGTGCATGGCCAGTAACAAGATTAGCGGTGATAACCTCTCCCAGAGGCACTTTCTATTCTCAGGCCTAAGTCTCTCCCTTGGCTCTTGATAATCCCCGTTTCTTAGTAGAGACGGTGCAATAAACTGTCCTCCAGTTTCTCATCTCCTACTGGAAGATTACACATAATACACTGTGAACTTCAACCGCAGTGCAGCCACAGGCAGCATATTAATCATCCCAAACTATGAAGGTAAGGGTCATTAAGATAAAGAGAGGCACCCCCTTCAATAGCTTCATGTACTTGCTTAACCTTCCCAGAAGCTGGAAGCCTGCCATTATGTTTTTTTTTCCTTTCTCTTTTCTTCATAGGCTCAAGTTACATATTAAAAATAATCTGTAGATATCAAAAAGTTGTGCTTTTATTGTTAGGCAGCTGACCTTCAACATGAACAAAGTACAGGCTGATAAATGAATGCTTTAGATGAGAAATCCGAGTGCACAACTCAGAACAATCAGTTCAGAGACATTTTTAAGTAAGAAAGTAATGTTGCTCTTTAAGGAAACTAAAGGAAAAAACCCACAGTTTAACGTAAAGCTTTGACAGTTACAGCACTTATAACAAAACAATCGTTTACCAAATAAATACTTACAGTATTTTGGGAAAGGAGGGCTCCAGGACCAATTCACATCACTTTACACCATTTAAACAGACATGTCTCAACATTTTTCAAGGTTTCAGTATTATGTGGGGCGTTTTTATTTTATTGTGCACCTTCCAATGAGAGCAAACAAAAAGCAATCAAAACCAAAGTTACCTATAAACGCAAGTGTGAATGAAATGAAAAGGACAAGAAAATCCTCTCCAAGCTATCACTGTGTTAGGTTCCTTCAGGCTGCACATTTTACTATCTCACTCCAATGCAGCTCACCCTGAAGCTGGCATGAATGGTAGGAAAAATAAACAAATGCACTGGATGACACATGGCACAGATCATACTCTAAGTAACTGCAGTGAAAAAATATCTACATGAAGGTGACTGCTTCAGGACCCTGGGTAAATAGCAGTTCCTGACTCAATCCACCAGATGGCAGTGAGGAGGCTTAGAGCTGTCATTTGGCTGGAAAGGCAAGTCTGATAGGCCAACAGTAAACTGCCACAATGTCCACCTCATCAGACAAGTTCTGCTGCCTGTGACCCTACAGAAAAATAACCCTGACCTGAGAGTATGGAGCTAATGGACTTATAATACACAAAAAAAAAAAAACACACTGTGGCAAGGTTCTAAAAATTGTTCCACTGTACAGTAGGTAACATAAATCTGAACATCTAGATGCATTTCATTTTACTTCAGTTCATTCTTACAATGTAGTACACTTCCATTTACATGTTAACTGTACTGAACAAATTTACATCCATCCAATTTCGTTTACATGATTACCTTAATAAAGAACAAGTGTCTATGTTGTGTGTGCCTGTGTATCTATGTGTTCGACCAGTTGCTAGCTTTCTGTTTTATGACATTTGGTAGGGGATTTGTAAAAGCAGTGCAAATGTTTGTGATGCACCATCTGTTGGAATGAAAAAATGCAAAACATTTTAATACTTCATGTATTAGAAAATACATTCCAATTCATGGTGCACTACATACAGTATGTAAATATGCTACATTGACTACTTAGATTTCAGCCCATCTTTGAGGTAGTGATTAAACTAAAACACAAAATAACAGGCTAGAAAAAAAAAAAACAGAAACAATGACAAAAAATACCAATGTTTGCAGAAGTTAAATACACAAGTATTTGTCTTGTAGATTAATGACATTATGAAAAATGCATAGCTAGAAAACTGCAAGTCTGAATGAGAGCCATACATCACATAATATGAACCATAGATAGATAGATAGATAGATAGATAGATAGATAGATAGATAGATAGATAGATAGATAGATAGATAGATAGATAGATAGATAAACAGAACTTTGTCGGCAGGGGAAAATTTGGTATGGGATTCATAAAAGCAGTACAAATGTTTGTGATGCACCATCTGTTGGAATGAAAAAATGCAATACATTTTTTACTTCATGCATTACTAAGCATATTCCAATAGATGGTATATAGATCTATATTGTATGTTTTTATATATCAACATAAGCAGCATACATAAATACAATATGCATATGTACATTCATACTGCAGTCTGTAGGTGACCACGAAGTTAGGGAAGGGAAAGGGTTGAGTAGAACATTTTCAGAATTTGGTAACGTTAAAAGTGGTGTCTTTCAGGGGTCATTGCTGGAGCTGCTGCCCTTTTTGATACACATAAGCAATCTGTATAGAACCAATAAGCTGGTTAAATTTACAGATGATACCAAACCAAGTGAACAGGTAGATGATGTAGAATCAGCCAAACCATTGCAGAGGGCCTTGGAAGATTTGTGTCAGATGAATTTTATTGTCAGTAAATGTAAAGTATGACACACATGGAGTAAAAATGTTACGTTTGAAATTAAAATGGAGGGTCTGAAACATTCAAGTACACCTTACACAGTGCTATGGAGACGTACTGGACTCATCACTGTGTATCTACATCAAGACAGAGTACAGAAAAGATCAAGAAGGCTAAGAGGATGTTCGGCCAAGGGAGTTTATGCTTAAGTTAATGTGGTCTCACTTGGAGTACTGTGTGCAGTTTTGGTCTCCAAAAGACACAGCAGCACTAGAGAAAATCCAGATGAGAGCGACTAGACTCATTCCAGGATTGAGTGGAGGAGACACTGAAGGATTTAAACATTTTTAGTTTAAGCAAATAGAGAATTACAGGGAGCGTGATTGAAGTGTTTAAAATTATGGAAGGAATTAGTGTCATGGATGTCAGCTGTTACTTTAAAATAAACTCTTCCACAACAACACGGGAACACGGTAGGAAATTTGTTAAAGCAGATTTAGCACAAATGTTAGAATGTTTTTCTTCACACAAAGAACCATAGACGTATGGAATAAGTTACCAAGTAGTGTAGTGAAGAGCAGGACTTTAGTGACCTTCAAATCTCAACGTCATGTTATTTTTAACAATCTAGATGTATAGGATGGATGAGATTTTTCGGCTGAATGGCCTGTTCTTGTTAGACTTGTTCTAATATGCTGTATATACACACACAAGCACACACACACAGTATATATACAGTACTACAAAACATTATATGAAAATAAGTATTATGTATATTCAACACTTTAACTTAATGTATCAATCCCAAGCCTTGTTGTATAAAGTGTTTAGGACAACAAAATTTAATCAAAAAGCAAAATGCAGCCTTACAATGAACAAAAAAAGTAATGCATACACATTATGGGAACAAAGCAGGGCTTCAGCCTGAGTGGGAGTATTCGAGGGGCACACAGCTCACCATGGGGCAACAGGCCTACAACTAAACTGACAGCATACTGAAGCCACAGCAGCCCAGAAAAACTAAGCTGGCTGCCTTGGTATTTTTGGCAGCCTTCTGTGACGAAACTAAGGTAGAGGTCATCTTTTACACACCCCTATGATATTGTCCATATTTCCAGGTAACTTCTTATCTCGACTCCTTTGTCATTCTTTACAAAAGGAGGACTGACTATTGCTGTGATCTGTTGCTGATCTTTGCCCTATTCCTTTGTTCTTGCATTAGCTGACTTAGCCACAACCCGAATAATACTGGGACGTGTTACAGTTCATTTTCTTACCTATACCCTTCCAGCGCGTCTCACCATCTCTCGGTGTTTCATTTTTCAGATTTAATAAGAAGATGTTACTGCTCGAGAGAGCCGCTAGTATATAGGCTACCATCCACCAGAGACCTGAACTTAATTAAATGGGTTTAAGAATGATATCAAGCAACATTATATAAAACAACAAAAATATTTAAATAATAGAGCACATTTTCATTAAAAGTGTAACCCAAATTACTTTAAAAATAGTAAAAGAAAAATTGAAATTAAATAAAAGTCATAAAAACAAGGTGCAGTAGAAAGGGAAAAATCCCTAAAAGGGGTGAATGGGAGTTCAATTACAACTGAACTCAGGAAGTTTGTAAATTTAAAGCTGGTCACGTTTCTTTTCCATACAGACAAACTGATCCAAAGTATGCCTAGGCTTTTTAAATATTTTATTACTCAGGCACCTTCCACTGCCTTTTATATAAAAGCAGCATTAAAACTGCAGTTTGTTTTAACAAGCAGCACACCAGTAAGATTTATGACCATTAAGGAGTGAGGCAACAATAGGCCACTTTGTGGTGCCCGGTCCAACTCCTTAGTGACTGCTTGCCAATGCATAATTAAGAGTATGCTTTTTGCCAAGCTAATTTCCTGCTGAGATCCTTGAAAACCTGATAATTGATGAAACAGGGCAAGAGAATTAAACCTGAGAGATGGTCACCTGTGCCAACTAAGGTGGTGCACCTCAAATATGAAAGATCTATGCACGCTAAGGGTCAGACCAGCCCCTAGCTCTAAAGAACTTCTCCCTTCTCAAATGCAGATGTCTGCAGTCAGCATCCCCCCAACTATGTGCATGCACACAAGCCTTTTCACGTCTGCTGCTGCTGAGGAACAAAGTGTTCCAAGTGATGTCAGCAGGCAAACTAGGCTAAGCACAAGACTTTCTCTTTGTGCTTCAGCACTGCACCAGCCTTAGAGGGGCTAACACACAACAGGAGCGTCGCACTGCAGGGAATCTCCTTACGTGTCTGTCTCCAAGCCCACAAGCCACACAATGAAGGTCTTCGGTCACGGCTCACTGATCAGCACTTCTAAATTGCACTGCAAGGTAGACGCTTTCCGCAGGAACATGGTGTCCTGTTTTTGCAAGATAGAACTTTAAAGACCGACCTGACAGGGGCCATTCTGCCAACAAGCAATGCACTGCATCCTAATTTGTCTTTCCTCCACTGCTGCACAGAAAACAACACTATCCTGATGTAGGCTGCTTGGCACACAAGAATGAACTATGTTGCCCAGGGCTTGTAACAAGAGGCCTGCAGCCAACGAAACTCGGCCTCCTTGGGAAGTAATTGAAATGCTAGTAAAGTGTTTCTAGTCCCCCAGGAGCCATTACACTTCTGTGGCCCACATTCAGTACATCAGCCCATTACCAGCTTTCAGTCACTCTGCACTTTTAATTGAGTGCCACTACAGCAGGGCTATGGGAGGAACAAGACACCCTTCTCCCCAGAAAAGTGACACGATGGTCATAACCTGTGGTTTCAGATTCAGCCAGTCTTCTTGTATTCCACCTTTCAATCCCTGTTTTACTAAAGCATATAGAACATCTCAGAAAATAAACACATTTTTATGAAAAAAGAAAACTTTTTATAAAGCCTAGAAAAAAACAAAAACCAAAGTGTTGGTTTGGTCTTATTTATAAGCAAATAGAGGACAATATGAACTTGGGAGTTTGTGACCATCCTGCATGTGATAGTGGTTAATGAAATGCTCTGTAAACACTTGAAACTTGCTTCACCACTATCACCTGACACACCTCCAGTATTGTGGTAGCCATTCACCTGCAAATATCCTCTTTTTTACATGAGAGCCACAAACTCACATTTCGAGAAGTTAATTCTCCTCCTAGCCCATGTCACATCAGCTAAGAGCTAAGGAAGTAAGTAACCAAGGCCAAAACGATGACACCATGTGCGAAAAGTGGAGATGCAACTGTCATGTCCCTAAATCACATATTCTAAAAACCTCAACTGCGTTTTGACCCCCTTGTCCACTGAAATCAAAAACAGGAAAGAAGACAAGAAGATGTCTGGCAGAGTCCCACACCCACTTCTCGACCTAACTCTAAGTGTGCAAACGCAGCTTTCACTGCATGCATACAAGGACCAGACAGATTGTACACAGCAGCCGTCCCAGAACCCCATACACTTATAGCATCTGTCGTAAAAACGTCACGGGATACTTCAGTCATAAGTCTTCTCTCTTAATTCCTAAAACACATACATCTCTCACCACCCCTCAAATATCTGTGCAAGGACAAAGAGCTGGTCTGCTTCTGCACACAGCTCCGGTTCTACTGATGGGGTGGAATTTATAATGTTCCTCCTGAATTGGAGGTTCAATTATTAGGTGTTGTCTGCATTCCAATCATTCCTAGAGAAGATGAGAAATTAGGTAACTGGAACACACCATCTAATCTGGCTTTTTGACTACAGGGAGCACATTTGGAGCACAAGCAACATTCTCGTGGTTACAAGGGCAATCTATGAGGCAGGGACTGATTAACCATCATGTTTAAAGAAATATTCCACCCCAAAAGTATTTTTGAATATGTTACTTAGCCCATATAGTTTGTAGTAATTGCTGAAAAAATATTTGAATCTTATGTCTTTGTCTATGATAGAACAGCCACCTATGGAGACCAATCACACAGAAAACAATATAAACAAGTCCAAGAAAAATCTCACGTCACTTGCATCACATAATCCACACATCAAGTCATCCAGTCATATGATAACAATGGGCTGCAGTAGTTGCTAAAATACTGATTTGAAGACAGAACTTGTGACCAACAAACAAGAGGAAGAAGCAGGTCTTCATTCAAAAGCTTGATTCCATGTGAACGTGTTTCCTCAGCGTGCACTGCTCTGATGGTTCCAGAAGTATTTATTTACCAATAATTTACCAAAAAATATATGTATTTTGCCCATTGTGAGCATACAACTTGATGGCCTGACATGTGGGTTATGTGACACGGATAATGTGAGGGTTTTCCTCAAGTTTATATTGTTTGTCTTGATAGTCAACTGTCTATCAGGAAATGTTTGCTATGTTCATGAAAGTGTGGGATGAAAAATTGTTCTTGACCATCACCATGAACCACATGGGGTAAGTAACATATATAAAAAAAAACATTTTTGCTTGGAGTATTTCTTTAAAGTCCTATGCTCAAGCCAATATACAACAGAAAAGGCTCATACTACTTAAGGTATCATCTATTAGCTCTAAGATGTGCTAGAGGAAGTCACTGCCAAGATACACATTTCATTCTGATTTCCATCCTTTTATATACAACAGGGTGACATGTCAAACTGATATGACGCAAGAACTTTGAAACGCCTCCCACCGGCTTGGCCCTGTCCCCCAAACAGCTGGCCCAATGTAAAAGACCCAGATGAAAAAGGACAGAAGGACTTCACTCCACGCTTGGCATTTCTTTGCCCTCACGTGGCGTGTGGCAAAAACAATTGGGCATTTGATTTTACAATAAAAGGAAGAGTACAGAGAACTCCAAGAAGCCTTTATTCTGTGCATGTCTGTGGTATTTTCATTATTCTTATACTGTCTGGCAGTTACTATATTTATCCACCTATTCATTTAATAAAGTTGCTTATTCTAATTCATGGATCTAAACATCCAGAGGCAATTCCTATTATTTTTTTATTGCATAGTATATATGCTGTACAGACACGCACATATACTTTTATAATCACGCTCATAACGTGAATATAAAGCTTGCACAAATCATATTTAAACATTTCAAAGAATGAGTACCAACAGATACAGGCAGTGAGTCAAGTATACCAAGACATGACAGGAATGCTAACAATTCAGTATCCCAGCAACTCGTCGTGTTTTTACATTTGTACAGTGTATTTATTTGATTCTCAATGCATGTTTAGTCTTTGCTATTGCTTACTAGGAAACAAGTCAAACACCAAGGCAGTCTGCATCCTAAAAAGTAGCTTAGACTGCATTTATACAAGCATAAATTACCTAAAACCATGGAAAACAAACTGGGGAAACCCACACTATACAAGGAGATAAGACTGGGGAGGCACAATGCACTGGAAGTATCTGCCAGAAGAAAGGACACCAAATATTCAGAGTGATGTTACTAAAACCTTGTGTATGAAGTGTTAACTTAAACTACTTGGCTGAACAAAACACAAGCCTTCCAAAGGAACTGCCCATCCCAAGAGGCCTGCCTTTTCAGCCTTCAGACAGCACTACCATTAGAAATGGGATTTCGTTTTAAGACTTGATTCCATTACAACTCAGTGTCATGCTCGGAGATCATTAAATTAATGAAGCTGCAGTTAGAAAAGCACAAACTTGCAGCATCATCTGGGGAAAAACACTCAATGCTTTAAATGTTGATGCCCTCACAATCTCCTGGATCATGGACTACTTGACCAGCAGACAGCAGTTTGTGTGGCTCAGAAACTGTGTGTCAGAAATGCTGGTGTCTAATATTGAAGCACCTCAGCAAGACAAAAAAGCTGGTGGTGGAATTCCTCCATGCCAAGGAGCCTCTCAGGGGTAGGATGTGGCAGTGGTGCAGAGCTACAAGTACCTGGGGTTTCACATAAACAGCAAACTGGAATGGTCTGACAACACAGTGGCACTGTACAAGAAGGGCCAGAGCAGACTGAACTTGCTAAGGAGACTCTTCCAGCAGTAAGCTGCTGGAAATGTTCTACCACACCACAGTAGCCAGTGTGGTTATCTACGCTGCAGTCGCCTGGGAAATCAACCTGGGCCAAAATAAGCACAAGGCCTGGACAAACTTATCAGGAATTCCTGCTCCATCACAGAGCTAATCCCGGACACACAGGAAGCTGTTGTGGAAAAAAAGGTGGTGGCAAAATGGGATGCCATCAAGAAAGGTCCCATCCAGGAGGTGCTCTCTTGGAACACTTTTAGCCACAGGCTCATTCCACCATGTGTCTTTTCTGCTCAATGGTATCAGGCAATTTAGAGCTTCTACCTGATGTACTCATTAAGTTTATCTTGAAATATCTGCACCATATACATTTACTTGTTTATTTATTTATTGATTGGTAGTATTATCTGTCCTATGAGTCTGTATCCTCGTTTTTTTGCATTTCTATTGCTGTATGCATTTGAATTTACCCTTGGTATTAATAAAATGTATCTAATGTAATCTAAAATTTAGGGTGATTAACGGTTCAAGGGGCTTTACAAAGTGACTTGGGCAACATACAGCTACTGGGTTAGCCTGCTCAGTCTTAACCATGAAGGTTGAGTTAGTGAGCACACACTGATCCAGCCATTTGCTTCTCGGTGGTGCTGCTGTCATTTTCCAAGGAATTCAATCTCTTTCTCACGCCATGGGGCATCAGACAGCTGTCGCTGACTACAAGGTTATGGATGTGTCCGCTGAACCGAGGCTTCCCCTGGTAGTGTCCCATTACAGGAGACACCCAGTGCAGACAGTTGGCAATGGCATAAATTTACTTCCTCTCTGTGCATCTGATGAACTAGTAGGGTGGTGTAAGGTTAAACTTGTGTACAATAAATTACACCACAGTTGCCCGACTTGATATCCTGCCATGAATTTTACCTTTAATGGGCATGATTCCAATAGGGCTAGACTGGAATCAAAAACTGACCCTAACATTTTATCCAAACATGCCCACCACAATCAACCAGACACCAATGATCCCTGCACTACCATCTGCATACATGTACACACATCATTTCTTTCTGCTTTGTAAGTTAAAGAGCGCAGTACAGTGACTTACATACAAGCAACGGCCGTGCAGATGCTTCAGTGCCCCCCTGAGTCTTACTGATACTCCTACCGCTGCTTTGTCCTTGTCCCAGTATACCACAATGCTATGCTAAACTCCTGATGCTCACCTTGGGCAAACCTTGACAAAAAAAATGAAGAATGTATGAGGGTATAACACATCGGCAAATTCGGGTTTCAGTCTTAACTAAACTTTTATTCATTGCTTACTAGCTAACATTCACTCCAAATGTGTTGGAAAGTTGGCACGCTTGTGAAATAAAGCATAGACATGTTTAGACGATTGTCCGATATTAAAACTAAGGAAACAAAACCAAACAAAGTTCTTTTAAGAACATAAGAAATGTGACAAACATGAGGAGACCATTCAGTCCATCAAGCCCGACAGCTAAGCTGTCCCAACATCTCATGAAGACTCTTCCTTGTATTTTAACTATAATGCACTTGCCTGGCAATGACATTAAAACCATTGTTTCTAAACATTCAACTTACCCTTCCACCTGTTTTCTGATTAATAACTCATTCATATTTACATTCATTCACTTAGCAGATGTTTTTATCCAAAACAACTTACAAAATTAAAAGTTAATTGGAGAATTCTGATGAACTGTCCTGACTTGTACGGCATAGTAATTAGCCACAATAAAAAAACTGTTCTGTGTGTAATTGTTACGATTTTCTTGTGAATTCTTGTGCAGTTCCTATTATTATATATTATGATGACAGGGTTTTCAGACTCATAAGAATTCCTGTTTGGGGTTTACTTTTGTCTAGAACCTGTTCTGAAAAAATTCATTGTTTAATCGTGTTTTACCATAACAACCTTTCTGTTCCCGTTTGGGCGCCATCATGTTAGGTTTCTGTTTCTGCTGTCTCCATGGGGATATTTCCCACAATTCCCTGGGGGTGCACTTGTTTGAGGTGTCAATTTTATAACGATAAAAAGGTCACTGGGGTATCCAAGTTTGATGGATAAACCTTGTTTCACTGCATTTTAAACAATGCTATTTAGTCTTTAGTGTTTTCTTGAATTCCTGCTATTATTCTTTTTTTTTATCCTTTGATGAAAGATCTCCTCGCCTGCCTGTTTAGATCTTTGGCTTGTTCGTTGACTTCCTATTCTTGTGGTTATGCTCATTTTTTATTTTATTACTGTCAGTATTGCAATATAAAGTCCTTCTCATTTAAAAATATTAAAAGCACCTCACAGAAATAAAAACATAAAAGTACCCTGACAGGTATTTAATGCAAATAACCCCCAAAATCGACATTACCTCACTCAAATGTTGAAAGCATCTGCACTATTATCTTTCACCACTTATTATAATTACATTAAAACCCAACAATTTAGTAAAATGACATAAATTGTCATGTTTCAAGCGGAGGAGTTTAGGTACCTTGGGGTCTTGTTCACAAGTGAGGGGAAAAGAGATGGTGAGATCCACAGCGGAACTGGGCGGCAGCACAGTCAAGCAGTCGTTATACTGATCTGTGGAGTGATGGTGGAGTTGAGCTCCATCAAGGCAAAGCTCTTGATTTTAAGAGTCAATCTTCATCCCTACCCTCACCTATGGTCATGAGCTTTGGGCAATGACCGAAAGAACGACATCACAGGTACAAGCACCCAAAATGAGCCTTCTCCAAATAGTGGCTGGGCTCTCCCCTTAGAGATAGAGTGAGAACTTTATACATTTCAGAGTAGAGCCACTGACCCTTCACATCAAGTGGAGCCAACTCAGGTGGTTCAGTCCCTGTAGAAGTTTTACAGTCACGGCCAACTGGGAGGAGACCCTAAGGAAGACCCAGCGCTTGATGGGAGGAATATATCTTCTACATGACCTGGGAATGCCGTACAATCCCACAGCATGTGTTGGCAAATGTGGCTGAGGAAATGGACATACAGGCTTAATTGCTAAGACGTTTAGCCCCCACTACTCTCTCCTGAATAAAGTGGTGGAAAATAAAATTTAGTAAAGTTTCTGATTTTACTTTCAGTGATAAGACCAGAAAGGGGGATAAAAAAACTTAAATTGTCAGTTTGAAGATCAGCAGTAATACAGCTGCTATTCAGACATGTTTAAGTCCTTAACCTCTGGTCCAAACTTCTGTAAGTGGCTCTCCTTGATATCAACTTTCTTCTCCTGTATATCCCATTCTATGCCTGTATCAGTCAGGTGTGCTACACGAGTCTTATGGGGAACACCCCATTCTCGTACTGCAAATTAATTCAATCACATGCTAACTGCAGGCTGATGGTACACCTATTACGTTCATTACAAGATGACCACTTCTGCAATCTCACAGGGCTGCAGACCCTCTCTCATAAATTTTTGTACACGTTTCTCCCCCTTGTTGCAGTTGCAGTGATCTACCAAAATCTTTCCTCCAATCTGTGTCTCTATGTTCTGCCAAAGTGAAAATAGCAGAGAAAAAAAAATTGAATGACAAAGGTCAAGGGACGTTTAGCAACAAGTGGTCTAAGGTATAAAAATAGAAAAGTGCCAAAAAAGTATTATGGAACTAATAAACCAAAATGCAAATGACTCTTTAAACACCGTAGAACTAATCTTGTGGTGTCAGCTAACATCCACAAGGTCTTAGTATTGAATCCAAAATCTTGGACAAAGGGAGTAGTGTGATATCACTTTAAATACCCTTTAAGAGATGACATTATGAGTCACGACAGGCAGTCGCATCATCCAAAAGAGTTGCTCGAGCCACAACCAAGATGGCCACCAAAACAGAAAATAACCTCATGGAAATACATTGTAAAATTAAGTGGAAATAACTATAAAACTTGGTGGAACCTTGAAAATCATAAAAAAGATTACAAAACGAGTACAAAAATGAGATCTGCACAGTTTTAAAGCCTGGAATCCAAACACTTGCAGGCAGGCCAGGATGCTACTGGGTGGCTGGAGGTTAGTAGGATCATGTGATTAGACAGGTGCACTGAGGATGTAGCGTAATCCACTCAAGTCACTCCTCCCCACCTCTTTTCATTCTGCCACATATTCTGTGGCCCTACAACCTGATCCACAGAGAGCTGTTCCATTAGTCCGATGGTCAGTCCACCCATGGGATGTACTGTCAAAGCTAAAAAAAAAAACTTGGAAAAACAACATTTGACAATATTCACAATTTGTATAATTAATAATAACTTTCTAAAGATAGTATACCAGCAGTTAACAAGAATGAAATAACAGCTACTTAAGCAGCAACACGTGTTTATAAAGTATAATCTAACCAAGCAGATTTGTATTTAGATAGGGATGGAAAGTGACAACATAAAAAGTTACTGTATTTAAAAGCAAAGAATGGTCACTGGGGATCATCAAAAATCCATCCTGCCTCTCCAGTCGATCTCACAAGTAAAACATCAAAATGTGTTTCTTTGCCAAGGAGGGCAAAGTTGGCATAATCAGAGAGAACTACAAAAAATGCTGAATCCAATTGGAAATAATGAGGCCCCCCCAAGTGTGAAGGGAACTCAAAGCTCCTATTAAGAGATTTGGTACAGAACAGTAAGTGCACTTGTGTCTTACAATCATTTTCACTCTTACATCAAAGGCAATACATTCTCTGTCAAAACACAAGTGTACTTGACTCTCACTCTAGGGAATGTTTCTTCCCTTGAAATGGGTAAGGGCCCTATGGTTTTATGTGTTGTTGTTGTTTTAGAGGACAGAACTGAGCAGTGGAGGCCCTCCTCTCAGAAGGGTGCAAGGGTCTCTTTTTCTTTGATGAGACTTCTAAAAGCACCATGATGTTCATAAGCATATGCATTGCTGCAATCATCTAATTAGATGACATCAACAATGCAGGCTCTATTCGGAATCGGGGTAGGCCCACAAGATTTTTATAGCAAACTAAGAACAGGAGGCAGCAGAAATGCAAGAATGTTAAGAAACAGTGAATGAATTTTTAATGTCCTCATACATAACTCTGTCCAAGCATTATGACAGCATCACTGTACTCTGGAAAAAATGTGCCCAAAGTAAAAATGTGAGCCAGTATTGCCAAATTCTAATAATACAATTTTACAATAGAGCTATTATTAGATCACTGTGTATTTTCAACTTAAATTGGATAAAATAGATTAAGGATCACTCAAGCCTTAAAATGAAATATTTTCAACTCCTTTTCATCAAAGGATGGGAAATACGATGGATAACAACATAGCCATCATTACTGCCACCCTGCAAGGCCCAACCTTGCATTAATGGGATATATTCAGTAATGAATCGTAAAGTGCTGCTGGGTTTGAGTTGACAAAAAAATTGCACAATGCTTTCTAACATTTCAAAAATTTTGGGGGCAAGGTAAAAAGGAATAGGTTTTTACATATAAAGTGCTCTGGGGAAATCCTCATTACTACCAACATCCATCCATTCATATTCTGCTGCTTATCTGGGTCAGGGTTGTGTTGGCAGCAGTCTAAGCAAAGACGTCCAGATATCTCTTTTCCTGGCCATCACCTCCAAGGCATTTCCAGGGCAGCCAAGTGTTATTCCTGGATCTGCCCCAAGGACGCCTCTTGTTTGGACATGCCTGAAACACCTCTTCAGAGAGGCTTACGGGGGCATCCTGATCAGATGCACGGACCACCTCAACTGGCACCTCTTGATATGGAAGGGTGGAAGCTCTACTTTGAGCTCTTCTCAAATGTCTGAACTCCTCACACTACTTCCAAGGCTAGGACCAGACACCTTCCAAAGAAAGTTCATTTCCGCTGCTAATATCTGTGGTCTCCTTCTTCCAGTCACTACCCAAAGCTCATGACTGTAGGCAAGTGTAGGATTGTATATGGACAGGTAGTTGACAGCTTTGCCTTGCGGCTCAGCTCACTCTTCACCACCACTGACCAGTACAACGTCTGTGTGTAACTGTGAATGCCACTCCAATCCACCCATCAATCTCCTACTCCCTTCTTTCTCACTCATTGATAACACCAGGAGATATTTAAACTCCTCAACTTGAGGTAGCACCCAGTCACCCAACCAGAGAGGTCACTCTATACTCTTTTCCAGTTGAAAAAAGCTGCAGGAGGTCGCCCCACTGGAGGATTTGTGGTTTGAGCAACAGTCAAAGGCAGGTGCTTTGCTAGATTGATCCCCAGATACTAAAACTGACTACCAACTATTAACCTATAAACCAAAATGCAGAGCCATGAACACAGTCTGATATAATACCCAAGGCATTCGGCAGATAAGAGAGAAGACACTTTAGCTTGAAGTCATTACTGATTTAATGGTGGCAGGAAAACACGAATCAATGTCTTTAACCTTCAATACTTCTGGGTTAGCGTTTGACCCTTAAACCATGTGATGCGAGTAATGAAGTTGATCTTTTCTAGCAAAGTGCAGAAGGGAGCAAGACAGTACAGTACAGACTCACAAGCAGGGAAGAAAACCAGAGTGTCTTCATGTAGAGGAAGTGTGATGAATAAACAAAAGCTACCTGACCTTACAGTCAAGATGCCCACAATGAGTGACTACCACTTTTACATCAAAACTTTTTATGGACTTCCTTTACCCTGCACGTTACATTTGTGTGAGTAAACAAGCTTGTGATTCTCCTCTGTAATATGCACTAGACCAGAGCATAAATGACTGTATACAAAAGTCCTAACACTGCTTAACCCAATCCATATATACAGAATATATGTATATATATATATATATATATATATATATATATATATATATATATATATATATATATATATATATACACACACACATACATACTCCAGCTGAAAGTATTAGGCACACCTGCTTATCTATGCAATTATCTAATCAGCTAATCACGTGGCAGCAGTGCAGTGCATAATATCATACAGATGCAGGTCACAAGCTTCAGTTAATGTTCACATCAAACACCAGAACAGTGTTCTGTGATCTCACTGACTTCGACTGTGGCATGATTGTTTCTGGAATTGTCATTCTCCTGGGATTTTCGTGCATAACACTCACTACAGTTTACCTAGAAGGGTGCGAAAAACAAAAAACTTTCCAGTGAGGGGTGGTTCCGTGGATGGAAACACCTTGTAGATGAGAGGGGTCAGAGGGGAATGACCAAGCTTTTCGGATATGACAGAAAGCTATAGAGACACAGAAAACCTCTCTGGGCAACTGTAGTGAGCAGAATAGAATCTTATAATGCACAACACGTCAAGAGCAGAAGACCACGTCGGGTTTCATTCCAATTAGCCAAGAACAGAAAGATGAAGCTGCAGTGGGCACATGCTAACCAAAGCTGGATAGCTGGAGACACGAAAAACATAGCCTGATCTGATGAATCCCGATATCTGCTAAGGTACACAAGTAAAAGGGTCAGAATTTGTTGCCAACAGCATGAATCCCTGCACCCATCCTGGCAAATGTCAACAGTCCAGGTTGTTGGTGGTGGTCTAACGGTGTGAAGAATGTTTTCTTGGCACAATTTGGGCCCGTTAACAGAAATTAACCATCACTCCAGTGCCACAGCCTTTATGAGTATTGTTGCTGATCATGCGTATTTCTTCACGGACACAATTTACCCATCTTTTAATGGCTAATTTCAACATGATAATGCACCGTGTCATAAAGCAAGAGTTACCTCAAACTGGCTCCATGAACATAACAATGAGTTCAGTGTTTTTCGTTGGCCTTCCCAATCTGCAGATCTGAATCTGATAGAACACCTTTGGGATGTGGATGAAAGGGAGATTTGCCGCCCGAATGTCAAACGGTAATTTTCCAATTTGCTTAGTCCTGAACAGGAGGTGCTGGAGCCTACATAGGGTGCCAGTCCATCATGAGGTGAACACACACTTACACACCCCAACTACACACTAGGGCCAATTTAGTATCACAAATCCATCTAACCCACATGTGTGGGAGGAAACCAGAGCTCCTGGAGGAAACCCACACAGACACTGGCAGAACATGCAAACTCCAAACAGGGAGGACCCAGGACATGAACCCAGATCTCCTCACTGCAAGACAACAGCACAACCACTGTTCCGCCCAAGCCTGAACGTGCAGCTCAGAAAACTGCCGAAACCGTGTGATGAAATCATGTCAATGTGGACCAAAATCTCAAAGGAATGTTTCTAACATCTTCTTCAATCCATGGCAAGAAGAACCAAGGCTGTTTCAAAAGTAAAAGAAGGCCCTACCAGGATTACTATAGTGGTCTTAATAATCTGCTCAGTGAGTGTATATGGTCAACATTGCTAATTTATAGCAGCACATTTCTGATGAAGAGATGAAAAAGAAAGTTATGTGCAAAAGTGACTAGGGATAATTGACTATACTACAGCATCTCCAGTATGAACACTGCAGGCAATTTTTCAATCCACAGAACTGGAAAAACAAGCAAACTGATTTCTGATAAAAAGCTCAGTTTGAATGAAATCAGAGAAAGGACCTTAAGTTACCTGTAAACTGGGCCATACGAAACACGATAGAAACGGATCAAGCACAGTGCCTTACTCATTCCCAGACAATGGTTCTGCCTTGAGCCGCTGACCCACATTTCCAAATGGTTTCAAGCCACACAAGCGGCAATCTCACTCACTGCTTTTAAAAGCAGCAGGGTAAAAACATCCAAAAATGGCAGGCTACTGTGTCACGTTCTTCTGGCATGATGCATCTTGCTTATCTTGAATGCAGAATTCCAAAGGGGTGCTAAGAAAAACTGGCACTATGCTTCATGTGAAGAGACGCGGGTGAACCCAATGGACTGCCTGGACCGAAAGCAGCAGCTATTCAAAGAGTCTGATACCACTGACCACCATTGCCCACGAGTCGCCATGCAGTTCCCACGGAATCCTAAATCTCATTTTCTCAAATGGCAACAATTATCTATGCTTATCGTTCTAATTGGCACTGCAAAGACTTTTTTTGTGAGTATAGCCATAACAATCCCAGGAAAGCAGCCCTGGTGGATCTGTAGCAAATTTTATTTTTGGCCACAGAAATTAAAAAAAGGAAAAAAACACATAGAAATTACTCCTACTCTCATGTATTTTCTGTGTCTTTTTATGTCTTTAGTCCCATAATTATAACTACTTTTAAACAGTTTATGAGAGGTGATATAAGGAAATTATGTCAGTTTAACTTTTCCTTATTCTCAAAGTACTAAATGTAAGATAATTAGAGATAATTACTCCATAAAATATATGTTTTTGGTTTATTTGAAACATGACTGCCTCTACAAACAAGAATTTATATTCTGGGAAACTTAACAGATATTTACTGTCTGTAAGAAGTAGACCATCATTACACCGACACTAAACCTCCCAACGTGAGCCACTTGCCTTCTAAGGCACAGCATTTCAGCCTTCGTGCAAGTAGTTTTTTTCTGTCCACCAGATAAATTATTAACGTCTGACTTATAACTAGGAGTCACCATTTTTCTCATGGGGTGCACTGCATAAAGGACATGACCAGATCTCAGAAGGTGGGTTTCCGGTTGTCTATAGAAAGGTGAATGATCTAAGGACCAAGTTTTAAGTGTCCATCTTGAGTGGGGTACTGCTAGTGGCAGAAGCCCACCTTCTGACATCTGGGGACGGGGTGTGCTATAGAGACGGCAGATTCAAGGCAAAATTTTAGAAACTGACCTTTTGATACTCTCTATATGCCAATTGGCTATCCTCTTCTCCTTGAGCTAATTACACAGAGATGTCTCTCTAAGCACACTTTGTAGTGGCGACATGAGACAAACTTCAAGTATAGGATTAGGTAAGGCAGGGCACAACCATCTGGGACAGGGTAAGGCTTCAGTTATCAAAAGGGTTTACAAAGGGTTTAAGGTTGAGCCCCTGAATGTCACCATAGGAATGAATATTGGTAAAATCAGATTAACAGGCAACAGCTCCGAGACATTTGGAAGAACATCTCAGTAAATATCGGTAGGCACTGCTTGTGAAGACAACATCCAGCAGGCTTGAATGAGGCCATACACCACACAAGTGGGCCAAAAGGCGTTAAATGTGGCGCTGTTTCATTTATATGTTTGTATGTGATTCTTCTACTCTGGATAATAGCAGGAGTTGGCATAAATTATAAGAGCACAGATAGCTGATCATTTCTCTTCTACAATCAGATAGATAGATAGATAGATAGATAGATAGATCTTTATTTGTCACCTTGGGGAAATTTGGTATAGGATTCGTAAAAGCAATGCAAGTGTTTGTGATGCACCATCTGTTGAAATTAAAAATGCAATACTTTTTATACTCTATGTATTACAGAATACATTCCGATAGATGGTACATACAAATGTATGGATATTCTGTGCCTTAGACACAATATGCAAGTATAGTCATATACATATGTACATTCATGCTGCAGTCTGTAGGCGACTACCATGTTGGCTCAAACAAATGAGGGAAAGGGTTGAGTAGAACTTTTTCAGAATTTGGTAAAGTTAAAAGTGTGATCTTTCTGGGGTCATTGCTGGAGCTGTTGCTCTTTTTAATATACATAAACAAACTGTATATAATCAATAAGCTGGTTAAGTTTGAAGATGAAACCAAACTAAGAGGACAGGTAGATGATGTAGAATCCGCCAAATCATTGCAGAAGGATTTGGAAAGCATATGGGCTTTAAAAGATTTGTGGCAGATGAATTTTAATGTCAGTAAATGTGAAGTATTACACACACGGAGTAAAAATATTACATTACAAATCACAATAGGTGGTCTGAAACTTTACAGTACACCTTACAATACGCCAAGGAAATGTAGTGGACTCATAGCTGTCTACATCAGGACAGAGTACAGAAATGATCAAGAAGGCTAAGAGGGTGTTAGGCCAAGGGAGGCTACGCTTAAGTTAATGTGGCCTCACCTGGAGTACTGTGTGTAGTTTTGGTCTCCAAAAAACACAGCAGTACTACAGATAGTCCAGAGGAGAGCGACTAGGCTCATTTACAGACAGACTCACAGGATGAGAGAGAGTAGGTGACCATAAATGTGATGTCTGATGGACTAGCATCAAGGCCGGTGCTGGTCCACAGTTTGGACCTAGTCTCTGGCTCACACGCAGCCAAGTAATGAAAGAAATAGATTTGAAAATGAATGCATATTTTGAAATAATGTGAGCAGAGTACATGAATTAAACATTCCTTAAAGTTTGTATTTTAATACAAAATATTTAAAAAGCATAAAACTTTTTCTATTAGGTGTTTATGCCTTTAGCCTCGGGCAGTGACTAGGCTGTACTCAAGAAATCATGATAGATGATCGAACATTTTATGCATCTTTTTTTTTTCTTTCTTTCACTCTTCTTGGAATAAGTAAAAGACGTGTGTCTGTATGTGTCCTCGATAACACTCAAACCAGACAGGAGAGTTCAAATCAGTTTTGGCATGGCTGGCTCACATGCTCATCTGCTGAGCTCATTAGTTTTGGGTACTTCCAGCTATTTCTGTCCAGTAGTCTTCATATAAACTAACTGAAAAATTGAAACAAAAAGTATGTTTTTTTCAATATTTTAAAATATAACAGATAAAGCAGATTCATTAGAAATAGTTACACCAATGTGGTGCATAAGATGGAAAAAGTCTCACAGTTATACAGAAAGAATAATTATTTGTCTTCTGTCCCCCATTAAAAAAACGTGTAACAGCCACACATGTTTAAAACGAGGCAAATATTGTTGGCAAGATAATAAATGCAACTTATCTTGTTTCTCAAATAAAACCAAAGCTTCTTTTATTCATTTTCTCTGACCCCAGACCTAAAACAAATGCTGCCAGAACGCACATCCACATTAAATGAAAACAGCTCTCAATTGCGCCTCCTCATCTTGTCATTTATTTCACAAATTTTTCATTAGTTCATTTTTCCCATGAGAACATTAATTTGGTTACCTAGGCTAAGGAAACATTTCTTCATATTAAATATGTCATATCATAGGTTTAAAAGGAGATTACGAGAGGTAAGACCATATGGAGAGAAGCAAGATCGCCGCCATAGTATTTGTAGGAACAAGTGTTCTGTTTAGCTACACTTTTGCAGGATTGCCCTTGCATTTGTTATTTTGGTGTATTATTTACCCCACTGATCTTTTTTTCCTGTTAAATAAAAGCCAGATTTAGTAATGAAAGGTTTTTAAAACCCTTTTTTGATTTAAAAGATACAGGCGCTGAGTAATAAAATAAAGCTGGTTGGCTTCAGAGGGCAATGCTGTCTCTCTCCTATATGAACCATACAGTGTATTGACACATTTGCTCATGAAGAGCTGGTCACAAACCGTCTCTCCTGCACTCGTTTTCAGCCTCCCACATTACCACATTGCAATGCCCCCCTGCATCTTTCTGGTATTCTATCCCCTTCTCTTTCTTTTTGTTTTATTTGATAGGCATGAGTATAGCCCCTGCATCAAATGACTTTCTAGGCCCTGGATGAGAGGAAGGACACAGTTCCGGCTGCAGTTTACCTAGATTTTCAAACAAAAGTAGGTCAGACCATTCCAGAGAGAGGCCAACAATTAAATTAACATCAGCAGGAATCCACTGTACTGCATCAACACAGTTAAAGGGATTTAAAAAAGAGCTCGCTCGAAGACAGGCCTGCTGAGGCTCGAGGTAACTTCTACAGTACCTTTAAGATTATAGCAGGGACACTGGTCTTAAAAAGTAAAAACCAAACACCACCATTGCTTGAACTGTAAAGTATATTCATTGAACACATTTTGAGGTTTGTCACTTTGCACGGGTACTCCATGCTTCCAATTTTATTAGCTATACATAACCAGTCTATTGGAATTCAGAGTAGATTGTGTGCAGTGATCCCAGCAAAGTGCTTCTGAGGTCACAAGGCTGCTTCAAGGCTAAACCTGTCGTCTGCACTTCCATTATCAGCCCATTTACGTAAAGGCAGTTTTAACTAAGGTTAGGCATCTCTGCACCAGTGCCCCATAAACTTCACACAGTAGGGCCCAAACAGTGAGTGGCCTCATTCTTTAATATCTAGCTAATTAACACCAAAATAAAATAAATTAATCAAATATCCACAGAGATTTTTCCGTAAATGATGAGAAATATGAGAGAATGACAGAAAGTCAGTGGTGTTGATCGATGAAAGTATTATCTGCCTGCTTTCAAGACTGGTCTGAATGAAACTAGGCTGCCTTTAGTCTTCTGCATCACTTTGTAAATCAATAGGCCGAGCTGAAAAAGAGAAGCAATGGCCTCCTGTTTATAGCCAAGCAGGCTACTCTGAAACGCCACAGCACTCAGGCAATATGCTTATGCTTGTCTGTAGGTAAACGAACAGGGGGCACATGAGGACATGTGCTCTTTTTTAGTAAGGTCAGCATTCTAGCCATTTGTTTTTTTTTAATTATATTAATTTTATTGCAATCATTCCATACAAATCAATCCATTTTTACAAAAAGTAGGATTGAGAACAAGTCGACCCCCACTCCTGAGAGAGAGAGCAAGGCCAACGGAGTAAAACTTAAGGCTTGTAAACACACCTAAATTGATAAGTTTGATAAGCCAATAGAGATGAATGGAGAAGAAAAACAAATGTGGAGATAACGGCTTCCTCTGCTAGCTATTTGTTTATTGGAGAGACATGGTGGTTCAGTGCTCGGCTTCAGCTACTGCTTCACAGGTTCAGCATCCTTGGATGAAATTCCATGCCCAGTAATAATTTGAAGCTGGCATATTTTACTGTACCACCTGAGAATATGCAAAAGTGTGCCCAGCAATCAACTTTGCCCAATGTGGGGTCCTGCTATGTGCTAAAGTTACCAGGCAATCTTGATGTGTATTAAGCACGCTTGAGAATATCACGTTTATAACGTATTAATTTACTTAGCTCAAACTTTTATCTAACATTTCTTACAAATCACTGCTCATGAGTACAACTTTGTTAATACTGTACATATTGTGTATGCTGGGTAATCAGCTACTCTCTTCTAATTAATACAGTAAATGCCATCCCTAATCACTTCACAGATAGAAATGTTTCTCTGTTTTTCATTATTTATTAATGTATATTTTCCTTACACATTTATCCAAGGTGATTTACAAGATTAGTATTTGCTACAGTTGTTTATATATACACACTGTATGTATATATATATATAGTGGGGAACAGCCCGGACACAGAAAGGCGGACACCAATGGTTGAACACCCAACACACGTTTATTATACATTTTGTAGTGATAACACAGCACACAACCCACTTTCACACCAAAAGTCCAGGCCTCTCACAATGCCTCTGCCTCTTAGGTCCGCCTCCACGCCTCTCCTCCCGAGCTCTTGCCTTCTTCCTCACGAATCTAGCCATCGAATGAATGGAGGCAGCCCCTCTTATACCTACCTGGATATGCTCCAGGTGCCTCCCAATGAACAACTGCCGGCACTCCCTGGTGTGGCGGAAGTGCCGGCTGTGCACCCGGAAGCACTCCGAGTGTCCCTGGTCTTCTTCCCCCCAGCACTTTCACCACACCCGGGCCAGGGCTCCACAGGCATCTGGGCGCCCCCTAGTGGTGGTGACAATGGGCCCCTATAGGGTTGAGCTTCTAAGCTCTGTTCCCATGGTACCCAAAGCCACCAGGACGGCCACCCCCTCGTGGTCTGGAGGAGGCATGAGCCATCCTCCGGTCCTTCTGGGCGTCCCGGTGGATACCACCCCCATCTGCTTGCCACAATATATATACATATATATGTGTGTAAAAAAAAAAAAAGGTGGCCCCATTTATGCAGTACCCGGATGTGCTCCAGGTGCTCTGTGATGATCTTCCAGCGGCACTTCCTGGTGTGGCGGAAGTGCCACATGAGCACCAAGAAGCACTACAGATGTCCCTGGAATTCCTTCTGGCAGTAACTCCAAGTGTGGTGGAAGTGCTGCCATCCAGGGTTCCATAATTGTCCGGGCACCCCCTGGTGGTGGCATCAGGCCCCAACAGGGATGAGTTTCCCAGCTCCATTCCCGTGGCCCCCATGCAGACCAGGGCGGCTGCCCTCTCGTGGCCCAGGGAAGGTAATGTCGCTCTTGTGGACCTCCCAGGCATCCCGGTTGGGTAGGGTCCCCAGGTGTCTGCCACAATATATATATATATATATATATGTATGTATGTACACACATACATTCACACATATATGCAGTTGTCATGCAGTCACATGTTTCAATACACTTCAGGTGAATTTTCTAAAACTCATTCACTTGATAACCCCTGCACAGATTTTATACTAACAAAGTATACATTTGGCATATCATTTAAGATGTCTACTTTGTGCAGGGCAAAAGTCATTTTGCCAACAATATTCACAGACCTCAGAGTATTTCACTTTTTTACTGACTGTATCAAAATTCCAGTGGGTCACAAGTTTACATACACTTTGTTAACTGTGCCTTTAAACAGCCTGGAAAATTCTAGAAAATGATAATTAGACAATTAGTTCTGATAGCCAGTTAGCCTAACTGGAGTCAACATGCAGATGTATGTCAAGGCCTTCCATCAAACTCACTGCCTCTTTGTTTGACAAACAAAAGAAATCAACCAGGAACTCAGGGGGAAAAAAAAAATTGTGGACCTCCACAAATCTGGTTCACCCTTGGGAACGATTTCCAAATTTCTGAAGATTCCACGTTCATCTGTACAAACAATAATATGCAAGTATAAACACCATGGGACCACACAGCCATTTAAGAAGGAGACGCATTCCATCTTATTGAGAAGGACGTACTTTGGCATGAAAAGTGCAAATCACCCTCAGAACAGCAGCAAAGGAATTTGTGAAGATGCTGGAGGAAACAGGTAGACATGTATCTGTGTATCTACATCAACATATCCTGAAAGACTGCTCTGCAAGGAAGATGCCACTGCTGCACAGCCGCCATTAAAAATCCAGACTGCAGTTTACAATGGCATATGGGGACAAAGAAATCTAAAGAAATGTCCTCTGCTCTGATAAATCCAAGATTAAACTGTTTGGCCATAATGACCATTTTTATGTTTGGAGGAAAAAGGGTGAAGTTTGAAAGCCAAAGAACACCATCCCACCCATCAAACATTTCCAGATAAGCATTCCTTAGTTTGTCAGCTCTTATGCACGCAAACCCACCCCTACGACTAAAGACAAACTTGTTTGATTTTGTTGGAGCGAGCTGTGCACTAGTGGGAATGAGTGACTGGGTATATCACATTACACGACCGGATTGACAGGAGCGCACCGCCAACTGCCTCAGACTCACTAAGTTTATGCAAATGAAAGACACAACTAAAAATCGTTGGAAAAGTCATCAGATGTGACACAGCCGTTCGTTGAGATCATACGGGAAGCCCTTCACTGTTCCATAGCACCTTTCAATACTAAACACCATCAAAAGACACTATTTCTTGTCTATACAGTAAAAGAACAGGCCGGTTAATTGATTCGGTCAATATTGTACAGTGTGGGGCATTCAACAAGCAGCTTTACGATTCATTAAGCCAAATTGGGTGCTCTACTAACATTTATTTCTTGCTGTTTCACTTGTTGACTATATTCACTAAGTCAATTTTAAACTATCCTCCAAAAATAGCAGGAGACCAATGTCTGAATCTTGCACCCAGTCTCTGTCACCATTGCAGAGTGTACACATTCTCCCTTACAGTTTTTCCCAACACATTCCCAGAGGTTTATGCATTAGGCTTTCAGAGGTGATAGTAAATTTGCTCTGGGCAAGTACGAGTGTGCTGTGACATGCCAGGGCTCTTCTCCAGAACTGTTTCCCACCTTGGGTCCACTTCTGGTGAGATAGGCTCTAGCATCCTGTGACCCTGAACTTTATTAAATGGGCAGACAGTCTTACGTTGCTGCAAACAAAGAAATTGATCAG
Source organism: Polypterus senegalus (assembly GCF_016835505.1). Lineage (NCBI taxonomy): Eukaryota > Metazoa > Chordata > Cladistia > Polypteriformes > Polypteridae > Polypterus > Polypterus senegalus. The sequence goes on along the minus strand of NC_053166.1, from coordinate 34,166,042 downwards.
AAGATGTAAGGCTGTGAATGGAAAAGAAAAAAAGAAAGAAAGAAACACTAGTAATTGTTTTCTGGTAAGCTTGGTTTTTTTTTTTTCTTCTTCATCTGGACAGTAAACCACAACAGATCTTCCTTTTTATCATCTGAATGAAAAATTTAAGTGATGTGGACTGCAAGCCAAACATGTTCACGTCCAGTGGGAACATCAGCTTGGAGTCTGTAAGTTAAAAGCTGTAATGGAAAGATTCTCTTTTAACAAAGTGAAAAAATAATCAGCTACATCAAGGAAGAGACAGTCTGATGCATTTCAGGCAACTATAAATCACAGACTGAGCACACTGCTGCGCATTTATCTTAAGGAAAATAACTGAACCCATTAAATAGGTGCTCATAAGGCATTAAAGTGCTCTATTCAATCACCTTTGTTTAAGAATTAAATCTTAACATTTTTTTAATATCAAAAAAGGCAAATCACTAGCAGGATTAGACTTTACACCAAAATGCACTTCATGCTGCATGGGCCTGGTGGCTCAGTGCTAAAGGACGCCTTCTTGACAGTCTGGGTCGTGTTGGCATATTCTGCACAGGAGATTTCATTCCCAAAACTCCTGTTGCTGTTTCACTCCATAAATACTACATCTAGCAAGCATTTTTTTGATTTGTAGTGCATTACAGTGCACACCACAATTTGTGTAAAAAGGGCCCCCATCATCATTTTCACTTTCCAAATGACACCTTCAGAACACACAGCAGGTTGTCTATGTCCTGATATGAGCTGGTGACTAATACATGAAATGAATATTTTAAAAATAAGGGATGAACTGAATGTTTCAGAATCATAAAAGTCGTATTGCGCATAACTGGCCTATTAAACTCAACACGCCTGAATGGAGATCCTGCTACTTTCCTGGCTCCGATTTTCAAGTGCTTCATCTCCAGTAACTGGTGCGGGACACAGGAAGGCATCATGGCTTGCATCAATCAGCTTTGCAGTGGTTCTCATACAGTATTTACAGCAGTGGTTGTCAACTTTTATTCCTCCAAAGCCCCACAGTGGACCACATGAACATGTCAGCCATCATGCGATTTCCCCTCCTGTACTTCTATTGCTGTCTTGCCTGATTTTCAGCTTAGACTTATTAACAAAATCATATCTACTGCTAGTGCTATAACACTGCTTATATTTTAAACCGCAAAGTAAAATTGAAAAGCCATTTCAAGAACAGCCTTACTGAATAAAATTTATTCCACTAGTGTACAAGTTTCTTAATTACAACATAAAATGAATAGGTATCATATTTTTTAAGGATAAATACAAACCAGTAATTACCAAAACACAGACTGTCACTTCAGATATATTGGATAACAACTCAATCTGCTCAGTACTCACTTGACTATTTATTTTACAAATAGCAAAATGAACAGTGTCTTCTTCTTCTTCTTTTTCTTTCAGCTGCTCCCATTAGCAGTTGCCAGAGCGGATCATCTTCTTCCATATCTTTCTTCTTCTTTGGCCACTAGTAGCCCAATTTCCGCCAGCACCCTGTTGGCTAACAGTACTGGTGGTGGTTGTTGTTAACCTGGGGCTCGACCGATCCGGGATGGAAATTTGTATTGTTGTCCACATATTGATTTGCCTAAATTTTACACCGGATGCCCTTCCTGACGTAACCCTACCCATTTATCCAGGCTTCAGACCGGCACAAAGAAACACACTGGTTTGTGCATCCCCTGTGGCTGGAGCAGTGAGGGGGTTATAGCTGGATGTAAATAGTTTCCTATTCACTTCCTTTTTTTTACTGCCTTAAAATGAACAGAGTGTAAGGCAGTAAAAGTGAACAGGAAACTATTTACATCCAGCTATAACCCCCTCACTGCTCTGGTTATGAGGGACAACCTAGCTACTAAAGTACCGTCCAGAGCTTTCTATCTGATTCACAGCTCACTATGGTCTTCTGCCTGGTGTCTGTCCCCAGGTCACCCCTCCATTATCTCTCTTCACTCTTCACTTTTCAACTCACTGCAGATTCCACACCAGTTGAAACCCCATCCCACCCTACTGCTCTTTTCACCAGAAGACTGCACACCATTTCAATCTGGCTAACACACCCACCAACCCTACACACTGACTCCGGCCCAGCCCTTACTTTTTATTTCCCCCAATCACAGTGCCAGGCTTTTTTTCCCCCTTCTCAGTGTCAGTCTTTTGCATATTGTCCTGATTTACGCAGCAGGCAGCTCTCCGTGAGTTGCTCTACGTTTCCCTTGCCAGATCCAAGTGTCTCACAGCCGCCATGCTGCATTCTAGTAGAGACCCAGCAATATTATAAATATTGATGAAGCCATCACTTTAAAAAGATAAGTTTGACAGTCCTGCTGTAGCTTGATTTTAAGTGATTTGACTATTTTGAATCATCATCATCTTTCAGCCCCCATGAATGTTTATTGAGTCCCTCTAGTAGGCTGCAGCCTCCAAAAGTTGAAACCACCTATATGGAACATTCTTCTCTTTGTTTGCTTGGATTTTCTCCAGGCAGCCTGGTTTCTTCTCATACCCCAAAGACATCTGTGTTAGGATGATATAAATTGGGCTGCAATCGAGTGGTAGGCCATCCAGGATTCCTGTCTTGTGCCTAATGCTAAGGATATACCCACCAGCACACTGCAGCCTCTGTATTGGAATAAACGGTGTTCAGAATCATCTATGGCTCTTTCATAGTCATGACAGAGTATACATAGAAAGAGAATCAAGTGTGCAGCGCACTACAAGGCAAATCCAACAGTATGGCGCATATACAAGAACAGATACAAACAGAAGAGTCAAGTCAATACTAAATTGGATAAGACACTCTAAAGTGCAAGGACAAGAAGGTTGATGTTAAGTGCCAAGACTTGAAAGGGTAAACCAAAGAAGTTCCACAAAATTCAGCAGCACAGACAGCAAGGCCAGTAAGAAAAATAAAAATAGGAAACTTAGCAGCCAACTAGTGTTTCTCTCCTTTAATTTTATATAGGGGGACCCATATGAGTGTGTTTCTGAGTGGGTCCTGCATTGGAGACTGCTGCCCCTAGATTGCACCAAATGCTGTTGAAATTGGCTCTGACCTTCATAATCCTAAAAAGGATTAAGAAAGTTTGAGAATGAAATGCTATGTTGTGTTTTTAAAGAGAATAATTAAAAGCAAAGCTTGCAATTTAAAATACCGGAATCAAATAGACTTGGTTCTGTAGACAGAAACAGATATACGCAGACTGTTTTAGGATTTGAACTGGTTAAACCCTTAGCCTCAAAAAAAAAGCAGCACAGACTGAAAACAGACAACACAAAATAAAAATTTAAACTTCTAAGACTCCGGAAACACAAAAACAGGCAACTACAACCAAGCATAGTGGGCAAATTTCTCAGTTGCTGGGTAAAGCACCAGCACTTTATTGAAGACTTTATAAAGGTAGATACTCCTTAGGTGGGACAACTTGTATATAAATAAACAAAAAAGCTTTACAAGCCCAAATCTTTTTTTTACAAAATGTCTGCCGAAGCCTACATACCTTTATGGGCATTGTAGACTTGCAAAAAAAGGAGGGCATAGGGGGCTTATTTGGTAGAAGAACCAGGTTAAAAATTAATAGTGTCTTGGGATGTGCGCTTTGCCTGACGCTGCAGTGTTTTCAGGTCCTGACAGCACATTCATTAAACATAAATTTTAACTATCAATTGCGCAAGGCCTTTTTTAAACCGTTCTTGTGCTTCGATACACTCTAGACAGACATCTTTATCTGATTAGACTCCACACAGAGTATGATGAGAAGTGAAGGAAGCCTGAATTGCTGTGATATTTTTGACTAATGTCACTCTTGAACCAGCCTAAATCCTGCTGCTTAAGTGAAACAAGCCAATTGAACATCCTGGATTACGCCACACTCAACTTATGTCAAAGTCCTGTTAATTCATATTAAAAAAAAAAAAAAAGCATGAGTGGCCACAGTTGACTCATCGTGCTCATGGATTTGTCCTCAATGACAATCTGTTGTTGGCTTCTCCAGCTATTTGTGCCAATTTTTTACTAATTTCCAGAACCTAACTTTGAAACAGATGTAAATATCAAACTATTCCCCACATCTAATCCATTCATTGAAATTATTTTTAAACAGAAATGTGCATACATGCATCCATTTGATGAAGTTTATTACAGGGGCCATCCTTAAGGCATCATCCATTAGGCAGGGTCCACCCTGAAACAGATGCCAGTCTGTTGCAGGGCATGAACACAAACCCACTCTTAATCACAAACAACCTAACTTGAACATGTGGGACAACAGAATGCCTTGTGGAACCAGCACATACATGGAGAGAGCAGTCAAATTCTACAAAATCAATGGCAGGATGGGAAGACACAAACAATTTATAAAAAAAATAATGCCCAACACATAATCATATGCCAGATGATGCTTTAACCGAGTTTTCCAAGACTAATGAAAGTAAAACTGAAAGGTGCCTTTTAAACAAAACTTTTAATTCTCAATCCACCCATCCATCTACTTTCTGAACCTGCATTTGCCATAATGGGTCATCAGGAACTAGAACCTAACACAATGGTGGAAATGAACGCAGAGACGGTGCCAGTCCATCACAGGGCACACTCACACACATATCCAAACTAACTTATACCAGGACTGTCACTCGTCAACCTATAATGCACTTTTTGGGATGAAACAGGAGATTCTAGAGGAAACATGCAACTTCCACACAAAGAATTATTGAGAAAGGAACCGAATCCTGGACCAAACCACTGTGCACCACTGATACAAATCACTGAATTAAGATTTGCTAAGCAGAAAATAGAGAAATGTATTCAAAAATTGAAAACGTGTAAGCTTTAAGAAGCTAACATTCTAACACAAAGTTTTGAAATACCTGGATTAAAAAAAAAAACACTTTTCTCTTTATTCTTTTTTAGGTTGTATGACTCAGTGGCTAAGCTAAGGCATCAGACTGTTAGCCTCAAAGTCACAACTTACACCGTGGATGTCCTGGAGCAAGTAACTTCTCCTGTTAGCTCTCATACTGTACTCCTTTAACTCCTAAGTAAAACCGGATAAGAAAATTAGAAAACGGATGTTTGGATGGAGAGATCATCTAATATCGGGCTGTATTCAACTGTTCAGAAAATGGGGAGGTTGTAAAAAATAAAACTTTAATGGAAAAGATGTTTACAATAAAGTTATGAATGCTGCTATGCTAAGGATGGACCAATATGTAAACTCGTGGCAGATACCGGACAAAACTGGAAAACAACGATTTTGCTTCCTGAACACGTTTTTTTATGTATTTTATGGTTTTGGCAAGCTGATTCCCCACAAAAATCATCTTTAAATTTTCCAGTTTTAAGAATACAATATGACAACTACTACCAGACCATCTGTGGTGATCTAAAAGTAGTCGCACCACTACTAGGAATGCAACTCAGATACACTAGGTACTTATGGGAGAACTTAGCTAAAGAGTCTCATTACATTAAAAAGAACTGGCTGCTCCATAAGCATTTGGTTCCAGGACAAAAAATGTGGTACATAAATTACTTGTCTGCCCAACAAAGATACATCTGATGCATTTTTATATAAAACATAGACTAATGGAAAAATTTGTGAACCTGATGAACAAGCAAGGTGAAGGATTTTGATACTGGAGACCGATGTTTCCATGAATAACTGATGCCAAAATTAAGGAGGACATTTTTGTTGGTACACAAATCAGACACGACTTCAATGACAAGAACTCTGAAGATCTGCTAGTGAGGCTGTTGAATGCCACATGAAAGGCATTCAACAATGCTGATGAGAATTTTCTTGGCAACTATAGAACACCAAACTATGTCCAGCTAGATAACAACATTCATCAAGTTTACAAAACCATGAAGTACAGCATGTCGCTAAAGATTCATCTGCTAATCTTGGTGCAGTCAGTGATGGACACGGTGTAAGGCTTCACCAAGACATTGTAATGATGGAAAAGTAGAGTCAGGACAAATGAGATCCATCCATGGACAATGAAGGGAGAAGGAGTAGATGCTGAATACAAACAAAAATCAGCAGCAAAATATTTCAAATGTAATGTGTTACTGTCATTCAATAAAAGTTTATTTGATGTTTTTTCAAATTCCTATGTGATATAGTCAATCTAAAATTATATTAATTACCAAAATATTTTTGGAGGCAAAATTTTCAGTTTGCTGTCCAGTTTAATCAATCTTTTGGGTTCATACACACAAACAGTGGACCAGTTTAGACTTACTCCTGACTCAAACCTGCATTTCTTTATAATGTAGGATGAAACTGGAAAGTCCACAAAGAATGCACACACTGCACTCAGTAATAAAGCCAGGGGTCAAACAAACATACCTTGAGCCGTGAGGCTACTGCACTAACCACTGCAATCCCATGTAGCTCTGAATGTGTGATTCTTGTGGCAGATTAGATCAGAGTAGCTGCATGTGGTTTCGGGACAAAAAACAAGCCAAAGACTCCCTAGCAGTTTTATTATATTCATGAAATTGGACAGGTGCAGGCTAACTATGAAGAATTACTCAGGGAAAAGGACGTGGACCCACCTGTGTTTACTGCCCCGCTGGCTTTCGTGAGAAGGCACTGGTGATACCATATCTAAGCCGTATCATTGGCATATGAGTCCTATTAATCTTTATCTTAAAAAAATATCTCCAGATAGAAAATATTTTTAGTGAAAACTCCAAGTCCTTTGTTGCTGAGGTATTTCACTTGTGCACTGTTGAGCCACATCGATTGCTTCATTTCGACGTTGTATCTCTTCATCTGTTTCATTAGCACAACGTTGTTGTTGTGCAGCACACAGGTTTTACATAGTTAGATGCGAGGTGCATACATGCGCATGCGCCATCTAGTGCTTGAGCGTGAGCAGAATTGACTGCTCCAAACACACACACAGGTCTTTCATTTAGATATGTCTAGATTAGTTAGATTAGATTAGATTAGGGAAATTGGGCTTTTTTTACAGAAAAACACTCCATGAACTGAAGACAGTTAAAGTAGCCAAACTCATGCTTCATTTTTTTAAAATGATGAAATACAAATTGCACTATGCTATTTGTAAATTGTTCTTCGTAAAGACACAAACTCAGTAAACATTCCAACCTTCATTACATAATTTTGAACTTCTAACTTTCTAAACCTGGAAGTCCACACTTCGACAGATGCCTCCCAGATCAATGGCTCCATTTCACACCAAATCTTCCTTCATGACCACCAGATTCGAGCTCTTTAAATGAGCCGCACAATGCAACAGAGCACAGGCAGGTTCAAAGATGAGCTCAGGGTGCAGTCAATCAGAGTCTGTCATTTTCTTGTCATTTCATTTCTCCTTAGCCACAAAGCCACCCTGCGGGACGCTTTGTTATTTGATTTTTGAATTGCACTCTTTCTCCAATAAGCTAAATAAATAAATAAAGGAAGCAGGGCTTTTTTGTTAAAAAAAATACAAAAGCCCTTTGCACATGTTTTATTTATTTTGACATATTAAAATGCGAGGCTAGGTGGGCCAGTTTTTTATTTATCCTTTTAAATCTCTTTAGGGTTCGCCATTCATTATTCATTCTCTTCTCTTAACTGATGAATCTGCTCCACTCATCCCCGCATGAAAAGGCAGGTTAAGTCACTCTTTGGTAAATATGACAACAGTTTATAAGATGATAAGGGTTTAATTAAACCCCTTCTCCTTTTTATCTTTTTCACAGAGTTTTGCAACGGCTTCCTTTTTCTTACTCACAAAGTCTGATTTCTATTATTCAGCCCTAACCAAATCTCCTGTAGGGCATCACAAGCCAAGGATTGAGCTGAGCTCTGTGCTACAATTGAAAATGATTTCTACCTCTGAGCTCCAATTCTACATCCCAAAAGTCGAGCTGTCACTTCTAACTAATGACCGCCCTGATAACTGATCAAAATTTGCATACCCTAGGACACAGAGTGAACTCAGCGCAGCCCGTGAATTTTGAACACAAGGAAGCTGCGGCAAAAACAGAAGAAAGTCTCTAAGTTTACTACAGCATTTATCTCAGGCAAACTACTGTTCAAAGTCCAGACTGTGCAAATAGCTTTTGTGAAGTGCTATCAAGTAAAGGATAAATATATACACATAAAAAATACTGTGTATTGTATTGATTATGTTGTCTTGATGTGTGTGAATGAGTGCATTGCTTGTGGGAGTAAATGTGCCCTGAAATGCCCTCCATCTATGGTTGGTTTCTGCCTTCTGGCCGGTGACGCCTTGAGAAACTCCAGCCCCATAACAACAACACTAACACTAATTTATTTCTTATACAGCCCAAAATCACACATGGAATACCTCAATGGGCTTTAACAGGCCCTGTTTTTTGACAGCCCCCCTAGCTTGACTTCCTAAGAAGACAAGAAAAAAAACCTTGTAAGGAAAAACATTCGGACTTGAGCATTAGTAGGCTTTGCACCCTAGGACCCAAATTACCCGATCTATTCTATAGCATTTCAGTAATTATTTACCGCTCTGATGCTGATCTTTCTTATCATAAAACAGGTCATTACAACACATTCAGCAAAAAGAATTTATAATTAATTGCAGAATTACGGTATTTGAGTGCTCCTCTAGAGAACTTCTTTCTCTTACACGATTTGGCTCAAAAACTAATCAGCACATTGTCATTTCATAACAGGCTGAAGTTTCAAGTTTAGTATTTTTCCATCTACCCATTTTAGCTTTAAAGAAACTGTGACACACAGACAGACACACACCCCATCATCAAGATATCAATGTTTTCGGTATCAGGGGACCCTAAAATGTAGAAATTCAAAGAAAACCGGAGATCTAAATTTTTGACAAATCTAAAGCTTTCGTTCTTCAGAGCAATTCAGAGATAGACCCTGTTTAAAGACAGATTTAGTGTGCAATGGGTGTCAAACACTGGGGTAAATACAACACACAAAACAGACCACAAGTGATCTTCACAGAGTTGGATGGCTGATCTGTCACTGCCACCTGAGAAATACAACATAAAAAGATAAACTACAGTAAAACCTTGGATTGCGAGTGACTTGGTCTACAAGTGTTTTGCAAGACGAGCAAAAATTAAAAATAAATTTTAACTTGATAAATGAGCGAGGTCTTCCAATACAAGTAGTACGTATACGCTTTGTCTGCCAAGCGTCACGTGATCACAACTGAGCCGATGGTTCTCTCTCTCTCTTGCTTCGGGATTGTGGGTAATCATCTCCCATACTCAGTCTCAGTCAGCATGCCTCACTAAACAAATTGTGATTGTATAGTCAACATTCATACTGATGTGTTATATTATTTAAAATTGGAGTTAGAGGATACTACTTACAGTAATATTTTGAAATAAGTTTATAGCATTGTGACCACCGTTTGGCTTGCTCTCTCTCTCGTCTGTATGCATAATTCTTTTTTTTTCGTAAAGCATTTTTTATTTTGTTTCCAAGTGTAGTGACTGTTCTTTAGTAACGGTACTAGATTAAGGACATTTGTAAAATGTGGGAAAGAGTGCAAAAGTTTGTAGAAAAGCATCACCAGAATAAGGCTGTAGCAGTGCAAGCGATGAATCTGTTTAATGACAATGCAATGTCACATTTCCACGAAATCCTTTAAAAGGAGGCAAAAACAACTGTCATAGGATAGGTTCCTTGTTAAAGTCGCGAAAAAAGAAAAAAATTCCAGTGAGCCAACAGATAGCAGTGATTCCGTTTGTTAGAGTGAAAGTCGTCCTACACAATAACCCTCCTCCTCTTCTCCTCCCTCTCGTCTCCCTCACACCAACCAAGATTCTTTTCAAAGGTAAAGTGCAGGTTAATTTGTTTTATGTATTTTTACTTTATATTTTGGATTAACCATTTTTGTATGAATATTTTTGGGTTGTGGAACAAATCATCTGAGTTTCCATTACTTCTTATAGGGAAATTTGCATTGATATACGAGTGCTTTGGATTACGAGCACGCTAACAGAAAGAATTATGCTCGCAAACCAAGGCACCACTGTACTTTGTTCTAGTATGGGGCTCCTCACCATGCCACGACGACTCTCAAGGCAAAAGCAAGAATAGATTATACCACTCACTAAGTCAACTACTTTGATTAAACAGGTTCAGTAAATGGATGAATACTTTTCAAATATATTTTACAGATGCCAGTTGCCAGTAACATAGAAGATGAACTGTTTTGCTGCTTAACTAAATCAAACCCACAGCAACACGTTAGACTGTAATCCATTTCAAATATGGCCATATCAATGCTCCTGTGAAATGCATGAGGGTTAGTGCTTATGAAGAAGGAAGCTATATAAAACAATGACAGGTTCCGTTTCTCCAGTTGCTGTAAGACTGATCCACACATAATTTTGCATTATCAATGCTTTCCTTGATATGGACAAAGGAGACTGGAGCCACAGCCAGAAGTTTCGAGTAGCAGGCAGGACACAATTTGACCACATGTTATAGACATGTATCCAGACCCATAAACACTTATACTGGGCTAGTTCAGAGTCACCAAATAGGCCTAATAGCATGTTTTTGGAATTGGGAGAAAACTGCAATTGCCAAAGAAAAAGCTCCATGCGGAAAAGCCTCCTGTCCTGAGAGCTTATGCCAGGCCTCTACAGTTATGAGGCAGCTGTGCTAGTAGCCATTGCTCTACTCTTCATCTTTCAATATTAGGTTGCAAGAGGTCAGACAATATCCCAGAAAAATTAAGCCAAACACAACAATACAATTAACGGAATTCCAAACAGATAATAAAACAGTTGGGCATGTAAAGGTTCAAATGGGGAATAATACAATAAAGCATAACGTACTTCAATTTCATTTCAAAGCAGTATAGAAATTAATTTGTTTCCTCAATAACTAAAATCAGGCTGGTCAGCCACTGGTACAGACAAATGCAATTTTTCTTTCTGAATTGTAATGTTCCACAAATGAAATTTACATACAGGGAGACTGACTTTTCCATTCCCAGACTTTCCACATTCTGCCACCCACTCCTGCTGACCTGCTCAGTTTGCACCGGCACTGTGATTTTTTTTTGCCATGGAAGTCTGGGGACCTCTTCTGCTGAAAGGCCCATCTGTCTATTTAAAAGATAACACCTGAAGATGCAATGTAAGACTTCCCCCCCCCCCTACTTCAAGACTAATTTTGCTGCATGATTCATAATTTACATGAAAATAAAATAAAATGGAAACTCTTCCAGACATAGCCATGCGTCTTCAACTCAAAAAAAAGACATGAGGGGTCTGCTAGCACTGTTTCAAGTTGTCCACTGAAAACGCCACCTTATGAATCACTGAAATGAAATTTCAAGGACTGCCCAAGCTTGTGGAATGCAAGAACAACAGCATAAAAGCAAGCAGAAAGAAAGACAAACGGATCACTCTCCACAACAAATAACTCTGCAGAAAAGAAGGTACAGCACTCTGGATTTTGATTTATTTATTCTCTGCAGAATGAGTCAAACAGTTGGTGTAAAGACCTTGTGCTAATGGTGTTCATACACACTGCCAGATTATTTTTTGTGCTGAGGAGTCAGGATGCTAACAAGAGGTTCATTCCTTCTTCAATTACAGTATACAATGCATTTTTGGTGTTCCTTTCAAATAAAATATAAAAAATGTAATATACAGAGGACATTTCAGAAAATAGTTTACAAAAGGAGCATGGTGACAAATGAATGAATTTGAGGACTGATTAGTCACTGTAACTACTGCAGATATCCCTAGAGATTAAAACATTAGTAGGAATGTGTAAGAGGCTTGTTTTTCAGTGGTGACCGCCATAGACACTAGGGAGAACGAATCAAATTCACCAACAATCCAGAATTTCCAATTGCTCCAATATTACTTTACTTAATATTCTAACGATAATGTAATTAAGTACAAGACAGCAATAACCCATGGAAGATATAGGTTGTGCCATGACAAGGACTTGCTGGTACTTGCAGACATTCTGGGGAGAGAAGGAAGAAAGTAACACCAACCCAGAGCCATAATATTAAGCACCATTACCTTCGTCAAAGAAGGAGCCCATCTTACAGCTCCTATATAGTCAGCCAAGGAAAGGGAGCTAAGAGTGGAATTGGGGAAGAAGCTACAGCACTCTGAAACATCCCTGTTGACTAGGTTGTGTCAAGATGTAGTTATATTTTGACTGTTGAGAAAAAGAAGACCATCTTAGTGTAGCTGACAATACCTTAGGAGAAAGGCTACAAAGAAGCAGCAAGTATCTGTGCAGGACTATAAGGATAAAGGCTGGCAGATAATGGCTGTTCACAGTGGAAGTGGGGTACAGAAGATTCCCTTCAGTTTTTTCAGCAATAGGACTCAGACAAGCAGAAAGAAGAATGGTGGGTGGGGAAGGCAACAAAAAGGGCCTATTGTTAGTTATGGGTTAAGAGGGAGGAGGTATGCTAGAAGCCAGGAGTTGATGGGCAGTGAACTGGCCACCCCTCTCAGCCCGCCACCTGGAGGATATAGCGTTTGAGCGACACAACACCTGAGGAAACCTGTGCTCCACCTGATGACATCAGCTTTTCGCCAAGGCAGCAGTCATTAAAAGGTGAGTGTTGTTGAGCGCATAAGATGGTATACTCATAATCTGTTTTCCTAAACTGTTTATCTATCGCTTCCCAAAATAACTGCTTATGCATGCTTAGGGTTTCATTTACAGATCAAAACTTCCATTTTTATTTTTTTTAATAACCTCCACATCAGTGAGGTCTTTCTTGAGGTTAGCCACTCGCCAGGTAGCTTGGAATGAAGCACTTTTTTGCTCGTTCTGGTTGAGTTGGTGAGTATTGTCCTGCTGTGATCATCGCTTGCTTTCAAGACTTGCTCCTGCCCTCAGATTGTGCTGGAAAAGATTCAATGAAAGTACTGTGCTTCTGAAGATGCTGGAACCTCATACTGTGCCCTCTTTGATCTTCAGCAGATCAGATAGTTCCACTGAGCTTCTATACCGGATTACATTTTACATCTTAAAGATGTCGGAAATTTTAATTTTTGCAAAATATGCAAAATACTGAAAAATTCATTCATGCGTTTACTTCTAGTAGGACTGGCCACTGCAATGGGCTATTCACAGGCTGTTCAAATCATTGTTTACACAGGTTTCAGTTAATTTAAAATGCTGCTACAAGAATTTACACAAACCAGAAAATGCAAATACACAACTCCAGTTCTTAAGTCCATGCACTGGCTCCCAGCAAAGCTTAGGGATGATTTTGAAATCCTCCTTTATCATATAAAGCTATAAATGGCCAAGGCCCTACAAACCAGAGGGCACATTAAGATTACAAGATGCTGGCCTACTTATGATTCCAAGGATTAATAAAAAACGAGGGAGACTGAGCATTAGTTACAGGGCCCTGAAGCTCTGGGTTGGTTTGCCTGCTAATATAAGAAGTGTCCCTATAGTATCAGCCTTTAAATCTGAGCTAAAGACTCATGACTTTACTATAGACTACCCTGACTAGAGCTGCTGATTGGATGCACATGACAAATTTCTGTTTGTTAGCCATATGTACAAAAATGTAACTAATACATCATTTGTAAACGGTTCCTAACCCTATTCAATTTTGTTTCTCTTCTCTGTATCTTTATGTGGCACTTTTCTCCTGCCTATGGAGAAGTCACCTCAGATAAAGAAGTACTGGAATCATCAGGCGAAAAGATTGATCATCAGACTCCAATAAAGAATGCCCAGGAAGGCAAAAGGAACCAGTTGGTCAAGGTCTACAGGACTGTGAGATTTTCTTTCATTTTCTCACAATTTTCACCTTTCTCCATTGTCAACTGGCCATAGTTTATCATTGAATTAATGAACAAATGTTGCTGGGCTCCATTTATGTTAATTAATTTTTACTTTGTGTTTTGTGTGTTATAACAAATTGATATAATTATATGTATTCATTCAGCTTTGAGTAATTACTATAATCTATACTTGAGAATTTCTCACAGATCTCAATGCCTGCACTCAGTGAAGAGCGCTATATAAAACCAAATTGTATTGCGTTATAGAGACTTAAGTTTCCATCCATTCATTTTTGAATTGATTTATCTTTATATCAATTTTCCACTTAAGGCATTTTGACTGAGACATTTATGTTATCTAATTGATTTTGATAAATAAAGGAGATGGCCCATTACATGACTTGTCAGCTGTAGACTTCACTTACATAATCTCAGCAAATCAAAGGCATCATGCTGTGCTTCCTTTAATCAGCAGTCACGTTATGCGACATCCCCAGCAGTCTGTCCAACTTGTCTGCGACTTGCCCAACAAAATCTAACAGGTTTGATTTTGTCTTAAGTTGCACGGACAGGTTCCATGTATGCGAGAGCTGACAGCCAATGAGCACTCGCCCAGAAGTACAACGCTCATAATGCAGTGACGAGAAACAAGGAACATGGGAGTTTTGGACCTCACAAACAGAAAAGAGGCTTGTCTCATGTTTTACATACATCAGTTGACTAGAACGAGAGACAACAAAAAATGGCCACAGGTTGCTGCTGCACTTTCCATACCTGTATTTCCAACACTTTACACCGGGACTGGCTCTGTTACATAGCATGTTATTAGCTGTGAGAAAAAGGGGAGAGCTTGCGATACTTTGGAAATATGAAGCTGTGCTGGTAAGTCGTCAGGTATTTTTCTGCAATTTCTAACCGTGTAATGTGACGCACTTTTAGCAGTTAACAAGCTTGACATCCCCTCCAACTAGACGGCAGGCAATGTGACATTGGCAACCTTGCAACGTGAATTTTGAATGTTACATCCTGGCTAACCTGTAATTGTTACATGATTGGGATATTCCACTGTGGATTTTCTTAAGGGAAAATTCTGAATTTAAATGCTTGAGCTTGCTCATTTGGAATGATAATAACACCAGAATGAATTCAGTGCAACATATGCTTAATTATTACTTTCTTGCAATGACATACATCTGACAGGATTGAACTCACTTAATGTGTGTGATGAAAATGAGAGGGTGATTGGATGAGAGGGTCCAAGAATGAATGAGATAGAGTATCTGTTAAAGGGCCTGACCTGGTCTTGCCAGGCACAAAGAGTACTTGCTCTGCCAGAATCTGGCCCCTTTAATATAGAATTATGTCATTCTCTCTATTTTATGGTGGCTTTGTCTATTAAAACCAGTCTTGGACCCCTCAGAGACTTTATTCCCTGGAATTCTAATGACAGGAGTTTTCTTTTCCTCTCTTTGTTGTCAACTGACAACATCTCAATTATAATGTTAATAGACTTAATAGACTTAAAGACTGCAAATGGTGTGTAGTTATAATTTTTTCTATAGCCAAAAAACAAAGTACTCAAGTAGTCAGTGAAGAGCTTGAGACAAAAGAGTAAGAGTGAGTCATACAATTAATGTCTAAATAAATCTTGACTTTTTTTAAAAGAGGGCTATATATCATTTTTAACTGTATCCCACCCTAATCTGTTAAGAGCATATACAAAAATGAACCTTAAGAACACGGCACACAAAGGTGACTGGCCTTCTGATTTGCTATGCTTGGATAACAAAAATGATCACACATAACAGTCATGCTAGCATTCGTTCTCAGTATCTGAGGAGCTCTCTTCCGTAAAGTCACCCATTGATCATTCTCACTCCCTCAGAAGCTGCAGGGTAAAAAATACAAGATAAAAGTAAAGCCATGTCCATTTTGACTCCCACCCTTGACGATCAATGAATAAAAAAGCCAATAATTAGTCAATGCTAATAAATGCATCATTTGCATCAATAAGACAATAACAAGTCATGAATGCTGATGTACAAGCCGGGGTTGAACAAACTAGTGAATCGATGAGCTGGACTCAACCCAAATGAGGTCTCGTTCACAGAGCTGATTTTCTGGGATTTGCCACTCTGTGTAGTCAGAATGGAGCACACCTTGGTTTAATGGTAAGGGCTGCCTACAGATATGCCCTGGACAGCGCAGAGAGGGGAATTAGCAGAGGGAGAGGTGGCAGACCAGCTCTCACAATAGCCACTGATGAAGTGATGCTCCTCACAGAAGAAGACTCGGCTTGTGCTGATGGGTAACCAGTACAGACAACCAACAAGTATATTTTAAGCAACTGTGCTTAACTAATAATAATAAATTATTATTATTATATTATTGTGTTTGCCCATTTCATGTCTACCATATAACCAAATCATGCAGCATAGTTCTGCACTTGCGAACTCAGCATATTCTTTCTCTTCACCTACTAAAATGACTTTAACAACAATCTTACAGATTTTATTCTACAGTTACTGGCATGTGTGGTTACATATGGAGGCCACTTTAACTTGTACTTTTGTGGTTAAAATTCAATCGCTGTCAATCTGCAGTTACAAGAAGCTATTTGGTAAAAATATTACCTGCCTCTCTCAACAAGACTAACATTTTCTTTTTGGTTCCCGAAGTCTCACATTGCAGGCACTAAAGTCAGTCAGTCATTTTCTAACCCGCTTAGTCCTGAATAGGGTCAACGGGGTTCCGCTGGAGCCTATCCTAGTAAGCATAGGGCACAGGAACAAACTCTGGACTGGGTGCCAATCCATCGCAGGGCAAACACACACACAGGCCAATTTAGCATCACCAATTCATCTTACCTGCATGTCTATGAACTGTGGCAGGAAATCCACGCAGACATGGGGAGAACATGCACTAGAGTTCTGATCCATTTTCACTGAAACAAGCAGTCCCTACAATTCAAAAATGGAAGTCCTGTTGGAATTTCTAATGCCATAATCATGTTATTTCAGGGCAGCACGGTGGCGCAGTGGGTAGCGCTGCTGCCTTGCAGTTAGGAGACCCGGGTTCGCTTCCCGGGTCCTCCCTGCGTGGAGTTTGCATGTATTCTCCCCGTGTCTGCATGGGTTTCCCCCCACAGTCCAAAGACATGCAGGTTAGGTGGATTGGCGATTCTAAATTGACCCTAGTGTGTGTGTATGTGTGTGTGTGCCTTGCAGTAGGCTGGCGCCCTGCCCAGGGTTTGTTTCCTGCCTTGTGCCCCGTGCTGGCTGGGATTGGCTCCAGCAGACCCCCGTGACCCTGTAGTTAGGATATAGCGGGTTGGATAATGGATGCATGGATGTTATTTCATTTTGTACTATCTAATAAGCATTTAAGTGTCATCTGTTCAACAACTTTATTAGAATTGTCCATGTATTTCTTTTGTTTGAAGGGAATCAATAATTGTGAAAATGTGTTACTCCAACTGGCCTTAAACCAGAAAGTTTGTTTAAATAAATGAGGTGGCTAGCAATGGTGTATATTTCCCAATCTCCTCTTTGAGATCTAAGGGCATTCTGGAAACAGTTATCTTCATAAAAATGACATGATGAACATAACACAGTGTTCAAACAATCAATAAAATAATGAACACCATCTTTTACAACTGTGAAACCAAATTATATATATATATTTATAAAAGATCAGTAATGGAGTAATAAATACATTTTATGCACTGTTTCTGCACTGAACGACAAAGGTTAATCACGGCTTTAGGAAACACTGAAGGGCAGGGCGATAATAAACTGAACTTTTGTTTATGATAAAAAATGACATGGAATGCACTTAAAATTATCAATAAATCCCATCAGTTGTGATTTTGTTTGAAATTCCAAAATAAAAAATGAAAGCCTAGTGTCAAAAATTAAGACTTCATGAAAATTAGACAATTGACACCTTCTTCCATCTATATCAGAAAGTAACTATAGATACCAGTGTTATAATTAATTGAACTCTAAATAAACTGGAAAAGGACAAGGACTGCACTTGAATTACCAATAAATATCTAAAATATGAGGGACAAAAATAGACATTTAAAAAAATACAATAAAACTATTCACTTTTTTCTTATGTGGGGAAAAAAGGTGTGTGGACTGTTTATTAAACTACAGACAACCATTAATTCTATTTTTTTAGAAAATGAAATGAAATTTTCAAATGATAAATGACCAAGGAACTGGTTATAGACTTTCGCTGCAATGAAGAGCCTCTATGTCCGGTAGCCATTCAAGGAGTACATGCGGGATGGCCTTATAAAGTAGTTGGGGGTCCACATTAATGGCAGGTTGAACTGGTCTCAGAACACAGAGAAACTGCATAAGAATGGGCACAGCAGGCACCTTTTTTCCTAGGAGATTGTGTTCCTTTAATGTGGGTAGTGACATCCTTCACATCTTCTACAACTCTGTGATGGTCAGTGTGATTTTCTATGCTGTAGTGTGCTGCGCTGATAACATCACTTCAAGGGAGGCCCACAAGATCAACAAGCTAATTGAAAGTGTAAGCTCAGTTACAGTACGCACTCTGGACAGCAAATTAGAGAATTAAAATAAAAGTGAATGCCATTCTGAATAATGCTGCACATCCTCTCCCTGACACAAGCACACAAAGGACTTTCAGCCAAAGAATTATTCAGCAAAAGTGTGTCAGGAAACGCTACAGGGGCTCCTTTATACCAACAGTAACACATCTACATAATGCCTCGCTGAGACTGTCACTGCCAAGTCAGAACTTTTCTTTCTGTTTAATTTTCTTGCTTTATAGTCATGCTGTTGTGTGTAAAGACATAAATGTGTGTGTATTTTTTTTTAATTTACTTACTTATCTACCTGTAGTATTTATGTATTTAATGAGCTTCTGTGAAAAGCTAAATTTCCTCCGGGGACAAGTTCGTTCTTTCTTTCTTTCTCTTTCTTTCTTTCACTCTAAGCATTGAGGATAGAGAAGTAAAATCAAAGGTTCACAAGTTTTTGCTGAAGATATGGAGCAGTGTTATAATTATCAAAATTGCCTACAAAGTCTTTTCTACTTTTACACGCTAGAAGCTTCTTCTCATGATGTCTAGCAGTAGCCACAATTAAATACCAATGTGTGTATTCATATACAGAGCCCCTCATGTAGGGATGGCAATTAAAGAGAAAAGCCATGCATGAGGACATTTCGGAAAATAGTAATAGTACAGTAATAAACTGTACATTCCATGCCTTTTGGAAATGATTATTATTACCGATTATTTGGCTGTTGACTAAAAGCGACTTACAACATTCAAAATACAATTGGTTACATCTCTTTTCTTGTTCCAGTTGGAGCTCAGGCAGGTGAAGTGACTTGCTCGTGGTCACACTGTGTCAGTATTGGGATTTGAACCCACAACCTCAGGGTTTGAAGTCCAAAGCGTTGATCATTTCGCCACCCTGCCTGCCTACACAATTCACAACTGTAACAATAAAGCTTAACAATTCAGCCATCAGGCCAAATGTGAGCGTGAGACACCAGTAATTTACTATGAATGCATTCAAATTTCTATTGGACAAACAATAACAGTCTGGCCAATAAATCACAAATGCATAAATCTGTGCATGCATTTGTAAGAAAGCCATCAATGTCTTTCAATAGATTTTCACTACCACACAATACCTGAAATTTTGAAAGTCCATCTCTCCCCATAAAATGCTGAAAGAAGACCATGTGCCTCCTTTGTGTTTTATTCTCGATTCAATTGTCAAAAAACCTCCTGCTTCAACTGACAATAAATAAATCAAGTGAAACATTCACCTTTGATTTATAAATTTAATGAATGAGGCAGCTCCAAAAGAGCCGATGCCTTAAAAGCTGATGTTGTCCCTGATATCACAGCTAAGTTCACAGAAGGCACTGAATTTGGGAACATCAACATTTCTCCAGTAGGCCATCATTTCTTCCAAAACGGCTTTTTGAATGAAATCTGGGGTACAACCCTGGACCCACACCTCTTATGTCAAACGACATCACAGCATACAGCCATTGTAATCCATCTACTGGATAAAAATGGAAATACAGTATGTTTTTGAACAGCAAAATGACATCATCCAAAATAAAACACATTAATGGGACTTTTTAAATGTTAGCAGTGGAAATTCTAATGGGTACAAAAATGATAGCAGGTGGAGCATGCTGGATTCATCTATTGAGAAAGCGTTTTGCATCCACGACTGTCAACGTTAAACTGCCACAACACTTGTACTTCCTCTCGGGTGTATTTGTGTAAGGGCGATACACACACACAGACACACAGCAGCACACATTCTTGTCAGCACGCTCTAACCACTCTGTCAAGATGTCCTTGACACTCTACATAAAAGTGAGCAATGTGCTCTCAAAACCACGGAGGCTTTGCCCTGCCATCATTCACCTCTCTTTATTCTACTGCCATCAAGCACTAAATAACAATTTAAAGCGAATCAGCATCTCTCATTCATACAATCTCATACGTCTTGTCCACTTTTACGTTTTTCCCGTGTGTTTCAGCAAAATCAATAAACTTGAACATTTTAATGTATTATAAAGCATATTCATGCACAGATGGAATGGATACCCGTCTCCCTCTGGTGAGCTCCTGGTAGTGATTGTTGCAAACCAAGCTCTGCCAGCAACCCTTGGCATGGACGCACAGATCTTCTAGCTAGCTGCTTACTGTCTCACTTGCTGACACTTCCTAGATCTTTTTTAAAGCAGAAGGTTCCTCTTTATAAGTTCACTCAAAACAATTTAGTCGTGACTGCCGCCTGAGTGTTGTTATGACATGGTAATTAAGTGACAAATAAGAATCATATTAGAATGAACAGGTAGGCCTTTTGGCAAAATATATACACTGAAAGCTGCAATATTCGCCACCTAATCCAACCCATAATCACTACAAACTGACATTTTGTTACTAAGATATTCAAGCAGATTCAGTGAGCAGAGTGGTACACAACTCTCCAGGTGGGAGCTTTTAGCTGTCTTTCCCTCACTCCCCTTCTCTCTCCTGTTCTCCACCTGTTATCCTAACGCAATGTTGGCTCTTACACGATCAATTTCATTACCTTGCTTGTAATCTTCTTTGACTTTTTTAAGGGCTACGACTACTAAAGGCAGTCATCTGCAGGTGGCCTGCAATATGGAAGTGGAGACTCGTATGTTGATTAGACACCAAACTCTACAAGGAGAAACTGATAGCACTCAGAAAGAAACTTGAAAAGGAAGAGCAAGTAGGTATGACTAAGAAGCCAAGGGAGGCCCAGAGGCCGCAGCGTTGGCCAGGCTGTTTGAGCTACAAAGCCGCAGGGTTTCTTTCATCACTTGTCACTGAACTCCCAGATAATTCAAATTTTCTTAGCATTTTTCATTTGATAATATGGCACACAACTCCAGCAATTGCATATTCATACAGATTACACTTTAAATTATTAACAGGGAAAATTGTTTGAATCCAGCCAATGGAAGATCAAGCAAAAGTGCAGAGAGCTTTGTAAAACATGTTGAGCTATATGCTTTGTATGAAAATGCGCTATAGAAACGCAGTATATGTTGTTGTTTTATACTGCCACTTAGATAAGTGTCGCTGCTATTGTTAATTTGGTTTTGACTGAGCAGAATATATACACATTTTATATATATATATATATATATATATATATATATATATATATATATATATATATGTGTGTACAAAATCCAACAACTGTCCAGTCCCTAAGGAATTGTATATTGTATTAAATTTAGTGTAAAAACCGTACTCTCTTCTCTAAAGGCTGATACTTAAACTTCTGCCTACACCACATGTACACTGTAGTCCGTGCCACCTATGGCGTATTTACAGTGCAACCTGAAACACACCTTCTCAAAAATGTGACTACGCGTCACGTCGATATGAACCTTGCAATTCTTGATTTGACCAGTTTGGCAATTGTGTATTTCCTGAAATGTGTTTCTGTACAACTTATGGTTTGGAAGTCGATGAATATGTGAAAAAGTGAAAAAAAATGTGAGGGACAAATGTGTTTGTCTATAGAAGAAAATGTGTAGCAACAGGAGTGGTGATCCTGGGCGGCAAACACTACCTGCTTTTTAACGGATCTTTCACTTTTGTTGCATTTCCTGCATGCTTCAATCACTGCCAGGCTCATCTGGTACGTAATACCACAATGGGATGAGAGGGAGTGCTGGTGCAAATCATGTCCTCTTACTTTCACTGTTACAGTGCAGAAAAGACACCCAGTGAGGGCGACTGACTCTGCTCCTTCCACTTCCCAGCCTACCCAAAGAAGGTGTCATTCTGTGATCGCAGCATCACGCAGAACGAAGCTCCATTCCTTTGACCCACTTTCAGATAACATTTCATTTAAGCCCTAAAGAGTCTGCTCCACATTTGTTTTTGTTTTTTTTTTTTTATCTTGCACAATAGAGCACCTGTTTGTTTACGTTTGAAGAAAAAAACCAACAAAATGAAACAGAGACAGCCAGGCTGGCATCCCAACATTTACTCTTTCTGATTCGCTATTCCTCGCACGACCACAACTGCCTTGGTAGGTGTTTAGTGTGGCTTTTGTGGTTCCTGCCTTTGTCCGAGTGGAGTGGAGTAAGTCGCTGTCTCCATGGAACACTAAACTGGAATGAAGGGATCTAAGAATGGGTGGAGAGGTGGTTGTTCTAAAAAATGACCTGTCACTCTCAAAAAAAAAAAAACATTATTTTACATTCCTCAATAAATCAAACACTAAAGTGCTGATCATTTTTATCTAAGCTATACCTATGTCACAAATACAAATATATCCACCAGAGTCTATCATTGTCTTATCATTTGTGTTATGAAGATACTTTGCATACAAGGCGTTTGTTTTTACATACACAGACTGTAATCACTTGTGTAATTGTTCCATTCATATATACTGTAGATAGATAGATAGACAGACAGACAGATGAAAGGCACTATATAACAAATAGATAGTGTTTCTTGACACACTTCTGCTGTTTGCACTTTGACAGACCTTATTAACTGATACAACAGTTCTGACACTTTTATCCAAAGTAGTCTTCAAGCTGAACAGTGTGGTTGTTTACAACTGCAGTTCAAATGGTTTCAGTCATTCAGTCAGGGTCACACAGAGACTCAAGACAGAACTGGTTAGCACCTCTCCAACCACTAAGCCAAAACAGTCAACCTGGCTATTGTATGTCATTTTCAAGAGATAGGAGACTGATGTGTGTTTGTGAATGCTCTCTCCATGTCCGCTTGGAATATTCTACAGGTGCTCTGTAGTTTTACCCCTACAGCCCAGAGAAGTGCGAGTTCACTGATTGTGGACCCTAAATGGCCCCTTGTGTGTGTGACTGAAACTTTCTGCCTTGAGCCCAATGCTTCTAGGACGGGCCTGTGACTCTTTAAATATTCATACTAAATAAATTGTGTATTCTGATTCTATTTTTACAAATATACACAGAATTAGACAATAAACATTCTGACACCACAGACATTCAAGAACCACAGACACCACAATAAAAAACGGAGACTGTGACAAGGGATTTGATTTGAATGCTAACTTCTTACATTTTTTCCTTTTCTTTGTAATAATGTTAATTGATCCTAAAACTACATTTGCAATTCCTAATAATCACATCACTGTCTCTTTAACCTGTAAAGCCCCTCCCAGGGTGCTTCAGAGAGTCCACTTGTTCACCCATTTACATGGCCAGCCTGTAGGCAGGTTAAGTGACCTGTGTACCGCTCAGGGTTACACTGGGAGAGAGGAACAGCATTTTTAAATAGTTTATCCTACAGGCCATACTGTCTGCATAACACATGAGCAGCACAAGCTTGGAGGTGTCAAGATTTTCTGCATTTGCAATGTGCTCTATAAGGTAAACTCAGAGGCGTCACAGACTAATAAAATCCATTACAAATCCACAAAGGCCACAGCGCTATCTCACTTGTGTCCGCCTGTGGCAACAGACGCATGACTACAAATGAAGAGCTGAAATGCTGCACTACTGGCACCCATCTTTATTTAAATGCTTTATAGTACTCCCAGGATGCTTTGCTTTGCCATGCTTCCTTTCATGCGTTCTTATACAAACTGGGTGAAAGAGCAGCATACCTGAGCAATCTTTACAGCCCAAGTCACCTCTGGCAAATGCAGCGAGACATTCAAGAACGCCAACACGTGTGTACCTAGTGTCAACATGCAACCAACATGCTGCCTCACAAATCACCAGCATGTCTTCTACTAGAGGGCAGAAGTGACTGGCACTCGATGGTGAAGGACAGTGCATGCGCTGCGTCCCTGTTCTTAATTCACCTCCATCCTAATGGAATTCCCTGACGGCAGCTGAACCGGTAAGAACCAGCAGCATACTTTCTATCAGCACTTTTTCTGGCTCATGGAGAGCAAGTTGAGAGGACAAATCTCTGTTGGTTACATTTTGTAGAATTTTGTGTGTGTGCGTGTGGTACTAGCACCCAGCTTGCTGCTTGTCACATATTATTAGTCTCTCTGCCAGACTGCCATGCTAGTCAATGCTCTCCTTTAATCAACCAATTCAAATTCAACACCGCACAGCTGCATAACAGCAGCTTTTACCGCAAGCACATTTGAAAACTGGGGTTTAAACAATTAATACAAAAAACTAACGAATGCACCATGTTCATTCCTGCTCTGTCACCATATTGCAAAATCTTACACAAATCATCTCTCCCTTAATAAGAGAATTATCACTGTGTAATAACAGAACCTGCATGTCGGGGAATGCAGGTAAGGGGATGCTGGTACCATTACAGCAAGGTGTCAAGGACAGGCGGTGCTGGATGATGGAGATGGTAGTGACGAGTGGAGCCAGGTACACTGCAGCATTCAGTAAGAGTCATCATGGCTCGCACACACATTGCAACAAATCCACAGCCATCTGGGGTAGAAATCCACTCACCTATAAAAGATTGCAAGCCAGACCAAGCAAATGTGCTGCTGCTCTTTAATAAGATTTTTTTTTTTTTTTTTAATTATGCCATTCAATACCCAAATCAAACCTTGATTTTTTTTTAGCTAAAAAGAATGGCAGGCACAGCAAGTCGGCATCTTACTGGCATAAAACAGGCCCACCACTAAACCTAAAAGCTACATAAGAGAAACCAAGCTCCTGGAATAAGTGCCAGAAGAAAGGGTGCAGAGGGGGGCTACTGCATCTCCTGTAGTGACAAACAACAGTAATTAAATGACGGGACTGTTTGGAAACCAGTGCTACTGACAATGAAGTTCAGCATCTCCATCTCAGAACAGTTTGTGATGGCTGCTGGCCATCGAGACAGGACCACATACTCTACAAACAATGATGACTTTTTTCAGTGTACTTAGTTAAATAAGCAAACTGGCAAGGATTTGGAGTCCATTCCATCAACCTTTTGCACAATGTAAACTTAAAGCCATTGCACATGCATCAATTATCCTAACATTTACATTTGCAACACTAAAGATCATAAGAAAAACAATTGCTCAGGCACAAGCAAAATCCTTCTGCCAAATTTGAAATCTTGAGGGTCAAGGGATACAAGACCCAGGATGTGCAACGTTCATACTTTAGGTCAGTGCCTCATCACTCCACAAAAGGCTGACAGTGTGAACACGTAATGGGCCATAAGTTAGTAGGACACAACCCCTCTCTCAATGAATACGAAGCCAGACAGCGAATGACAGAGGGGCCCTCTCCTCCTAACTTGTGTCCCACTAAAGCTTTAAAACTGATGTAATAGCAGACAAAGCCAGCGATTCGCTCCAAGGTTTGGAAAACTTGTGGTTACTAGGCCAGTTTCAGTTTCTTCTAAAGTGGAACTCGGCAAAATCCCTGACCCAGCTGCTCTTTCAGTGACCACAGTCTTTCCAAGCCACAACGTTCAGAATAAAGCAGGACAATGCCCTCAGATGTACAGCAGAGAGAGAAGGAAAAATAAAGTGAAAAAATGTAAAACCAACAGGGCTAGTTTATCAAACTTGTGAAATGAAGTAACCAGACTGAATGTTTTTAAACCATCAAAAAAATATGAAAGCATAATCCTGCCATTCTCCACTTGCTAACTAACCCCAGTGGATGAAGGCTCTGTGCAAAAGCCCAAAAATAACACACCCTTGGGCAATCGCTGGACGCTTTGAAAAGAGCAACGTTTTCATGCCAGGCAAAAGGACAACAGGTCGTGCACAGTTAACCTATATCAGCTTTCTCAACTTGGCTGCCACCGAGGTTGAAGATGCTCTCCGAAGTATGTGTGCTTCTCCGTCATTTCGCAGTCTCTTTCCAGATATGGAGTGCACCACTTTCTCTACTGCCCTGCTCAGCAGCCCAAAGTTACTGGTGGACAACTTTCAGGCCTCTGTGTGGCCCAGATTATAAAAATTGAAACCAGCGTGCCATCCCGACAGCCTCAGTCTGAAAAGCAAACCACTCAAAGTGTTACAAACCACCTAGCAAAATATCAGTTTAAAAAAAAAAAAAACAACAGTCCAAAGCAAAAAATCAGGTCTTATATAGCAAATCTTAAAGTCAAAGAAAGACGTGACGCCACAGAGGACTCCTCACTGAGCTATGGAAGTGTGCTATGGGCAATGGCATCTGCCCGTGGATTGAGAACTGACATGTCATGTAGGCACTTCTTCAGCTTCATCTGGTGCACAGCATCCACCTGTCATAAACCATTACATGATTTGTGTTTGGGGTGGCCATAGAAATTCACCCTTGGAATAAGTATATCCAATAGAAGAAAGTGCTTTACAAAAAAAATAATTTCCGTATATACTCGTGCATAAGTTCTCCCGCAGATAAGTCGGGACTTGATTTTACCGTATAATTTCTGGTATTTTATAATGTCAGTCGCATAAGTCGAATGCGGAAAACTCAAGCTATTGGTCCAAGAGATTATAATATACTAGTGCCCACCTGAGAGGGTAACCACAGGGTGCAGCAATGTGCTGTGTAAGCAAGTGGTCCTACATGACCACATGTTAATACCCAAACTATTCAGAAGTAACGATTGCACTGATTTGTGTTTTTTGTATCTCACACACCTTTATCGTAAGAGCATCCCTTATCTACGATGGAGCGTTCGATCAGAAGAGAATATGAAGTTGATTTTAAATTAAAAGTCACTGAAGTGGTGAAAGAACTTGGTAACTGCGTTGCTGCAACAAAATTTGATGCGTCTGAGAAACTGATGCAAGATTGGAAGAGGCAAGAAGATGAAAAAAAAAAGTGTCACATTTTTGAACGGGTGCATAAGTCGGGTCTGATTTTATGATCGATTTTTCGGGTTTCAAGACCCAACTTATACATGATATATATGTATGGTATGCATTTTGTTAACGCATTTTCCAATCCAGTACACTTCATCTATCACAGGAGCCATAAACCACCCTGTCAGAACTGTACACAAAGCAAGGAAAAATCTGTATACAGGCTGATACTGCATGGCAGGACACTCACAAAGGGCTAAGACTGAACCCTATCATGTAAGTAGGAAGAAACTGGTAGGAACCAGTCTGCCTAACGAAACTCAGAAAACTGCCATTGACTTGGTTGTTGTCATGTGTATACATATCCAGTCTGTCAATGTGTTACAAATGAGCAGGTTCACGTACTAAATGGATGGAAGGATAGAGCTTTACTACAAATAAATACTGACAGAGTCTGCTCTAGAGCTTAACCGCTGACAGATATGGGCAAAGTCTAGCACTTTAGCACCAACAAGTCACGTCAGCACGTTTACTAAATGCAAGATAGGGTCTTGCTACTGACAAATACAGGCAAAGTGTTCAGCTTTACTAGTGTCACGTAAAGGTAAGGTCTAGGGATTTAGTGAATCAGATACAAGACATGCCCAGAGGTTCACTATAGACATGTGCCAGCAGTTTCCAGATCTACAAATAAGAATGGGGAAAGTCGAGGGCCTTAGTCGCAACAAACACATTTAGAGTCTAGGGCTTTACTTCTGACAAATACAGTCAAGGTCTTGGGCTTTGATCCTGACAAACATTCATTGGCAAAATGTAGAGTTTTACTACCCTCTCACCACCAAACAAAAAATGAAAGCCTACAGTTTTACTTTCTGCAAATGTGTGCAAAGTTTAAAGACTGCTCTACTGACACATAAAAGGCTAGGTCTAAGGCTTTACTCCTGACAAGGATGACCAGGCCATAAGGCTTTACTCCCAAGAAACACCAGGAAGGTCATGGAGATTTACTCTTTACAAATAAAAGCAAAGTCTACAACTCAATTTCTGATAAATATAGTCAAGGTCTACAGCTTTGCTATTAATAAATTCTATATGAGCAAAGTCTAGGACTGTCTCAACAATGAATGAGCAAAACCTCGGAATTTACTATCAAAAAGTTGGCCAAAGTCAATAGCTTTACTCATAAAAACTACAGGCAAAGTCGAGGGCTTTAGTCCTGATAAAAGTCTAGGACATTCATGACAATAAATGAGCAAAGTCTACGGATTTATGACCGATAAATAAAGTCAAAGTCTAGTTTTTTCCTTCCAAGCATTACTACTGACAAGTATAAGACAACAAATAAGACAAAAAATACAGGCAAAGTCTAGTGTTCGCATGAGCGGTATTATAGGGTTGGCTTTAATCCCAAGAAATACAAGCAAATTCTATACCTGACATTTATGGGCATTTGATCCTGGTAAATATTGGTAAAATCTAGAGTTTTACTCCCAAAAAACCAAAAGCAAAGCCTAGAGCCTTACTCTCAGCAATTACGTGCAAAGTTTAAAGGCTGCTTTACTGTTAAATGAAGGCTGGATCTAGGGCTTTACGCCTGACATGTGTGACCTTGTTATGGGGCTTTACTCCCAAGAAATACAAGCAAAGTCAACATCTAGGGCAAAGTCTAGAGCAGGGGTAGGCAACGTCAGTCTGTCGTTCCAACCCAGTTGCTTGACAATCTAAGTCCTTATTTAATTTAATGGCTTGTGTGATCACCAAGGGGTGCACCAGCTCCGCAAAACCTGACACAACAGACATAGGTACAAGTCCAGCACACACAAGTCTTTTATTTTTAATGGGAAACACTTTCCTTTCTTGGTTTCCCACCTGGCCAGCACAGTGCACAGTCCATAGCACAATAAACACAATTAATGCACCAAGCGCTTTGTCTTCTCTTATTTCTTCATCTGTCTTTCCTTCCACCTCCACTCCTCCTGGCAAGCTTCATCCTCTTCCTCCCGACTCTAGCTTCCAGAATGAAGGCAGGCAGCGTCTTTTAAGCTGCACCTGGGAGTACTCCAGTTGGCTCATTATGGAGGTCTGCAATCACTCCTAGGTGTGGTGAGAGCCCAAAGTAAAGCCCTGCAGCTCCCCCTGGCGGCTGCCACGGAACCCAAGAGGGCTGAGCCAGACTTCAACTCCCATGGAGCCCTGTGGAGGACCGTGCCACAGCAACCCAGGGGGGCTACCATCTAGCTCTCCGGGGAAAGCAGTGCCCTGTATATATCTGTTCCCCCAGTCCTTCCACTACGACAACCTCCCGGCTGGAAAAAAAAACACAAACATCTATCACACTTGTTAGTCTGCAATGTTAGGTTCTTATATCACAGATATTTTTCTTTTCCAGGGATAGCATCCAAATGATTTGAAGCCTAAAATGGATAGTTTTCAGTCTGTCACATTTGTATCTTATTTATTTTATTAAACCAAACAACCCAGCCACAGAGGATGCACAAACCAGTGTGCTTCTTCGTGTAGGTCCCAAGCCCGGATAAATGGGGAGGGTTAGGTCAGGAAGGGAATCCAGTGTAAAATTTTGCCAAATCAGTATGCGCACAACAATTTTGGATGATCCACTGTGGCAACCCCTAACGAGAGCAGCCAAAAGAAGAAGATGTTTCATTAAACCAAACAGTGCATGATGAATCCACTCAGGGGTAAATGGAAAAAAGTCAGACAGAGAACTGCTTCCTCCTCCTTTGTCATTTACATCTCGTTGCGAATAAGGAGCCATTAAAGACAGTGAATGCAGCTGTTCAAGACTGAAATAAGCAATTAAGGGGAACCTTAATAAGCGAGACCACTAAAATGAAGCATCAAAACGTCACTTGAGCAATAAGTGCTTCACCAGCAAAAACTGACCTCTCATTAAGAAACAGGGTTGGAACAAAAACCTGCAGCCCTCCAGGACTGACATTGCCTACTGCTGGTCTAGAGATTTACTCCCGATAACATCTGGACGAAGGTCGCTACCTTTAACTGTCATCATCTAGCCTACCCCCTTATGCCTATTCATGTCAATATGAGCTGTTACACAAACAGAGGTGACATACCCTCTGCATCTGTACACAAGACAGAATGGCTCCATTCATTAGTTTAGTCAGTTTTGGGGTTGAGAACATTTGTGCCAACCTCCACGTCTTATGATGGTGTAAAAGAAAGGGAAGACAATGTTTCAGTCAAACATCAAACCTTTAACTCTATAAATGACCTTTCCTAGACTTCACAACACTTGGCTTCACATGAGCAATAGAAATTACATATTTGTAAACTTGCAACACAGACGAGGCAATGAATTTGCTCAGCATCACACAGTATGGCTCACCATGAGACAATGCAATTTCAAGTCAGGCAGTAAAGTACCACCTACAGCACTATATAAACTGATTAACAATACTATATTAAAGAAGCAGTCAGATACTCAACATTATAATCTTTAAATAGCATCCTACGAAACTAGCATGATGTCGAAAATGTAGAAAGGATCGTCTGAAATTAGCTCAAAGACCAACACAGGATGTGCTCTGACAATGTGAGCTTTACACACAGAAGAAGACATTTCTAAACATGTAAACACATTTCATAATGTCGTAACATTTCTTTATGGTGAAAATGTGTGAGGATACGAGTGCCCACGTATTTATTTGCTAACTAGGATGCCCAGGGCAGAAATACTTCAAAAAGACCAGAGGATTCTGAAAATAAAGTTGAGGGTCAGAGCAAATTTTAGAGTGGACTGAAGTCAAAGGCCTGAACACACAACTACCAAGATTACACTTTTAATTGCAGCATGCAATTTACTGATATGACCTGAACCCTCCACCAAGCCTCTCTTTGTCTTCTGACCCCAGGAAAGTAAAACATGCTAGTGGAGATGCAACTCTCCTGTCTCATCCTCATTATTGCAAAACAAAGGAGGACGTCAATTTAACACCAGGCTAAAGATCAAAAAAAAATATCCAACCATCCATTATTCAACCCGCTATATCCTAACTACAGGGTCACGGGGGTCTGCTGGCGCCAATTCCAGCCAACACAGGGCGCAAGGCAGGATGCAAACCCCGGGCAGGGCACTAGCCCACCTCAAAGCACGCGCACACACACACACTAGGGACAATTTAGAATCGCCAATGCACCTGACCTGCATGTCTTTGGACTGTGGGAGGAAACCGGAGCACCCGGAAGAGACCCACGCAGACGCGAGGTGAACATGCAAACTTCATGCAGGGAGGACCCAGGAAGCGAACCCGGGTCTCCTAACTGCGAGGCAGCAGCGCTACCCACTGCACCACCGTGTCATACATATAAAAAATATATATATATATGTAAAAATAATACTGGCCTGACAGAAATGTTCAATTTAGGGCACCGGCGTGTCTGCGTAGTCATAGAACCAGGCACATCATGATTGCTTCTTCAGGAATACATCATGCAGAATACTTAATACATGAAAGAATCCCCAAATGTTTACTTCCAATGTGAACTGCTCTGCCGCGATATGAGTTGTGAAAGGCGCTACACAGATATAGCGAGAAGGGTTGAAATCTAAAATTTGGAAATCATATCCAAGTTTTACAGGAATGTATCCATCTGTTTTTCTACAAATATGTTTCACATTAAGAAGCAACAGTAATTCATTTCTGGCTACCAATAAGAAGGCAAAATTATCTGCTTCATTACAAGTGACAAGAATCATAATATTCAATAATGAAGTGCCGAGCTCAGGCAGTCTTTAAATGGCAGCATCACTTGAATGCACGTTAGCCGGGAACTGGCAACAGCCTTATACCCGATGACAAATACGTCAGTTTAGAATCTTCCAAAAGGCACTCCGAGATGAGCAGCTGTACGATGTGCTTCGAAAATGAACAAGAAACCAGTTATAAGTTTAAGTACCAAGTGAAGGCAGGTGAGGAAGTGGTGCTTAACAGACATTCACATCCTCAAGGCTGCACTGGGAAGTGTACAGCTGCACAAAATATAAGTACAGTCTCTCTGCTTTTATTTTAGTTTTTATAGCGCCCCTCTAATTTTTGTGTGCATCCAGCTCATGGCAGTTTATAGCTCTGCTGTGCAATCTCTTCAGAATGCAATCAAGGACTGGGACTTGGATTTACATCCTAAACAGGCAGGTGGTGTAGAGGTTAAGACTCTGGACTTCAGACCCTGAGGTTGTGGGTTCATATCACACTACTGACACTGTGTGACCATGAACATGTCACTTCACTTGCCTGAGCTCCTATTGGAAAACCAAAAGAAATGTAACCAATTAGGTCATATAAATGATGGAAGTCACCTTGGATTAAGGCGTCAACCAAGTAAGTAAATGTAATGTAACTTTGGTTTTTAATTTATCACTCTGCGACTGATTGTCTTGTTAACTGTCCTGCATGTGTAATTATGCATTACGTATGGAACACAAAACAAAAAGTTAACATCTAAAATAAACAATAGTGATTTCATTCATAGGCAGTATACTTGATCCATTAGATTTAATTCATACTTTTATTTCTAGTAGGACTGACTACTGCAATGCGGTGTTCACTGGATGTTCAATTTTTTTTTATATACAGCTTTTAGTTAATCCAATTTTTCAAAAAATATTACGAGAACAAGAAAATATGAACACATAACTCCAGTTATTACATCCTTACACTGGCTCCCAGTTAAGTTTAGGGCAGATATCAAAGTTCTCATTTTAACATATTGTCTCAGGAGGCTGGGGGTCAGACCCAGGAGGGACGCCTGGAAGGACCAGGACGTGGTCTATACGTCCCCCGGGCCGCGAGGAGGTAACCGCCCTGGATGATGAGGGAAGCACGGGGAAGGAGCAAGGAGGTTCAAACCCACTGGGGCCCATGATCACCGCCAGGAGGTGCCCGAGTGTTGTGGAGCCCAGGAGATCGACACTTCCGCCAAACCTGGGAAGGTGGAGGAAGGACCTTCCAGGGACTCCCGGAGTGCTTCCGCGTGCAAGAGCAGCACTTCTGCCACACCAGGAAGTGCTGTCGGAAGAGTGTCATCAGGCACCTGGAGCACATCCGGGTGGAAATAAAAAGGGCCGCCTCACTCCAATCAGGGAGCTAGAGTCGGGAGCGGGAGCAGGACGAAGATCCCGTGAGGACAGGAAAGACGGCCCACGGACATTTGAGAGGAAGGCCCATGTTAAGGGTGTTTGGTGCAGGAGCATTGTGTGTTGTGTGGGACTGTAAACGTGTGTTTTGTAAAGTTGTGGTGTTTGTCTGATGGTGTTCGGACCCGTGCTCACAATATAAAGCCTTAAATGGCCAAGGTCTGGCTTAGTTATCTGAACTTATCATGACTTACAAAGCAGAAAGCACATTAAGATCTCAAGATGCCGGACTGCTTATGATTCCAAGGATTAATAAATAACAGTGGGAGGTTCAGCTTTTAGTTACAGGGCCCCTAAACTGTAGAATGATCTGCCTGCTACTATAACAGATGCCCCTTCAGCCATCAAATCCCGGCTGAAGACTCACTACTTTACTTAGCATACCCTGACTAGAGCCGTTGATTAACTGTGCATACTGCATCTCTGTTGTTAGTCATTAGTACTAAAACATAAGTAATATGGTATTGATAATTTGTTACTAACTCTCACCTATTCTGTTTCTCTTCTTGTTACTCAAATGTGGCATTTGGTGCCACAGCCCGACTACTAAGGTGTTTACCTGCCTAAGGAAAAGTCATCTCTGATGGAGGAGCACTGAAAACATTGGGTGGATGGGTTCCTTAATCAGATTGGCTGGTCCAGCACTGACTCAGCTGTGGATTGGTCAGCAGTGGGGAGACAGCTTGTTGGCTGAGGTCTCCAGGACTCGAAACAAATCAGGATCCTCATATGTGATATAATCCACTCTTGCATTTTGCTTTGTAGCTTGTGCTATTACTATTGTACTATTGTATTGTATTCCTGAGCTGGCAGTGACAGATCGGTCATCTAGCTATGTGAAAAGGATTACTTGGGTTCTGTTTTGTGTGTTGTATTTACCCCATATTTTGACACTCATTTCATCTACCTAGAAAAGGGTCTCTCTCTGAATTGCCTTTCCTAAGAATTTGTCTATTTTTTTCCTTACAAGGGATTTTTTTGGGAGTTTTTTTCTTGTCTTCTTTGGGAGTCAAGCCTGGGGGTCTGTCAAAAAGCAGGAACTGTTAAAGCCCATTGTGGCACTCCTTGTGTGATTTTGGGTTATACAAAAAAATAAATTGTTGTTGTACATCACCATTTCATTTTCTCTCTCTCTTATTCTTGCATCTACTTCATTATAATCTATGAGACAGATTTCTGTTGACTGTGCAGTTTGTTCCTGTCACATACAGACTGCTGATTCACTTGTCACTGCACATTAAATGTCTAATGCACTGCAAAAGGCACTACATTAAATGAATGTGAACAGGCCACGTGCCAGAGCAAGTCATCTGTTACTTTAAAATATAAAGAAAAACTAGAAATTGTAAAACCAACATTTGTCTTAGTGTTACAATTTAAAATGACACTCAAAGGCATTTAGATAACTTCAAATCCGATCGGTCTTTGCATTTATACTTGGATAAAGGCACGTTTGAGTGCCTCATATGGAAAGCGGCTGGAAGTAGTTCTGGCAGGCAATGCATACCTTTTTAAGGGCAAAAGCTACTACGGTTTGTCCCCTTTCATTCTATATTCATAATCCAAGGGCTGTGTCTTGTAATCCAATAAATCTGAAACTCAGGAAGCCTACTTTAAAAATGACTTGCTGTGTTCATGAAGGCAGCCTTAGAGAAACAATAACAGATTCTGAAATCCATATTTATTAGAAGGTAGAAACAAGCCTGGGAATGCTGCCTGGGGCTTATATGGAAAGGCCTGTGTGGTTTAAAGGCCAAAAAAAGAAAAAGTTATTGGTTAAGCCTCACAAAATTTAGGTTTTTCATTTTCTCATATTGTTATCTGTACCCTTACTTGGGAAGAAAAAAAAACTAGTACTTAAGATTGCAGGTTTCTCAGAAATAACATGTGGCTAAGTGAAAAGAATATACAAACATCTATTATTCAGCAATGCTGTATCTGAAACCATCTAAAGTTAAAAAACAATTATATTTCCTTGCAGGAAACTGTCAGGTTTCTCCACACAAACCTGTCTTAACCCACACTGCATATAAAAAGCAATTTAAAATGGTTCTTGTATGACAAGGCCACTGAGCGTCTCAGGCTGAGAACTGTATGCTGTAAAAGCACACACACACTGCGCATTTTGAATATACAAATATGTACATATAGTGTGGTGCACGCTGGCTACTTCACAGACTGGTTTACTGTCTCCATCCAGTTTATCCAATTGCCCATATTCTGTTTTGTCTGAGGGCACCACCAGTTTCCTCACAAATCCCAAAAACCCACAGTTCAGTCTGACTGCTGTCTCCAAGTTTACCTGGGCTTATGTGCAAGTGTGCCGAGCTGCGAAGCGGTGTCCCATCGAGACTTAATTCCAGCCAGGTTTAAAAAAAAAAAAGATGGTGCACTGCATGTATATTAACAAATATATAAATACATATCCACCGTAGACACACACACTCTCAGAAAAACCTGAGCAGCTGTTCAGAGTCAGGATCTAAAAAACAGGAGACCAATTCAGCTGGTTGATCTTAATCTGGAGATAAGGAAAGAGCGAAGCCAGACAGGAGCGTTAGCGTTCAATAGGAGAGGACTGGCAGAGATATTCTGGCTACATTTTAACAAAAATATACTGAGGAAGACCATTTCTTTGTTATTTTTAATACTATAAGGTTTTTTTTTTTTTTCCACCGCTGGAATCAATGAGTTCCTGTACGTTGTAGGCCCTGGACCACTTGAGATCCCTGGCCACTTTCATGTTTTGCATTTCAACTGCACAACAGAAACTGTACCCTTTATGTAAAATGAGGTGTAAAAGGAATCCCATTCAGGAGTTCACATGGGATCCCTCCACTGTACTGCTTCAAAGCCATCGCAGCTTCACAGGGGGGATTATTATTTTAATACGACTATGAAGAGAAATGCGTTGCGAAGTGCTGCGCTCCATCTTCACTGAAGTCTCCAAAAACTCCAAACTACTAACATACTTGTAAGATGCCAGTGTTTGTGGTCAGCCAATCATCACAATTCTTTGGCCTAGCACAAACCCACAATAGTTCCCGGCTGTACAAAAAGTACATACCCCGGAGAAGGAGATAAAAGAAGTACCAGGAACTACAAATGGCCTGAGTTCCTGTCGTGGGAACACTACCAAAGTTCTTAAATTTCTCAAAAGTCCCTTTTCCTGAAAAACGTTCCTGCAGTAGGACTGCACCGATAGTGTCATGCTGTCCTTTGTGCATGGCGAGGTTCTTTCATGTACAAATAGATGCATATTGCAAAAGTGTGTATGACACTTGACTCGCACAGAATACATTAATACAATAGTATAAGGTGTTATCTAAAAATCGTTCCTTTTATTTACCACAGAGGACTTGCCTTCAGTATGCCAAGGCCTAATTGTGAACTGTTACAATACAGAATCAAATATGCAATCACTTAAACAGTTGCTTACATTTATTTTACTACAATCAATGCAATCAGAATCATCTTATTTATTACACAACTTTCTCTTGTGTGGTTTACCAATAAATTTAAAAATGTGCTTTTTTGGGCTACAGAACACAGCCTTTTATGTATATTTCTGAGATTTAATGTTGTTTGCTTTGTGACAGCAACTCAGGCTTTCAAAATGTTCAAAATTACAGAGTCTCCTGTTCCCTTGTGATACAGAAACCTTTATTAGCATTAAGCAAGCAGTGCTGGACTGAAATGTACGAATATGGTAAAAATGTTACACAATGAGCTGATCTTTTAAACAGACTATATGACATTTGCTATTTAGCAAACCACCAAGCAAGATCTGATAACTGCTGAACTCGGCATTCTGCCTATAACAGATTTAAAATGTGCTTATATGCATGCCGTGCAATGCACAGTTCCTTCTGCATAAAGACCACAGTAAGCGGCCTGTTTAACACAAAGCAGACACGTGGCACATGATACTGTACTCAGATCCCAGCTGTACACACATCTTTTCTGTAATGGCCACATCAGTAATCTTATACTGTACATTAAATGGGATTGCACATTAATAAGAATTTCTGGAGTCTTTGTTCACACACAACATGTAAGTGATTGTAAGTGCACATACATACGCTGAAAACAGTGATGATATATTCAAAAGAGGCTGCACTTCTCAGGCCACTGCAATTAACAACAGTTTGTATCCAGAAGTGATATAAGTTAAGAGTAACTGGGGCAACCTGATCGTATGACCACTATCCTTAATCCTGAGACAGAGTGTCAGATATCACTACACTCTCTACTGCACACTGCCACTTGCTATAGTACTGTCCTACATCCTCTCTTCTCCCTTTGAATATTCACTGGTAACCAGACACAATATACCCTTCTTGAACTCACCTCTTCTCCCCCTGTCACTCTGCACTGTTTCATCTTGTCAATAGCCACACTTTGCCGGAAATTACTAAAGCACCTCAGTCCATTTCTCCTTTTCACACATTTATCACTTCCACATTTTTCCTTTTTCT
Source organism: Polypterus senegalus (assembly GCF_016835505.1). Taxonomy (NCBI): domain Eukaryota; kingdom Metazoa; phylum Chordata; class Cladistia; order Polypteriformes; family Polypteridae; genus Polypterus; species Polypterus senegalus. Next base: position 34,128,302 of record NC_053166.1, on the reverse strand, counting down.
CAGACAGATTCTGCACAGACATCCGATTGTTCACATATCGGCCTTTTCTTAATTTGTTTCTTGTTCTGTCTTCACTGGCCACGTCTCACTTCTTTCTGCTTCTCACACAGCTTGCACTAACATTGTCACTGAATGCCAGAGAGGTTGTTTTAAAATCTTCACACTACATGCGATTCCAAACAGCATATATCATTGTAAATATGCAGAAAAAAGAGAAAATCACATATGGGAATATATACAGTACAACTGTCTGGATGCATTAAATACCATATACACATTTATATACACACAAATACATATGAATACATACAGAACAGTTGTGTGGGTGCATTAAGTAATGTATACACACGTACAACACAAGATGAATATATACAACGGTTTGGGTGCATTAAATAATGCATACACACATGCATACAAACACATACAAATATGTACTGTACAGTACAACTGTCTGAGTGTATTAAATACTATATACAAATTTACATACACACAAACACATGAATATAGATTATTGATGGTATGCTTGTTGTGAACCACTACAAGTATAGTTTAGATTCTGTACACAACAAACACATTATAGAGTATAAAATATATATTGTTTGGATTCATGATCAACCCTGAGAGCTCACGGTGCTTCAGAAAACTCCAAGCTGTGTTGACCCATGCCAAACACCCATCCAGCCCCATCAATGGGCACTTCACCTTAGTCAATGATTTCAGATGTGCAAACAAAACTGGGGGGTATCATGGCGATCTGACACAGCAGTTTGTCTCTGGTGGTATCACTTCTGTCATCCAATGATAGGTCCTATTCCAAGATCCAGGAGGAATAGAAAAGTCAAGGTAAGCATGTGAGCGGTTTTATACATGGCAAAGAGACCATTAAATCCATCAAACTAATTTGTTGAGCCATTAGCCAAGTTTTCCCAGTATTTTATTCTAATATATGTTTTTAAATGTCTAGTTAATGGCAGAGGTGTGTGCCATAGCAGTACTATGCAACTCTACACTAACACATCATATAAACCAGACAGGCAAATTAGACAGTTGCTCAAGTACAGAAAAACATGCAATGACTTTGACCAAACAATGCTCAGCGTTAAGTCATCCTAGGAAAGTACAGGGTGCAAGACAGGACAAGGCACCAGACTATCAACAGGGTGAACACCCTCACACTACACTAGGACCAGACTACCTGATCTGCATGATTGTAGACCATAGGAGGAAGCCAACGATCACAAAGGAAACCTACGCAGACACAGGGAGAACTCCATGCAGGGAGGATCCCAAACGCAGTTCCTGGTCTCCTTACCATCACTCTGCTGCCCACCTTTGATTGTCAGTCAGACAGTCATTTTCCAACCTGCTATATCCTAACACAGGGGTCTGCTCTCATTTCTTATTCTTCCTTTTTTGTAATTCCACAAATTCATCTTAATATTCTCATTTCTGCCACATGTAACTTCTGCTCTTGATTTACTGTCCATGCCTCAGCTCCATACATCATTTCTGGACTTACCACTGTCTTAAAGCCTCACCTTTAACCTTTGCCTTAATTCTTTGATCAAACAATACTCCTGATATCTCCTTTCAATTGTTTCATCCACACAACGCTATATGGGCTATGTCTTCATCTAATTCTCCAAAGCGGGCTACCACTGATCACATATTTAAACTTCCCCACTATTTCTGTAGCTCTCCTTGTTGGCTAACTTTTGAATCTTTATCATTATTAAAACTAAGAGATCCTATCTTTATGTGTTTAACCTGCATGAAAGCCGTTTCTGCGATAGCAATCCTTCTCTTGATTTCCTGATTACATATTGTGTTAATATGCAACCTGGGTAACAACAAGTGATCCATCTGCTTAACCTTTCCAGATTTTAATTTTAACTGGCATTCTGGCACTTTGTGCTTCGTAAAACGATATTCAACCGGAATTCAGTAGGGAGCAAAGATTAATGAAACATGACACTTTCGGAAAGATTACGGCAGTAAACGCAGAAAACACAGTTATCGCGTAAGAAAAAAAAATGAAACACGTCCGAATCAGTCTGCTTTCCGGACGGGCGGGGGAGAGGGTTGGTAGGAAGAGTAGAGGGGCGTGCGTCTGACGTCAAAGTGACGTCAGAGGAGCCGCCCCATTTACTCCTGTTACGCATACGGTACTACGGCCGAGCACATGACTGCAGCAGAGCTGGCAAGCACTTGGGAAAATCACGAGGTTTTGCCCTGGTTACGAAGGAAGTCGACTGCATTATGTTATACAAGCGCGAGTCTCTCAAGTATAGTCCGATTTTAGTACAAAATGACAGTAAAAGCCTCTCTCATTACCCTGTCGTTTGCACGTTAAAGTCACACTTTGCCAGTCGATTTGACTGCACAAATGCCAGCCAAAATCGGTGTTGGCGGTTTGCCAATACAAAGAAAACGTTTCCAGTGTCTTGGACTCGGGGTTTTACTATCAATAGTGCAGCTTTACGCAAGCTGTTTCCGAGTCGCCAACAGCGAGCACGCCCTCGGCGGAGGGATCAGGAAGACTTTTTTTTTTTTTGCTTGTTCAGTAAAGTTAACCTTTGCCCCCCTTTTGTGAATATGTTACTTAGTTCTTAGAAGGGGCACCATGTGAAAGTCCATGATGCCTAGGAGGGTCGCTCCAGCGCTACTGGAGCGGCACGCGCGTGATTCGCATGGAGATCTGCTTCCAAGTACCGAAACCTGTCAGGACGTACAGTAATAACGCGCGATAATTCGCATTCATGGCATGAATTACCCAGCGTGGAAATGATTTCCTTAACTCGGTTAACTTCCCCGAGTCTTTCAAACGTATCTTTAATTTTAGAAAATCATGGATGTTAATGTAACAGAGTGAATACGGTTTCATTTTTACTTTATTTGCATACAATTAATTCTTGCCCACTACTCATGTGGATAACCCAACCTGGACTGAAAGCCAGCACATCACGGTTACTGGAGCGACCGGGTGTTGCTTGACATCCATAATGCATGCTTTGGGACCAATCGATCGATTAGTGTATGACTAAAATGATACCTAATGCCTTTTAAGTATATCAAATCCAAAATTCATTAAACATTCACTTTCTTTTATATCCCGTCCAAACAAAAATAGTTGGCGTTTAAAATACAGATAAACTTGACTGTTTAAAATGATCGTCATAAACTGTCCAGAAATTAATAACGGCGAACTGTTCATTTTAGTCTCGCAATGCTAAATGATTTAATTAAACGCACCAGAAAAGACGCATTGAAACGCCAGGCGTCTTCCATAAATGCACGAAGGTCGCTTTGATTTTTTTTTTTCTTTTCAGCAAAGGGGGTCAATCGCCTTCCTTTTAGTCCAAACGGGAAATAATGTGCCTGCGGTGCGCAAAGTGCATCAGCGTTAAACTGGCTTACGTAACTGGTCGCCAGTATTAAAAGAACACGACAGGAAGGAACAGAACTGTTCAAAGCGAAAAGAACCAACTCGGGCAGCAATGTCAAGTCTGGACCGTTAAAGTAATAAAGGAACTGATAAGACCCCCCGCCCCTCCACCACCCCCCAAAACCAGCCGCCACGTATCAAATTAAAGTTAGATCTTACTCGTCATTTTTATCTAATCTTACTGCATATCTTCAAAAATAATATATCCTGTAATCTGCAAGAATAGACAATTAGGCGCTATTATGGCGCAAAGGTCTTAACGACTAGGAATGTGCACAAGTTCATTACTAGTTTATAGCCGGTGACAAAATACCCGCAAGTCAATAGTTTTTTCGTTCATGAATATATGTATATTTTTATAAACCAATATTTTAAAAATCTAGATAGTTTAAATAAATAACTGGAGACCTCTACAATCCTCCTGCAGGCAGTGGCACCCACGTGTCCGAAGCGGGGAGCGTGTTGCCTTTCGGCTTTTTGTAACGCCTACGTAAAGAAAAAATTAAGTAAAAACATTTATACATTCAATGAAGTTATTTTTTACATTATTATATTAATCTGCACACATGATGCACAAAGCTGCCCAATAGATGTGACAGCGCTGCAACTGAAGCTTAAATGACATTTCTCGTTTATCCCCCACGTGAAGCAAGCGCTACGTCAAGAAGCCGGCTGAGGCTCCGGGATACCGGCTTCCGCAGGTTATCTCTTTACGCTCCAGTAAACGTGACACATATCTCCGGCACCCGGCCCCCCATGCAACCTGCACCCTAGATATGCACATCGGGACCCCTTTTCCTTACCTCACTCCCGTCATTTTCTGTCAAGAATTTGTAAAAGAAGGAGAGCTCATCATCAAGAAGAGAGGCACAGTCCGCCATCTTCTAGCGAATGAGAGCCGGCAGTTTGAGGGAGTCGGGTAGACAGACAGGGAGCTGGACTTCTCGTCTCCGGCAGGGGGCGCGACACTTTGAGACGCGGCGAAGCTGAATCATAGCACGCGTTGTGCCAAGAACGGACAGGAAAAAAGAATGAGAACAACTCCTGCTAGCTCATTTGTGAACGCTGCTCTACTGGGAGAAAACAAGGATCGATCAGTAATAGTTTAATACGGCACCTTTCACTTGCGCGAAGTATCAAAGGCCTTTCAGTTAGAATAAGGCAAGGGGTCAGTATATTGCTGGGGAATATCAAGAGAAAATGTAAATGAGATCAGTTTTTATTTCACAATATTTTATCTTTCACTAGGAATGCTGTCAAAATCCTAATTGGAATTTGTAATTATCATGCATCGTCCGTGAATCCTATCACGCTAAGGAACAATACAATTAATTTATGGGTTACTTAACAAAAATGTAATTATTCATCCACTTTGTCCAATTTAGTCTTGTGGGTTGGGGCTTAAGTACCAATTCCAGCAACCTGGAGCGCAAGGCAGGAATGCACCCTGGATCAGGCACCAGTCTGCATACATCCATGCTGGGCCAAATTAGAAGGATCAAGCAAGTCAAATTAAGTGGCTTTATTGTCATACCGTACATCTTGCCTGAAGAAGGGGCCTGAGTTGCCTCGAAAGCTTGCATATTGTAATCTTTTTAGTTAACTAATAAACCAATAAAAGGTGTCATTTTGCTTGACTTTTCTCTCTATTGTCATACCATCCATATACTGTATTGCAGTGATTAAAGTATGCCAGGACTGTGGGTCAATATATACATAAACACAGGAGAAGACCAAAATAAATACTATTCTATACCATAATGTAAATAATTAATAATAGACAACTTGTATAGATACTAATAAATCAATAAATGATAACATCTAATAATAATAAAAAACATTAGCAGCAAAAGTAACAAATGTACAGCAGAGAGTTCAGAGTCCAGACACCCAAGGAGCAGAAGCTTTTGCGTAACCTAGCAGAACTGGCTCAGATGCTGCAGAACCTCCTGTCAGTTGGGATTGATACAAACATACCATGGGAGAGGTGGGAACAGCCCCCCTAGCTGCAGGGTTTACAGATGCAGTGCTTCATAAAGATATCTTTAATGAGAGGCAGAGAGTTCCCAGTGATCTTTTTCTGATGTGTGCTCTATTTTTGCAGTCAGAGACAATGCAGTCCCCAAGCCAGACAGTGATGCAGACTGGCAGAATGCTCTGAATGGTACCTCTGTAGAATGTGGTGAGAATGGGGTTGTGCCAGGCTTGTCTTTCTCAGACACCAAAGAAAGTGGAGACTCTGCTGCATCTTCTGGGCTATGGAGGTGGTGTCAATTGACCAAGTATTGTCAATAATATTCAATTAATAGAACACCTGCATTCACTGAGCAACTCATTAGAAACACCTGTAAACCTGCATATCTATGTGATTATCTAATCAGCCAATCCTGTGGCAGTAGCACAATGCATACAATTATGCAGGTACAGGTCAGGAGTTTCAGTTACTGTTTACATCAAACACCAGAATGGGGAAAATGAGAGATCTAAGTGATTTCGGCCATGGCACACACCTTGTTTTGAGTCTTTCTATAGCTGCTGATCTCCTGGGATTTTCACACACAACAGTCTCTAGACGTTACTCAGAACAGTGCAGTAAGCCAAAAACATCCAGTCAGCGACAGTCTTGCGGACGGAATGCCTTATTGATGAGAGAGATCAAGAGAGAATGGCCGGGCTGGTTCAAGCTGATAGAAAGGCTATGGAACCACAAGTAACCACTCTGTGGTGCGCAGATAAGCATCTCACAATGTATAACATGTCGAACCTTGAGGAGGATGAGCTACAGCAGCAGAAAACCACATTGGATTCTACTCTCATCAGCCAACAACAGAAAGCAGAGCTGCAGTGGACACAGGTTTATCCAAACTGGACAGATGAAGACTGGAAAAATGCAGCCTAGTTTGGTGAATCTCAATTTCTGTTTAGGCACACAGATGGTAAAGTCATAACTTAATGCCAACAGCAGGAATCCATGCACACAAACTGCCTTGAGTGACAGTCCAGGCTGGTGGTGGTGTAGTGGTGTGAGGAATGTTTTCTTGATACACTTTGAGCCCATCAACTTAAATCAATCATCACTTGAATGCCACAGCCTGTCTGAGTATTGTTACCAACATCATAATGCACCATGTTACAAAGCAAAAGTCATCTCAAACTGGTTTCATGAACATGACGATAGCCATCCCAGTCACTAGATCTGAATCCAGTAGAACACCTGTAGGATGTGGTAGAACAGGAGATTCACAGCATGAATGTACAACTGACAAATCTGCAGAAACTGCAGTCATGTCAGCATGAAGCAGGAATCCTAAAGGAATGTTTCCAGTATCTTGTTGAATCCTTGCCATGAAGAACTGAGGCTGTTTAGAGAGCAAAAAAGAGGCCCAACCCTGTATCAGTATCAGCGGCCCTAAAAATTTGCTTAGTGAATGTATGTCTTTGACCTGTGGAAGGTCAGGACAGGTCTGCTGAGGTTGGTCAGCATGCACTGCTACAGCTCTTTACCGCAACCAACACACAATGAAACAGCTTGGGATCCTGGTTGGCAACCCCACGGGCAGACAAGTAGTCCTGTCCCACCCTCCAGAAATGACCCACTGTCTGCCGCAGCCAGGGGTAATGTGGGTGTCCCTTTGCCTGGTCCAGCCACTCGGGCCCTCAAGAATGAGATTCCTGCGAGCTGGATCACCCTCAGGGAATCACGCCACATGGCCATAGTGCCATAACTGACACTCCCTCACAATGCAGGCAATGTGCCTCATTCAGGACTCAGTGAGCAAATGATCATTCAAAACAAAGTCAAACCAGCGAAGAGACACAGGACTGAAGGAGTCCAGTCTTCAACTCAGGTCTCTGGATAGCGTCCATGTCTCGCGCCCATATAGCAAGACAGGAAGCACCAGGACTCCAAACACTTGGACCTTCATCCTTTTGTAGAGATATCAGGAGCGCCACACACCTCTTTCCATTGAACTCCTGACCCCCCATGCTCTCCCAATCCGTCTACTGACTTCATAGGAAGAGTCAAGGTAAGTACCTCTCCACAGACAGACTCACTGCTGATGGCTGTGCCTAAGAGGTCATTAAAGGCCTGGAGGCAATCCCACAAAGAACCAGAGGGAATGTGTAGTGTCCACACAGACAGTGACTGGGTACAGGATTGTAACCTCATCCCCTGGAGCTATTGAGCAGAAGAACAAAACACTGTTACCATATTAGTCAACCTATTGTTCTTTTAAATAACACCCCCCTCTTCTGATCACTATGAATTTATAACTCTTAAATGAGAATCAAAGATGGATTATTACCTTACATTGTCTGTGACTGCTGTCTTACTAGACAAAGTGGTAAATAAATCTGGATTTTTTGTAGCAACCATAGAGTTGGAGCTCCAACGCAAGGCCATTTAAACAGAACCAAACGTGAGGTAGTTCTTAGCTTATTTACAAACGCTGTAATATTGGGGAAAATGCAACAGAAAAAAATGTATTTAAATAGCAGCCTTCTTTGAGAGTGCCATGCAAAGGCCTAACAAAATACAATTTGAGGAGAACCAATATATGTACAATTTAGTAAATGTCATCAAATGCAAATCAATGTTCATTTTATATAGCATCTTTCATGGCAAGAATCATCATACTGCCTTATAATTAAAATCAAAGACTGGTCAAAAGTAATAAAACTTGGACAAAAGTATTCAATACCCCCATTCACCAAAAAAAAGGAAAGAAAATGAAAACGTTCCAGAAACTCCCAGTTGCATTTTATTCAGTTTATTCTTCACACCAGTAAATCCCCTGCGTGGGACGACGATTTTAAAATAGAAGATTCAGATGTGCTTGTGGCGTGACTTACCAGAGCGTTTCAAGCCCTTGATACATTGAAGACTAATGAAACCCATGGACTGATCCGGATTTTACCAATTCTATTAAAAGAAATGAAATATGTCATTTATAAACCCTTATCCGACATATTTGAACTGTCACTTGAGAAAGGAGAAATACCTGAGGACTGGAAAGTTGAAAATGCGACTCCAATCTTCAAGAAGGCAGACAAAATGAATCCTGGTACTCACAGACTTACTTATACGTCTTACTTCTGTTCCATAAAGAATTATGGAAATTATAATAATAAATAAGGTAGAAAATATTCTAAATAGCAGTCAGCATGAGTTTATGAGAAGATCCCGTCACACCACTCTTTTAGATTTTTTTTCAACAGGCAACTGCAGTAGTTGACAAAAACAAAGCAAATGACATAATTTACTTAGACTTTCAAAAAGCTTTTGCTGGAGACCACAATGAAGATTAATTTTGAAACTAGAAGCTGTAAGCATCAGAGGGAACCTAGAAAACTGGATCTCAAGTTGGTTAACTGGCAGGAGACAAAGAATTACAGGTAAGAGGAGACATGCCACATGGAGTGAAGTCATCATTGGAGTTCTTCAGGGGTCTGGCTTTAGACCATTACTTTTTGTAATTTATATTAATGACACTGATTCAGGTATAGTTAGTAAACTTATGATGACACCAAAATTGAAGCAATAGCAGACAGTGAGGAGGCAGCCAAATAATTCAAAAAGACATGGACCTGGGGGGACACCTGGAAAATGCAGTTTAATGTAGAAAAGGGCAAAGTGCAGCAAGTGGGCAAAATGAACATCAGTTATGAATACAAGATGGGAGACACTGTCATACAGGAAGCAATGTCTGAAAAAAAGATTAAGGGGTTTATGTTGATAGAAAGTTTTCATTGTCTAAGCAATGTCTAGAAGTGATTAGAAAGGCAAACACAATATTAGGTTATATTGTAATGCACTCGTGAGACCTCCTCTGGTGACCACACTACAAGAAAAACATTGCAGCGCTTGAAACTGTGCAGAGGAGAGCAAGGATCTGTCATATTGTGACCTGTTTAGTCTCAAGACTGTGTGGGGACCTAATCCAGGTATTTAAAATCCTCAAAGCCATTGATAAAGTAGATTGAGCAGAATTCTTTCACCTTAAAGATGAACCCCGTAGTCAAGGACATCAGTGGAAATTATGGGGAAGTGAATTTAGGACTGAAGCAAGAAAGCACTTATTTACTAGAAGAGGTGTGGAGATCTGGAGTGAATGATATGACCCCCTGTGAGCAGGCGTTCATTGCAACCAAGCTCTCAATCAGATGCTATCTTGCTAATCCATCATTTCATATTTTATTCTTACATCACTTAAAGTCTACATTTTGAAATAGCTTGACACACTTCTGCTGAATAATTCATTGACTGAAAGTTCTCAGAGGATGTGCAGCATTGTTCATAAGGGCACTCAGTTTTGTTTTAATTCTCTCCTTTGCTACAATCTCCAGGGGTCCAGAGTCCATCCCATAATTAAGCTTGCCCCTTAATCAGCTTCTTGATTTGGTGGGCCTCTCTGGAAGTGTTGTTACCAGCTCAGTACACCACAGCGTACAAAATCACACTGGCCATCACAGAGTTATAGAAGATGTGAAGGATGTCACTACCCACAGGATCACAGTCCCCTAAGGAAAAAGAGCCTGCTCTGCCCTTTCTTCTACAGTTCCTCGGTGTTGTGAGACTAGTCCAACCTGTCCTTGATGTAGACCCCCTCTACCCACTTCCATATCCACTCACTGTATAGAGACCAGACAACGAGGCTCTTTGGTGTGGTGAAAGTCAATAACCAGTTTCTTGGTTTTGCTGATGCTAAGACGCAGAAAATTCTTTTGCACCAAGAAATTAAGTTCTCCACCTGACCCCATATGCTTTGTTTCATCCCCCTTTATCAATACACCCCATAAGTGTAGAATCATCTGAGCATTTCTGCGAGTAACATGACCTGCTGTTGTATTTATAGTCAGAGGTGTACAGAGTAAAGTGTAAAGGAGACAGGGCTGTTCCTTGTGCTGCTCCAGTGTTGCTTACACAGTCCTTGAGCATCACAAACTGCGGTCTGCCACACTGACAGTCCATTATCCAGGACGCCCCAGGCTTGTCCACCTGCATATCTCTGAGTTTACCTTTCATTAGGGATTGCTGGATGGTACTGAAGGAGCTGGAGAAATCATAAAACATAATCCTCCCAGTGCTGCCAGTTTTGTCCAGTTGAGAATAAGCCTTGTGGAGCAGAGAGATAATTGCATCCTCCACTCCAGTCTTTGCTCGGTAGGGAAACCACAGTGGGTCCAGGTGGTCAACCACAAGAGGACTCATATAGTCCAGGACCAGTCTCTCAAAGGTCTTCATAATGTGAGACTTGAGTGTCATTGGTCTTTATTTATTAAGTGAAGAGGTGTCTTCCATCTTTGGAACAGGACCATGCAGGACGTTTTCCACATCAGTGGCACTTTCTGAAGCCTTAGGGATAGACTGAACAGGTGACAGAGGACACCCCAGAGTTTGTGAGCACAGGCCTTAAGAACTCAAGGACAGACTCCGTCTGGTCCAGTGGCTTTTCCTGTGTGTAGCTTCTTCAGTTGTCTCCACACTGATGGTAAGAGGTGGGTTTGTCACTGACCATTCTAGTTGATGTCGTAGGAGTAGTTGATATAGTAGGGATGGTGTAGGAAGACTGGTCATTGGAAGAAGGTGGCAATGAGAGGGAAAATCTATTTAAAAATCGGTTCAGGACATTAGCTTTGTTCACATCCCTGGTGCACGCAGTGCATGCTCATGCTAGACAATCTAATGTGTATAATTTAAAGAGGAAACACCCAGACGAGAACTTCATTCACATAGCTGATGTCTGTGCCAGGATTCATAACGAAACTCTTTGAAATGTGAAGCAGCAGAATGTACTATTGGGCCACGTGTCTCTGTTAAAATGGTCACTCTCAAGGGACTCTTTTCCCACTTCAGTGAAAAAAAAAACTATTATAACTGTTATACAATATCAGCAGACAATGTGGTGTGTTGGGAGCTTAAATAAAAGCCACATTTAAAAGCCAGCCTTATGTGTCCCCTGACATGTCCTTTTAGTTTGCATTTTCTTTTTAAGTCATGAAATATATTATTGAATACAGCAAATGTTTGAGTATTAGTATAGAGTGGTAGCTGATGGTCAAAACTGTGGTTAGAATTGTCTGTTCAACAATTGTCAACTCACTGATCAGAAGTGACCAAGGTTTATAATTTAACAGTGCTTAGCTTGACACCATTCATGGAACTTGTGTTGAATAAAACTGTCAGGTCATTTCTAACCAACTTAATCCAGGCCAGGGTCACCTATCCCAGCTAGCATGGGCTACCAGGCTGGAACAAACCCAGGATAACAGTCCATCGCAGGGTGAACACACCCACCCACACACCAGGGCCAACTAACAGTAGCGTCACCAGTTCACCTAACGTGCATGTCTTTGAAAAGTGGGAGGAAACCACTGGAAAACTATGTAGACATGGGGAGAGAATGCAAAATCCACGTATGGAGTGCCTGGGACGCCAACCTGGGTTTTCTTACTGTGTGGCAGAAACACTACCGCTTCATCAAAGTGATGCCCACACTTTTAGGTGTGTAAATAAATATGGTGTGTATTCCCTATGTGCTTAAGAATGAGGGTTGGTCATTTGATTTCTCGTGCATATCTTCACCTATCCAAATGTGACAGTAGGTGTCAGATCCAATGACACACAAGCGTGGAAATCACTACAGGGGCTTATGCTGAACTAATATGAGGAAGGAAAAGAGTGTAACCTTTTCGCTAACCTTTTGTTTTTTTTTTTTTTCTCTAGAATCGAGGAAGAGAAACCACCGGAAGACCAATGAAGTACTTTCCAACATCCGTGAAGCCACTCCCCTTCCAATCTCAACCATATACAAACTGAGCCTCCCCCAGAAGCTGCTGTTCACTGTTGGACCAGCTTCAGAGGAGAATGGAGCTCTGCCTCTGAATCCTCTTTATCTAATGGCGTTATTCCAAACCTTGATGAGCATAATGGTGCTTTCTTTCACTATTGTCCTTTGGAGAATAAAATTAAACAGGGCATCCTCCAGGACCCCAACCCTCAATTTCCTGTTTCTGTTTTTCTTTCATAGGAGTCACAGTTTAATTTGAAAAAAGCAAATGCTGAAAGAGTTCTAAAGCACAATAATGAACTTCTAAAGTGCAGAGAGAAAAAACACAATGGCCTGTGCTGTGACCTGCAGGGGGCGCATCAGCCACCTAAAACCAACACAGACAGACACCAGGCACAAGTTCAAAGCACAACACACATTTTCATTTATGGGGGAAACATTTCCCAAATGTTCCCCCCTGCACAGTCCCAGCACACAGTACAATAAAAGAGCACTTTACTTACATCTTTCTCTTTATCTCAGTCCTTGCACCTCCACTCCTCTTCCAGAGAGCTTCGTCTCCCCAAATGAAGGCAGGTGGCTCCTTTTATGCTACACCTGGGAGTGTTCCATGTGGCCCATTAGGGAGGTCTGGAATCACTCCCAGGTGTGGTGAAAGCCCAAAGTGGGGCACCGGCAGCTACCATGGAACCAAACAGGGCTGTGCCGGACTCCAACTCCCATGGAGCCCTGCAGGAATCTGGGGTGCCGCTGCAACCTAGGGGTGCTGCCATCTAACGCTTCGGGGGAAGGCAGTGCCCTGTGTACATCTGAGCCCCCAGTCTTTCCTCTACGACAGCCTCCCAGCCGGGAAAGTGCCCTGGCCATCCATCACAGTGCATGCTGCATATATGTATTGATAAGTTTCCCCACAGTGTTCAATAATCTAATCATCTATCTATCTATCTATCTATCTATCTATCTATCTATCTATCTATCTATCTATCTATCTATCTATCTATCTTTTCTTTAATAATAAATAGTTGTAGTCAGAAGCAGTTTTACCATTTTATCTAAAAATAATTTGGTTTTCATATCCATTACATTCAGAGAGAGAGACATATTATAATAAGGCAATAACCGGGCAGGACCAACTCATTCTCACCTTGGATCTTTTGGTTTACTGCTACTGTTAGCTTGATAATAAATGGGCCATCCACTGTCACTGTGGTAAGTTCTGCTACTTCATAGTTCAGGAAATCCAAGTATTTAGCATTTCTTACCCCTTTGTGTGAGTTTCACAAGGTTTCTCCCATGTTGTAAGACAGTGTCAGGTTAAACAGTTACTTTATTTTGGCTTGATGGACATGTGTGTGTAGGTATAGCCTTTGACAGATTGGTGCCTGCTCCAGACTTTGTGGCTCACGTGCACACTGCGCTGACAAGATAAGCTTTGGCTCCTTGCAACCCTGAACTATAACATGATTCACCTGTGAATGTGTCTCTTCTGAATTTTGTGAAAAGGGCCCATTACAATAAAAAGAACACAAGCCACAAGCAAATCCTAATATGTTTGTTTGACATCTTACCTTTTGCCAATTGGCTAAAAATGATGTTTCCTGATTGGCAGATGTTGTCTTTTTTACAATATATAATAATAATAATAATAATAATAATAATAATAATAATAATAATAATAATAATACATTTGATAATGTGAATTTGCTGTGCCCATGCCCTAAACAACATAGAGCTGAATTATTAGTTTTCAATCAGTGCTATGGTATTATTTAGTTGCTTTTTTGTGTTAGAGTAATGAATTTTTTTAGAAAGAAAGAAAGAAAGAAAGAAAGTGGTTACATCAAAGGTTGGATTTGTTCCCTTAATTGTCTTTTTTTATTAAACTGTAAGAACTGGATGTACTTTTCCTCTCCGTCATAAAAAACAATATTCTGTCTGTAACATTATACTGGACAAGAGTCAGCATCTAGTCAGCAGTAAGCCAATGTAATTTGTATGCTGTGAAATCCTGGCAATTTCACAAAAAGCAATCTAAAATATTTCAGACATTAAAAGCAAAAATTTGTATCAACACCATAAAAAAGGAGTATCAATTTTGATGCGATTTGTTGTTATACAGGCTCTCATTACCATTTTCATTCTAGTCATATATATGTATCTTCCTAACATTGAGAATCATTCATTCTTTCTCTTATTTTTGAGCACCTGATTCAGGGTTGGGAAGTCACAGTATATCAAACGAACCATCCCAGGATGGGACATCATCTATCTATTCTCACTCACATGCGCATAGGAGACAGCTTAAGGGCATTGGTGGACTGCCAGACCAGCAGTTGGCACTGTTTATTGATGCTTTCTCTCATCTTCCCTCTGTAGAAAGGAAGAGTAACAGCCACTACACCTCTGACATCACTTCCATGTCCGTCCGTCTGGACACTCCCCTTCCTGCCACTTAAACTCATAACCCAGCAATCGGACATCTTGAGTCAGTTCTGTTATAAACTCGCGTCTGTGAAGACTTTTCCTTAATTGTTGCATGCTTTTCTTTGCTTTAGGCCTTTCAAACATACAGGGACACCAAGGTGGTGCCCAAACACTTTATTGTTGTTTGTGTCCTATTTTACACTATCCACAATCTATTCATTTTCTAGATTACTTAGAATTACGATTTTTCAGGGTGAAATGCAGCCAGAGCTTATACAGTACATTAAGCATAAGTCACAAGGCAGGAATCTCTGGATGAGACGTGACTCCTTTTTAATCTTTTCATCTTTTGTGAAAGATCTCTCACCGTTTATCTTCTGTTTCTACTGTTTAATTCACTTCTCTTCCCACTTTGTACAATCCTGGCTCTGGTCTGAATTTCTTTTTCAAGGTTATGGATTGCTGAAAGTGTCTCCCTGCAGCAAAAGCAGACTTACACTTGGTTTGCACCCAAAACTATTATTTAAATGAGAATCTAAAAAAGATCTCACACCCAATTTAATACTCCACTAAAAATATGTTTGAGAATGACTGTAATGTTCCTAATTATATTTCAGGCTTAATTTTCCTTATTCTGTACTGGAGTAACTGGCTAAGCAGCTACATTAACTTTTAGTCTACATTAGTAATCAGTGAAACAGGCAAGTTTTGTTTCACAAACAGTTTACGAAGGGGACACTAAAATTTATTTTGCAGGCAATTTCATTATGTTAAACCACAAAACTCACCTTTTTGTGTATTTTACGGTTTTCCTGAAGTGTAAAACAAGGAGTATTGCTCCCTAAAGTCTTGTTCTCATTTGCATGCTTACTTGTGTTTCGTTTCAGCTGCTGCTCAATGCAGGTGAATGCCTGCACGACTGTAATATCAACGCTATTGATGACCCTCATTCATGTCACTACAGAGAAGTGCAGTGCATTTGTTAAAAATGTGACAGACTGCATATTCTTTACATGAAAATACCCCAAAGCACACCATTGTGCACATTATGTGTTTTCTCCATAGGTAAAACTCACCACACAGGAAGCCCCCCGACCCATTACCTTAAGCCACTGTTTTCTGTTTCTTAATTCCTGTAGAAGATGTTAAGGACATGCACTCACCAAGCACTGTGGAGCTTTGAATTTCTTTGATGTCTCCAATGCACCTTTTGGATTTCAAACACCTACACTGCCATTATAATTGGCAAAGTGGGCATCTTCCTATCAGAACAACAATGGCAGCTGAACAAAATGTCTACACACAACAGGAAATCAGTGCGGTGACTTTTTCCCCCACTAGATATCCTTATATACTGCATATGTGGAACTTGTCATGTTTCAGCCAGGGCAAGTTCTCTGGCTGGTGTTCAGATTTGTGTTTTATGTCTCTTTTGTTCATTTTTGATTCTATAATTTATGTTGTTTTTGTTTATGTACTGTATGTGCTGCCTGTGTTATAACCCATGTCTTTTGTGGGTGTTCTGCCAAGAGGCAGGGCTACCTGCCAATCACCACAAGGAACTGCCCTCTGCCATATAAATCCAGAGGGTCTCCCACAGTTCCTGATGGTTCATTTTGAAAGTGTCTGGGAGTAGTGAGTGTTCTGTTGCGCTTTTCTGTAACTTGTGAATTATTGGATTTTCAACCTGTCTGCTCTGTTTTTAACCTTGCTCTGGAAGACCTTCGTCGGCTGGATTGTCCTTTGTTTTAAGAAACTCCAATTTGCCTTTTGTGCTGTACGCATCTTGCTTTTCTTTCAGAGCATCTTTGTGGAAATAAAACATTTTTATTTTTATAAAGTTATGTGTTTGCCCCTGTTTGGCAGTTTTCTCTTCTAGTAGATATTTTTGGAAGCTGGAACTTGAGAGGTTTACTTACCTTGGCAGTGACATTCATGTCTCTGGTAAATCCTCCTATGAAGTTAGTGGACGGATTGGGAGAGCATTGGGGTCATGAGGTCGCTGGAAAGGGGTGTGTGGTGCTCCCGATATCTCTGCAAAAGGTCCAAGTCTTTAGAGTCCTGGTGCTTCCTGTCTTGCTATATGGTTACGAGACATGGACGCTATCCAGTGACCCAGACGAAGACAGGACTCCTTTGGTACTGTGTCTCTCCGGAAAATCCTTGGGTACCATTGGTTTGACTTTGTGTCGAATGAGCATTTGCTCATGGAGTCCCAAATGAGGCACATTACCTGCATTGTGAGGGAGCTTCAGTTATGACACTACGGACATGTGGCGTGTTTCCCCAAGGGTGATCCGGCTATTAAGATCCTCATTGTTGGGGACCTGAGTGGCTGGACCAGGACAGGGGGCTGCCCACGTAACACCTGGCTGCGGCAGATAGAGGGCCATTTCCGGAGGGTGGGACTGGACCGCGTGTCTGCCTGGGGGGTTGCAAACCGGGATCCTGAGTTGTTTCGTTGTGTAGTGGGTGCAGCAACAAACTGTACCAGTGCATGCTCTCCAACTTGACTTGATTTGACTTACATGCTTTGGAGCTCTTAAGACATAAAAGAGTTGGTGCATGTAAACACTTCCAGACAGGACATATACAGATGTCACGCATGCGTATCAGAGGGTCGCCTCCCAGGTTTATCGGAGGTAAGTGATACCACCAGAGCGACTGGGGGCGCAGTTGCTAATATTATTGTCTCTTTTGTCATCTACAGCAGCAAGAGTACGCTCACTGAGGACAATTGACAATTGATTAATGGCCAGAGGGCTATAAAAGAACAGACACCCCAGAGAATGGCACCTCATATTGGACCTGAACTGTGAACAGTACGGAGCCCCTGAAGACGACCCACTTGATCCCCTTTAAAGCTGTCACAAAGACTCTTATTTAGTTTACCTTATACAGTATTACCTCTCTATACACCATTGGGCTTTCTTTTTGTTTGAATTTAAATAATTTTGGATTAAAGGGGATGACCCGGCCTGCATCCCAACATTTCCTTGACATTTCAAGTGCCTTTCCAATCGTCCATACAACTTTATTTTTTGTTTCAATGGCACAAATGTCACTGGAAGTGAACCATAGTGAATTTCTTTGCAAAGTAAAATACTGAGCTCAGATTTGCTGTTAATTATCTCTAATCCACATGTACTCATCCCATTTCCACCCGCCATTCCATTATTAACCTTAGGAAGCTGGAGCTTATCTCAGCAGCATTAAGCAGTAGGCTGAGTCCAGCCCAGCAGTTGATCACCAGACAGACTTACCTGCTGATTCCAATTCAAGGTAAAGAGAATCATGGAACACAAGGCAGGGGCCCTCACTAGTACCTATGATCCATTGTTAAAACCACTGCTAAAGGACTTGCCTGAAGCAGGAAGTCAATCCAAAGCAAAGAAAGTCAACAAGCCAGTATATCTGAAGTAAAGTCAAAAAACAGAACAGAGGACCAAAAATACAAAAATTACAATAAGCACAGAAGAATCACAAAACTCACCAAACATGTTCACGCGCATTCTAAAGCAATCCACCAGAAACTGTGGGAGACCATTCTAATTTATAGGGAAGAGGGCGGTTCCTGGTGTTGATTTTGGTGGACCACCCACTAAACACATGGAACATAACAGAAAACAACATTAACATGAAACAATGACCCAAAAGAGAATAAAAATCTTTAAAATAAAGGCATGAATCCCATCCAGGAGAGGAACAATTGTCAAAATATAACAATGCCAATCAAAGGCCTCTATGAGCCCTGTGGTGGGCTGGCACCCTGCCCGGGGTTTCTTTCCTGCTTTACGCCCTGTGTTGGCTGGGATTGGCTCCAGCAGACCCCCGTGACCCTGTAGTTAGGATAATTGATGGCTGGATGGATGGATGGAGGCCTCTATGATCCAGTGCCTATCCCACCAGCACTGAGTGCACACAATTAACCATTCTTAGATCCATCCATTATCCAACCTGCTATATCCTAACTACAGGGTCACGGGGGTCTGCTGGAGCCAATCCCAGACAACACAGGGCACAAAGCAGGAAACAAACCCCGGGCAGGGCGCCAGCCCACCGCAGGACGCACACACACACACACACACACACACACACACCCACACCAAGCTCACACTAGGGACAAGTTAGAATCGGCAATGCACCTAACCTGCATGTCTTTGGACTGTGGGAGGAAACCGGAGTACCAGGAGGAAACCCACGCAGACACAGGGAGAACATGCATGACAGGCCGATATTTATTCTCACCCATGCAATTTAAAAACCTGATAATACCAATGGTTGTTCAGGGGGCATCAGACACAATCCTCATAGCATAAGACGCAGTTCAGAAATCAACCCTGAAGAGAGTGTTAGTAAGAGTACGCATGTCCATTTTGACAAATTAATTTCAGAACTCACAATTATAAACTGTCAATAAATTAACAGCAAATAGGTCTCAGTGAAGGGCCTTGCTTACAAGACCCTTTAATCCAGAATGAAGTGCTGATGGAAGCTAACAAGAAGTCTTCATTTGGTATGGCAAAGACCACAGCAACAGAATTCACAGCAAACTGTACCAAGACAATAAGATACAAGACAATTTAAATAATGTCAAGCTCTTCACCTTGAATAGAATTTGTTAGTTGGGTAAACATCTGCTTTGTCATTGACATTTCAGGTGTTTCAGTTAGCAGCAGTAATTAAGACAGTATATGCAAACATTTTAAGGTGTAGTCATGATCCTAATTCCACACCTGTTAATTGTCAATTTATGTCTCTTTGCTTTCTGTGCATTTTAACCTCTGTGTATTGATTTTTTTTCAAGGATTCTTGATTAGCTTGTGGCAAGCTGGCACAAGGGACTGGTGCTGCTGCCTGACAACTTCAGGTCTTGGGCTTGATTGTTTGTGTGGAGTATGCATGAGGTCCTGATCTATGTGTTTGTGTGGCTTTTCTCTGGTCTCTCCCGTATTCCAAAGATGTGCATATAGCACCCGTTATGAATGAGTGTCCTTCATTATTAATATCACATAGTTGGCAGATACTTTTAAACTTAAGTGGCTTACACTGACCTGGGTATTTTTGCATAATGATTTAAGTTAAGCTTTTCTGTGTTTTTGAAATGCTGACCCTTGTGTCATTGCTGGCTGAAATGCAAGTTTCACATCTGTCATCTGCACATCCTCCCTATCACTTGGTCTGCTCTCATGAGCTCCTCTTGGGTATGATTGGATCCCATAATTGCTGTGACTGTAACTTGCTAGGCTGGACTCATGAGCTCTACCAATAGATTGTGACCACCAGGACGGGCGTCTGGCTCCCCAAACACCCAAACACACCAGCCACAGGCACAAGTGTTGCACCAAACAAGGCTTTTATTTCTGTTGTTTTTGCAGACACGTTTCCAAATAAATGTATCCCCACAGCACCAAGCACAATCCCAAGCACAATATAGTACCTTTTGCTTTCAATTCTATCTTGTCCTTCCATCTCCTCAACTGACAAGCTTCATCCCTCTTTCTTCCAGATCTGGCTCCCCGAGTGCAGTGAGGTGCCTCCTTTTTATGCTGCTCCTGGGAGTGTTCCCGGTGGCTTGTTAGCTGGACCTGGAGTCACTCCCAGATGTGGTGAAGGCCTAATGTAGCAGGGCTCTGCCACCTCAACAGCTCCCCCTGGCAACATCCACGGAAGCCAGCAGGGCTGCAGCGAACTCCCATGAAGCTCTGCGGGAATCCGAGGTGACGCTGCAACCCAGGGGGGCTGACATCTAGTGCTCTGGGAGAGGCCTTGTTCTGTTCTCTTTCCAATATATTGGTCTCCTGGCCGGGAGAGGGCCACAGTAGTCTGTCACAATATTTAATCCCACATTAATAAACTATACAGCTTGTTGATTATTTGAATTAATGATAAGTCAAGTAAGATGGGCTAAAGACCTTTTTTTGTCTTGGTCCCTCTAAACTCTGTATGTTAAGTTGGGTTAAGCGTAATATAACTGCAAGTTTTCATGAGCATCCACTGAGCTGTTTTGGAGTAAAGTGTGATTTGTAATGTTGGTCCTCCCATTATGAATCCTCAATGAAACTCTTGAAATGCCAGGAAGCCCACATTATATCCATAAGAATTCCTTATAAACACTTTGAAATCACTTCCATTTTCACTGGTATGAGAAAATCCCCACATATGATATGTCATTCTATTCAACTTGATGTCTAGTTATGCAGATCATCAAACTTTTTGCAGACCCCCTTATTTTTGATGCTCTAGACCTGAAATCCTCTTTAGGCCATTTTTGGGCAAAATATTGTGTAGGAAACTACAATCTTATGATAAAAAGTAAGCGGATGGGTGTCTTCAGCAGAAATGATCCGAAGAACTTGAAGCTGTGCATGCCACATCGAGCAAACCCCCCAAGTTAATCTCATAAAGGAAAATGAGGACTCACAGTTACTCCGTTTTCACAAGACTTTGGAAAAATGGGGTTTGGTAATACAGGCATGTGGAGTGTCACTTTACACTAGTTCAAGGTTGCCAATCATGAACATGATAATATATTTTGTATTTGACTCTTTAGCGGTGATCCTAGCCCTCTAAACTCCTAGTAGTTTAAAACACGTCACATTTCAAACATAACCCTGTGGGGTTTGCACTCTTTCAAGGTGATTATGAATATGAGGTTATATTTGATCCTTTATTTGGGATCTAACACTCCGTGGACCTTTATCGGAAGGTGAAAAATGACACATTTCTATTACATTTGAGAATATTTAGACTTTAATCATTTAAACTGAATCAGACATTTTAATATTTCAAATATTTGACACAACTGTTCTTATTTATTATGTACTTCTACATCATGAACGTTAGAACACTATGGACAAGAACAGGCCATTCGGACCCCCAAAGCCCACCAATCCTACCCACTTAATTCCTCCAATATAACATCAAAGTTAGTTTTGACGGTCCGGTCCCTAAAGTCCTACTGCCTACCACACTGTTTGGTTGCTTATTCCCTTGTGTCTGTGGTTATTTGTGTTAAGAAAAACTTCCTAAAGCTTGTACAAAATTTACCCTTTACAAGTTTCCAAATGTGTCCTCATTTTAAAGAAACAGTCTCGATCCAATCTATTAATTCCCTTCATAATTTTAAATACTTCAATCATGTCACCTCTTAATCTTCTTTTGCTTAAACAATTAAGGCTCAGCTCTTTTAATCTTTCCTCATAACTCATCCCCTGTAGTCCTGGAATCAGTCTAGTCGCTCTTCTCTGGACCTTTTCTAGAGCTGCTATGTCCTTTTTGTAGCCTGAAGCCCAAAACTGCACACAGGACTCCAGATGAAGCCTCACCAGTGTGTTATAAAGGTTGAGCAGAACCTCCATGGCTTTGTACTCCACACATCAAGGTGCCATATAACCTAACATTCTGTTAGCCTTCTTAATGGCTTCTGAACACTGCCTGGCAGTTGATAGCTTAGAGTCCACTACGACTCCTTCTCATATGAGGTACTTTTGATTTTCAGACGTTTGTGGAGGCTGGCCCAGACACAGACAGGCAGACACGTTCATGTCACCCACAAACACGTTTATTTAAACTATATACACAGTTCAAGGTGTACCACAAACCCCCAAAGTCCCCAAAATCCTGGCCACACAATGCCTTTCTTCAGACCGCCTCCTTCTCTCTTCTCCAGCTCAGTCCACTTCACTCCCGACTCTCGCACTGAATAAAGGGAGGCAGCACCTTTATTCATCACCCGGTTGTGCTCCAGGTGGGTTCCGGCAATCTTCCACGGACACACCCCCGTGTGGTGGAAGTGCCAGCTGCATCCCCAGAAGCACTCTGGGTGTCCCTGCTCCTCTTTCCCCCAGCACTTCCTGGTGTGGCAGAAGTGCTGAGGTCCAGGGCTCCAAAGGCATGGGGGCGCTCCCTGGTGGCGACCACGGGCCCCAACATGGTGGAGCTTCAAAGCTCTGTACCCGTGGCCCCCAAAGGAAACAGGGTGGTCGCCCCCAGATAGTCTGGGGAATGGCGCAAGCCCTCCTCCGGTCCTCCTGGGCGTCCCGGCTGGGTCGCCACCCCAGCCACCTCTGACACGTTCAATTGATTATTCAAACCTAACGTTTTTACTTCCTATGTGTAATACTTAACATTTACTTACATTACTTTTCATCTGCCACAAATCTGCCCAAGCCTGTAAGCTGTCCAAGTCTCTCAGTAATGATTCAATGGATTCTACTTTATGCATCATTCTACATCATGACATTTCTTATGAACACCCCAAATTAGGAAGACATACAAACGTAGCTCTTATGAAGTAATACATATTTTTTGTGTTGGTCCCCCATCACACCATACCATCATTTACAATAAATCACTGATGTGGAATGTAGCCTCCACTGTAAGTATGTTCAAGCCTAAACAATTTGCCAAATTCATTATCATCAGCTGAACCAATTTGGTGTGGTGACAACTTTTTGCTTTTGCACCAACACCGCATTAAAACCCCATTTATCAGTGGAACCAATTTAGATTGTATCAACAGTAATATGCATACAAAATTTCATGAACTTTAACACAGACATTTTGGAGTGATGCAGTTGTTGGCCTTCATCGCATTATAACTAACTACCCTTTCCGATGAAAATTCTGAAACACCATGAAGCCTGGTTTTTAAGTTGGTTCACATTCATTATAAATACAAAACTTCATTCATATTAACTAAGCTACTTTGGAATAATGAGTAATATACTGCCTATATTTTCATTTTGTCCAATGGCAACATACCGTATTTACTCGTGTACCACGCGCCCTCGTGTAAGACGCGCACCCTAATTTTTACAAAGAAAATCGCAAAAAAAGTTTTGGCCCGTGTATGACGCGCGTTGTGATTGTATAGGAAGCGTTTAGAGAGAGAGAGCACTGTCGAGCGAGAGAGAGTGCGAGTGCGCGAGCAAGTCAAAGAGACAGAGAGCACGAGTGGGCGAGCAAGTGAAAAAGAGAGAGAGCACGAGTGGGCGAGCAAGCGAGCGAGGGAGAGCGCGAGTGCACAAGCAAGCGAGCGAACGAGTGAGCGAGCCTAAGCAGAAGAAGTTTCCAAGTGTATGACACGCACCTGATTTTCTAATGCTAATTTTCGGGAAAAAATGTGTGCGTGGTACACGGGTAAATACGGTATATGGAAAATGTAATGAAAATCAGTTCAGTTGTTTTTGTGTGGTTCGGAACAAATAGACAAACAAACAGACAAGATACAACCTAAGGGGTTGAAATGAGGACCTTAGTGTGCAAAATACTTAAAGAATATCAAATGAAGCCAAAGAATTCTAAAGAAAGAGATTTTATTTATATAGATTACAGTTGTTTATACTGTATATATACATTTTTTACACGTGAAATGTAGACAGGCTAAGTGATTTGCTCAGGGTCCCAGACCAATTCAGAGTAAGGGACTGAGCCAGCAGAGCTGTGGTTTAGAGGGTAACCTCATCTCAGGAAGGATCAGCTGAAGTGTGGTTTACTATTATGAGATGAAGTGACATTCCAAGAGGTGTTGGATTAAACGGCTATGTGGAGCGTCGTAAATAAATGATAATGTATTGAGAAATATTCACATGCTGGGAAGAGCCTCCTAATGTAATTCCTGAAAAAGAAAGAACAAACTGAATGTACGCAGGAGGGGATCAGCAGTAAGACCTGACAGACAGCAGAGTGAAGTCAGTGTCTGTATGGTGAGTAGAGAGAAGACAGCAAAAAGAGACTGCAATACGTACAGGGCAGCAGATCTGACATGGAAAGGGAAAGGGAGTACCGGCACAGTTAAATATGATAGATAAATGATGAAGTGTCATGGACACCGACTCCGAGTTCAGTGGAATGGAACCTCAAAGCTAAATGAGCAAGGTGGGTTTCCTTTTTTCTTTTTATTAGCAAAATAATTGTGAGGTTTGCCAAAAACAGCAATGAAAAAACCAAACAGTACTTTAATAATAACTCAAAATCTAGTTTTTCTAACCGACTTATTCCAAATAGGCTAGACTATTATCTTTGAATGCAAGGCAGCAACCAGTCTTGGATATGGTGGCAGTCCATTGCAGGGCAAAGTAAATTAACCAGGCTGAAACACTCACTGAGCAAGTTATTGGGAGTATTGCACTAATAATGGGTGTGGGCCTCCTTTTCCTCAATGGCACAGATTTCACAAGATGATGGAAACACTTCTTTGAGATTCTGGTCCATGATGACATGATTACCTCTTGCAGTTTCTGCAGATTTGTCAGCTGCACATTCATGCTGTGCATCTCCCGTTCTACCACATCCCAAAGGTGTTCGACTGGATTCAGTTCTGATGACTGGGATGGCCACTGAAGCACACTGAACTCATCGTCATGTTCTTGAAACCAGTGTGAGATGACTTTTACTTTGTGACATGGCGCATTATCATGCTGGACGTAGCCATTAAAAGGTGGGTAAACTGTGACCATGAATATACATGGTCAGCAGCAACACTCAAATACTCCATGGCATTCATGCAATGATTGATTGGTATTAACAGGCCCAAAGTGTGCCAAAAAACATTCCCCACACCACTACACAACAACCACCACCAGCCAGGACTGTTGACACAAAGCTGGTTAGTTGCATGGAAAGATGCTCTTTTGACCCAAAAAATCCATATGCCTCAGCAGAAATCGAGATTTGTCAGACAAGGCTATGTTTAACAGACTTCGAGTGCCCAGTTCTGGTGAGCCTGTGCCCACTGCAGCCTCAGCTTTCTGTTCTTGGCTGACACGAGTGGAACCCAATGTGGTCTTCTGTTGTTGTAGCCCATCCGCCTGAAGGTTTGACATGTTGCGCATTCTGAGATGCTTTTCTGCTCACCACAGTTGTACAGAAAGGGTATCTGAGTCACCGTAGCCTTTCTGTCTGGTCATTCTCTTCTGGCCTCTCTCATCAACAAGGCATTTCTGTCTGAAGAACTTCTCTCAGTGGATGTTTTTGTTTTTCACACCTTTCTGATTAAGCGGTAAAGGAGAAGTCCTAGGAGATCAGCTGTTAAACAGACCAACAAATACTCAAACCAGCCTGTCTGGCACGAATAATCATGCCACTAAGATCATGTTTTCCCCATTCTGGTGTCTGATGTGAACATTAACTGAAGTTCCTGACCTGTATCTGCATGAGTTTATGCACTGTGCCACAGTCACGTGATTGGCTTATTAGATAATTACATGGATAAGACGGTGTACAGGTGTTCCTAATCATGAGTGTATGTCTACATAATGTGGGAATAAAACCACAAGCAGGCACAGGGTGAATGTGCAGACAGACAGACAGACAGACAGACGGTGACCGGGCAGGGAATTGCACTCAGGTCCATGCAGCTGGGAGGCAGCAGTCTTAACCACTGTACCACTCATTCAGTAATGTCGTTTTAATTTTTTTTTTCCTCTTAAAAGCACGCCCACCCACGAAGAGCATTATGCCCTGCAATCCATTATGTGAGTTACTCAATAAATATAATAACCACAGAAGTTTTATCGGGAGAGAGCGGCCCTTTTTTTAGTCACATGCTGTTCATCTTACAACCTCCATTCTAAACTACACATTTTCATTTCTGACTTGCTCTGAATGACCAATTACTGTGTGACATAGGGCTATCGATCCATTTTCTACAAGTTTTATGAATGTCCTTATCTTGCAGCCAACTCCCACTATATCCGCAGAAACAGATAATTATTCCTTCTGACTTACCTCAAAAAGGAGCTAAGAACTTGAGGGGCGAGTGGGGTATTTTGAACTCCTGCCCCTCTCACACTTGCAGTTTCTGCCGCAATGGGGAAATGTAAATCACTGGCAGCTGACAGGGCACAGAAAAAAAATTGCTCAGCTAGTTTCAATTAGCAGCTTAAATCCCAAGCCATGTGAAGGGAATGTCTGAAGCACTCTGGGTATGCAGTGTGTGTGTGTGTGCCCTCCAACTGCCCGGCGTGCCATTTAGACTTGGTGGGAGCAGTAACTGTGAAAGGTGACATGTAAATATTGATTGCTTGTATCCTGCTCAGCTCCTCATCATGTCCTGCACAGATCGGACAGGCCCAGAGGCAGGTCTGTGAAGGGGAGAAACCAGAAAAATAAATTGACACAAAGTGCTGTGGCATCGCCTGATGCTAAAAGAAGACAATTCACAATTTGCTGTCTGGATGACCCATGAGACCTTCTCTGTGGGCACCTACTGATCCACAAATGAACACTGAATTACTTGCTTAAATGTTTTAGTTTCAGTCTGAAGTAATATTTCAATCTGTCATTTGATGTTAAGATAATAGCACAAAATTCTTCTCAGGAAAATAAAAGTGGTAATGAACTGAAAGATTATATTATTAGTCAATTAAATGGAGTAAATAGTTATCAGTCCAAAACAAGTGCTACCAAGTAGTGTGGCAGACAGTAAGACGCTAGTGACTTTCAAAACTTGACTTGATGTTTTCTTGGAGGAAAGAAGTGGATAGGACTGGTGAGCTTTGTTGGGCTGAATGGCCTGTTCTCGTCTAGAGTGTTCTAATGTTCAGGGTTGGTGGACAGCAACCAACCCTGGACTGGATGTCAGTCCATCTCAAGACGCACACACACTATCATGTATGTGTTTGAGATACGGGAAGAAAGCTCAGTAAAAAGAACATGCAAACACCCCACTGGCATCACCCAGCCTGAGGAGTGCAGAGGTTAAGTGCCATACCACCCCACTACAGAGAGAAGTTTTAGTTAAATACGATGCATTCAGAAAGTCTTTGGATCCCTTCCTTCACTTTTACACATTTCCTAAGTTGCAGTCATGCTAAAATCATTTAAATTCATTTTTTAAGCAACACTCAATACCCCAAATGGCAAAGAGGATTTTAGACATTTTTCCAGACTGATTAAAAATAAAAAAAACTGAAATATCATATTGTCATAAGTATTCAGGCTCTTTAGTATGACACCCTAACCCTAACTCTCGCTCCCATTTGATTGATCATTACTGAGATGTTTCAACACCTTCTTTGGACTTCTCCTGTTCTCAATTCAATTGATTGTACATGATTAGATGAGGTATTGTGGTGGCAGCATCATGTTATGGAGCTGGGGACCGGGAGACTACATAGGAGTAGGGAAAAGCTCAATGAAGCAGGGATATCCTTCATTAAAAGCCTTCTACATAGTGCTCTGGACTTCATACTGGGCCGAAGGCTCACCTTCCAACAGGACAACGACCATAAGCACAAAGCAAAGACAACACAGGAGTGGACAACTCTGGGAGCCCAAGACTTGAACTCAATCAAGCCTCTCTATGGAGAGGCCTGAAAATTGCTGTCCATCCACCAACACAGAGCTTGGGAGGACTCGCGGAGACAAATGGCAGGAAATCCCCAAATCAAGGTGTCATGTCAATGTCAACTGATCTGGGATTTATGGAAACCTCTCCTCACTTAAAGACACATGAAAATCTGCTACAAAAAGGCACCTTGAGTAATCTCAGACTGTGAGAAGAAACCAAGATTAAACTGTCTGACCACAATTCTAAGCATCATGACTCTAGGAAACCAAGCACTACTCACCTCCTGCATAACACCATTCCAATGTCAAAGCATTATGGTGGCTGCATCCTGCTACAGGTTTAGGGACTGGGAGACTAATCCGGGTCAGGGAAAAGCTCAATGGGGCAAAGATATCTTTATGAATAATGACATGCTATTCAGAGTGCTCTGGACTTCATGCTGGATGAAAGGTTCACCTTCCAACACGACAACGATCCTAAGCACAAAGCATGGACAACAAAGAGGTATATTGGGGGCCATACGTGAGTGGCCCAGCAAAAGCCTAAACATCTCTGGAGAGACCTGAAAACAGCTATCCATCCAAACACACTGTGCCTGAAAGGACCTGTAGATAAGAATGGCAGGAAATCCCCAAATACAGGTGTGTAAAGCTTGCTGTGTCAAACTCAAGAAGACTCCAGGGTGTCGTCATTACCAAAGGAACTTCTTACAGGTCTGAATACTTGTGTCAATGGACTATTTCAGATTTTTACTTTTAATAAATTTACAAAAACATCTGAAATTCTGTTTTCACTTTGTCAGTTTGGGGTATTGAGTATTGAGTGGGGAAAAAATGAATTCTGTAAAAAGAAGATGGAACAAAGTGAAAGAGTTCTGGCACCACCTTGGTGACCCTGTATAATTTGAAGGAATGCACAAAAATGCAACACTCAGTAATTTGCAGGGACATCTTTCTGGGTGCAAGTTCAGAACAGAACTCAGAACATGATGGCCAGTTGCCAGGTTATATGTCACTTGACAGGAAGGGGTGGGTCCAGTTGGGCGGACAACGAAAATAACGTCAGCGGCGGAGTGACTGTCAGTTTTCTGTTCTGCAGAGGAAGGATGACAGGTGGTATTAGACCACAGAACCAACCCCTAGTTTGGTGGGTAATCACCAGAGCCCTTAAACTGCCTCCCATGTGTGACACTGTAAATGATCTTAGCACACAGCTGCAACGTAACAAAATGTGAAAAAAGTGAAAGGGTCTGAACACTTTCCAAATGCACTGTAAACACATACAGTTAGGTCCACAAATATTTGGACAGAGACAACTTTTTTCTAATTTTGGTTCTGTACATTATCACAATGAATTTTAAATGAAACAACTCAGATGCAGTCGAAGTGCAGACTTTCAGCTTTAATTCAGTGGGTTGAACAAAATAATTGCATAAAAATGTGAGGCAACTAAAGCATTTTTTAAACACAATCCCTTCATTTCAGGGGTTCAAAAGTAATTAGACAATTGACTGAAAGGCTATTTCATGTGGAGGTGTGGGCAAGTCTGTCGTTATGTCTTATCAGATAAAAGCAGATATAAGCAGATAAAAGGCCTGGAGTTGATTTGAGGTGTGGCGCTTGCATGTGGAAGATTTTGCTGTGAACAGACAACATGCGGTCAAAGGAGCTCTCCATGCTGGTGAAAGAAGCCATCCTTAAGCTGCGAAAACAGAAAAAACATCAGAGAAATTGCTACAATATTACGAGTGGCAAAATCTACAGTTTGGTACATCCTGAGAAAGAAAGCAAGCACTGGTGAACTCAGCAACGCAAAAAGGCCTGGACATCCATGGAAGACAACAGTGGTGGATGATCGCAGAATCATTTCCATGGTAAAGAGAAACCCCTTCATAACAGCCAACCAAGTGAACAGCACTCTCCATGGAGTAGGCGTATCGATATCCAAGTCTACCATAAAGAGAAGACTGCATGAAAGTAAATACAGAGGGTGCACTGCAAGGTGCAAGTCACTCATAAGCCTCAAGAATAGAAAGGCTAGATTGGACTTTGCTAAAGAACATCTAAAAAAGCCAGCACAGTTCTGGAAAAACATTCTTTGGACAGATGAAACCAAGATCAACCTCTACCAGAATGATGGCAAGAAAAAAGTATGGAACAGCTCATTATCCAAAGCATACCGCATCATCTGTAAAACACGGTGGAGGCAGTGTGATGGCTGCCAGTGGCACTAGGACACTAGTGTTTATTGATGATGTGACACAGGACAGAAGCAGCCGAGTGAATTCTGAGGTGTTCAGAGACATACTGTCTGCTCAAATCCAGCTAAATGCAGTCAAATTGATTGGGCGTTTCATGATACAGATGGACAATGACCCAAAACATACAGCCAAAGCCATCCAGGGGTTTATTAAAGCAAAGAAGTGGAAAATTCTTGAATGGCCAAGTCAGTCACCTGATCTTAACCCAATTGAGCGTGCATTTCACTTGTTGAAGACCAAACTTCGAACAGAAAGGCCCACAAACAAACAGCAACTGAAAGCCTCTGCAGTAAAGGCCTGGCAGAGCATTAAAAAGGAGGAAACCCAGCATCTGGTGATGTCCATGAGTTCAAGACTTCAGGCTCTCATTGCCAGCAAAGGGTTTTCAACCAAGTGTTAGAAATGAACATTTATTTCCAGTTATTTAATTTGTCCAATTACTTTTGAGCCCCTGAAATGAAGGGATTGTGTTAAAAAAATGGCTCACATTTTTACGCAATCTTTTTGTTCAACCCACTGAATTAAAGCTGAAAGTCTGCACTTCGACTGCATCTGAGTTGTTTCATTTAAAATTCACTGTGGTAATGTACAGAACCAAAATTAGAAAAAAGTTGTCTCTGTCCAAATATTTATGGACCTAACTGTATAAAATAAATTTAAAATGAATACCGGCAAATAATACTCCACTCAAATAATACAATGTACATGACACCCTCATACCCACCTAATCCAGTTCTCTAGAGTCCAGAGCCTATCCCTGCAGCACTTGACACAAAGCAGCAAACCATCCAAGAGTCCATTATAGGCCCATGCTCACACATACCTACACAGGTTCAGTTTAGAATTAAATATCATACATGAGGAGAACCTGTAAACTCCACACTGACAAGAACTAGGCATGGGATCTAAATCCAAAATGTAGGTCTGTGAGTTAGAAACACTAATCACTATGCCACTAATACACTAATGAGGCTTTCAGCTTGTGTGGTTATGCATTTTTCCTGCATCTGAAGCCTTCTCTGGCTAAAAATTGATCACCTTCTCAGACAGGCTACAAGAACTCATTCTTTTCAGGCCTGAGCTGAGAAGATTTTGTAGGGATCTAATTCCAACGTCCTAAATCCCAAGTACTAATGACATGCAGCAGATTTCTTCCAGCTTAGTTTTGTAACCTGCTCTTGAGAACACCTAATGGTAACAAAGGGGAAGTGCACCCTAATAGGAAAATGCATACCATTGCTAGTCTCTGTAGAGAATAAAGAACTTTCATGGACATTTTGGTCTAAGAGCAGCATTTTATTTAGAGTTAACCTCAGCTGATGCCAGGTAACGACCAATTACCTTTGGGCATAATCTGGAATGTGATTGGCTACTCCCATTACAAGGGTGTGTACACATATGACACTCAGGTATTACCTACATTTTTATTTTTAGTAAAAATTATTTGTTTTTCTCTTCATTATTGTTGGTAACAATATCCTATTAAATGGTTAAAAGTCCTTGATTGCAAGTGGTTATATCAACAAAAGCTAAATTTTAAACAACTGTGTTTTGCAGAGGTCTAATTAGAATTTGTGGGGAACTTATGCAAAAAATGCCTCCCCTCATGTAAAATCAAACTACACAGAGTTCATCAGGAACACGGGGACACAGTTGGAAACTTGTTAAGGGTAAATTTCACACACACATTAGGAAGTTTATCTTTATACAGAGAACATAGACACTCGGAATAAGCTACAAAGTAGTGTGGTAGACAGTTAGACTTTAGGGACATTCAAAACTCGACTTGATGTCTTTTTTTAGAAGAATTAAGTGTATAGGACTGACGAGCTTTGTTGGGTTGAATGGCCTGTTCTCCTCTAGATTGTTCTAATGTTCTGAAGTTCCAATGTATAAAAAATGATTACACTTCAAGTACGTGAGCTGCACTTATTACTGTACATCAGATTACTCCAGCAAGACTATCATCAGGTTCGCTGATGACTCCACAGTGATAGGTCTCATAACTGGTGATAATGAATCAGCAAACAGGGAAGAGGTGCAGAAGTCGTCCATGTGGTGCTCCAGGAACAACCTCTCACTCAACACCCGCAAAACCTAAGAGATTGTCATTGACTTCAAAAGGCACTGAGCACAGCTAGCCCCTCTATACATCAACGGGGACTTGGTGGAGAGGGTCACCTCCTTCAAGTTCCTGGGACGTGTCCTGGACAGCAAACACTCTGGTGGTAGTCAAAAAGACCCAGCATTTCCCAAGACCTCTCCAAAGGGGAAGGAGAAGCTGCTGTTGACCTTCTAACCACTCAACCATCGAGACTGTTTTAGCACACTGTGGGTCAACATTGGTATACTGTCTGGGACTTGTTTGCTGTGGATTGCTCTTTAGGCAAATCTATTTGGCCCCCCTTTTTGATATTTTTGAGTATTTTGTTAAAATGATTGTGGACTTATCTATTTTCCAGCTGGAGTTTCAAGGGAGATTCTCCCTCTTGTAAGGCATACTGTAAGATTTTTTAAAACTTTTTGCTATCCTTTTGAAGTTCCCTTCTGAGGCCTAGTCAGGCATGAAGCCTCCTGTTTCCCTGGAATCAGGCTTGCCTTAGGATGACATTTCTTCTGTCGGCTATTTCAGAGGCCCAACCCCCTTTTTAATTTTGTGTTGCCAGAGCAATCACGCCAGCAGGCTTCAGCCTTAATAAGGCCCAAAAATGGAGAGCTGGCTTTAAAATTTCAAAAATATCTAAACTGTACCTTCGGGGAGATGGTAACCATAAACCTCTGTCTCGCTGAATGATGACAATGCAGAATCTTTATAAATAAAGGATTTATTTTTATAAATAAAAATGATGCACAGAAATATGGCAAACAGAGTAAAGGTAAAAAAAAGAATATCCCTAAAACAGCAATCCAAGACAACCAAATTTAAATCTAATAATCAAAATACAGAACCCAGAAACAAAATACTCAAACTATCAGCAAAATCCAAACAGCAAGAAACAAAATGCCCTCCATGGCAATCACTTAACCTCCACTGGGGCCAGCTCTTCCACTAGAATATAAGAGTGGTGCAAGCAGCAGTAATGCCAGGGTGGACCTGCCTCTCAGGTGTCATGAACTGGAATTGAAGAATCCATAGCAAAATGGGTGTGAGGCCTCTAAAAGCCAGGCCAGGCCTCCTCTGCCTGTCCGGATTAGGTCTCACCCCAAATGGGGTTGACTCCTAACCCCACAGGCCTGCTTCATGTCTTGCAGGCCCAAAAGGGATTTAACGCTTTGAATGCAAAGTACGAGTTGACTCAGTATAGAGTGGATAGCCATTGAATTTATTTTTGGTGGCACAGCTTGTGGAAAATTGTGCTATCAATAGTCTATAGTTACGTCATTGCAAAAAGGTGTAAAGCTGCTGATGTTTTTAAACAACTAGATTTGTTGCAAGATGAATATTTTCATGATAATGACAGTGACCGAGGTAGTGACAATTTATTGGATGAAGTGAAACCTGATGTCATTTATGAAAGTTAATGAGAGCATACTCTGGCCCCTGTATAATAATAATGTGAGTGGAATGTATACAAAGGAGCACGTTATGTGATTCTAAAGGAGTGTGCACTTCAGACACCAAGGGGACGGGACCCCCCCCCCTTTACCAAGTCGTCAAAGTATGATGCAAAATTTGATGATACTGAGAAGACGCCATTTTTGAAAGTAAAACTCTCCTTCAAGTCTGCTATACAGTATAAGCACCATGGGGTGCTGTTGGGGCTATTGGTCATCGAAGTCTAATAATACCAACTACCAGCAATAGAAAACGAGGGGTGGTGTCCGTCAACACCACCTAGGGCTCCAAATGGGCTTCATATGGCACTGCCTGTAGGCCATGGTACTGATGTAGACGCTAATCATGATAGCGGTTCTGATTTGTTTTCAGATAATCTGCTCCCTCATTACTACTCAGGATTGACCAGTTGAAGTTTCGGTTGTCCTAAGGCATTTCTTGATCACAAGTTGTCTGACCTCTCACAACTGTCACAACAGCACTGCGTGGATATTCTGCCAACCATGGAGTGCAAACAGTCACCAAATACCAAATGTTGTGTGTGCAACAAGCATGAGCTATGCAAAGAAATGATTATATTTATATATTGAAGCAGATATATACATTCTAAGCCTGCACTCTGCATGGTGCCATGCTTCAAGGACACTCATTCAAATGCAGACTTTTAGTCAAGAAAATAAAGTAATTAACAGTTTCTTTTTATTTTTTATTGGATTCTGACTTTTGACAGAGTTACTGTTGATAATAAAACCTTTGCTTTCTAACACATTTTTTTTATGAGTTTTGACGGAGTTCAGTATTTTTATCATATATGCACAGACCTAAACTTCAGCATCCTGGTAATAAATAGCAGTCAATATGTTAAGCCTCAAAAATAATTGAAATGTCCTCAAATATCACAAGTGCTTCTCAAAGAAAGAAAACTGTAAAAACCTTTCATTGATGACACCAACTAAGCACAGAATCTGTATTAATACAGAAATATTTATTGGAAAAGCAAAAAATGCCACAAAGGCTCAGAAACAAGCAAAAATAGTTGCCTAAAAGTCGCAGTATGTCAGCCAGATATCAAAAACCAAATTCAAATAACGAACAATATTCACAATTCCAACAGACTTCAGCCTACCGTGACTGAGCTCTCCTTTGGCTTTGCCCTAAATAGGCAGGGGTGGAGCACAGACATGATGATGTCAGGGTAGCTCCGCCTCTTTGAGCTCCACCCACAAAACACAAGAGACAAAAAAAAAAGTTTAAAGGGACAGAACATCCCACATAAAACCAACAGAAATAAAACCAACACATGAGATTCAGTCTTTTAAAATTAAAGACAACAACAAAACATAAAATACACATAATTTCAACCTGCTACATAACTAAAGGACATAAGAAACATAAAAGAAACTGCTTAGGTACACAATACATTTCGTTATACATAATTAATAAACTTAACAATATGAACTAAATTTACATACATTTTAAATAGTAAAAGCATGAGAAAATAATAATTCAACAACAACAAAATAGAAAACAGACATAAACTGGGGAATAACTCGGGTGTAACATGGCACCTGTGTCTATGTTCATTTTTTTAGTCTCTCAGATTGTAAAAGAATGCATGTTAGGCTAATGAGGCCCACGTGTATGAGTTACTCCAAGTGTGCAAGAGGCCTGTGATGTACTGGCATCATGTCCGGGGTTAATTCCTGCCTTGGGCTCTGTGCTGCTGGGATAGGCTCCAGTCACCCCACCACCATGCAATAAAAACAAAGTTAAAGAAATACTGTAGATGGATGTCATTAGCCAGGTGTTATGGTGCAATATTATGATAGAAAACACAGTTGTTGTACTTACTACAGATTATAAACAGTAAAACTGACTGGTCATCTAGTGGGGTGGAATACAGGTGGGCTAAAAGTAAATGCAAAATTGATGACACCCCTTCACTCACCAAGAGAAAAGCATGGGGGCTGAGTTGTGTCTTAATTGTTTTATTAGGAATTGATGTGATTGTTACGAAGCCACACGATTCCTTTAAATTAAGCCCAATACAGGGGCTTACTCTCACTCCCTCTTTGCCATTTTCTGTCTTTATGAGAGTATCTCTCTTGATGGTGTGGCCAGTAGGGGACACTCCAGCTTCCCAAACACAGACAGACTCTGGACACAAGTGTAAAAGTAAAAATAGTTTTTATTGTGGGAAATTCTTCTTTGTAAGCGTTGCCCATGGCACCAAGGACCATACAAATATGAGCACAAGCTGCACAGCAATGCTCTTTTCCTTTTCTCTGTCTCTCACTTTCTGTCACTGCCTCCTCCGATCCTCCAGTAAGCATTGCCCTCCACCTTCCAACTCTGGTTCCTTGAGCTGAGGCAGCTGGCTTCTTTTAAGTGATCCCCAGAAGCACTTCCACTGTCCTAAAGACGTGACCCGGGAGTACTTCCGGGTAAAGCAGGAACCCTGCAAAGTATAGGGCAGCAGCACCCACTGGTGGCACCTACAGAACTAAACAAGACAAGGAACACCATTTCCATACTTCCGTGTGGGAATTTGGGGCACTGCTGCAACCCAGAGGGGATGCTACCTGGCATTCCAGGGAAGATAATTCTCTCTGTATGCCATCTCCCCCTGTCCTTCCATTATGAAGGTATCCTCCCGGCTGGGTAAGGATGCCGATCATCCCTCACAGTGGCCATATTCAGACAGACCATGCTGTCTTCCATTCCTTCCAAGGGCCATGCGGGACCACTTTGAAAAAAAGACATAGCCAGACTCAGGACAAATAAGACAGACAGCCACCTGATGGCCTATTATCAGGTGGTATTATTTTAACCAGCACATTTGTACTCAAGCGGCACCGTGGTGCTGTGGTAGTGCCACTGCTTCACAGGGTCACTGTGTCACAGTGAAGATGATCCCAAAAAGCATCAGGCACAAGCCAGTAACAATTTGTGGACAGGGTAGCAGCGCATCGCAGGGTGAACACACTCACACACAAGCACACACTGGACGCAGATAAGCAATGGCAATTCAGCTGTCTTTGGACTGTGGGAAGAAACCCACAAGGACATGGAGAGAACTTGTAAAGCCCACGCAGGGAGCACCCAGGATACCAATCTTCTTGTTGCGAGGCAGAAATGCTACCATTGTGCCACTGTGCTACCCATCATGTTTGTAATTAATCTAGGGCACTTTGCAGAAATCTGTTTTCAGTTTCATATTAAAGAGTGTTTTTTTGTTGATCAGTGTCAAAAATCCAAATTGAATTTGCTGTAAAGTTATGTTGTATAACAAGAAAATGTAAAAACATCCAACGAAACCTTTGTACAGGCTCTGTATAAAGAAGAATTTAGCTCTAGAAAAACAACTGCTGTTCCTTGAGTTTCACATTTTCTTAACACTTTGAAGTTGAGAAGCACTATAAAGGTCTCTATAATGAATGTTGTAAGATGTGACATGTAATTCATTAGACTATTTGCGACTCATGCAAGAACATTATAACAATATTTTGTGTCATTTTCATTTTCTTTCTTTCTTTCTTTCTTTCTTTCTTTCTTTCTTTCTTGCTGTATTTGAATAATGGTACGCATTCACAAATTGCATAGTATCTTTACTTTAATATTTGTAATTTGTTGGCTGTGTCTACAATTTAGATTTTTGGTATTTTCACATTGTGCTTCTTCTCACATTTTCCTGTAATTTCCAGAAACCATTCATAAGAAATCCTTTATATAAATATGTTCTATCTCAAATATGTATATTTTTCTATTTAGTTCTATTTTTAGCACTGGTAATTCAGAAAAAAATGTTGATACCATTCAAAACAAAGCAAAAAAATTGTTTAACAGCTAATAGGATTACACACCAAAGAAAACAAGAGAAAGCCAAAAAATTCCTTCTCACAATAACTCCTTTCTTCACTGCCTGCCCATGCTGAGATTCCTGGGATTAGGATCAAGTGTAATTCATATGACTACCACCACAAGTCAATCAACAGCCTTTGAGACTGGCATTGCCATGTGCCAGTGAGAGCAATCTGTTCTAAACTATGAAAGAACTCTTACTGCCACACTGTCATTCCATCTGGTGTCGGTAATGCCATGGCATACATTGTCACATCATCACAAAAAGAAGGTGTCACATCCGGTGGGAGCCATAGTGAAACTACAGAGTCAGACCCTGGCACAATCTGTCCTTTAGCCTTACAGGATTGCCTGCCCATTCAGAACTGTCCTCCCTATCAGATTTTGTTTTTTTCAGCATTTAGTAGCACAACTCAAGTAAGATGTAAAGATAAAGAGGAAGAACCATGCTTAGATTTTTGTATTGTCTGTTCCTTAGCATTTGGCCGCCATTTTGGACTTGAAACAATTTGATTTGTCTTCCCCTTGGGAATCAGCCCATTTGGTATCAGCTGTTAGTAGTATTGAAGGGATTTCCTGCATTCTGTGAGGTCTGTTCAGGAATTTGCCCATTGGTACCATCTGCCCTTAGGTTTAAGCCCTTTCGACTTTCTCTGTGCCTTTTAATATTGATCTTCTTGCCCTGCTATTGATGGGCTATGCATTTCTTCTAATATGATTTTGTGCTTTGTGGCAAGCAGCTGGGGGCCTGTCTGTGACCGGGCTGTTCCCCACAATGGCATCCTAGATGGGACTCGGGGACCCATCGTTAAAAATAATTTTGTCGGCAGTCTGGCGCAGCAGGTGAGCCCACACATGCACCGTGGTAGCGGTACACACAACCCCACGTGAGCGACTCACCCAACGGACTGTCACTGGTTCACAGAAGGGCATATTCCCACCTGGTGCAGGAAGACGACATCGGGTGTAACCAGAGTGCAGCTGGCGGGAGGACGCCTGGGACGGCATCGTGTCTACAAAGGCCATGCCAGGGAAATCCCCTCGGACAGACGGGACCTGGGAGGTATCACCTCTGCACCAGGTATAGGGGAAGCAAGATGGCCGAGGACTGGAAATCCCTCCCCGAGGCAGGAAAGGGAATGGACTGTGTGTGTTGCGTGCCCGCCGATGATTGGTCGAAGGCAGGACCAACTAATGTCCATCCTGAGCCGGGGAAGGACCTGATTGGGCCGGAGGGAAGGCCCCACGGCAGGCAGGCGGCGTGTGTGGCTGATCGACAGGTAAGTCCACTGCCGGTTGACTGTCTGTGCTTGCTGGTGGCTCTGTGCGAGATGAAGAAGTGCCTTCAGCTCACAGAGTCGCTTTCCAGGTGATACACGTTCTCCATAAAGGATTAAAGGAGCTGGAGGTGAAGGCAGCCACATACATAACGACGCTGAGACAGTGGGTGGATCGGCGCAACACT
Organism: Polypterus senegalus; assembly: GCF_016835505.1. Lineage (NCBI taxonomy): Eukaryota > Metazoa > Chordata > Cladistia > Polypteriformes > Polypteridae > Polypterus > Polypterus senegalus. The sequence continues at coordinate 34,089,202 of NC_053166.1, read as the reverse complement.
GGAATCTTTGGCCGGAGTGGTATTACTTACCCGCACCGTAAAGGAAAAGGGAGGCCCCACCAAAAAGAACTATGACGAAAGTGATCGGATTCAAGTGGGGGGGGCTCTGATAGTGGACGCAACTGTGAGAGCTGATCGTGTGCTGAAGGGGGAGAGAGCGAGAGGGCAGACAGGACGCTGGCTGATGAGTGCCGCAGGTCCTAGTCCCCTTTGCCCCGAGCCAGCGTCGGTCTCACGTCACTCTACATGGACGCAGACGGCACAGGGTCTCTTTCTTTGCCATAGGGAGACTCACCTCATCATGGCGTCCCAGAGAAAGAGGAGAAATTGAAGAAAGAGCCGGCTCATCTGATAAACAAGGACGCAAGGGAGGGTGCTCACGTCCAGAAAGGAGCCGCCCTCTGCGGAGGCAGAGGGAAACACCGAAGTCGGCTGAAGTGACGGGGTTGCAAGCGGTCCCATCGGGTGTCCCAACTCGGGAGGCAAGGAGGTCTCGGAAAGGGGGCCAAAGTGGCAAGTGCCGGGGTGCCGATCAGAGGGGGGAGCATTGCCTGTATTTGAGACAGATAGATGCCGAGTGGCGGTGTCAAGGCAGTGTCTACGTCCCTTGTTCCAACTTATGTTTTGCAGGACCGGGCCCTGGATTGGAGGGTGTCAGCTCCCCGCTGTGGGAGACCTGCCCTCGCGGGACGGGCTGCTGGGGCACTGTGGCGAGCAGCTGGGGGTAGTACCCAGCCGGGATGCCCGGAAGAACAAAAAGAGGGATTATACCTCCTCTGGATCATGAGGGGGCAACCACCCTGGTGGCTATGGGGACCACGGGAAAGGAGCATGGAAACTCAAACCTATAGGGGCCCGTGGTCACCGCCAGGGGGGCGCCCAGATGTTTTGAGAGCCCTGGTCCTCAGCACTTCCGCCACATTTGGAAGTGCTGGGGGGAAGAAGACCAGGGACACCCGGAGTGCTTCCGGGTGCACAGCCGGCACTTCTGCCACACCAGGGAGTGCCGACAGAAGTTCATCAGGAGGCACCTGGAGCACGTCCGGGTGGATATAAAAGGGGCCGCCTCCCTCCATTCAATAGCTGGAGTTGGGTGGAAGAAGATGAAGCCTGAAGAAGAGGAGTGGAGGCGCTCAAGAAGAGTAAAGACATTGGAAAGGCCTGGACTGAAGGGTGATTGGTGCTGGGGCACTGGGTTGTGTGTGCTGTTGGCCATTGTAAATATTAGATAACAGTATGAATAAACGTGTGTTGGTTGTGGAACCATCAGTGTCCGCCTGTCTGTGTCTGGGCTGTTCCCCACAACTTATTTATTAAGATTGTTTTAAATAACAGAAATCTATTCTGACATATTCACTGTATTAAATGCCATTATGGCTTGTTGAATGTCTACAGAATGTTTTTTTACGACTCTTGAGATAGATGTGTTCTTTTCACTCCAGTGCATGCACAGAGACTTGTTAAGAAATTGTCCATTTGTCCAGTCTGTATTTAGTATAATAATAATAATAATAATAATAATAATAATAATAATAATACATTTTAGGCTGACGCCCTGCCCGGGGTTTGTTTTCTGCCTTGCGCCCTGTGTTGGCTGGGATTGGATCCAGCAGACCCCTGTGACCCTGTAATTAGGATATAGCGGGATGGATAATGGATGGATGGATGGATAATACATTTTATTTATATAGCACCTTTCCCATGGTCAAGGCACTTACAGAATATAAGAAGGAATGACAGAGTATACAGTATATAGCATTGTACAAACCAAATAAATAAATAAATAAAGAAGATTAAGACAGTAAATTCAGAGAAAGCCTAACAGACAACATAATTGATGGTCTAACACACACACAGGTTACATGAGCATCTTGACAGAGAGGTAAACTGAGAGAAGGATAGTAAAGTCAAGTAGAGCTAAAAGCCTTCCTGAACAGACGAGTTTTGAGTTGTTTTTAAAAGATTCATGGAGTCAGCTGACCTGATTAATTTCGGTAGGTCATTCCAGAGTCTGGGCGCTATACAGCTGAAGGCCCTGCTGTCACCCATGGAGTGTAGATTAGTGTGGGGCACAACAAGATTGCCAGAATCAGAGGACCGTAGTGAGCGGGCAGGCACATAGTAATGGAGATGGTCACTGATATAGTTTGGTGCGAGGTTATTTAAGGCTTTGTAGCTTATTAGTATGGTTTTATATTCGATTCTGTAAAACACGGGGAGCCAGTGAAGACAGAAAAGGATGGGTGTGATGTGATCGCTGCTGTTGGTTTGAGTAAGGACTCTTGCAGCTGAGTTTTGAATAACCTGGAGCTGTGATATAAGATTAGAAGGGGCACCTGCCAGCAGCGAGTTACAATAATCGATGCGAGATGTGATAAAAGCATGGACAAGTTTCTCAGCATTAGAAAAGGAGAGGAAGGAGCGAACACGGGATATGTTATGGTGGTGAAAGTAAGAAAGTTTCTTAATGTGATTTATGTGAGCGCAATAAGAGAGGGAGGAATCAAAAATGACACCAAGATTCTTTGCAGTAGCGGCAGGTCTGATGAGATCACTGCCAAGATGGACTGGGAAGGAGCTCATTTTATTAAGCTGCATTTTAGTCCCAATTTGCAGGAGTTCAGTTTTGTTGCAATTTAATTTTAAAGAGTTCTGCTCCATCCAGATGTTAATTTCACTGAGGCAGGTTGTGAGCTGAGAAAGCTCTGATGAAGTTCCACTTTTAACATTGAAGTAGAGTTGAGTATCATCTGCATAAAAATGATAACCCAGTCCATAGCTACGAATAATATGGCCAAGGAGAAGCATATACTATAGATACAAAAGAGAATGCTCTTCGGCAATTCTTTTTTAAATGAATACTAACCCGGTTATTTGTTACATCAACATTTTCAGGAGTAACTCCTCAGCTCCATGTGGGACCCTTGCCACCTTCATAGCTATGTCAGTTAGCTCGGGTTGTCCACCTTCTCACTAATGTGTATGATTGGACAAAACAGTAAATTCAATTAGACCAGTATATATTAGAAAGTGGCAGTGCTGTACTAACATGTCTTTAAGGGGGTAGGCAAGAGAGCTGGCTGTAGTGGTGAGCAAAATGATTTGCATGGAATTGAATTCAGAGCAAAATTCAGTGTTTCGCTTTCCAAAAAATATTTAAAAAAATTAACGGTGTCTCACTTCCAGTGAAATTCGAGCCATTCACACAAGATGTAAGACATTTGGTTCCTATCTGAAAGCATTTATGTGCATTAATTCCACATATGTCTTTTTGTCATTTACTATGTAGTGAAAAAAAATCAATGGAAGTACACAAGTCTTCAACTAGGATAACAACAGAATGGGGTTGGGTTAGGCTGTGATGGCCTTCCATGAAATTTTGCTGTTGAAAACACTCACTAACGTGTGGACAATATGCACATTATCATATTAAAAAATAAGTACTGCGCTCCACTGAGGTGATGTGAAAGAGGCATAGATAGAATTGATGTTACAGATGTGGTCAAGTTGGACAGCAAGCACTGGCATCCACCACACAATGAAACAGCTTGGGATCCCAGTTGGCTACCCTCCAGACAGACACACAGTTCTGTCCCACCACCAGGAAATGACCCTCTATCTACCACATCCAGGTGTTACGTGGGCATCCCCCTGGCCTGGTCCAGCCACTCAGGTCCTCAACAATGAGTATCCTGCGAGCCGGTTCACCCTTGGGGAATCGTGCCAAGTGGTCATAGTGCCGTAACTGATACTCCCTCACAATGCTGGTAATGTGCCTCATTTGAGAATCTGTGAGCAACACAAAGTCAAACCAACGGTACCCAAGAATTCTCTGAAGAGACACAGTACCAAAGGAGTCCAGTGTTTGTCTCAGGTCACTGGATAGCATCCATGTCTCGCAACAATATAGTAAAACAGGAAGCACTGGGACTTTAAACTCTTGGACCTTCGTTCTTTTGCAACTATATTGGGAGTGCCACACATCCCTTCTCAGCGATCTCATGGCCACCATGCTCTCCCAATCTGTCTACTGACTTCATTGGAAGGGTCACCAGAGATACGAAGGTCGCTGACGAGGTAAGTAAACCTTTCAAAAAGGTCGACAATCTCTCCGCAGACAGAAAAAATGCTGATGCCTGTGCCCAAGAGGTCATTGAAGGCCTGGATCTTGGTTTTTATCTGTACAATAGTAACCCCTGACACTCAGACTCCTCACTCAGTCTCTCGAGTGCCCTGATCAGATCCTCCATTGACACCGTGAAGATCACAGCATCGTCAGCAAAGTCAAGAACCGTGAATCTTTCATCGCCAATAGATGCCCCACAGCCACTGGACCCCATGGCCATGCCCAACACCCAGTCCAAACAAACACTGACCAATGTAGGAGCAAAAACACACCACTGATGAACCCCAGAATCAACTGGGAAAAATGCAGAGGTTCTGCCTTCACTCTGCACAGTACTCACAGTACCACTGTACAGGTTTTGATTTGTATTTACAGAGAATAATTGTATTACCATCTTAATTTATAAGTATAATAAATGGCAGTACTACTCTGGCATAGACCTAGTATGGACACCCACAGGGATCCACGGGATTTGTACTCCTGGGGGACAACCCTGTCACGGTCCTTGGGTGCCACCAGAATGTGCTGCAGGGACAAGGATTCCTTGTTTTGTGGGGCTTCCACATAACCCAGAAGTGCTTCTGCTATTCTTAGCTATGGCAGTGGATGTACTTCTGGCTCCAGCATAAAAGGTGCCTCTGGACCTCATCCAGGTGAGTCTGAGTCAGGATGCAAAAGGCAAAGTTCACCTGGAGGAGTATATAGTGAATTTAAGATTGTGGTGTGGACTTGTGAAACAAACGAATTTGCACCTGGGGCTGTTTTGGTGTGGTTGTGTTTGGGGTTTGGGGGCTCAAGGGCACCCCCTGGAGGCCATGACTTGCGTAGTCAGCAGGATTTCCTCTCCATTACAAGAGGTACAACAGTCACGTTGGTCTGCTATTGGGTGAGGCAGTGTCTGAGCATTTTAGTGACAAAAATGCTTGATACAGGTCCCTGCCAAATTTATATCCAGGAAATCCTGCCGACTACGCCTGTTTCTGTATTGGGGAAGGCACTTTTCTTGACAAACAACCTTCCCCAGTTCGTCCATTAATCTTCCACCCCAACTGCGATAATTATCAAGCCACATCCCGGCCAGGTTATGCCTCCTCTCACGTTGTCCTTCCATGATTTCTTCCCAGCCAGGCAAGGATTCACCTTCCATCCCAGTTGGGATGCCATTCCATCCACCATGGCACTTACAACAGACGGTTTCAGTTACAAGTGCTTTACAAATTCATATAAAACATTTCATCCTGACAGTACCAAAGAGCAATGAAAGTTCATTGCAATGTTAGTGTCTTAAATAAGATGGCTGCCGAAACCACATGACTGGGTCTCTGATGGCACATACATGTACACACACAGTTGAGCTCCACAACAATAACAACCTAATTTCACAATGACAAGCTGAAAAAAAACCTCTTTAGTTTTGAGCAGAGGAGACTATGTGGGGATGAACACCACCTGTTCAAAATTTTCAAGAGCATCAATAAAAACAATCCAACAAAACGTCTTCAGTTAAATCGTGAATCTCATACTCAAGGATAATTGGTGGATATCTATACTAATAAAAGGCAAAGCCCTCACTGACTGACTGACTGACTGACTCACTCACTCACTGACTCATCACTAATTCTCCAAGTTCCTGTGTAGGTAGAAGGCTGAAATTTGGCAGGCTCATTCCTTACAGCTTACTTACAAAAGTTAGGCAGGTTTCATTTTGAAAGTCTACGCGTAACGGTCATAACTGGAACCTACTTATATACATATATACCGGACATAGCCTGCGGCTCAGGTGCCGTGTGAGGCGGAGTTGCATCCCTCATTGTCACGCCTCCCACATAATTGAGAGCCTGCCCATATAAGGCCGTCCGTCAGCGGCAATCCAATAGAAACACTCTGCCGCAAAATATTCGCGGGTGAAGGACTGTGCTTATGCAAACGAAGATGAGGCTGCCGCTAAATATTCGCTAGCAAATCCATTCATAAGTGCATCTACTGCGGAAACAAAGCACGGTGTAAACGTTAAGTTTAAATTAAGTTCATAGACAGGCTGCCGCTGGCGTTTGTCATGCCTAAGACGAATACGATATTCGCGAGATACAAGTTTAATGACAGGACACAGGGTATAAACAAGACTTTTCATCACTTTGTAACGGAGTTAAAATTGCTGGTGAAGGACTGTGCTTATGCAAACTAGGATGAGATGGTCAGGGATAGAATAGTGTTTGGCACAAACTCAGCAAAAGTGCGACAGAAACTTTTAAGTGGCGGGTCTGACCTAACATTAAATAAAGCCATTGACATCATAAGATCGCACGAGATAGCACAAGCACAGCTGAGAAGCTTCGATGTATGTACTCCGAGCGGCTCACGTAAACTGACTTTGCAGGACTGGGAAAAGTAAACCCGTGCATGCAGTGTGTGATGTCTCAGACACACTACTTCTCCGCTGAGAAGCGGGGGTATTTTGCTAGTTATATTTATAAAATGGACTTAAAAACATGTTTCTTCAAGCAAAGGATTATGAAAATCTTGGGCAAACTACTGAATCTACAAGAAACTTTGAAAACCCTGGATGTGATATTGGGACAACTTAGCTGTCAGCTAATCAAGCAAGCCTGATGGAGTGAATGATCCCCACAGGTCTGTCAAACTTCTTATGTTTCGTTAAACTTCACGTTCAAACATACTTCAGTTCACTGTGATTTCATTAAACTACTTGTGGACAAGGCGAATAGTGCTGCACTGTCCATGTAGAAAAGTGTTTCCACTTGTTGGTCCTCATTAATAGCTCTGGTTGTGGTCAATCTGCATCCACATTTGACTACATTCACAGTCTGAATCTTGCTACTGTGAAGACAGATTCTGGTCATTTTATTATTGTGTAATAGAAAAAGTACAATGGGAAAATGAATACTTGCCTGCAGTTGTGTTTTGTACATTCTAAATCGCACTCAAACAGAGTCTTTCACAATCATGAGAGCTGATTGACACCAGTTTGACTCATATGAGCCTCCTGAAATAATTCAATTGACCTTTTCAAATCAGTTTTGGGTAAAACAAAGCTACTTGTAGTTGGTAGGAAAAAGAGAATGGCTAGTTAAGGATGGGTTTGCTGATCTGACGAGTTTTCACATATACAGCTCAATGTGCTGACATATTCATCTTTTTTACTGCACCATATTGAAAAAACCTAGTAATGTTAATTTGACTCAACAAACTGCAGTTTGAAATGCAGGAAGATCTTTAAATAGAGGGAGTTTGTGTATGTGTGTGTGTGTGTGTGTGTTGAAATTCCACAGGAAGCGACAACACTAATCTATTGTATATTGTCTGTCTAATCTGAAGAAATGCAGATTCATCACAGAAGGAAACTGGAACCTTTTCAAAAACAGAGATATTTATTCAGACCTGCTGAGGAATCAGTTTGCATATAAAATTCAAGAAATACCTAAAATTAGGGTAATGGAGTTAAGACTTGTTTGTTTTTACATTTACGGTGCTTTGACAGAAAGTCGTCAACAACAACAACAACAATAAATTAGTTCTTGTATAGCCCAGAATCACACAAGGAATGCCTCAATGGGCTTTATTTAACATGCCCCGATTTTGACAGCCCCCAGCCTTGAGTTTCTAAGAAGACAAGAAAAACTCCAAAAAATAACGTTGTAGGAAAAAAAATTGGAATAAATCTTGAAAAGGGTATTTCAGAGAAAGACCCCTTCCAAGTAGTAGGTGCCAAAATATGGGGTGAATATAAAACATGAAACACACCTTACAGAGCTAGATGGCCAATCTATCACTGACTCCTCATAGTTACAATATAACTGTACAAACATTAGGACCCCTTTACTTTTTTCACATATTGTTATGTTGCAACATTGTGCTAAAATCACTTAAATTCATTTTTTTCTCATCAAGCAACACTTAGTATTTCAGATTTTAGAAACTGTTGCAAATTTATTAAAAAAGAAATCAAACATCACAGACACAAGTATTCAAACCCTTTACTCAATAGTTAGTTAATATGCCCCCTTGGCAGCAATTACAGGCTGGGGTCTTTATGGATATGTCGTAACAGGCTTCACACACCTGAATTTAGGGATTCTCTGCCACTCTTCTCTGAGAAGCATGTGCTTATGTACATGTGCTTTCTCGGGTTTTTTTATTTTTAATAATTTTGCAAAAACCTCAAGTAAACTTTTTTCACGTTGTCATTAGCGGGTGTTGTGTGTAGAATTCTGAGGAAAAAAATTAATTTAATCCATTTTGGAATAAGGCTGTAACATAACATATATATATATAGAGAGAGAGAGAGAGACAGAGAGGGGGAGTCACACACATACACTTGCATTACTGGCCTCAGATGTTAATTTTACTCCAAGCCATGGGGTGGCGCTGTGTCTAACAAACTCTCCTGTTTCTGTCTCTGCAGATCTAAAGATTGGAGGCCGAAAGACATCCAGCGTCACCGCTTTCCAGCCTGCTGGACTCGCCGTTTCTGTTTGTTTAGCCTCATAACCAGACCTTCTGGAGGCCGTCAAAAGAAGACCCTTGTCTGAAAAAAACACATCTCTTGAACTGCACATTATTTGCTTTTTCTTTTTCCATTAATTGTATGGGGTCACCTGTGATGCCCCCAACTCTTTTGTGCTTTATTCTACTACATATATGTGTATGTGTGTGTGTGTCTGTGTGCGTGTATATACTTTTGATTTCATTTTACAGTTTAGCTTGTCCTTCCTTTCCTTCCATTCAAAAAGGAACTGTAAGCCATTATGAACATACTGCTTTACACCTGAAGTAGCATTTACATTGTGAGTAATATATTTTACTTAAAAAAATACTTTATTTCACAACATTATAATAAATTTGCATTGGTGAATGTCATATGAGTTGGACAGTCACCAAACTCTATATACAGTATGTGTGTGTGTGTGTGTGTATACGTATACATAAATACATTAAATACTTCTCGATAACAATTTAGGCATTCATTATAAGCAGCTATTAAGAGTATGTGTGTTTTAAAAAATAAGCCTTTTTAGCTATCAGCAAATAATCCATTTTAAGAGTATAATTAATTTTAAGGACAATTTATTATTACTAACATAGTCAGTACAACATTTATAGACTGTTAATAGTTGCTTTCAATTTTACTGGTTACATATAAGTTACACATGTAATACAATTTGTAGTGAAATGATTAATTGCTCAGCTCCAATGACTGTGCCCTTTAAAAGGACAATAATAATAATTAATACAAGAATTTATAAATATCAAAATTCATTAAAAGAATTATACACATGTGATAAATAATAACTAATTAAATGACTTAATGTGAGAGAGTTAACAATACGGCATCTTGCAGTTCTGGACACTGAACTCGCTGGACGGTGGACAGGAGATCCTCCTCAGTCTCTCTGTGCTGGTCCTCAGGCAGCCATATCAGTTACCTGACCAAAGCACAGAAAAGAGGTCGCTGTTATCCTTGATCATTGTCTTTGCCCTGATCCAACATCGTTTGGGTTTGAGGGTACATTCCCAGTGATTTGTTCAGCTGACCGTACCACTCTCTCTGCAGAGCTTTGAGGTCCTGCTGTGTGCTGTTCCCAAACCAGGCAGTAATCTTTTTGATGGTGGATGTAAAGAAGTTGTTTAGTATTTGGGAGGACAGCCTGAAATCCCAGAGGCACCTGAGATGTTGTTGTGCCTCCTTCCCTTAGGTGTTGGTGTGTTTTTAACCAGGGTAGGTCCTCTGTGATGTGGACACCTAGATAGTATCTGAAACTGTTTACCCTCTCTGGATACCAAACCTACAGTGTGACCCACTTCTTCCTGGGTTATCAGACTACCATTTGATGGACTGGAGGCTGCTTTTATACCTGAACTAGTGAGTGATGTCAGTTAGAGATTATTTTTCTTGTGAGTTACTGACCTCCAGGCTATGAAGGAAGCAGACAGACATATTACACTTGTGACTTTGACTTTTTCAAATGCCACTTCCAGTGTTCCCTTTTTTTTTGATCCTCATAACTACAGTGTGGGTACTATAATTAAAACAGCTTACATTTAAATATGTAAAATATAAAACACACATACTTCAATTCAAGGTTGTTGGGGGCTGCCGTGTATCCTGGTAGCACTTGGTGCAACGCAAAAATCAAACTTGGGCAGGACGACACCCACACCCACACTCCCACTCACACAGAGCCAAGCCTAAACAACACATCTTTGGGAGTGCAGGAGTATCCAGAGACAAAAACGCACAGACACAGAAGAACCTGCCAACTCCATATGGACAATGAACAGGCGTGAGAAGGATTGAAACCCTGAATGATGGATCCACTATGTCTAATAGGAATACACTTGAAGATTCCCATGTCCCTATTTCATAGGAAATTAAGAGGATTTCCAATGTGTTGTTAGGCACTTTTAAACTGTGCTACTGTCACAGGGAGTTCCTCTTAAAATGTAGCCGATCCTGAGAAGCATGTTGGTCTGGTGGCTCCTCTACATTTTTCTTTCTCTTTCAGTCTCTCTCTCTTTCTCTCTTCCTCAGGTACGTCTCAGAATGGACTATTGTAGACCCACACAGAATGTCTGGGAGACCCTTTTCAATGTTTTGTAAGCAGTGGAGTCATTCCTTTGCTGATGTAACAACAGATGTACAAGTGAGCCTTCAGGCTGGAGACACTGCCCTCCTTTGTGTTCTTATTAAATGTTGTCACAAAACAGAGCTCATGTACACTGAATATTCCTTCTGTGTGACAATCTTTACATGTGTAATGTGTTACTGACCATACGCACAGACAGAAATCTCATTCCTTACCACTACGTGTATGCGTATTCTCCCTGGAGAAATAATCTGCACCAATAATCTGAGTTCCAATACACAAGGACAGTGCATTTACGTGAAACTCAATGGCAGGCAATGAGCTCATTGTCAAGCTCTTGTCCTGGCACTAGTCTTCCACGTCACAGTGTTGTTAGTGATTTCAACATTTTGTTGCATAGTTCAAAAAAGGTAAAGCTGCTGGGAAATAATAATGAAGAGCATTGAGTAGACAACAGACCTGGGCACACAAAGGAGTGCTTGTACTTAAAGTGCCATTCATTAATCAAGGGGAAAGAATGGGGTTATGTAATGCAGTACCTTTAGCAGAACATCACTTATGTCAGGGCAAAATCAAGTCCCACAGGGGAAGGTACCATGTAAAATAAAGGCCAGTGTATTATAAAAGGTCTATTGCTCCACTTTTGGAATTTAATGGATCCATAGAAACCATTCCAGATATCTTTGGAACCATAAAAATTTAAAAACCTACTGTTGTTTTATGGAAAGCACCATTATCTATAAAACACCATCTTAGAATTGTTGGATGAATTTGAATTTATGACCGGCTAACCTGAACTTTGTTAAAAATAATAAACAATAGCCTAACTGACAGATACTTTGTGCTGCTGTCAGTTTGTGAACTTGTACTGTAGGTTCAGCTCTATGGCTGTGTATCAAGAAGCCTTAGGGCAAACAAATACTTTAACTGTTCAAGACTTTTGCAATTTGACTTCCGTCCAGCCATTTTCTAGCCTGCTTATCCAGTTTTGGTTTCAGGGAAGTTATATTTGTAGTGGAAAATTCAAAAGTGTTCCTGCCCTACCACAGCATTCTGTGTATACTTTGTACATTTTCACACTAATGAGAATAAAGTGCTTTTAAATTAATTTTTTTTATTTTTTCTTTGGTATGCAATTTCGATAATAAATAGACAGGTAACTTTTATACTGTAGATGGTTTCCATGCCATTCTGTTAGCGACGGTTAAGAATTACACATTCCTCACGTGTTTCCACTGGATAGTGACGGTTTCCAGTAAAAGTGAAAATTGTTTCAATGAGAATTGTTTTGACTTGTGGCCTAAGTCAAGGTCTGATGTTGGTCATCTGTCATCGAGATGTTTCTGAACATGAAAAGTGTCCCAAAAGAGATAAGATGCCTTCAGGTCATGGATTTGAAACATTTTTTTAATTACATTCTCTGATTCCTATACATTTTATAATGTGAGTTGAGCATTATCCAAGGGACAACCCCTGAAGCCCTAAGACAGCAGACTTCCATAATTGACAACTTTGGTGCTGACAAGTTACACCTACCTGGGGATGGCATCAGCAATTAGTAACTGTTGTGAAATGGTGACACAAACATAGTAAAAAGGACCCCAAAATAACCCTAAAACAAACTGGGAACCTTCTCTGGTCAGCCCTGAAGTGGCTCACCAGACCAGCTGGCCCAGTAGACAACCTGCTAACTTCTGACCTAATTGTTCTGTCAGTAAACTGGCAAGTAAACATTTTGAACAAAAACCGTGACATGCATGTAAAAAAAAATAAAACAAAACAAAAATCTTTTAAATAATGAATAGTTTAGTTTTAGGTTCTGACCTTCTTGTTCTCTCAATCATAATTATTGTCTCCTGTATTGGGCTTTGGTTTCGTTTTGCTTTCTGAAGTTTTTTGTTTTGTTTTGTGTTTTTTATGCGCCTCTCACAGTTTTTGCTCAAAAACTTTATCTGCCAGTTCACCAACAGAACATAAGCTGACATATGGATCTGAACTTATACTGTAGCCGTCCTTTAAACCCGTTGCCTCGATTATGCAGGGATACCAACCTCAGACGCTCCTAGCAATGCTGGAAGTGGACCTAATGACAGAAATGAACAATGGCAGCATTTGAGGACCCAAAATCCTACCTAATCATGACACTAACAGGCCCCCAACCAGCTTAGAACATTAAAAAAAATATATAAATGTCCCAGAAAATAAAAAAATGCGTTACTAGAATCATAAAATGTAAAACCTCTAAGTAGAAGAGACAATTCCAAAAAAGAATGTTTATAAAGGAAATGATTGATTCCAAAAAACAAAGAAAAATATAACAAAATGCTCAAAACAGCAAAAGGGTTTTTTCTACTAAGATAATCCAAGGTAAGCAAGTCCCAATATGAAATCCACAAGCCAAAATCCAAAAACAACCAAAAATCCAAATCTAAGATATACCAAAAGAAAGCAATAATTCCTTACAAATTCTTCAGCCTACAAGTCATGATGATCCACTGGCTGGTTCTTCATCTTCTTCTTCTTTTTATTGGCAGCTGGCAAACCAACTATAAAGGTTCATTACAGCCACTAACTGAACTGGAGTGTAAAAAGGCGTCAAGATGGCGAACCCAACACTTATCATGTACAACCTACACAATTAAATTACCACTCACCCATTCTAAATTAAATTGCCGTATAAAACCCAATAAACTTCAAGTACTTCAGTATATTTTACGATTCCTTTGGGATTCTTGACCATATCCAACCAAGTATCCAGTGTTCCATATCTATTACCTATAGTCTATTTTCTCTGTTTTTCATAATAATAATAATAAATTTTATTTTCCAAGCACCTTTCATAAGCTTTAAATTCCAATAATACATGTAAAACTGTCGCTGGACGTTGACTCCCTGTTACATGCTCACCCGTTTATATAACTTTGCATTCAGAGCAGTTTGTCCAATCCTGATTCCGGTTATTATCACAAGTGGCGTAGCTAGGGGTGGGCGGAGGGGGCGGTCTGCCCCAGGTGGCACATTTTTGGGGGCGACATGATTGGCTAAAATGCTCAGTACAATTCATGTGCAAGCCGCAGGATTTGAAAAAATATCACTCATGAATAAAAAAAGTAAAATTCTCACCTAAAATTTGGAATAGCTTACTGATAGAAATTCACCAGGCTAATACAGTGGAGCACTTTATAAAATTGCTAAAAACTCATTATTGTCACATGGCTTTCTCATAGCTTCATTTTAGTTTAATCCTGATATTCTGTATATGTATTTAATTATCATTATCATTCATGATGGCTCCGAAATCTGTACTAACCCCTACTTTCTCTTCTGTTCTTTTTCCGGTTTTCTGTGGTGACAATCTGCGCCACCACCACCTGATCAAAGCACCGTGATGTCCTCACATTGATGGATTAAAGGCCAGAAGTCCACATGACCGTCATCATCAAGTTCTTCCATGTGAACCCTGAATACCATGAGGACTGATCGAGGTCATTTATGTTAGGTAGAATGTCTAGAGGGGGCTGGGTGGTCTCGTGGCCTCAGATCCCCTGCAGATTTTATTTTTTTCTCCAGCCAGCCATCTAGAGTTTCTTTTATTTTTCATGTCCGCCCTGGCCATCGGACCTTACTTTTATTCTATGTTAATTAATATTGCCTAATTTTATTTTTTATATATTTTGTCCTTTTTCTCTTTCTTCATCACGTAAAGCACCTTGAGCCTCACCATTTGTATGAAAATGTGCTATAGAAATAAATGTTGCTGTTGTTGTTATCCACAAATGCATCAAAAATCATCGTCAGAGTGTCCTTCTGTGATGGCATCAGAGACAGCAGTTGAAATTTATGAGGCAATAACAAAAATAAACATAAACATTACACCGATAATAATTTCTAGGAAGATAAACAACTAATTTACAATTTATAATTTTGTTTCGTTATCAATCTGAATGTGTTCTTGCTCCTCCTCCTCGCACCTATCACTTGTATACTACACTGGTTCTGGTTTTTGCAGTATAATTATATTAAACTAATAATTAGAGCACAGCTTATTGGTGTATCTATACTATATTCTTGTCTAGTTGATGCTTATAAATAATTACATGTGAAAAAGTATTGCTGTTTCTCTATATATGAATAAATCTATGCAAAAGTTATCTTAATTTTTCTCTATACGTCATTCTAATTTTCTGTTTAAATAGGTTAACATATTCAGATATGTTGAAGGGCAGCAAATTGAAGCACCGCCCGCCCCGAGTGGCATGAACTCGAGCTACGCCACGGACTATGACTTCCTCCCTTCCTTAAAATGTACTTACACATTTTTCTGAATCCCATATAAACGCCTGTTCTTTATTTGTGTATTCCATAACCTCTGCCAAAGTGCACAAACATGAACTTTAATTATGACCTCTGCCCCCTTCTTATTTAATGGGATTTGAATATCAACATTTTTGATCTTCATTGACTGTTTGGCCAGCATGTCACGGGCTGGTCCTCTCAATAGAGCCTGTAGATAAAGGCAGAGGAAAAAGCCAACAGCAGTGATGTCAGGGTGATCCTGCATCTTGGACAACACCCACAAAGTGCATGGAATGGCCACATTTAAAGACACGGTAAATAAATACAAAAAAGAGTGATGTTAGGAGCAAAAATCCATTAGCATTCCATGAATCCATCAGTGCTGGTGCTATATTAGTGTCACTAACAGGATGAAGAAGAGACCTACAGTCCATGTGAGCAAAGCACTGAATGCCATGGAAATCCTAAATGGGCTTTTTGGGATCTTCTGAGGAGTTGCTGGAGAGTCTCGATACTGAGATCTGGGATCTGGAATTCAGTTTGCGGTATCAGTACAGGAAGGAAAACATCAGAGAAAATGTGATATGAAATAAAATATACACAATTAAATTAATAATACTATTAAGACAAGTAACTAGATGAAGTGATTAAAATTAGTTTCTTATTATAAGGGAACTCCAGCTAAAACCTTCATCTGCCTGGCTTATAGAATGATGATGGTGAAGTTGTGGTCTCTTCCAAGGTGATACATTTCCTCACTGTGTTCACCTTGGTGTCCCATGGTTGTTCTCCCTTAAATGCATGGTAAGCCATATCTAGTGAGATCATATCCTGCATGTAAGCAGGTACAGATGCATATGTATGATAATAGATCTGCTTAATTGAGATTTTCCCCTTACTGTTCTACAATTTCCAGTACCTTTTCTCTTCACACTGTGTGCTCTATAAATGGCTGGAAGATAAAGCAGTGCCATCTACACACATCTAGTTCTCTGTGCTGTCTCATATGACAGCCTTTTGTTTCAAACATCATGAAAATGTGTGCAGTGCTTTAGTGCAAAGTAAAATCTTGAAGCAGCTTCTGCGCATAACTTTCATAATCTGACAGTTCTCAGAGTGGAAATGCTCTCACAGTTATGTATCTTCTAGTGACAGCTTTGTCAGTTGATCAGTAAATCTCCTAGTTTCTGGATTGAACAGTCACACTAAAGTTCATGAAGCCAGCTGTCTTGTTTTATTCTTTACTATGATGGCAAGCATCTTCTGGTAAAGCTTGGTGAAGGCAGGAAAGTATAAGTTACAGAAAATGTCAACACATCTGGCAGTGATGGACCTCTAGGAAAAAAAACAAAAAAAAAACCAAAGACAAAGCATAAAAGGACACTCAAAGGAATACATTTTAAAGTGATTGGCAGAAAAACCAGGATACACTGCGGACCATGGTAGTGTAGTACAGTGCAGTGGAGTGGAGTGGAGTGTAGTGGATTGTAGTGTAGTGTAGTGTAGTGTAGTACAGTGCAGTGTAGTGGATTGTAGTGTAGTACAGTGGCGTGTAGTACAGCGCAGTGTAGTGTAGTGGATTGTAGTATAGTGTAGTGTAGTACAGTGGAGTGGAGTGGAGTGTAGTGTAGTGTAGTGGATTGTAGTATAGTGTAGTGTAGTACAGTGCAGTGTAGTGTAGTGTAGTGGATTGTAGTATAGTGTATGTGTAGTACAGTGCAGTGTAGTGTAGTGTAGTGGATTGTAGTATAGTGTAGTACAGTGCAGTGTAGTGTAGTGGATTGTAGTATAGTGTAGTACAGTACAGTGGAGTGGAGTGTAGTGTAGTGGATTGTAGTATAGTGTAGTGTAGTACAGTGCAGTGTAGTGTAGTGTAGTGGATTGTAGTATAGTGTAGTGTAGTACAGTGGAGTGTAGTGTAGTGTAGTGGATTGTAGTATAGTGTAGTGTAGTACAGTGCAGTGTAGTGTAGTGTAGTGGATTGTAGTATAGTGTAGTGTAGTACAGTGCAGTGTAGTGTAGTGTAGTGGATTGTAGTTAGTGTAGTGTAGTACAGTGTAGTGTAGTGTAGTGTAATGCAGTGTAGTGTAGCAGTGCATGTTTGTCTTCATTTCACTCCCATCAATGCATTATCTAAGAATGATGTACAAGAGCACTTCACATACCTAATGAGTTCAAGTTCAGCATGGCGTATGGTTCAGCTATTTGATAAACGTTCAATAAAGAATGCGAGTGTCATTTGAATTTCCATGTGCTGTGCACTGCCCTTACTGTTTATCTATCCATTTTCACATTTGCTTATTAGTTTGGTGTTGGGCACGGCCAGTGATTTTCCTAGCAGAGCAGACGCAAGGTAGGATCACCGGAGCTCATCACTAGCCACACAAATATGGTGATCTAGACGTCAAAGAACTGAAAACAGCATCTTTAACTGGGGCAGGTCAGTTGAATGAACGCGATGGTTACTGCTACATCTACTCAGAACACAAATTTTGATGGGACCCTTGTAAATTTTTTTTCATGTGTGCAGGCTTCTAGTGATTTTAGCAATTGGCAATAATGGATTCAATGAGGTTATTAGAAATCAACTTGATGCATTAGGATTAAAAGTCAAGACGGAGGTAAAGAATTTAGGGGTAACTATTGACTCTGATCTGAGTTTTAAATCACATATTAATCAGATCACTAGGACAGCATTTTTTCACTTACCGTAAGAAATATAACAAAAGTTAGACCTCTTATAACACTGCAAGATGCTGAAAAATTAGTTCACACTTTTGTTTTCAGTCGACTAGATTACTGTAACGCACTCCTCTCAGGGCTACCCAAAAAAGACATAAATCATTTGCAACAAGTGCAGAATGCAGCTGCCAGAATCTTAACTAGAAAAAGAAAATCCAAGCACATCTCTCTAGTTTTGATGTCACTACACTGGTTACCTGTGTCATTCAGGATTGACTTTAAAATTCTGCTTATGGTTTATAAAGCCTTAAATAATCTGCTCCATCTTATATATCGGAATGCATTTCACCTTACACTCCAAATCGTAACCTTAGATCTTCAAATGAGTGTCTGCTTATTATCCTAAGAGCTAAACTTAAAAGAAGTGGTGAGGCGGCCTTCTGCTGTTGTGCACCTAAAATCTGGAATAGCCTGTCAATAGGAATTCACCAGGCTAATACAGTGGAGCACTTTAAAATACTGCTGAAAACATATTAGTTTAACATGGCTTTCTCATGGCTTCATCTTAGTTAAATCCTGATGCTCTGTATACTCAATTAATTATCATTATTATTCATGGTGGCTCCATAATCCATACTAACCCCTACTTTCTCTTCTGTTCTTTTTCCGGTTTTCTGTGGTGACGATCTGCACCACCACCACCTGATCAAAGCACCGTGATGTCCCTACATTGATGGATTAAAGGCTAGAAGTCCACATGACCGTCATCATCATGTTCTTCCATGAGAACCCTGAATACCATGAGGACTGACTGAGGTCATTTATGTTAGGTAGAATGCCAAGAGAGGGCTGGGTGGTCTTATGGCTTCGGTACCCCTGCAGATTTAATTTTTTTCTCCAGTCGTCTATAGTTTTTTTTTGTTTTTTCTGTTCTCCCTGGCCATTGGACCTTACTTTTATTCTATGTTAATTAGTATTCCCTAATTTTAATTCTTTATTTTGTCCTTTTTTTCTCTTTCTTCATCACGTAAAGCACTTTGATTTGTATGAAAATATGCTATAGAAATAAATGTTGTTGTTGTTCTCTAACAAGGAAAATAAATTTCCTAATTAACAATGTCTGTCCCTCTTTTTCTAATGACTATAAAGACCTGCAAGTTTACAAACCTTACTTATCACAAAAAATCAAACAGTGGGATGCCAGTGTCAAGTGTGTCTCTGTTGGTATGAAGTCACTGTGGTACCCCCTGACAAAGTCATCTATACTAATAAAAGGCAAAGCCCTCACTCACTCACTCACTCACTCACTCACTCACTGACTCATCACTAATTCTCCAACTTCCCGTGTGGGTGGAAGGCTGAAATTTGGCAGGTTCATTCCTTACAGCTTCCTTACAAAAGTTGGGCAGGTTTTATATCGAAATTCTACGCGTAATGGTCATAACTGGAAGCAGTTTTTCTCCATTTACTGTAATGGAGATGAGCTTCAACGCCGTGGGGCGGAGTTTCGTGTGACATCATCACGCCTCCCACGTAATCACGCAGTACATAGAAAACCAGGAAGACCTCAAAAAAGCGCTGAAGAAAACATGCATTATATAATTGAGAAGGCAGCGAAACAATAAGAAGCGGCGAAAGTGACATATACAACCATATTCATGAGTTCTGCTACTGAAACAAAGCACGATGTAAACCCTACACTTTAAATTAAGTTCATAGACAGGCTGCCGCTGGCGTTTGTAATTTAGTGCCTGCCCATATAAGGCCGTCCGTCAGCGGCAATCCAATAGCAAACTGCCACTAAATATTCACGGGTGAAGGACTGTGCTTATGCAGAGGAAGATGAGATGGTCAGTGTGGTGTTTGGTACAAACTCAGCGAAACTGCGAGAGAAAGTTTTAAGTGCCAGGACTAAGGTAACATTAAATACAGCCATGGACATAGCACGAGATGGCACCAGCACAGCTGGGAAACTTCAATGCATGTACACCGAGCGGCTCACGTGAACTGACGCAGTGCACAGATAAAAGCAACAGTTCCAAAGAGCTGAACAAAACCAATTACACAATTGAAAAGGCAGCAAAATATATGAAGCGTTTGATATATACAAGCATATTCATAAATCCAAAACAAAGCACACGTTGGAAAAAGTCAATGTCCCGCTAAAGGAAGAAGGAACCGTGCATGCAGTGTGTCAGGTCTCAGATAAAGAAGAAGACGAGCTGTTTATTGATGCAGTAAGAAACGAATCGATGAATGAAACCTGTCATCTTTACAACGATTGACAAACACGGAATGTAACTTGAACACAACACATCCTACAAATACGAACCTGATTGAAAGAAATAATGATAATCAAATCCTTGATGACAGCAACACTCAGTAACACTCACAAAACAAATACTGTATATTGACAGTCATGTTACGTTATTTTTAAAATGTTCCCTTTTCTTTTCATAGCTTTTTAACACACTACTTCTCGCATGATACGCGGGTATATATATATGTATAAATATATATAACCCGATCTACATACTCGAATAATGGATACTTTATTCGCCATCAATGATTGTTTTGGTAAAGCCATACTCAGTGTATTCATTAGATGAACGGTAAAAAGTAAGAGCGAGGAAGGATGACTTATTGAGGCATGCAGGCTGTAGTCTTGCGTCAACTCTATCTGAATTGCGATCACATTTGAAAAATATATCTTTTCAAGTTCTATTTAGTCCATATGTGTCAAACTCAAGGGCATGGCCACATCCGACCAGTGTAATTATATCCGCCCGAGATCATTTTATATACTGTATTATTGTTATTAAAGCCCGGTATATGAAGCGCTGGTAACACAATAAACTACAGATCCCATAATGCAGCGCTTCAGCTGCCTTGCCGAACACTTACCGAGTTAATGAAGTTATTGCGAAGCTAGCTCACACGATGCTGAAGAGAAAAGTTGATTCTGAAAATAGAGCCTTTAAAACCGATGGGAGGCTGAGTATATGTTTACTGAACCCGTGTGTCTCATTTGTGGAGCTAATGTGGCTGTAATTACAGAATTTAATCTAAGACGGCACTATGAGACAAAACATCAGGGTAACCTGAATGCAATGCAGAAGATACAGAAAGCAGCATAATTAAATAAGAATCTGACACTTCAGCGGACGTTTTACCCGTGCACAATCACAAAGTGATTTCAAGTGAAGCTGCTTTTATGGGAGACACAAATGCACCAGTGCACCTTGCCTCACTTTCCCTGTTGCCAAGTAATGTTAAACCAAGTCGTCACTACGGTGTTCCCAAATCGCACTTTGCTGATAAACTGAGCGCACTGAGTTTGCACGGCGCTTTGGTGACTTTGAAGAACAAAAAGTCCGTCTACATGTGGCTCGAACCTTGTGCATGTTTGGTAGCACATATCTGTGTGAGAAGCTCTTCTCAGTGATAAAGACTAACAAAACAGCACACAGGAGTCGCCTCACTGATGAGCACCTGCAATCCATCCTGAGAATCTCCACAACACAGAACCTCACACCAAACAGAAACGAACCTGTGGCCAAAAAGATGCCAGGCGTCCAGCTCTAAAATGACATATGAGCAAAGACAACTGAATGATTTGATTTGTTATTGCTGAAAGGAACACATTTTATTTATATTTCTAGGTTTTGTTATGCAGCATGTTCATATTTGAATTTGTATAATTTTGACAGGATATATTTTTATGGAGAGCAAAATCTTTTGGGATATTTAAAATCTAAGTTTATTTTTATATAAAATTACATAAGAGTAAAGAAATGTGAATGTTTGTTCTTTTAACGCTTTACTTTATTTCTAACTTGTATAATTTAGACAGGATAATTTTTATGGAGAGCAAAATATTATAAGTTGTTTAAGGTTTGAGTTGATTTATTCACGAATAATATTCCTGTCTGTTTTACCATTCCTACCAAAGATATTTCTGTCGACTAAATAAAAATTCCTTCTATTTAAAATTTAAATAGAACTTGAACAAATACGATAGTTCATAATATCCACGCAGACTTGCACGTAAGAGCGGAGTTATCCGTTTTAACAAGCAGCGTATTGCACTGATCTGAAATAGCTGTGTGTGTATATATGTAGATATGTATGTATATGTATATATATGTTTATATATGTGTGTGTATGTATGTATGTGTGTATGTATTTATGTGTGTGTGTATATGTATGTGTATATATGTAGATATATATGTATATATATATGACATTCCTCCACTTCCGCTCCTCCCCAATAAAATGGCGCGGCGCCAGGAGTCGGTGCGTATGTATATGTATAGATATGTATATATATATATGTTTATGTGTGTTTGTGTAAATATATATATATATATATATGACAACAACACTCATCACTCACAACAGTGACAAAACAATTACATTGACAATCATGTTACGTTATTTTCAAAATGTTTCCTTTTCTTTTTCATTGCTTCTTTAACACACTACTTCTCCGCTGCGAAGCGCGGGTATTTTGCTAGTAAACTAATAAAATACAGAGACAGAGATTTAAATGCTAGCCTCGTATTCATTCTCCGCACAGGAAAATTAAAACAGCCTTGAGTAGAATGTCAACACCCCAAGTTTAGAATTAAATGGCTTTGATGTGATTAAAGGTCAAGAAACAGTAACGTTGACAGAACACGCGGACTACACACACTGCTGGACTCGAAGTGCACACTGCATGTCTGGCACCAGCGCTAACTACTGTGTGGTCAGATGTGTGCTGGTCAGCTGAGGCCAGTAAACAATTGAGAAAGTGATTTTCTATAAATCATACATACCTGTTCTTTCCACAAAAGGATTCTGTACGTTTTTGGAACAAAAACATTATAGGCTGGCTTTTTTCCACAAAGTGGAAGGAATACATGTAGGCTTTGTTGGTGTCTTTATCAGATTTTTCATGGTGAAAATCAAGATGTGGTATAATGCCTTGTGCTCAAATTATTCCTGATATTGATTCTTTTGTTTTAAATTAATATGGCTACCTTTAAGGTAGAATATGCTACTGGGCTTTATGTGTGCTACACCATGTTAGCTTGGAAAATCTTGAACAAAAAGTGTGAATGTGCAAATGTATAAAAAAGAAAGTAAGAAACAGTAGCCAAACCTAATATTAATATGAGTGTTGATGTTCAAGCCACATTGCTATATGAACAGTTCACATTGCAAATGCACACACTAATATGCTGTGGGGGACGGGACGCCTCTTCTTTATATGGTCTGGGGGAACAAGCATGGACTGAACAGTCCCACCCGAGACACTAGATGGCAGCCCCCCCGGTGGTGCCTCGGATTCCCACAGGCCTCCATGGGAGATGGAGTTCTATACAACCCTGTTGGGATCCGGGGGTGCTGCCAGGGGACGCTGAAGTTGTTCCTGAGTCCGTGTGGGTGGCTCTTCTGCCACATCCGGAAGTGCAGCTGGAAATGGGTCATCAAACACCTGGAACACTTCCGGGTGGGCTATAAAAGGAGCCAGCAGCCACTACTCTGAGAGCCCGAGTTGGGAGGAGGGAGACAACGCTTGCCGGAGAAGAGTGGAGAAGATGGAGAGAAGAAAAAGCATAGTGTGTGTGCTTAGTGCTTGTTGGGACCCTGTTGTGCCTGTAGGGAACAGGGATGGCGTTGCCCACAGGCATAGAAAAAGAAAATTAAAAATGTGCATTTTTATTAGTGTGCCTCCCTTGTCTGACTAATGTCACAATGCCCAAAGGCACAGAGAACACTGCGGAGTCCAGAAGGACATAGGATTGAACGCAATTCTACTTACTACAAGAAGCAAGATGTTTCTAGATGACCATTTACATTAACTTTATGATAGAAAATTAGAAAACAAGCTTAAGACGACAAGGCTGATGGTTGCTATAAACATTTTAATAAAAAATTAAATTACTGAGGTCTGCCTATTATTATTTCGCACAACATCTTGGTGGAGTTCTGCCCCAGTGGCCCTTAATGTAGAAACACCACTAGCAATGCTACTCCTTCTCCATCATTGCCCCCCATGCCCTTAACTTCTCATATAACAGCAAATCAACAATTTGGACTTAAAACCACCCAGTATTTATGTGTATTTTTGTATATATTGCACGATATTCCACTTTTTATTGTTTAGTTTTATGTTTTGTGTTTTGTACACTTTATTTTTCTGATTATTACATAGAAAGTCATAATTCAGAGTTTTCTCTGTGTGTAAAAGGCTCGGCCTGACACACACAGGCAGACACAGTACGTCTTAAAACACACGCATTTTAATCGCAATCCCTATTTACAAACCCAAGCCCCAGTGCAGTAATCACCAACACAGTCCTTTCAACTTCCTTCTTTTCCTTCTTCTCCCTATCGCCTCCAACTCCTCCCAGACAAGCTCTGTCCATCTTCCACCCGACTCCGGCCCCTTGCTGGAGTGAGGCGGCCTCTTTTAAACCTTCCTCGGATGTGTTCCAGGTGCTTCCTGATCTTCTCCCAGCAGCACTTCCTGGTGTGGCGGAAGCGCTGCTCTTGCACCCGGAAGTACTCCGGACGTACTTGGAATCTTCTTTCGGCAGCACTTCCTGGTGCCTTCCAGGGCCCCAATCGGGTTGAGCTTCCAAGTTCTGCTCCCGTGGCCCCCACGCAGACCAGGGTGGCTGCCCTTTCGTGGCCCGGGGAAGGTATGGCTCCTCTCCCGGTCTCTCCAGGCGTCCCGGCTGGGCAGGACCCCCAGCCATCTGCCACAGCTGTTTATTTGTTATGTTTTTTACACTTTTAATTTCAGCTTTGTGATAATTATTATTATGTATTATTATCATTCTGAATACTTTGTATTTTGTGTTCTGTTTTATTGAGGCTCGCTGGCATTTTGTGTCGATTTCAACGTGGTTACAGTCATGCTGTTTACTGTTGCTCGCTTTAGATCTCTCTCATTATTTTCTTCAGCTTTCTTTGCCATATAGAGAGGCTGATAAAAGGCGCTTCCACAAAGAATTTAGACTTCAGTACTTGATGTTTGTTTCTTAAATATGATTCTGTTTTGTGCTTTGGCTTTCACGTTCAGTTCTTATTTTCCTCCTCTTCTTTCCTATCTACACTTTTCAGGACACTCTCCATTTTCTAACACATTCTTAATGGAGCCAAAGGCAATTTGCAGCCAGAAGGAATGGCCGGCCA
This sequence comes from Polypterus senegalus, assembly GCF_016835505.1. Classification (NCBI taxonomy): domain Eukaryota; kingdom Metazoa; phylum Chordata; class Cladistia; order Polypteriformes; family Polypteridae; genus Polypterus; species Polypterus senegalus. Next base: position 34,064,305 of record NC_053166.1, on the reverse strand, counting down.
TATATTGACCCATTTTAAGCTTATCTGGCTCATTATTTAACTCTTACATTCTGTCATCATATCTTTCCTGTCTTCATTTGGGTGGCTTTATTTTTAAGTCAGAGATGTTCTGTGTTCTTTCACCTTTCCTGAGTGCTTTGATGCTTAAAGATTAAGCTTAGTAGTTTTGACCTTGATTTGATTATTTTTGCTATTCTTGTCCTTGTCTACTTCTTTTTGTGACTTTACTTTCACTTAATGGATGCTGACATTTTTCTGTCTTGACAAAATCTTCCTATCCTTAGACTATTAGAAGCAGGCTACTATTTAATAATGAGGCCAGTCACCTCAGTGACTGCTAATGCCGTTGAAAAGTTCTTCTAATCTAGGAAGCGTAACCATCTTGTATTTTGTTCTGAGCTTTTCACTTGTGATGATCAATTTTGTATCCGCATCCTGTAACACGATGGCCTAAAGAGTCCCCCAGACTGTTGCTTACTTGATTAGACTGACCTCTTTTGTATCTCGCTTTGGATAAAGAAAAATACATGAAAATGTAAAAAACGTGAGCACTAAACAGGGGGAGCAGACCCAGTGTGGATTTGGTTAAGCAAGCAGTAAGCTGTCAAATGGCAACCCAGCCCAGAATCAAAGCCCGAATGCTGTTAAAGTTCAGAGATATTTATATTAACATTGCAGCTTTGTACTACTTACTGCCAACACTACACAGCGGTACACACTAGACTGGAAAAATCCATTCAAATGTGTTAACTTTACAAAGAGGAAGACGACTGGAACGTAGAATATCAGATGGTACTGCTTAGTGATGAGCCAAACAATTCACAACAAATTGAATTTGCAGTAAAATGTTGTGGTATGCTTTGTAAAAAATGTGCCAAACAAACTGCATTCTGCTTCGAAAAAAGTCTGTACCATTGGCACAAGAAAAGTGTTTATTCCTGTCTGGAAATGGTTAACTGCGGTGGGCTGGCGCCCTGCCCGGGTTTGTTCCTGCCTTGTGCCCTGTGTTGTCTGGGATTGGCTCCAGCAGACCCCCGTGACCCTGTAGTTAGGATATAGCGGGTTGGATAATGGATGGACGGATGGAAATGGTTACAGTCTTTAATGTTGCCCGTCAGTATTTAAATAAAGATCTCAAGTGAAAAAAACATTGACATCATTTTATACCACATATAAATATTTTGTTGAGGAACTGCAATCCCCACTTTGTCAGTTACAGTATGATTTCAGAATCATAAAGTTGCATCAGAGACAGAAAACGAAACCTCAAGTTTCACAGTCTTCAGAGTTCATATCCAAAACCTCTTGTGCAGGCATCAAGAAAAAGAAAAAGCCGCATGCTAGGTGATGGCTTCCCACGTAGTGAGATTTACCTGTGGAAAAAGCACAGTAATGTGCATGCCATTGTCTTTGTGTGAGAAAAAATGCATGTGACATTTAAAAACAACAACATTTATCTATATAGCAAATTTTCATACAAATAATGTAGCTCAAAGTGCTTTACATGATGAAGAAAGAGAAAAAAGACAAAATAATTAAGAAAATAGAATTAGGGAACATTAATTAACATAGAATAAAAGTAAAGTCCGATGGCCATGGAGGACAGAAATAACAACAAAAAAAAACTCCAGATGGCTGGAAAAAAAAAAAAATAATCTGCAGGGGTTCCGATGGCACGAGACCACCCAGCCCCCTCTAGGCATTCTACCTAACATAAAGGACCTCAATCAGTCCTCGTGGTATTCAGGCTTCACATGGAAGAACTTGATGATGACGGTCATGTGGACTTCTAGCCTTCAATCCATCAATGTGAGGACTGCATGGTGCCCTGATCAGGTGGTGGTGGCACATATTGCCACCACAGAAAACCAGAAAAAAACAGCAGCAGAGAAAGTAGGGGTTAGTACAGATTACAGAGCCACCAGAATTGATAATGATAATTAAATGCATATACAGAGCATCAGGATTAACCTAAAATGAAGCTATGAGAAAACCATGTTCAAATAATGGATTTTAGCAGTTTTTTAAAACGCTCCACCATATTAGCCTGGTGAATTTCTATCAGTAAGCTATTCCAGATTTTAGGTGCATAACAGCAGAAGGCCACCTCACCACCTGTTGGAATAATAAGCAGACACTCATTTGAAGATCTAAGGTTACAATTAGGCAGTGTAAGGTGAAAGACATTCTGAAATATAAGATGGAGTGAGATTAGTTAAGGCTTTGTAAACCATAAGCAGGATTTTAAAGTCAATTCTAAATGACACAGGTAACCAATGTAGTGACATCAGAACTGGAAAGACTGCAAGTGTGGTGATGTGAGCAGGAGGCATATATAGACTGGATTTGAGATGAGATGAGAGGAGATGAGATAGATAGATAGATAGATAGATAGATAGATAGATAGATAGATAGATAGATAGATAGATAGATACCAGAATGCACCAATAAAAAACATCCCAGAAGTTCTCAGTTGGATACAGGTCTGGGGAACATGCAGACCAGTTAATGGCATCTGTGCCTTTGTCATTCAAAAACTGCCTACACACTCTGGCCACATGAGGCTGGCCATCGTCCTGCACCGGGAGAAACCCAGGACCCAATACATCAGCATAAGATCTGATAATGGTTCTGAAGAGTTCAACCCAGTGCCTAACAGTTTCTAGCACACAGAGGTCAGTGTAACCTTCCAAGTTATGCCTACCCAGAGGCATTTCTTTAAATTTATCTGCTTAGCAGATGCGTTTATCCAATGCAAATTACAAAAGAGGTCAACATAATCGAGTAAACATCTGTCTGGGTGATTGTTTGGGAACAAACATTAAAGAAAAAGGTTATAAAATTGATCACCACAAGTGATGAGCTCAGAACAAACATACAAATGAGTTACAATTCCTAGGTTATAAAACCTAACAGCTAATATCAATTAGATAGAAATTCTCAACACAAGGGCCTTGAAACGATTCTTAAACACTTTGACAAGTCAGAATTTCAAAAGGAGGTGGGCAGCTCATTCTATCAGCTAGGAGCTAAAAAAAAGACTGAACAAAGTCTGGACTGAGATTTGATGCCACGCTGAAGTGGTGTCACCAGACACCATTCATCAGCAGACTTGAGTGGTAAAGAAGGAGCATAGGACCTCACAAGTGCCTCCATGCATACAGCTACTGACCGAATGACTACTCTGTAGGCAGGCGTCCAGGATTTGAAGTTTATATGTGCTACTACAGAGAGTCAATGTAGTGATCTGAAAGGAGGAGTGACATAGCCGGACATCAAATATTCCACTGCATTCTAATTATTTTAGTGAGACCTGCTTGTATTCCTGCCAGCAGAGAGTATGAGTAGTCAAGACATGGCAAGACCAAAGCCTCAACTAGAAGCTGTGTTGCATACTCCATCATAAATAGTCAAATGGCAAATGTTGTCTAGAGTGAATCTGCAAGACCAAAGGACTGTTGCAAAATGGTCAGTGAAGGAAAGCCGATCATTGATCACTTACGGACTTGTGGGTTAATGAACAGAGCTGAACAGAAAGGGGATGCTTAATAGAGGGACAAGCTGGGATAATAAGAAGGTCTGTCTTTGCTAGGTTGTGATGGAGATGGTGTTTCTTCATCCAGATTACAATGTCAGTGACTCATGCAGAGATACTACAGATGATACCTGTATGGTCCTCCGGAGGGAATGACAGAAACAGCTGTGTATCATCAACATAGCATTGACATGAGAGTCCATAGGACCGGATTATAGAGCCTAGTGTAGGGATGCAAAGAGTAAAGAAGAGAGAAACCAGCACTGATCACTGGGGCACCTTCATGTTTCCCTGGTGCACACTTGACACCTCTCCTCACCACGACACCTGGTAGGATCTTCCCAACATATAGGACTCAAAAAATTTGAGGGTAGTCTCAGTGATACCAAGGTCCGGACCTGTTGGTTGACCTTGTCAAAGATTGATGGGAGAACTAGCAGGATGACATGTTTGTAGCTCTAGCCAGCCATAATATGTCTACAATTGTAAGTAGAGGTGACTTGGTGGAATGGCCCCTCTTAAAGCCTGACTAATTAGGATCAAGCAGCCTGCTCTTAGTATTGACAGTGGTGTTTCCACAATATACACAGTGTAGTGTGTATTGTATATGAAAGAATAATAGTTTATAAGCAAGCTATTTATATGAGTGCAAAGCTTATTAAATGCATGGATCACAGTGACATAATGAATATTAGTAATCTTCACTGCTGCCAACAGATACAGAGTACGTCAGGTAATTTGATTTGTTTTTTCTATTAAATAAGTTAAAATATTTTAATACCTTCTTGTTTATCAAAGATCCATGGGAGGTCATGTGCTGTGTGTTGTAAGTAAGAATTTCTCAGTACTCTGTACATATTATAATCCTACTGTTGCTAAGATTACTGCTGCTGCTCTGATCATGGCCATGAGGGGAACATAATCAAATGAAGTTTTTCTAGTCTACTTAACCAACATTTAGTCCTTCACCTGTCTGAACTACACATGCCTTTGTGACATGTGACCCTGGCCGTGTGTACAACTTGCTCAATTATGCGGCACTAATCTTTTTTGTTGCCCTATTGAAACAAACCGACCCATTGAATGGCTCAGATGGTCGAGGGTTTAAAGTCGCTTTCTCTTGCAAAAACAAGCCAGAAACGGAGCAAAGTTTACACTCCTCACATGCCACACAGATTTTTTGGACAGTGATGTCTGGTGATGCACAAAAATAAGAGGGAGCTTCAGTGTGAGTGTGTGTATTCCAGCGCGTGCTCATCTTGTCAAACAGGTAATGAGGAAACTACTGCAGTGAAAACAGTTGACAAGGAAATGAAAATAGCAAGCAGTCGTGCGGCACAACTAATGAAAAGCAAAGAGCATTTAATAAGTGAATAACTGACTGCCACACTCTTCATGCTTTTGCTATATGATGGGGGGAAATGTAAATGAAAATCAGGGCTTGCAAGATGCAGTGCTTCAGTGGAAAAGAAGCTCATCTTTTCTTTTCCCTTCTGCATGTGCGTGCCATCATGCCTGCCGAGAGGCTTCATCTCTGTCTCTTGTCTGTAGAACAAAGCCCCCGTGTGGCCCTGGCTATACGTCGCTCCCTTGAAGCCGTTCCTGGCTCACGCCTCTTCTACTCAAGGCCAGTCACAGCAAGTCTGAGGCAGACGGCACTTGGGATCATGCTGGCTGGCGCCCTTCCAGGGAACACACAGTCATCAGCCTGCCAGCTCTCCTGTTTCCTCATGTGACTCATCATCCATAGTGTTTCAGGTGCAGAAAGAGGCGGCTGAAAAGAGCCAGTAGTCTCTGGAGGAATGCATAAAGAAGTGCACTCCATGACTGTATGGGCACTGTTTCTTATTTTAGGTAAATAAAGCATGTAACAGTTTCTGTCACTCGGGCATCGAATTACATCTTGTCCAAATTAAGAAAGGTGGTGGAAGATACAATGTGGGTTCACATCAACAGACGTTGTAGACATAGAAAATGGCCTTTAGTCGGTTAAATTTTGTTGGCTAGCAGTCTATGATAGCAGTTGTCTACCACATAACAGCTTTGGTAGCGTGTAGTGACATCACATCTCATTTTTGACTGTTGACTTCGTACAGTGGTTAGTGCTGTTACCCCAACCTCCAAAATTCCAAGTTCAGAATCCAGTTCGGGTCCTTCTTGAGTGGAGTTTCCATGTTTTCTTTTTTTCCCCTATTGGTTTTCCTCCCACACCCCAAAGACATGAATGTTAAGTTATTTTATGACCCTAAACTGGTCTATACGACAGAGTGTGGTGGTGTGCCCTGTCAAGACCTTGTGCCAATTGTTCCTGGGATAGGCATTAGGTTCCTGTCATTTTAAACTGGAAGAGAAGGTTAGAACTTAGAAAACATTGATTTACAAGTATCCATTGTCTGAACATACGTTTATGTATGCAGAGTACCAATTGGTATAAAAATACTGCAGGAAGAGATGGCAGGCACAGTGTCAGCCCATTGAACTGGGATGCTGGAGGTTTACTGGGAGATCCCACTGTAAGGCATTCAATCTTCTACGTGTCACAAATGCATGCAAGAAAGGGAGCCATCAGAATTATGACAGAGGCAACAGAGAGAGAACTTTAAGGTGACTATGGTTAAGGAGGAGCAACATGTGGACAATTGCTACTTTGACATCAGCTAGTGCACATGGGTGAAGGTGTCTGATGACAAAAGAAACACCATATGAATCCAGTTGCATCATGGATTAGGTATCTAAGTGCTAAGGCAGATGTATTTTGTGAACTGAATATCATTATAGGGTTGCAGGAAGTTCATCCTACTCCGGGACCATCAGGTGCAAGGTGGGACCAACACTGCATAGAATGGCTGTCTTTCACAGGGCAAACTCAGTCAATCACTGGGGGCCAATTAAGTCAACAAGACACAATCAACCTTCAACCAGTCTGGCTTTGTTATGCTACAAGTTTCCATCACACCTTTAGACATACAGTGCCTCTCTAAAGAGCATTCACCCTCTTGGAAGTTATACAACATTGCATCAGAGATGTTTTAATTTGTTATTTTTGATCTTGATCAACAAAAAAAAAAGTGTTTAAAGTCAAAGTGAAAACAATCTCTGCAAAGTGATCTAAGTTAATTTCAAATATAAAACACAAAATAATTGATCACGTCTATTCACGCCCTTCAAGTCAGTATTTAGTAGATGTGCCTTTGGCAGCCATGACAGACAACTTGAGTCTATGTGCATCTTTGTCAACTTTGGACATTTTTCCTCATTCTTCTTTGCAAAACTGCTCAAGCGTTGTCAAGCTGCATGGGGATTGTGAGTGTGCAGCCTTTGTCAAGTTCAGATCTGGATTCTGATTCAGCCATTTCAGGATTTGTAGCTTTGGCTTTATTATGCTTGAGGTTGTTGTCTTGCTGGAATAAATCTTCTCCTTGGGTGCAGGTTTCTGGCAGACTGCATCAGATTTTCTTCCAGGATCTCCTGTGTTTTACTGCATTCATTTTACTCCAAGACATCGTCCTGGGGGTAAGAATCCCCACAGCATGATGCTGCCACCACCACACTTCACGCTGGGGACGATGTGTTTCTGATAATATACAGGGTTCAAACATGGCATTGAATCTGATGACCAAACAGCTCAATGGCCAAGATGTCATGTGAGGGTTTTGTTTTTTTTTTATGGTGACATTCTCTTTGTCCATCTTCCTTAAAGTTGTGACTGCCAACAGTTATTCTCTGCACAGTCTTAGTCTCAGAGACTGTGGCTAGTAACTCCGTTTGAGCTAAAAGGGTCTCTTAGTGGCCTCTCTCATTAGTCTGGTCTGGTCATATTTCCAGCTGTGCCACACTCTTTCCATTTCTTAATTGATTTAACCAGACACCAAGAGATGTTCAATCAACTTGAATAATTTCTTGTCTCCATCTTCTGACTTGTGCTTTTTAATCACTTTTTCACTGAGTTGTATGGAGTGTTCCCATGTCTTCATGATGTAGGTTAGTCCACCATAGTGACTCAGGACAAATTTGCCCTGTCCAGACCATCACAACAGTTGTTCCTTCCAGATAAGGTATATATTTATACCACAATCAGGTGACATCCCAGAGAGGTGATCGCCATTGAACAAATCCTGTGACTTTTAACACCAATTGGTTGCAGCAGGGAGGACTTAGGGGTTGTCAAATTAGAGGGAGTGAATACTAATGCGATCAATGATTTTGTGTTTTATATTTGTAATAAATTTAGACAGATCAATTTATGTCAGAAGCCATACCACATGTACTTCAGAACAAGTGATCCACCTTAAGCTAAGCTCGGTTGGTCCTGGCCAGTACTTGTTTGAGAGTCAAACCCAAAAAAACTTGCGTTGCTACTGGAAGAGGTGTTGGCGAGGCCAGCAGGGGACGCTTACCTTGTGGTCTATGTGTGGATTTCAATGCCCCATTGCAGTGATGGAGACGGTGTGCTGCAAAAATACTCCCGTCCTTTGGAGTAGATTTAAAATAAAGGTCCCGACTCTCCTCAAGTTTCCTTTAAAAACAGTAGAGTGTATCCCAATATAGTGGCTAATTTTCCCATCAAGGCCTGGGCATTCTGGCCTCCTAATCATCCCGCGTCTCTGATTGGCAAAATATCTCTCTCACCTCTTCACCACCTAATCCATAAATGTGAGGTGGGAGCACGGGCTCAAAAATGGTAGCCGTCACATCATGTTGCTAGTGGATGATGTGGCTCCTCTCTTTCTATAAAAGCACTATATAATGCAATGTCTTCTTCTTCTAGACCATTTTTCAGAGGTTTGTTTTCACTCTGACATTAAGTAGTTTCTTCCTGTTGATCAGTATCAACAAAGCCATATAAAGTCCTCATTGATTCAATGTTTTATAATAATAAAATGTGAAAACTTCCCCAGGGTGAATACTTTCTATTAGGTACTGTGTATAATTATTTATTTTTGTGTTATCATTTATTTACAACTTTACAGTTATTTTCTCAAGGTTGCCACCTTGTATGAATGTATTTGTGTGGGTGCTGTGCGGTTTTTAGACACAGAATGCACATACAGGATGGCCATACTATATAAGATGGCTATCCGATTAAAGTAGTGTTACAAAATGAAGGAAATAGCTACAAGTCTGTAATTTCTGAAGAATTCTGGTTATGGCTTGGCTATAACCATTTAGCATGCCCTCTTAAACCAGAGTTGCCCTGGTTGCCTTTGCTTAATCCCTAAAACATCTCTGCCATAGGAATGATAAAACAGCTCACCTGAACCTTTGTCAGACATTCTTCGCAGGTATGGCGACATGCAAGTAAGGATTTCACTGTACTTTACCCAATTTGAATTTGATGAACCACAGCACTGCACTATTTTAATCGATTCTTTTCTTTTGCTTGTTAACTTTGTCCTTTCTAATCTCTCAAGTTTATTTTACATATATTGATTTTGTAAGTCACCTTGCTAAAAGGCCTCTGCCATGTAAAGAGTAATAATGATAATAATAATCTTCAAAGGAAAAAAAATGTTTAAGGTTATTTCATTGCTAAAGTTAAGAGACACGGTGTTTGGACTGCATAGCCTCTCAGGTATGAAACTGAAGTGAAACATCTACAGGAGCAGAAGCAGTGAACTAACCCATGGCAGATGATAATTGGAAAGGTCAGGAGAGGTGAGAAAAAGCTGCCATTAGAGAATGTGGAGGGAGAGACTAAACAGTTACTTGGTCATTACAACCTGGAGAAATATAATATGTGTATCCAGGCTGGGAATGAGCTTGGCTTCTTCGGATTTTCTTTTAAAAGTGTTTTTGATGCCCTGTGAAAGAACACACACAGAGAGATCAGTATAGCTGTGATGCTGCGAGCGATGTGAAGTGCAACAGGCTTTGTAAGAGTTTTGGTTTTAACAGCTCAGATGTACACTCTAAAACAGGCTGCTAGCCATCTTCTTGTTCTACCTGTGTACCTAACTAGACACTCCCTACAAGAAATGAAGTAAATAAGATTTTTAGAATGACAAGAGGTCACTTGTTTAATATTGAGTTACAAGAGGGACCAGATACAAGGGAATTATTGGTAACATATCTGTAAGTGATGCAACTCAAAGTGCCTTGCAGGGAACATGGACCTCCTCTGGGAACTGAGCTGCGGACAAGAATAATAATCTAAAAAAAGCACATCTTTGACGTGTAGGAAGAAACTGCAGTACCCACAAAACCCCCAGGTGAACACAGGGATAAAGTGCAGTAAGTAAGATCTCATCGAACCCTTATCACTGGAGCTGTGCTAACTGGAGAACACAGGTAGCTCGTATTCCATCCATCCATTATCCAACCCGCTATATCCTAACTACAGGGTCACGGGGGTCTGCTGGAGCCAACACAGGGCACAAGGCAGGAAACAAACCTCGGGCAGGGCGCCAGCCCACCACAGCAGGTAGCTTGTATCGTGTCAATAAATTCATTCCGAATCCTACGGACTTTCATTCTTTCCATGCTTGGTTCCTGCCTTTGCCCTGATTCTCCAGTCAAGCCCAGCAGAGAAGCCTTCATTTCGGATAAATGACTGAGTAAAACATTGCATGGATTTGTGCAGCCCTTTTGTTTTTCAGTTTAATGATGCAGCAACACATGTATCTAGCAAAATATAAGATAGAGAAAGTAGCCATTTGTGTTTGAAAACCACAGTGAAGTAAAAGTGAAAGAACAACAACAACAACAACATTTATTTATATAGCACATTTTCATACAAACAGTAGCTCAAAGTGCTTTACATATTAAAGAATAGAAAAATGAAAGACACAATTATAAAACAAAATAAATCAACATTAACATCGAATAAGAGTAAGGTTAAATGGCCAGGGGGGACAGAAAAAACAAAAAAACTCCAGACGGCTGGAGAAAAAATAAAATCTGTAGGGATTCCAGACCATGAGACCGCCCAGTCCCCTCTGGGCATTCTACCTAACATAAATAAAACAGTCCTCTTTGGATTTAGGGTTCTCACGGAAGGGCTTGATGATGATGGTCACGTAGAGTTCTGCCTTTTAATCCGTCCATCATTGTTGGAGCATCATGAAGCTTTGAGTAGGTGGAGGTGGCGCAGGCCACCACCACAAAGAAACCGGAAAAAGAAACAGAAAAGAGAGGCACAGAATGTCACTCAAGCAAAGTAGAAATATTCTTCAAAACTCAAAACAAAGTATTTCTACGTCGCTACTATACAACCTTGCATCAAGCAGAGTACAGAAAAACAATATAACTCAAAAACATGGATGATGTGTAGAGCAATAATTCAATATTTAATAGATGGGTAAACTTGCTTCTAAATTGTCTAGTCCAAGTTTAAAGGCATGGTGGGATTTCATTCGTTCTGAAAAAGAATTAAAAACTAAGACAGAATAACTTTCTTCAAAGTCCTAAGGAGACTGTTGCTTGGGGTCAAATCGATAAAGGTTGCTCTTCGGGTGCCGCCCTACTAAAAATGTAATGGATATCTTTATGTGCTAAGATGGCGGGTGTAATGTTACCATTTTTCAGAGAAAAAAATGAATGAATAAATCAACACAACAGAAGCCATTTGTGTCTGTGCTGCCCCTTATAAAAAACTCTGGGCTGTCTGTATTCCTCATTTTGCATTTCTTTCTAAAAATCAATGGCATGCACACGGCTCCCTAGGAGTTAACACACTTTTGTTCTGCAGAAGGCAGCTTTCCTAACAAACAAACTCCTAATTTGCTAGTGGATGTTGTAATGCCTTAAGGAACAGAAAGCCAGTGTTTGGATGTTTTAGCAATTGTGTAATTCAAATAACATGAAAAAAAGGAATTACTGCCAGGAAATGAAGGTGGAGCAGGTTGTGGAGGTGGGTGTCTGAAATGTTGTAATGTGGTACTGCCCCATATTGCAATAAACTCGCAAAATGAAAGGAAGCTCAGCTGATCTCAAACATGACTTGCAGTTACCATTCATTTGCACATTCATTGCCTTGTCATAACCAACCATTTTCCAACCCGTTGAATCCAAACACAGGGTCAAGGGGGTCTGCTGGAGCCAATCCCAGCCAACACAGGGCACAAGGCAGGAACCAATCCCGGGCAGGGTGCCAACCCACCGCAGGACACACACAAACACACCCACACGCCAAGCACACACTAGGGACAACTTAGAATCGCCAGTCCATCTAACCTGCATGTCTTTGGACTGTGGGAGGAAACCCACGCAGACACGGGGAGAACATGCAAGTCCACGCAGGGAGGACCCGGGAAGCAAACTCAGTTCTCCTAACTGTGAGGCAGCAGTGCTACCACTGTGCCACCATGCCGCCCTGCCTTGTCATATCTTCCATTTATTTTCACCAATGAAGACAAAGCCTGTACTTGTTTACTTTATTTCTCCTTGTGAAAGCAACCCAAACCAGTCAAAATGGAGCTTATTGTGTCTGCCCAGGTTTGCCTTTTGATCTTTTTATAATTGGACCACCCTGTGCGGGGTGACTGAGTGCAAACAGGTCAACGCTCACTGCTAAGCAGGTACAAGGTGCCACATACCTCCTCATTTGTGTGGGATGGTTAAAAACTGTGCACTGCTGCCAGACTTTTTCTTGGCAAAATCAACTTGCCACCTTAGAACAATAGGAAGAGGAATGAGGAAGCTTAGTTGTAAAATACTTTACGTTACTGGTACGGTTGTGTGTGTGCGTGTGTGTGTGTGTGTGTGCGCATGTAGCAGGTCTCAAGTCACCTCCAAATGTGGCATCAACCGCCGTCTAGGATTCTCAGTGTAGACAGCTCAAGGACAAGTTTACCATTTGCTGTGTGCCCGATGCCTAAGGGTACAGGGTGCTCGTGATTTTAAGACCAGGAAAGTGCTTGCTTGCTTATTGCAATGCTGTTCTCAGCTGTCACTGTTATGATCCAAACACTCTAAAATATCAAAAAGGGTTGCAGGTCTCAGCCAAAAAGAGGCAGCCTTCTCTCCACAGGTCTGTCACAAAGGAGCAGGCCTCAGCACCTGAGACAGACGAGCTCCAAACTCAAATGGTAAGCTTGCATCCTGTACAGGCCCAAAAATTGGCACAGACAAAATTTAAATCAATGCACTATGTTACTAAATAAATCACCAATAAATAATTAACGAATATGACAAATAAATCTGTCCTACACTAGATAGATAGTGGACAGCCAGATCCCATGCCCGGCAGGGACGCCCTTGCTGCATCTGTTCCGGGGGAGCAACCATGGGCAGCTCAATACCTCCCACGGGACACTTGGTGGCAGCCTCCCTGGCGGACGGTGATTCCCCAGCCTATCGCATGGCTCCATGGGAGATTGAGTCTTCCACAGCCTGGTTGGGGGCTCGGATGGCCGCTAGGGGGAACTGCAGGGGGTCAGCAGCCCGGCTGGACAAATCTTCAGCCCCACCCGGAAGTGCAGTTAGGACCAGGTGGTTAAGCACCGGGAACGTTTCCGGGTGGGCTATAAAAAGGGCCAGCCACCACCACTCAATGGCTGGAGTCAGGTGGAAGATGGACGAGGTCGGTGAAGAGAGAGAAGCAGGTGGTCCGAAGAAGAGGCAGTGTGGTTTGGCCTGGACTTTGGGGAAGATTGGGGTTTGTGGTGCCCTGAACTTGTAAATATTAGGGTTAATAAACGTGTGGTGTTGACTTTAAACATGTCTGCCTGTCTGTGTTCAGGGCTCGTTCCATAATAGATAGATAGATAGATAGATAGATAGATAGATAAGGCACTATATGATAGATAGATAGATAGATAGATAGATAGATAGATAGATAGATAGATAGATAGATAGATAGATAGATAGATAGATAGATAGATAGATAGATAGATAAATAAATTGTCTATCTATCTAAGTAATTCTTTTCTAAATTCACCTATTGTTAAAACAAATAGAAACATCCAAAATAGGCCACTAGCTTTAAAATGCCCCAAATACACAAAATAGTGCAAAACTACTTAAAAATCTCCCAAAGGGTAATACGGTAAAGAGTGATTCTCAAATTTCTGGCTTGAAGGATAAAACCAAAACAATGTTTTTTGAATTTAAAATCGTTTATCAAATATACAAAGGAAGAAAAAAAAGGCAAAACAAGGCAATAATAGGCAACATGGATGTGCATAGAAGGGAACACAAGGGTAACACACCAAATCCTCCAACCAGTACTCAGAATCCACAAACTGAAGCAATAAATACACAAAAAAATCCCTTTTCCACCAACCTCAATGACACTCATTTGGGACTCTCTCTGTACTGTAAATGCTGATGGTGATCTGACAGTACTGATGTCACAATGAAGCCACCTCTTGCAGTTCCATCCACAAAACACAAAGAGTACTTTATATTCTAATAACTTAAATATACAATGCATAAGCACTAAATAATATGGTAACATAACACTATTAACAAAACGCACTTCAAAACAAAAAACACATGGAAAAATAATAATTCAAAAAAATGACAAAAAACAATAAAACAGAAAATAAACATAAGCCAGGCAACAAAACTTGGCCATTGTTAAGTTTCAGCCAGGGTTTATTTGCTGGCTTGTGTTTATTTTCCGTTTTATTGTCACTTTTGTCAGTTTTGAATTATTATTTCTCATGTTATTTCTATTAATTGTATTATTACAGTTTGATTATGTACTATGTCTTTAAAAGTGCAGCTATTCCATGTACTTTGTGGGTAGAACCTCAAAGGGCAGGACCACCATGATGTCTCAGCTGCTTTATAAGGTGGTCAGAAAGAGAACACAGCAGAGGAACACTGAGTTATGACTGGAGTGGATCACAAGTTTTGAATTTTATGTGGATTTTCCTGGTTTTTGAATTTGTTACTTCTATCTTGTTGGTTTATGACCTTGGACTAGTTGCCATGAACTGCTTTCTTAGGCAAATCCTCCTTATGAGTATATTTTGTTTTTGCACTCTATTTTTCTTAATAAACTCTCTTTTTATAAAGACTCATCATTTTGGTTTATCTATACAAACCGTGTTTTCACAGTTTCTCCCTCTTGTGAGGCACCTGTGGAATTTCGGAACTTTAAAATACATTTTGAACATCAAAAGCCAGGTTTCCCCATTTTTGGGGCCTGCTTGGGATAAAGCCTGCAACTATTAGTTGGGGAGGCAAGCTGGTTTGGGGTGAGGCTGTTTTGGGTAGGCCAGTGGAGATCCTGGCCTGTTGTGGTGACATACAGTATTTGAAGGCCTCTCACCCTTTCATTATATTTGGAATTCTAAATTGTGACAGCTTTAACATAACAGTACCAAAACACGATTCTGGAAGAAAAGACTTTTGGCTGGCCCTGGAGGTGCTTGCTTCACTTTTCTGCCCCTATGTGGACAAGGTGAGTATATACCTATGGAAATTACTTTTTAATAAGCACAGAACAACACAATACTGGAAAAGGACCAAAAAGAGTTTTAACATTATAAACAAAGGCACAAGAAAAGATAACAGTTATAATAGAAGTATCAAAATGAAGGAGACTGGCAATTGTACTTCATCACCAGGCCTCCTCCCCATGGCTGGATCAGTGACAAGATGCCCACCATGCTATTAAGGCCACACCAACCATATGACATCATCTTTGACTCTAGGAAACAATGTGAGCTGAAAAAGAAAAAGAAAGAAAGAAAGAAACAAACAAACAAAAGAAAGAGAAAGAAAGAAACTTCCTAAAAACAGGTTTTAAAATGTAGAAACTTTCTATGTGTGGGAAAGGTATTTGAGACTTTCAGTGCAGAGTGGGATAAAAAACAGCAAAGATAGAATATTTAAAATGTTCACATAGTCAAAAGCAGATTGGTGCTGTACTTATGGATTATTGTCTCTGCTAATCAGCAAAACATTCACAGGCAGACCATAATAAATGTGACTCTATTTCTTTAATAGACTAAAATCTCCATTCAAAAGTCCATCAATATATGATAAGAGTATGACAAAAATATTTTAAAGTTTCAGTAATGAATTCATAGACTACACAAAATTAGTGTTGTATTCCATCCAGGGTCTCATCTCTGGCTCAAATGTGTTTCTTTTTTATTTAATCTGTTTGTTATCTTTGAGACATTGTGTTATATGATGTGTGATTAGCTCAGTTCTTGTTTTTGCTCCATGTTTAATTTATTCAATACTAGCCAACCCGCGGTGTACCATACGCCGCATAATTAGGCCAGTTTTTTAATAATTTTTAAGCACAGGGAGAAAATTAACATTTGAAAAATCAGTAATGTAATAAATCAGCAAGAAAAGCAACATTGCAACAATGCACGGAACAAACCAACACACAATCGTCAGTGCGGCGCTCAGGCGCGGAGGGTGGAACGGGAGGAGAGGAGAAGGACGTCCACTCGCTCCCTCCATCATGCTAGTCTGCCGATTTCTCGTCCAGTATGCACTGTCTGCTCGTGTGCCCACCTCCAACTCGTCACTCTCGAGTCGTTGTCATCTTTGCACAGTCCAGATGCAGCTGTGACTCACGTAGACTTTTCATTTCTCTGTGCGGTTTTGGCTGCCTTTCTATATATAATCCACCAAGACACCCGACCACGGTAGTAGCGAGGTGGGAGGGCGGTGTGTACAAAGTGCAGGAGCATCTAAGAAGACGCATGTTTGTTGCGGATGCGAATTGCTGTATGTAGCGTGTAAAACAGTTTGCTATGGTGCATGCGGTCGTGCGTTGCAACCGAAAACTCGGTTTTTAAAGACTGCTTACTTCATTGTGTTTACGACTGTAGGTGAATGAAAAGATGCAACTCTGGAGAGGGCAACATACAATACAGCGTTTTACATGCTGCATACAGCGATTCACATTCGCAACAAATTGTTTTACACGCTGCATACAGCGATTTACATCCGTGACAAACATGCCTCTTCTTAGATAGTCCTGTCGCGTCCACCCTCGTTCTCGAAGCATTCACACCGCCTGGTCATGTGGTGCCTCTGTGTGAACCGGTCAGGCACAGAGAAGGTCAGCTGCCGAGAGCGTCTCGACTGTTGCAGGGCCTGCATTGGTGAAGCAGGTGAGACGGTAATGAAACAGAGGCACAGGGCTTATTGGTTTTTAAAGACTGCCTACTTCATTGGGTTTTAACCAATGCACGGAACAAACCAACACACCATCGTCCGTGCGGTGCTCAGGCGCGGAGGGTGGAACGGGAGGAGAGGAGAAGGACGTCCACTCGCTCCCTCCATCATGCTAGTCTGCTGATTTCTCGTTCAGTATGCACTGTCTGCTCGTGTGCCCACCTCCAACTCGTCACTCTCGAGTCGTTGTCATCTTTGCACAGTCCAGATGCAGCTGTGACTCACGTAGACTTTTCATTGCTCTGTGTGGTTTTGGCTGCCTTTGTATATATAATCAACCAAGACACCCGACCGTAGTGGTAGCGAGGTGGGAGGGGGGGGTGTACAAAGTGCAGGAGCATCCAAGAAGACGCATGTTTGTCGTGGATACAAATTGCTGTATGTAGCGTGTAAAACAGTTTGCTATGGTGCACGCGTCGTGCGTCGTAACCGAAAACTCGTTTTTTAAAGACTGCTCACTTCATTGTGTTTTAACCTCAGTTGTAAAGGAATGTTTTAAGGATCCCATGGGATACCCCTCGCAAAAAGTTTTACACGCTGCACCTCCAAGAAACATGCCTCTATGAACAGTCAACGTGGGCCGGAGCTGCATGTGACCTCTACGACAGACGAAAATAAATGACGGCGGTTTTTCTGTGTCGTCGCGTCCTAGCTGGTGGGCGTGGCTCTGTGAGTTGTCGTGATATTGAATGGTCTTGGAGTTGGTGGGCGTGGCTCCTCCCTGCGTGCGCCATAGGTGTCTCACTTGTCGGCGGCTTAGTGAATCCACGCCCCCTTCCGGCGTGCTTTCCATGGTTGTCTTGCCTTAGTGAATTATATATATAGATGGTATTGTTTAATTACTTAGACATTTTGTGTTATGTTCATATTATATTTAAGTTTTCTAGGCCCTGCCATGGAAAAACAGGTATGCATAATAAATGAAATTCTCACTATCTGCAAATTAATTCCTGCAGAATCTCTTATTCCCTTTGTGACAGATAGGGGGCACTGTTGTCCCCTTGAACCCTCAGACCAGATGCCAGACACCAGATAAAAGTCCCAATAATTTTATTTTTACAATAATACAGTGCACAAAGCACCTCCACCTGTACTATACTCAATAAACAATCAATGATCAATCCCATATGCGTTGTCACCCTTTCTCCCAACTCAGCTCAGCTCGCTGGGGTTTCCCATAGTTCTTTTAAAGTCCTCGACCCGGAAGTGCTTCTGATCCCCCAGTCCATGTGATTCCAGGTTCAGGTGAAAACTCCTCTTTTTCTTCAGCCCGGAAATACTTTATCTCTTCCGTCCTTGTGACTGTGAAGTACTTCTGGGCTATATGGAACATACGAGTCCTTGAACCTCCCTGCAGCGTCCTCTGGCGGCCCCCACAGTATCCAGCAGGGCTGTGATGGAAAACTCCAAGGTCCATGATGCCCTGCTGGACTTCGGGGCATCTCTACGTTGCAGTGAGGGCTCCAGAATCAACACTGTACTAGCTTCAATTTATGAGAAAAGACCGTAAGGAAAGATTAGGAAAGAAAATAAAGCAAATGATCAAAATTAGAGATCAAAGAGAGAAATGACAAAACCTGAATCAATAACCCAATAATCAAAACCTAAATTCAGAGCAAAAATTAATCCCAAAAGTTTTCAAAATAAAGCATGCACTTTGCAAATAATGAGTCTAATCTGAGATAATATGAAACTGCTCTAGGTGACCTTTATGCAGTTGTGCCAATTATGTCACTTTTGTGCAACCCCAGTGCATTGAGGTAAGGATTCGCATGATAAAGTGCAGTGCATAAACCTCAACACAACAGTGTCTAGAAGAAGAGCAATATGAACAAACAAAAAAGATAAAAAAAAAATATATAAAACTTTAAAATAAAGACTGAGTGAAAAACTGGAACCAGAAAATGAATCTCTAGGTCGGAAAACCCCAGAAAACAATCATGAACTATTTTAGAGCTTCAGGAAAGCCTCAGAAACATTTAATTAAAACAGAAATGATAACATAATGAAGCTGTGGTCTTGTCCTTATAGCTTCTTGTTGCGTTAACAAGTCTCCAGGTCATTCTGATAACATTCCACGTGTTCTCAGTATTTTACCCTGTTTTTCAGATTTATTAAACTTCAACAATGGCACTGAAGCCTAGTGCTAATGAAAGTGTTTCACCAAGCACTCCTAAGTGCAAACAACCCTTGTGATAAGCTTAGTTGATAAGATTTGTACGCTTGACTTGCTTGTTCTGGAAATTTGATATCATCCACTGGCAGAGCAAAAGTGCATAGTAAATAGGATCCACCAGAACCTAAATCTATTTTTCCCATTGGATCAATGCTTCAGTATCCACAGTTTCCATTACCATGGGGTTTTTCAGAAATATAGGCCCTCGCGGATAACAAGAATTGATTTTATAATGTATGTTAGATCAACATGAGTATTACAAATGACCATACAGACTGTTCAAAAAAATACAAATACATGCATAGTAAAAAAATCCTTCATATACCACAGATTGCTTTTTTCTATTTAAATTGAGCAATTTAACTGAAATTTACTTATTTATGTATTAAACAGGGCCAACTCCCATTATAGAGCATGTTATTAAGGTTGAATAATTGGAAGTGAGCTAAAGATCAAACCAGCTAAATAACAGCTCAAGTGTATTATAATTCATATCAGCAACGCATTATTATAATTTGCACTGACATGACAAACATATTAAATCTCACAAGTGATGAATATGATGCACAGACTCTATTTTAGTTCCCTTTTAAGACAGCCAATGATAAATATTTGTATTGAAAACTTTTTTGTTTTTTTCACCAGTTTAAATTGGCTATCTGTTGTAATTTCAGGTCAGGAATACCTCAGCCAAGCTTCACTCCATCATGCCAGCTATGCTGTAAGCCATCAACATACTGAACAAAAAGCTACATCCAGTTTTCATAGTCAGTGCACTTTACAGCACTCATATTGTAATAAGGCCACCTAGCGAGAGTGAAGCTGCTTTGTTATCTGTAAGCAGTGACATTTCATTAATGCACAAGTCACCTGTGAGGGCAAGATGAGACTGATAAGTGTCATGGCTCGGTGGCCTGGGTCAACCAGTGATTCATTTAGTACGTTTGTCTGACGTAACAGTACTGTACATGGTGGCTAGCTTTTTGGTATGATAACTGGATGAACCCCCAGTTTTTTATATGGCCTGTACTATTTATTTTAACAGCAGTTGTGTCATGATGTGTGCCAGATGATAGTGAGACGCTGGCCCTTTACGCCTTTCTCCGACCCCCAGAATGCTGCATGTGATCTTGTGGTCTCAGTGGTGGATCACAGCATAGAATTTGATGTGTCAGGATGAAGGCCGCTCTACCAGCCAATGAAGTTCTGCAGCATCATAATATGTATGAGGTTGATTAGCATGCTCCATACATGGTTGTTTCAGGGTGGCAACTGGGTGGATATAGAGGCACATTCATGTACGCACATTTACTAGGTGATTGTAATTTCTAATGCGGTGGGCTGGCACCCTGCCCGGGATCTTTTCCTGCTTTGCACCCAGTGTTGGCTGGGATTGGCTCAAGCAGACCCCCATGACCCTGGGTTAGGATATTGCGGGTTGGAAAATGAATGACTGTAATTTATAAAGGTAAATTGGGTGAAAATGTGCGTATACCAGATTGTATAACTCTTCTTGCACATGCATGTTCCTGTTTTTTGGTGTGTGCATATTTATATGGCTGGCACAGTGATTACACTTGTGCCTCACAGTGCTGGGTTCACGTCCTGGGCGTTCCCTGCCTGGAGTTTGTATGATCTTTCCATGTCTGTGTGGGTTTCCTCTAATTGTTCTAAGACATACAGTTTAGGTGAATTGGCTAACGCTAAATTGCCCCTAATATGTGTGTGTCTGTATGTGTTTACCCTAAGGTGGATTGGTGCCCTGTCCAGAATTTGTTCCTACCTTGTGCCCTATGCTAGCTGAGAGAGGCTCCAGTCCCCCTCCATGATCCTGGTCTGGATTAAACAGGTTAGAAAATGGCATCAAATAGTTATAAATGAGACCTCAGGGGAGGCATACCAGACAAGCAATCCTTCAGATGGTCAGTGGTATCCATGCACCTCTGCAGCCCCAGTTGCTGTTAAGGGGTTGTACTCTTGTACTCAGAGGGACTGGGCGGTCTCTTGGTCTGGAACCCCTACAGATTTTATTTTTTCTCCAGCCTTTGGAGTTTTTTTGTTTTTCTGTCCACCCTGGCCATCGGACCTTACTCTTATTCTATGTTAATTAATGTTGACTTATGTTTATCTTTTATTGTGTCTTCTATTTCTCTATTCATTTTGTAAAGCACTTTGAGCTACATTTTTTGTATGAATATGTGCTATATAAATAAATGTTGATTGATTGATTGATTGATTTTTTCTTTTAAAGAGGTAAAATCCAGCCCCCAAAGCCACCCCCCAAAAACAGCACTAGTCTCCTACTGTGGTGAGTCGTCTGTGTAGCGAGTGCGTAGTTATGTTTGACAGAGAGGTGAGACGCATTTTAAGAGTGAATCTGAAGAATAGTCAGACAGGCAGGGGTTGTTACAATTAAGGAAGAACTGCAACCAAACCATGCAGATTGACAAATGCGTAAGTCATATAACAAGCAGAAGATCACAAAACCACAAAACCTAAAAATAATTAGCTTGCTCAAGAAGGTAGTCTGCTCTCATTGACTACTCCTTCCTTTTTTTGAAACCAAAATGCAGATTCTAAACTGAACACAACTCAACCTTAAATAACTCAGCCGTCACGATTTTAAAACCTGCAGTGCTCCCGCAACCTTAGAAAGGTTTGAGCTCTGAAATGACCCTGGTGATAACATGAGTGCCATCAAAATAAACACCAACAAAAATAAATGAAATAAAATCACTTAAACTCTGACACTTGCCAGCTTTGACCCTAACGGTGTGACCTGCCTTCAGCTTCAGTGTGGTTTCTTGCCAGCAACTTCACAGCCTTTTTTTTTCTTTCCCTTGACAGAAGGCAAGAGGACAGTTTTTGATTTTTAATAAATTTGTAAATCTTTCTGAAAACATGTTTTCATTTGTCTTTATGGGGTCCTGCGTGTAGACTGAGAAGCAGAAATGGAAAATTTATACATTTAAAATTAAATCTACAGCCCATTAAAGTGTTTGGAAGGTGAAGGGCTCTGAAGTCCTTCTTACTCCACTATTTATGGGCACTGCTATAAATACTATAACTATATTTTATTTTTTCAGATGTTCTTCAGACCTTTCAAGGGTAAAGTGTGTAGAATAAGTTGCCATAAAAGAAGATAGTCTAAGGTCATTTGCCAAGTAAAACATAGAAGTCGGAACTCCAGTTTAAAACAGACCATGAAGAAAATAAATCACTGAGCTAGAAGGTCCTTGGGAGAAGATAAAGTCAAAATCTAACCGACCCAGGAAAACAGGGCACCCAATCCTGTCATCCCTGGCCGTTCTACAATATAAAGCCCTCAGTATTTTTGTCAGTGATTTAAATCAACGCATTCATTATTTTTATCAAATTAAAAAGTAAACCTCAAATCCCTTTGAATGTAAGGAACGCCTCAGGTGTAGGATAAGTGAGAGTCCCTGGATTTACGAGGAGCAGTCGATAAGCACTTGGTAAACACTGAAAACAGCTTGGGAGTATCAAGAATGGCCACCTATACCAGAAAGAACACCAATTTCCATTCATACACGTAGACACCCACACACACACGAGCTAGCACTGAAGATACTGATTAACGTTAATGAGGTATCCTCAAGTGCAATAAAAAAGAAAAAGTTAAAAGCTTGTCATCTGTTCTTTTGAGAAAGAATATCTTGCCTGATATAATATAACACTTTCAAACCTGCCTAATCCAATTCACAGTCATGGGTGTCCCAGCAGCATCCAGGATGAAGAAGGAACTTATCCTGGGACGTATCACACTAATTCATCACAAGACGCAGCTCTGATCGTTGGCCACACTCACACACACACACACCTCTGCTCATTCATGCAGAGTGAATTTAAAGCTGCCAGCTGACTTAACGTATGCTGGACATACTGTAGGAGGATACTGGAGCACCCATACAAACACACACGGCCACAGAACAACATGCAGGTTCCATAAGCTCTGCTGTTTGAACCCATTACTGTATACTGTAATTGTGATGTGGCTCCAGCACTATTTTTCTGCCTGTATTAATAGCCATCCATCCATCCATTATCCAACCCACTATATCCTAACTACAGGGTCACAGGGGTCTGCTGGAGCCAATCCCAGCCAACTTAGGGAACAAGGCAGAAACAAACCAGCTCATCGCAGCTGTATTAATATGCTACATACAAAATATTTAGAATTAGAACTATTATTCAAATATTATATTCAAGTATTGTATTTTGATAACATTACAACATAACTACATGTAAGTTTTAGCAAACAAGAGGAGATCTTTCAGACCATTACTCAATCCAGATTTCATCCAGATGCTATTTAAAAGTTGTCTAGGTTTCAACTTCAACTCCATGGCTCAAGGTTTGCTCCAGATCCTGTTGACCAACTTCATGAAGAAGTACGTCCTGCACTCTGTCTTAAATATAGTGGAATCTGACCATTCAGTTTACATCTAATGCTGAATTCTTATCTTCCATATGGAAGCTGGCACATTTCCATCAGGTACTGATGTACCCATTCAAGAAATCAAACCTTTAATGTTCTGTCTCCTGGCTCCATTATTTGGTGAAGTAGCTCCATGTTATTTTTTTCCACTTCCATTTTCGGCTTTCTTCCCAAATCTGTTCCTTGAGGTTCAGCAAAATACAACATTCTGAAACCATTTTAGGGGTACCAGAGTCAGAGCATATTTAGATAAACAGCACCACACAGAACGCCAGTCCGTTGCTGACCTCACTCGCACACTCCATGAATTAACCTAACACACACATCTATGGGGATGTAAGAGGTCAACCAGCAGAAGAAAACCCATTCCAACACAAGCACAGTGTGCAAATTCTACACGGACAGTTACCAGGCATGAATTCTGAACACAAGACACTAGAGTTGAAAGGTGGCAAGTTGTGAATAAATGTCATATTGAAATATTACATTTCATTTAGTCAGGTGGAGAGGATTACAGAGATCCTGGGAAAGCTCAGACTCCATTTAGATAAAAAAGAAGCCCAGATAAGCGTTTCCCCAGAAATACTAAAAGCATGATGTGTGTATCACTTTACTAGGTAACCTTAGGGATACCGCTTACCTGGAATCACTGCAGATAAGACAAACTTTTGATGCCAATTTAATAACTGCTGCTTTTGAAATCTCTAGCAGAATGAGATAATGACTTTGATAACAAATGACTCTAAGGTCCTGTTTAATAATCTGTTCTGTTGCTACTTTTAATTGCATTTATATATAAACACATTCTGCCTGTAAATAAAAAAAAAACAAAATCCTAGAAATGTGTGTTTAAGGCAAGCGTTAAAAATCCTAGTTTGGGGTACAATGAGGACAACAGGATAGAATAATAAAGTATCACCACCGCACAGTTCAGTTCAAGTGGGCCTCTGGGCACTGCCCATTGACCAGTTGGCTGTGGATCATTCTCACCTTCTTCCTTCCATTCATTTCTAAGGACTCAGTCCTCTATGTGTGCACACTGCCACACCTGACATCTACTTCACTTTTTGACATTTCTTGCACTGCAGTATAATGATCCATGAACATGTAAGTTGCTTGGTTCCTGTGATTCTATCCCTGAAAATCAAAGACAGCACATGGGGGGTATTATTAATCAGTATGTTCACCTGTTAGGTTTAAAAGTAACAACTTAGTTTAGGTATTGTACAAATGCATCTTTTACTCATTTACTCTTAAGTAACAAGACCTCAACAAAGGCTTCTGGGTGTTAATCTATACTAATAAAAGGCAAAGCCTTCACTCACTCACTCACT